>NC_056725.1:1079564006-1080219006 GCF_019279795.1 Protopterus annectens
ATATTATACCTTCTCTTCTTACGTTTAATACCAAAATGCCTTAATATCCCCTTATTTTTCTTTTCCTTTTTGATGTCGTACTATTACCTCCCTCTTCCTTCTCTCAAACATTTATAGTCTCAACTGTTCCTATCTATTCTATAAATTTAAAAGTCCTCTGAACACACTTGATAAATCATATGACAATTGTGTGGTATTTTGTGCCTAATAAAAGTCTTATGCGTACAGTGGATGTAAAAAGTTTACACACCTCTGTTAAAATGCCAGGTTTTTGTGATATAAAAAAATGAGACCACAATAAATAATTTCAAAACTTTTGCCACCTTTAATGTGACTTATAACCTGTACAATTCAATTGAAAAACAAACAAATCTGTTAGGAGAAAACATATAAAAAATATAAAAAAAAACATACAATAAGCTGGTTGCATAAGTCTGCACACCCTTAAACTGATACTTCGTTGAAGCACCTTTTGATTTAATTACAACATTCAGTCTGCTTGGGTACACACCTGTCATCAGTTAACGAGACTCTGATTAACCCCAAATAAAATTCAGCTGTCCTAGTAGGATTTTCCTGACATTTACTCGCTGCTACAGCAAAAGCTATGGTTCACATAGAGCTTGCAAAGCATCAACGGGATCTCATTGTTGAAGGGTATCAGCCAGGAGAAGGGTACAAAAAATTTCCGCAGCATTGGATATACCATGGAATACTTACAGTGAAGACAGTCATCAAAAACTGGAGAAAATATGGGACAACAGTGACATTGCAAAGAACTGGATGCCCCTCCAAAATTAATGGAAGGACAAGATGAAAACTGGTCAGGGACGCTGCCAAGAGACCTACAGCAACAATGAAGGAGTTGCAGGAATTTCTGGCAAGTACTGGTTGTGTACTACATGTGACAACAATCCATATGTCTGGGCTATGGGATAGAGTTGCAAGACAGAAGCCTTTTCTTACACAAAAAAAATCATCCAGGCCCAGCTAAAATTTGCAAAACAGTACATCAAGTCTCCCAAAAGCATGAGGGAAAATGTGTTATGGTCTGATGAGACCAAGGCTGAACATTTTGGCTACAATTTCAAAAGGTACATTTGGCACAAAAAGCAACACTTCGCATCACCAAAAGAACACCATCCCCACGGTGAAGCATGGTGATGGCAGCATTATGCTTTGGGGTTGCTTTTCTTCAGATGGAACTGGATCTTTAGTCAAGGTGGAGAGAATTATGAACAGATCCAAATACCAGACACTTTTGGCTCAAAATCTTCAGGCATCTGCTAGAAAGCTGACGATGAAGAGGATTTTCACCCTTTAACATAACAGTGACCCCAAGCATACATCCAAGTCAATAAAAGAATGGCTGTAACAGAAGAAAATTAAAGTTTTGGACTGGTGCAGGCAGAGTTCAGACCTAAATCTAATAGAAAATCTGTGGGGTGACCTGAAGAGGGCTGTGCACAAGAGATGCCCTCACAATCTGGCAGATTGGGAGCACTTTTCAAGGTAGAGTGGGCAAATATTGCCAATTCAAGATGTGTCATGCTGATAGACTACTACCCAAGAAGACTAAATGCTGTAATTAAATCAAAAGGTGCTTCAACAAAGTATTAGTTTAAGGGTGTGCACACTTATGCAATCAGCTTATTGTAAGTTTTTTATTTTTTGTATTTTTCCCATACCAGGTTTGTTTGTTTTTCATTTGAATTCTACAGGCTATAGGTCACATTAAACATGGGTAAAGTTTTGAAATGATTTATTGTGGTCTCATTTTTTATATAAAAAAACTGGCATTTAACAGGGGTGTGTAAACTTTTTATATCCACTGTATGTATACAGTAACTCCATCAATTGTTGACACACGTATAGGTAGATAACAACTTTGTTAATTCTATTCACTTGCTTTGTTGAGATTGTTTAATGTCTATAACTATGTATATGTATTAGTAGTTGAGCTTTTCTCCCAGGGCTTCCACTGAAAATGGGTTCCTGACACAGTGAACTTTCCCGGTCAATAAATGTCAATAAATAAATACAAATACATAAAGATAGATAGATAGATAGATAGCTAGATAGATAGATAGATAGATAGATAGATAGATAATCAGTCTACTTTGATGCATCAAAATTACAGTTCACCAAACTGCAATTTCACAAAAACTGACTCACTAAAACAAAAAATAAAAGAAAAAATTACACTAAACACATGTATGCAGTGGGCTAAGCCCCCCACCTACAACCCCATGTGGGGAGCTGAGTCCCTTCACACCCCTCCTACTTATATATACTAACTCTGAAAACAAGCAACCTCTCTTCGCTGAACTGATTTTCATGAAAGTGCATTTTCAAATAAATGCACTTTCATGAAAACGATCTCACGAAATTGCAGTTTGGTGAACTGTAATTTTGATGGGTCATAGTAGACCCACACACACACACACACACACACACACACACACACACACACACATACATATAGATATAGGTAAAGATATATAGCTATAAATAAAACATTTGGGTACTTCATTGTTGCTTTAAGTTCTTAAACTGGTTTAATATTGTATCCTGAAACTCACGTATTTACAATTCTTGAATCCTACATTTTGTCTTCTCTTTCAGATACTTGTGTTCTTGACTATAAAAATATCCTTGCTTCATTCTTGAAAGATTCCTGCTAATAAAATATCCAGTTTGTCCTTTTCTGTTCAGTAATTAGCAAGTCATCTATTTGTAAGAGCTATTTTTGTGTATTTTAGGAAATAGAGATTCAGATTTCAAATGTCTGTACTTTGTTGTGTATGGTATACCCTGCATTTCCAGAAACATTGTGTTATGATTTGGGATGGCTTCTCTCATGTGTTTATGCTGGTCAGATTCATTATTAAATTTCTATCAAAACGTCAAAACTAGAAGTGAGCTCTTTAGAAAAGGTAAAGAGACAAATTACATAGAAATAAATGGAATTTATGGGATTACATTCAAAATGTATACTCAACAGGTGGAATGAAACTTAAGGGAAGGCAGAAACCAAACAATATAAGTAATGTTGGAGTGAACACAAATTGTTAAGAAGACATTCATTTCATAGCCAAGATCTTTCCACACAGAGTTAGAAAGAGTAGGCAGCACAAACCATAGAATAAACTCTCAATCACAAAGAAAATAATTTAAGAGAAGACCCGATGGATTTGATAAAAAAGGATAAATATAACAATATATGAGAGACAGAGGCTGCCAAAAGTGATTAAGAAATCATACTGCAACAAAAAAAAATTGGGGGGGGGGGTCGCAGTACAGTGAAGATCGGAATATTTGACCTTTCCTCACTGTAGTGCAATCTTAGAGTAGGAATATATATTTAGAGTGGGGGTGCAGCCCCCCACAATACCAGTTTTGAGTTTTTGATTATTCGCTCATGTGAGCATTCGAGAGTTTGTGTTTTTGGTTTTATGACATATCCCCGACATAATACATTATTGTGCAGCGAAGGTAATAGACTAAGCTATGACAAAAAAAGCATAAATTAGCAAAGGAAAATAAAAGGGCAAGTACATAACCACCATGGAAGCACTGAATAATTATATGTGTGAAACAAGGAATGTAGTATCATTATTGGAAGAATACAGCAAAGGAAATCAATCTAAAAGTTTAGAAAAGTGAATGAACTAAAACATAAATACAAGGAAAAAAACAGATCAGGCTTTGAGTTATACTATCTCTAAGAATTAATTAAATATATCTGTGGATTCTGAAAAATTTTGAAGATACACTGAGATATATAAATAATGGATACAAAACAAACATTTTAGGGATCACCAAAGAAATTCTACAGGGAGCTGGAAAGAAAATAGCAATAATTGAGAAATCACTAAGACTAGAGGAAATTAATGCATTCTCGAGGAATATCTATGAGATCCCAGCTGACGAAACTAAGGAGGCTGAGAGAATAAAAAAAGTAAAATAATGATTAAGAAATTCTGATGTTGAAGATATGGATTGGAATGAAGTAACTCCCACTGAGATAAAGTTAAGAAAGGCTCCTAAGTGGAAAATGTGAAATCTAGATGCTGCACCTATCTTTTGGTTAAAGGTCATATAATCTTTGCACTGCATAATAATGGTGAAAACCATACTCATACTTAATAGTGAACCTGGAGATCACCCTAAGAACAAGCGACAAATAACCTATCACCCAATTACATTAAAGTTATATATGAGAATAGATGCAGATGCACTATACAGTCATTTTGATAAAAAATGTAATCATGGCCATCGACCAAAAGGGGACTAAAACAGATTTCTATAGAACAAAGGATCATCTTTTGTTAAATAAACTCATAATGGAGACCTGTTAAAAGACCAGGAATCTCAGGATACCATGGATATATTACAAAAAAGCATATGATAGTATTCTTCACTGATGGATTATAGAATGATTGCAGATGTACAAGATCCATCACAAATTGGTAAATTGTATTGCAGTTACTATGAAGAAATGACAAACCACTTTGCAGTTAAATCACAAAAAAGGACAAATTGCTATTCAAGTTTTGAAAATTCATTGAGTAATATTTCATGGTGATTCTTTTTTCACCATTACGATTTTGTCTTGCTCTCAATCCACTAAGCTTTTTACTGAACAGGCTAGGTCATGGATTCAGTCTGACACCAAGAAAATCATCAAGTGAAATTATCTCTCATCTACTTTTGGTGGATGACCTAAAACTATATAGTCCATCAGATAATCACTTTTTGTAGTTTCTCCAAATCTTTGGGTTTCTAATACCGTGATGGTAATGGACTCCATTCTTAAGTCAAAGTATGATTAAGGTTCATGGAATTAGTATTGTTTCAATATTTTATGTCAGCCAGTAGTGCTCTTCGCAGAACCCCCAATATGCCCAGTAATGACTCCTGCAATTCATACGGAGTTATATGGATTGGTAGCATATCTAAAAATGATTGTAGACTCATGTTTATAAGACCTGTTGCTCCTACTACTATTGAAACTGTCTGGATATCTTTCCTCCACACTGCTCTCATTTCTGCCTGCAAATCTTGATATTTTATGACTTTGTGTCTCTCTGTACATAAGACGCTGTAGTCACTGGATGTGACGATTTCAATGAGCAATGTTACCTTTGTCTTCTTTTCTTGGACCACCATGTTTGGTTTTCTAGCATCTATCTTTTGAACTGCTGGTAATGGGTGATCCCATGTGATATAGACATCTTCATTTTCTATGATGCTTTGTGGCCCAAGTTTCCAGTGTTTTTCAGCCACCTCAATACCACAATGTTTGCACAATCCCCAGTGCAACAGTCTTGCCACACCATTATGCCTTTCAGTATACAGTCCTTCTGCCATTAGTATGTTGCAACCAGCAATGAGGTGTGCAACTGTTTCCAATTCAATTTTACAAAGCCTACATTTATATGTTTCTCCCACTTGATCAATGGACTTCATAAACTAATGTGTATGCATCCCACTGTCTTGGACTGCCAATATTAACCTTTCATCTCTTGGTTTGAATTCGCCTCTCTTCAACCATTCCTGCATTCATTCCTGATCAACATGAGGTTCTTCCAGAAGTTTTCTATACTTGCAACTATATTTATGCTTTTTCCACATTTCTTGCCTTCTCATCTTGTCCTTCCCCTTATATTCTTTCTTTTGTTTTTGGCACATTCAGTTGCTGCCTGATTTGTATCTACTTCTGGTTTGATTTCCATTCCTGCTTGACACTGATATGCTTCTGCTAGAGTAAGCAGAGAAGACATCTTAGATTTATTCTCCTCATGTTTCAAAACTTTCACTACATTTGGGTCCTGTGAGGTCAGCAGACCTGTGAAGTCCCACAACTGCAGATCTATACATGTAATCAATTTCAAGAAGGTCCATCTCTCTTTCAGAACAGGGAATATATAATATTGGTATGCACTGATTTTTATAAATCATTTGGTGAGCATTAAGCATCTTTGTTTTCCTATCTAATCTATCCAACATGTTTTGGGGCCAGTCAGTCACTCCAAAACTGTAAGTTAGGACAGGAAGAGCAAATTGGTTTATAGCCTGGATATTGTTCTTAGATTTCAGTGCTGTTTCCAGGATTAATTTAAGTATTTTTATAGTCTTAAGTCTTTTAATCACCTGAAAGAGCAGCTACCTGTTGTTGAAGCCTTCTCAAATGGCATAAAAATGCCACTTGTTCTTGACAAATGTGCAAAAGCAACAATTGAAAGAGGAAAACTGAAGACTTGAGAAAACATAAAACCTTGGGGAAGACTATGTTATAAAAGATTTAGAACAAGACAGGGTGTGCAGATATATTTGTAATAGATGAAGGGGCAGCAATACAGCATGAGTAAATGAAAACAGACCCCAGCAAGGAATTTTTTTGAAGACTAAAATTAATACTCAAACTGCTTTGACATCTAGGAATAAAGTTCAAGCTATGAATCAAACTGCATTTCCACTTTTAATGTATATCATTAGGGTGATTCACTGGAGACAAAAAGAGCTGAATAAGCTTAACAGGAAAACAAGAAAATTGCTCCACACCAATTAAATGATATACAATTACCAGTGTCTACCATAATTAAATATCCCTTGATCTGAAGGAGGTATGGGTGTCCTCATAATTGATTATACATATAGGTCAGTGATTATGGGATCGCATAGATATTAACTGACATAATGAAATCCAGAAAAATGTAGAATGAGGATACACAGATAGTTCCAGTTATAGTTTGAGCAACCGGGCTAATAAAAACAAATCTTCAAACATATGTAAGTATGCTACAGATAAAAGTAACCTCTTATGAACTACAAAAAAAGGCAATTTGGGGTGCATTGCAGGTGCTGGCCAGAGCGGACATATCAAATGTCAAACACTAAAGCAAAACTGATTTCACAAAGTTTAACTATGCCCTGATTTAGGAATGGGGTCCATTCCCATCAAGGTATGTATAAAAACCTAAATATTTAGAAAAATTAAGCCAATGATATAACTTTGTCATGAACAGCAGGCCAGAGTTTTCAGTTGAAGGATTAACAATCCAATACAAATCTGAAATACAATTCATTATTTGGGCGCAGGTCTTCTCCTGCTTTGGGCATTACCCACACTGGCTAATATTAGAGATCCCACAGAAAATGGGCATTGACCTTCATGTGACACAACCTACCCAGCACCACCTTACACATATGCACAGTTAAATGTTTTAGCCTTCAAGTTAAATTCATAATCATTATACAAGATTTAAACATCAACCAACTAAGTCAAATTAACCACATGATTAATGACTTGCTAGCTGATCTTGCCTTACTCTGTCAAATCTCTGAACTGACCCAACTTCAAGTCAAACAATTATTTGCTACTAGATCTAATAATCAGCAACATCCAAGATAAAATCAAAATCTAAACAATTCTAAAAACTTCTCTGAGTAACTACAACCATATTCCCCTTAAAATCAATAATGCTACAGTCACATGATCTCCAAACAAGACAGCATTCAGACTGCACAAATTTTACCTACTTACTGCTGATTGCTACACTGTCATTATTCTTATGACCGGCAGCAAATTAAAAAGCTCCAAAACATCCAGTCTATAAATATACTGCATCTGAGGCTACACATACTGATAGAAAGCATATTTACAGAGGGGATCTGCATATTCCAACATCTTAAATTAGAATGCACATATAAGCATGCAGATATGAGAAGTTGAGCTCTAAGAAGCTGAATGCTCTGTAAGTGAATTGCAAAGAAGCTTTTCCCATTGACAACTCAGCTACTCAAACCAAACCAAAAGAAATAGATGACAAAAGAACTAAAGTTTCATTTAAACTTAGGCATGATGCCTGGAGCCTTTGGAATAATCCACTTCAAATGAATCCAGAGAAACAGGTAAACTAGCTCAAAGGCAGAGGTAATTTTAATAACCCAGCTCCCAACAATATCTACAATTCCTCTAAAGACCTTATCATAACAGAAGAGGTTTTCATTGAGATCAGTCAACTCTCCTATATCCACCCCTTCCTGCACCCTCACAAGCACATCCCCTTGAGAATACACTCCTGAGTTCAGCTTTTAATTCATCACATCAAAAGAATTTGAACCCATTTTTAACAAAACTCCAAACAATGGACCTCATGGTATAGTCAGACTACATGTCTGGTTCATCAAGGCATGCCCTTTCTATAATATCTACTCACTTAAGCATGTCTGTAACATTTCATATGCCACAGTATATTTCCCACATATTAAAAAGTCTAGGTCATAAATAAATGCATTCCCAAAATACACAAACCTAGCTTTCCCTTAACTTTCAAGCCAATCTCAAATCTTCCAGCACCTGGTAAAGTACTAAAAAACCAAATTTACATAAATCCAGGTGCATTAACTTTTAAAATATTCTCTTGGGAAAGCAGCATTGCATCTGATCTGATTTTGCATAATGGCAGTTTCCATACATTAACAGAATATGCCTCAATTGGTCAACTAATGTTGATTTTCTTAAACACCACCTCCTGCAGAAGGCACTCATATTTTCTAGAATAAGCACTAAAGCATGCCATTTGTTCCAAAATTCACTTACTAGTCATGCAGCCAATGTAGAGATAAGATCCTCTACTTAATTATGTACTTAAAGGTGTACCATAAAGTTAAGTACTGTACCCACAGATTTTCTCTCTCAGTATTAACATTCTCCTAGTATAAAATCTCTTTTTTCCAGTCCAACATTGTGCTAATGATCTGGATATTTGTAGGTCTGTCATTTCACATTCTACTATAAAGTATGAACTTCAGCAGGATCTCTTAACTGTCACCAGCTGGCTAAGTACCATAAAGTTAATCCTAATGCCAACCAAACCAAAGCAATGCTGTTTGGGATACCACATAATGTAAGGTCTATACAAACAGACTAGAGTATCATTTACCATAACAAAAAGCCCAGCAAAAATGATACATCTTTCAAATTCTTTGGCTTAATGTTAAACCAAAGTCTGACCTTTCAACTGCATGTCAAACAAGCTCTTCTTTTCTTCCTCTTATGGCTTTTCCCAGTTAGGGATCGCCACAGCAGATCACCTGTCCACTCATGATTGGCAGTGGAGTTTTACGGTGTCGAGTTGCCAGCCTGGTGCCCAACCTTCCACAGAAGGCGCACACATGCACACACTCATGCCTAGGGCCAATTTAGAGTGTCTAATCCACCTACAGCATGTCTTTGGGATGTGGGAGGAAACCGGAGCACCTGGAGGAAACCCACATGACCACAGGGAGGACATGCAGACTCTGCACAGAAGGCACCCCAGCCGAAAATCAAACTGGAGAACCTCTTGCTGTGAGGTGCCAACGCTAAGCGCTGCACCACTGTGGCCACCTTGTATGTCAAACAAATTATAAATACAAATTTTGGGCTTGGAAATGTAATACTTTTTGTTGCCATTGGACAGGGAATCTATGGATAAAGGATCCTCCAACCATAATTTGAACATTGGCTTCCATTAATATCCTCAGCTATATGCACACAAGAATCCTCCAATAGAATATACTAATTTAATTTATCTCCTTGAACTAAGTAGAAAACTAGATTACACAGCTCATTCTGTACTCATTTAAGTAAGAAGCAATGCAGTAAATTTTGATTTAAATACTGTATGCTTGAATTGGCTGATTCGTATATTTGTTCAAATGGTAGAATTGTATTAATAACAATGAGTCCATACAGTAAAATGATAGCTTTTGGTTCCATTTATGCTGCATTTCAAGATTATGAGTATTTTTAAATACTTCTGAAGGCCTTAAGAAGTTATGAAATGTGTTAGTCATGCTACATGAGAACTGGAAAGATATCCTGATTGTTAACTTAGATAGATAATGGATCCCAAATAAATGTTTTCTCATACAAAGTTACTGCATAAAGAAACTTTATTTGATATGTGCCATGCAGAAATTCCATTTAACAAAGAATTTACTCATGTTTCACATTCAGGCGAAATGTGTTTCAGGGTTGATTTTTTATTTTATTTTTAATTTATTTGAAAGGCCTATTTTTTTCTCTCCAATTGCTTAACACCTGATTTTGTTTTACAGTCTGATTATCACTTAATTACTTTAAGTACAAGATATTCTAAGAGCACAGATACTATAAAGAAAAGTATACTTGCTAGTTGGTGAGGACTGGAGAACTTAATAGAATATGATAATTCATATAATCAATTATTGAAATAAAAATAGATATAGTCCAATACCTTTTAGGTGGAAACAGGATTACATTTAAAATGACACTATATTCATACATTGGAACACACACTATTTTTCATTTTCAAACAATAAGTCAATCATTAATACATTAGACCAGCAATTCTACTTCTTATCCCAGATTTTGGCTATGAACTATGACAAATATAGAACTATATGGAAACAATAGACAAGTGCTAGGCAGAGAGAGAATGATATAATTTCAGGGACAGCATTGTTTAAGAAGGATTTTTTCCAACAAGGTAAAGTAGCAAAATGCTTAGTTGTCCCGCCCCCCTTGTACAAACCGCTCTAAACACATAAAGCCATTTGACGACCTTTATTGAATATTATCATAACATGAACTTTAAACACATAAAACAACATCAATCACCTTCAAAATCCTCAGGGCAGCATAACAACTCACTCTGCTCGATCACACCTCAGGGCAGCCTACCTGCTTACCCTGAAACCTCTTCCACTGGGGCAGCGTACCTGCTCACCCCCAAATAATAGGCAGCATACCTGCTCACATTTAAACCACACAGAACTCATGCCAACTGTAACTACTTCCTTTAGCTCCCAACACTTAGATCATCCTAAGCCCCACCCTTCCTTACCTTACTTCCTTAACTCCTCCAATCCCCTTCTACTCCTTCATTACCCTGACACTAATTCTAATCACCCAATCACCTACTCACCAGTCTTGCCCCCCCCCCATCCTTTACACGTGGGCCAAAGACAACTCAGTTTGTCCCAAACTACATTTCTCAATACCATATTATTAAATCTAGAAATCTAGCAAAGATGCAAATGGGAATTGGATATCTGACCATCACATAATAAAGCATGATATAATGAAATATCTTCGTAAAATTTATAGCCAAAAATGTATTAATAATGTAGAAGTACTAAAGGAATAGTTAAAAAAATGTTCACACAATCAGCCTTAGACATTTTGGAAATAGAAGTATCAGTTGAAGATATCAAAGTAGCCATATTATTAATATAAAATGATGATGACAGGTTACAACTGAAAGTAAAGTTAAAAATACAGATAACATTTTTTTTTGCAATATTCTTATTTGTTTTATTTTTGTTTTTGTTTTGTTTTTGTTTGTTTTTTAGGGATTAAAATTACTTCCCAATTTGAAAATAACTCTACTTGTAATTCTTAATAAAGAAAATAATATGTTAGTAATGAAATACATTTTATTTTTTCACTATTGGAAAGAATAAATATTGTCAAAATGTATATTTTGCTATTGATATGGGTCCCTTTTCAAAATATTTTAAAACCTTTGAAAGTCCAATGGATTTCCAAATTTAAGAGAATAATAACTAAATGTTTCTGGAGGAGAGGTCCATCACATATTCCACAGGAGATAGTCATCAGCTCCTATGATAAGTAGAGTGGATAGGTAGCTTGCAAAGGTAAAACACAAATGAATAATCTCATCCTTGTTAATTTTTATGGCCTGAATGAAGATGATACTTGCCTAATTTCTGATTGCTTATAAGCTAAAGAACAAATGTATAAGAGTTATAAGCCTGTTATCCCTTGTGGTCAATATGCTGCTAAAGATTGTCTCTTCTCTGTCAATAACTACTTGTGGGAGAGATATAAAGATCTGAAGCACTGGTATGATTTATGGCATATTGTCAAAGATGGGGTGCAGTAAAGTAATACTAATAAGCAACATTAGCATGTTAGTTGTTAATATTAACTTAGTTGTTGTTTTGTTGAATTGGTTATTATTGTGTTATTACTATTTATCACTCAAACTTTCATGTGGATATAAAAGACAATAGTTACAATCTATCTCTAATCATTTATACTGGTGATCAAGGAGTAGTGAAAGGAGTGAGTCATCAGTAATACTGAACAGTTTTCTATTCTTAATTGCCTGTATAAGAACCAAGCAAACAACAGCATTATATTTTAGAACAGTGAGCATGGTGAATGATGGGATCAGTTGTTAAAGGTTTGTATGTCTCTGATGTATTTTGCCATTCTGATTTTGAAAAAGTACATATAGATTTCTTTCTGATAACTGCTGAAGTAGTCGATATTACTTTTTTGCTGGTGCATCAATAAATACCGGATGATATATAGGTACATATGAAGTATGTGTGAGTTCCAGGTAGGACATTATTGAAAAAAATGTAAAAAATTCTAATTGGTAAAAAATATATATTTTTTAAACTGCATATGTGAATTTCTGTTGGTTTCATCTTTTTTGTTAAAAGAATTAAAATGGGCTACTAAATTCTGAGAATGTGCTCACACCTGTTAAGCAACCATATGCCTGTGGACCTAAAGCAAATTGCAAATGTGTGCAACTAAAAGGTATCCGTAGTGATAAGGAGTTTCCTATAACATATGTAAAAAATTAAACTGTACTATAAAATATTACACCTTGTAGCTTTCATAAACAGATTAGTGTATATAATTGAATTGGCTAAGACTTCCCTCAGTTCAAGGCACTATGGAATTTTTGGGTAAGAGGAATATAGTTAGATACTCTTTGGCCTAAATATACCTCTAGTAAAAATGAGGAAGCAATAAACTGTCAAGCTGTTAAATTTAAACTGTCTCAATAATAAATAGAAAGGAATATACATAATATATTCAAAGGAAGCAAGAATCTGACTTTGGCTCTATTGCCTGAAAACTATTGCTGAGTCTTACCAGAAACCCAAATTATTATGTTAGTAAAAGAAGTCAGCACAGAAACTGAAAAAGAAGGTCCCATGGTGCAAAATGTGGGGACCCGTCTGAAGACTCTAGCCATTAAAGCAATTAAGCATCCGCATGTGGAGACATAGAGACAGAAAAGACCTCAGGAATAAACCCACAAAGATGTGAAAGAGAACCTGAAAATAGTACTTGGTCTCTCTCTATAATATCAAAATGGCGGGCTAGTCAGAAATATGAATTTCATCAACACATACTTAAAAAAAACAGAAGTTACTGAGATAAAAGTAATTTAAGTAACAAAACCAAAAGGAAAACATTTTGTAAAGTAAAACAAAAGAGAAGAGAAAAATGCTATACCTGAATCAATGGACGAAGAGGCTATAACTTTTACTTTACTGTACTGATGCAAGTGCAACTGACCTTGAGAATTTGAGATAAACAGTTAAAGTATTAAGAAACCACAAGAAGGAGAATCAGGAGAGCTCATTGGCCCTATCTCATGTCTACATTTTGAGTTGGGGAATGACATTCTATATGGGTTAAGCAAAGACAAAAAAAATGCTACACCATTAGCTCCAAGATGTGTTGTGATGAAACGTGTACATAGTCATATTTTGCTAGGGCACTTAATGATATTCAAAACCAAATCCTCACTTTTAACTAGATTTCATTAGCCTGGTGTAACAAAAGGCATTGAGAAATTCTGTGAGCTTGTCAGGAATAATAAAAGACTGCCCCACAGACTGAGTTCAGAAGTCTGCTGAAATATATAGGCCTATTACTGAAGCCCAATTCACGTGGGTAGTCATAAGTCCTATAGGTCCATATGTAAAATGTGGTAATAGATAAAACTATATTCTACTGGTTATTAGCTATGCACTAAGTTTCCTGATGGAGGACCCTTGTGAAAAATCAATTGTATAACAATAGCCACAGATCCAGAGTTATTTTATTCAGGGAGGGGTTTCCCAAAGAAATATTCCCAAAACAGGGAATCCTGCTCATATTCAGGAAAATGTACTAGATTTGCTATTGTCTTAAAGTAAAACAGTTAAAAATGTTGGTGCCTTACCATCTAAAGAGTGAGAAGAACACTTTAATAAAATCTGATGTTTATGCAAAAGAAGGCCATCAAACAAGTATGGGAACAGATAATTCACCACCTTTCTTTTGGTGTAAGAGAACTACAGCTAACTTCAAAACATTTGATCATATTTGAATTATTATATGGGAGACATGGCCAAGGCTTGCTTGACATAGCAGGAAGAAAAAGCATAAAAATGTATGGTACCAGAATTTATAAATGCACAAAAATATAAAATAATTACTCGGACCAAGGCAGTGGTGAATAAATTCAAAACCAGAGTACCAGTAGATAAAACTTTAATATGCAAAAACTTTGGTGCAAAACTCTTATCAGTTTCCCTCATAAAGCTTCATCAGGCATATAATGCATAGAATTCAAATAATTTATATAGTAAAAACCTAGTCAGCTGCTGAAATTATACAATTCAGTAAACTTGCTGTGCCGTTGTAATCTCTTTAGTAAAGGTTTTAAAGACACATTACCATTTAAGCCTGGCAATATATGAGTGTTCAGTCTCAAAATCCATTTAAATTCTGCTAACTCTTTTAAGTATATTATATCACCTCCACAAATAGGCTCTGATATTTTATATAGAATCATACAATTGAAGAAATGTGATGAACCATTTTCTGAAATATGTCTGTATAATGGATTAGTAATTATTTTCCTATTTATCTCTGACAAATGACTGCTGATTCTTTCTTTTAGCTTTTTATTAGTCAAACCTACATAATATGCACTGCATTTTTGACATGTACCTAAGTAAACCTTTCTTGTATCACAATTCCCATATGCATTGCAATAAAAATTCCTTTCCAGTAACAGGATGAATAAAATATTTTTTTAGTACAAACGTCGGCACAATGTACACATTTATTACATCTATAAGTACCCTTTTAATTTGTGGTAAATAGGGTATGATTTTTTGGTTGTTCCTCATAGCATAAGCATTTTTGTTAATTATCGAAAGTAGAATAAAACAGTAAGCTATCCAACACACAGCCAGAGTAAATTAATAAATTAAAATAAAAATGTGATTGGTGCAAGGTAAGTGCTTTCATGACTAATGTTGCTTCATCAGACCATGTTCGATTGACAATGACTGTACAGAAGATTATATGTGCTGTACAATGTTTGCACCTGAAAATATGTCAATGTAGTTTGTTTATATTTATATAAATGTATTTAAGTGATAATTCGATGAAGATGTTTCTTGTTTCTAAAACATTACAAATGTGTAAGATGTATAAAAATTGTTGTATCAGTAGTAAAGGAACATTTGTATAAGTCACAAGCGGTGTAATAATAGGTATAAAATAAAAAATGCTAGACTTGTGGCACACTGTGTTGCTATTAGATCCCTCTGCTGAAAATAAGTTCCTTTTCAAGATGGCAAGGACACTTTGAGATGGAAGAGAAAATAACAAATATAACTAATAAAGAAGGCAAACATGAATGAGAAAATCACAGCAGAAATCACACATCATAGTTTGGCCATGGTGGTGCAGTGGTTAGCATTGTCGCCTCACAGCAAGAGGTTCTCTGGTTCGATCCTCAGCTGGGGTGCCTTCTGTGTGGAGTCTGCATGTCCTCCCTGTGGTCATGTGGGTTTTCTCCAGGTGCTCTGGTTTCCTCCCACATCCCAAAGACATGCAGTAGGTGGATTGAACACTCTAAATTGGCCCTAGGTGTTAGTGCATGTGCGTGTGTGTACCTTCTGTGGAAGTTTGGGCTGGCAACTCAACACTGTAAAACTCCACTGCCAATCATGAGCAGACAGGTGATCTGCTGTGGCGACCCCTAACTGGGAAAAGCCGAAAGATGAAGAAGTCTGTTAGCTGGGAAAGGGGGTTAAGGCGGTGAACTGCTAATGTGTTACTTCCCATGGTACAGGGATTTTATTCCTTCAGTTGTTGTTTGCCTATTGTGTGATCTTCAACAAGCCCCTAAATCACACTGTGCTTTGGGGCAATGCAAAATCCATGATAGACTCATTCATATTCTCATAGACTGCATGCCTAGTAACTACCTATGAGCGTAGAAATTTTAAGACTCAGAAGGGAATCTGAAGCTTCTGTAATCAGCCTGGGAGATAATATAGCTAATAATAGTAGAGTATCATGAAATTATATACATGCTGTTTAAATAATGCAACAATCTTTATGGTCCATAAACAAGATGTAAAAGTACATTTATTGAATAAAGTGATTTTTTCTGCATTACATGGTAAAATGGATTCATTACATCATTCTGAAACTTTGCTAGAGAAGAAGATATGGTACCAGAGTCTCAAAGAACAGCTATAAGTAAAAAAAAAAAAAAACTTAGGCTAGGATTTATTCAGTTGTCCTAAAATGAATGGAATATTCCACATGTGTTGGTCATTTAGATGGATGGGTCCATACGATTTTGTAACGACCTTCAAAAACTGAATGCTACATCCAAATATGACACATATCCAGTGTTCAAAGTGGTTGAGCCTGTATGGATACAAAACAAGATTTCTGACCATTCTAGATTTAACCAGGGGACACTGGCAGATGACTCCCTGACAAGTATTTGACTCATTTGTCATTGTCTTACATTAGTCTGGTTACAAATTCTTAAAATCTTTCCAATGCCATCAGCATTTGGGAATGAAAATTACAGAAAGACATTTTGCATGGGGTGAGGCCTGTTGCATCCCCCAGTCTTGTAGCTGTACCTCTCAGACCTCTGTCATTTATGTAGATCATATCTGAGTGTCAGCATCATGGGGAATGGGAACATCCTTCTTATACCAGCAACTCCCCTTCTAGGGAAAAGATGACCAGTGACACATTAGTGATGGCAGAGATATGGGACAATAACTAGTGCTTTGCAAGCCAGTCTAGCAACCCTGAGGAGTCCTCTTTCATGAATACAAAGAGAAGACAGTTTTTTCCACCCTGGATCTGTTTTTAATTTACACTGTCCTATTCCTTGGACTTCATAGAACTTTTTTTTCAAAGGGCCCTGGATACAATTTTCAAAATGCACAACAGGTATTCAGCAGTATAACTAGATGCTGTGGTACTTTGTTTAGAGGAATGGGAGTCTAATTTATCTAAACTACATGCTGTGTTGGACTCTGAAAGACAGCCATGAAATAAAACTACTGCTGCAGGAAGCAAACTTTGTATGACAGAAACCAGATACTTAGGATGTATGACTGAGAGAAGGGTAACTGAACCACAAACAGAAAAAAAAAAAAAGAAGCTGTCAAAAATAGTCCATGCCAAGCAAAAAAAAAAAACTTAGGACTAGAATATTGCAATTCATACTCGATTTTGCCTATCCAGATAAGACGAACCATTAAAGTACATGAAGCATTAAATTAACTGAAAGCAATCTGATGTTTAGAGATAGCATTTTTGTTCAACACTGACTTTACAAATATCTTTATTGTGAATGTCAATTTTGTCTGAAATAGACATGGATGTTTTCTTATTTCTTTAATTAGGTGAAGAAAAATACCCAGTCTTCTACATAAGTAGGAAGCTAAGGAAGAGGAAATACACTCTGCACCAGAATGAAAATATTTCACAATTAGGTGGGTACTATCTTCATTTAAATAGGGAGTAGGTGAACTTCAGTAACATGCCATGCACCCCACCAATGGGTGTTCAGGAAATAGGATATGTACACAAAATTGTGCATGTGGGCTGTATCACTAAGGATGTTTTATTTCATCATTGGCATGGACCTCACAATAGCCAGAAAGATGCAGATGGGCTCCATGTCCCATAATCCTTCATATGCAAAATAGAACTCTGGGTTCTCTGCCAGGAAGAGTGGGCCATTGATGCATAGTGTATATTTTGATATGTCAGAAATGTTGTTTATTGCATTAGAAATGTTACTTATGTGCTATGGTAAGAACTTTGCAGCAGCATACATACCTAGTGCAATATGGTATCATTTCTTACAAATGCTCCAGGAAATGTGAATCACTTGAGAAAGCTGTTAAAAATAGTGCTTGTGGCAGCATCAACTAATGATTAAATTGAAGGCCACACTATGCATTAAGTAGCTTTTAGTTTATATTAATTAAATGAAGAATGCAATAGATTTGAAGTTATTATTTGGATAAATTGTTTACTCTCTCACTCTCTGCTGGGTAATAGATAGCTATTAGGTTATCTACATTGATAAAGAATCACCAGGAATTATATGGTGTTTGCTTATGTGGAACAGATTAAGAGCAACATGACATGATCAATTGCAGTGGATCAATTTTGTTATGATGAATCCAATATTTTGGAAGAGATGACATGATGGATATTGATAATGCCTGTGTTCAGTGATTGGGCTTGTTCCTTTCACAATAGTTCCTTGTATCAACCACATTTAAAGATGTGGCTCTTATTATATAATGGCCTAATATAGATGTCTAACAAATATCTACATAATGGAGGCTTTCTTTCATCAAGGTAAAAACACAATAATTTTTGAAAGCCCTTATGTAAATAATTCTTTGCATACAAACTATGCATTTTATAACCTGGGCTGTCTCATGTTTCAGTTAAGATGACTTATTGAGTATTTAATGTAGTTAAATGTCCCATGATAAACCCAAGGTGACTCATCAAAAAGGGTACTCTGTTAGAGTCAAAAAGAGTTTTATAGATGCTGGCTACAATTTTTTTGTGTAAGCATCAAAGCTTAATGCAGTTTGGCAATCTGGAACCTTGACAGTAAAAGTTTTTAATTTACCCTGACTTAAAAGCTTATTCAGACCTCATTAACATGATTTATTTAGAGTCTGTATAGGGTTTGACCTAAAGGTTATTGAAATAATTGTGCTTTGTTTGACAAATCAGTAATTTGCAACGGTTTCTTTATTTTATTTGTTTTAAATAGATTTTTCAAACTTCATCTCTAATTATCTTAACTTTTCTAACACCTAACAATACACAGAGATGAAAATACTGTTTATTATAAATTTTCCTAAAAGATGTATGAATATTATTTGAAGAAGTGCAGAATTAGTCTGCCATGAGACAGGTTAGTTTTACCCTGCTAATGATGTGTTGCTACAATACTAATCCTGCTCAGTATGAGAGTAACTGCAGGTTCAGACGTTTAGTGTAAGTGCTTGGCTGAGGAGCCAGTGGTGCAAAGCTACTATCTGTAAGACTATAACTGAACAGCTCTAAGTCAGAATCCCACCTAAAAGTAACAAAATCAAAGTGCAGCAGATCTCTAGTTGGCCAGATATAGCTGGCCGCAAGGTTGGTGAGGAGTGACGTTCATCACTGGGATGCCTCTGTTCAACAGTGCACTGCAAGTTTGTGGGGAACAGGGAGCTAAATCATTCATAGGCAACCTGATTCTGAATCAAGGTTTTGTATGTAGCAGTTCAGCAGAAAAACTGAGCTCTATTGAAAGCCAACCCTTGAGCCAAGCTTTTGATGCCTAACCCCAAAAACTTTAGAACATTTCTAAGGCAAACTACCTTCTATTAAGTGATGACATAGCTAGTTTTCAAGCTCCCACACACAGAAAGGCCCTGTTCAACCATATAAACAACTACATAGAAATGGCAGTACAAGACCAAAATAAATCCATGTCAAACTGCAAAAACAAGCAACCATGGCAAAGTCCTAGTATTAATATGTTGTACAACAAAAGAAAGAAAATTCTATTGAGAAGCAAGAAAAATGTGCACAATAGAGCAAAAGGTCCTTCATTAGTCTAAGTAAGGGAACCAATGAACTAGTCAAGTCTCTGAAAACAGACTTTGAGGTAAAAATTGTTAAGGATAAGCAAAAGGCATTTTAAGGTATGTCCACAGTCTTAAGGGCAACACCCAACAATGTGCAGAATTAGTTGTAAATAGCATCACCTATACTCAGCCAGAAGATATAGCAAATATGCTGGCAAACAAATTCTGCTCAAATTTCACCTTCCAATCATCTCCAGTTCTCCCTAAAGAAACATGTTCCACCTCTCCCCTGCTGAAATATAACTTCAGTAGGGCTAGACGATATACTAGGTTGCCTTTTAAACAGTTTGAATTAGGACTTATCAGAATCTCTAATTAACTGCAGCCTTCGGTCTGGCTTTATCCTGATAGAGTGGAGGACAGCAACAGTCAACCATCTGCATAAAGTGGGACCATCAACTGACATGAGAAACTACAGACCCATACATTTGACTAGACATATATGCAAGGCCACGGAAAGAATAATCATGGGCTTGATAAATAATGACATAAGAAACTTCCAAACATTGGATCCGACCCAACTCAGCTTTGTCAAGAGCAGGTCATGCTTACTAAATCAGGTGGACTTCTTTAAGAAAGTCATTAGGGGCCAATAGATAAGGGTAAAACAGTGCATACTGCTTACATAGACCTGGCCACAGCTTTTGACACAATTCTCCACTCAGGTATTATAAATAAACTCACAAAACGGACATAAATCCCCACATCACCAGATGGATAGCCAATTGGCTCACAGACAAAACACATGTGGTTAAAGTGGGTGACTCCAGATCTAGCAGAGGCCAGTCACTAGCAGTGTTCCACAGGGCTAAGTCCTGGGACCACTCCTATTCAGAATATACTTTTCTGAAGTTAAGGTTATGTGGAATGCCTCTGGATTGCAATGTTTGCCAATGACTGCAAGCTGGGGGCAATCAACGAATCCCCTGACAATGTAGATTTCCTTCAGGAGGATCTAAATCAGTCAATTGATTGGTGCCAGAACCACGGCCTAAAACTAAATACAAGAAATGCATTATCATACCCTTTGTGAAGTCAAATGCCCCTGCAAATGATGATATCTATAGCACATTTCTAAGATTAGACTCAGAGGTAAGCCATCTAGGTACATGGATAGATAGTAGCCTGAACTTTGACTGCCATTTGTCCACCGTGGTGAGGAAGTCTTTCTGTGTGCCACTGCTTATAAGTAAACGTATTGCATCCAGGTCCAAGAAAGTTATCATCCCACTGTACTCAGCTCCCATTAGACCAATAATCAAGCACAATGCACCACGACTAATGAGCCCAGTATTTCAACTAGACCTGAAAGTGAAAAAGAGAAGGTAACATCTGAATTTTCAAAAGCATTGGTCAAGACATTTAGTCAGGATACTTCTATGTTAAGAACTATTTTTGAAAAGAATTGGCCAATTTTATTAGAGGATTCATATATAAAACAGTGAATTGGAGATAAACCAAGGACTGTATATTGGAAGGGGCCTAATTTTTAAGGATTTACTTGGGACAAAAGAAGGAAGAAAAATAAAAGCTAAACAAGGAATGGTTAAGTGTGGAGCTTGTACATGGTGCCACAAAATTCAAATGTCGAACAGTTTCACTGTAAGGAATACCACATACTACCTTAAGGATAGATATACTTGTGGCTCCAAAGCGGTAGTTTACTTGGCTCTGTGTAACTCATGTCCATGTTTCTATATTGGAAAGACAGAGAGAAACTTTTGGCAGAGAATATATGAGCTACCAAAAGGCACAATGTGAACAATGCCCTAACAAAGAATATTAGTAGCAATGAGGGGCATTTGTTTCATTTCATGGCCATTGACCATATTGTCATTGGAGATAATAGACCATGGGGGCTGATGTTAGAGATCAGTGAACTCAAATGGCAGATTTGTCTGCAAGCTGATAGTTGGCCAGGGATAAATGAGAGAAGCTCTATTTCTCCCATAATAAAGTTGAAGGCACTGGAAAGACGAAAGGTGTCAGTGCACACAAATTAATTAAAACCAAGTTAAAAAATATTTTCACACACACACACACACACACACACACACACACACACACACACACACACACACACACACACACACACACACACATATATATATATATATAAACATACTTAAATATATGTGTGCATGTTGTATTTGTATTAATCAATAATCATTGATCTTAGTTTATATAGTTCATATTAAAAGAGAAATATTTTCAATATTTAAATTAACATACATTTTTGCACTTAGTGTCTCATCACATACATCTCTTGATTTAGCATTTAGGTGTATATGTTTAGTATTTGTTGGCTCCCCTCCAGCACTTGAGTAGTTATTATATGTTTTTATTATGTGCGATTTGCATTTAACTTCACTGATTTTAATATTAATTTTTCATTCAGCCAATGAAAGCTCACGGAATGGTAAAATGGAAGTGACTTTAGAATATGTAATTTGTCTGATGAAGTTGTACACATTGTGAAATGAAAGCACTAACCGTTTTACTGTTTTTTATAAATAAAAGTGGTTTCTGATCTCTATTCACATGTCCGTGCTCGTTATAGAGTTTTTATTTGAGCTGCATTTACGTCCGCTGACTGCTGTGTGTTTTCCTTTTATTTGGTTTGTGTGGTTCTGCTTGTTTATCACAATGCACCATTTGACATGTACTTCACTAGGCACTTAAAGCAGATGGAGTGGCCTCATAGTTTCCTCATTAAGAAAATACAGGGAGTAAACAACATGTCCTATGCAGACAGATTAAAAGCCCTATCCCTTTACTCTATCGTCTACTGACTACTAAGAGGTAATCTATTTTTAACCTACAAGGCACTCACAGATACAGCTCTGATGGAGCTGCTACATATCCTCAAGACACAAAGCATGAGGGTCACCTGATGTAAAGATCTAAACCTAGTCCGTGACTTGAACAAAACATGCCAGAGAGACAGATATGTGTCTCATAGATTGCCCCCTCTTCAGAACAGGCTTCATATTCACATTAAGCAGAGCCCTTTCCTGACCCTCTTCAAATGCAGTTTGGATCAGAGGTTGGGGAATCACAAATTCACACCTGGGGTAGCTCCTATGTCCCTTATGGACTGTGGCAATCTTTAAAATAATCAAGGCATAGGCACAAATGTATATCATCCTCTAGCTCCTAGAGGCCATATGTTGGGTAAAATCAGGTTATATTGGCTAGGTTTGCCATATTTTAGGTAAAATCGGGTTATGTTGGCTAGGCTAATATGGGCTGTTAGGCCATTGGCCTTGCAATCTCCTATAAACCTATAAACCTATTAAAGAATTCAATATCTCTTCATTCATCATCTTGGAAAAATCCTGTCTCTATTAACAATTTAAAAATGTGACATTGCATGGGAAAGAGGATGCTGTTTACTATCAGTGTTCCTAGAAGATGTACGTATATTATTTTGAAGAAGTGTGGAGTTAAAGAACTGAAGAACAACACTGCACAGACCACAATTCACTGCTGACACTACAGAAAAAGCATTCAGCAGATTACTCATGATGTCTGACATTCTTTCCCCTGAGGACATAGTAGTGACACTGCAGCAATTCAGCAAACCTTTAAAAAGTACCTGGCTGAAGCAAATACATGAGTCTTTCAGTGAGCCTGGACGAATACTAGTTGTGTCATCCTACTCATTCCTTAATCGGTCACCTGGGACAAAGCAATAATTCCTAACTGAAGTAGTTTAACTTGTGTATAAATCTCAACTTACATGAGCTGTTTAACTTGTGTACAAGTCAACTGCTGGATATTGTACATGATCTTGACCAGAGATGTGTCATTTTAATGGCAATGCTGTTCAGAGACTTTGCATATACTTTTTTCTTCTCATTTGTACTGTTGATTGCATTTCTCTTCTGTTGTTTCTTGATTGCAATTTTCTTCTGCTGTTTTACTCCGATGTTTGACCCAGACCATGCCAAAAAAGGCCCTTGGATGACTTCACCATCCAGGTAAGCAAATTGAAACAATACCAGTGCCTCGTCTTTCATCATATTTAAAAAAAGCCAGTCTCTTGTTATCCACTCAAGAATTTGGCCTCCCTATTATGATATCCAGTTCTACAGTTAATTATCATATGATTTAAATTCCTTAAAATAAGATAAACAGGCCCCTTTTAAACTTTTTAAAAACTGAACACCTCAGTCACTGCTGCCCAGTTTTTGTTGGATCTCAGCTTCAGAGTGGCACTCTTTTTCTGTACTTTCACCTGTAAACTCCTGTTTATATGACAGCCCCCCTTTTAGCTCACACACCTCATTCAGATCATTGAAAATATTCCCATCGTCTTCCTCATATTCTCTGCTTATTCTGGTTAATTTCCATATATAGTCTGTAATATCAGCAAGACCTTCCTAATGTATAATCACAGATTTTAGAATTTTGTTCATGCTTTTGTTAGGCATCATTCCAAATTTGCTAGCTTCCTTAACAACATCCTTAGTACAGACATTTTTGGTATTCTTTTAAGGTTTTCTTTTGTATTTATTCACAGATCATCAAAATAGATGTTTTCATCGATAAAACAGACTAAATTTACTCCATATAATGAACTCACTAGTTTAGTGGTTTGATATTTCTGAATCGCTCATTGTGCTTCTGTTATATGGAGCTGTGCTTTACTTATGTGCATTTTTATTGCTCCTAGATGTAGTCTTCTAAATTGATTTGACAAAATATCGATATCTGAAATGTTGACACATTAATGTTGACAACAGAATGTTGACAGGCTACCATACATGCTTTGTGGATTAACCTCAGAGCATGCAGAGTAAACGTGAGCATTTTGCAGAGTGCAAGCTCACCTGCACCCTCCACTCCCCATGCTAATCATATTTATACTAAGTCCAATATTGTACAATCCTCAGAGAAAGTGCATAATCTCTGACAGCCATGGAGAGCACACCAGCAGTGCAAGGTTATAATACGTTCCACACATTTACACCAGCTACTACAAAGACAGGGACTAAAGTTGGAGATGTGTTGATTTACATCAAAAAATAAATATACCCCAAGGCTGGTCAAACAGGACAATGCACTTGAGCTACTCCGTGTTCAAATCACCGCAGACAAAATCCAATATCATTTCCTTGCAAGCTATAGGTCTCCCTCTATGAACCAGGAAACCCACACCATGTATTTAAACTTATTGGAAACACTCACCATCCAACCTAATACCATATTCATGGGTGACTTTAATTACCCCACTATTAAATGGGCATCCTATACAACACCAAACATACAGACACAGAGATTCCTAGATTTTGAAAACACAAACTCCCTGGACCAGGTTTTCAATACACCAACCAGGGGTGTGACCATACTGGAGCTGGTTCTCACTAATATAGGAGAGTGCTGCACACCCCCTAGTGTAATGTCTTCGCTGGTACAGTCAGACCATAAAATGGTCTCCTTTGAAGTAAATATAAAACCTAGACCTAGCTAAACCTAGAATATTTAGGAACTACACTAACTTACTGCTATTAAGTGATAACCGGGCAAAATTCCAAGTCCAATAAACCCTGAGAACATTGCTGCCTATGCAGAACTGCTCATAGAAGCCCTATACAAGCATGGTAAAAGCTCCAAAGAAGCAGCTGTACCCACCTGGAAGATGTACATAACTAACTAAAAAAAAACAAGGTACCCTGATGGAAACATAAAATCAGTAGGCTGTATAACAGAAGGAAGAAAATCATGGCACACATTAGGATGTGCAGAACCCAGCAGGATAAAAGCACTCTCATCACACTAAACAAACAACTCAAAGGAAAAATAAAGTCTATCAATGCCAAATTTGAGCTAAATTTGGCCTCCCAGGTGAATGATAACCACAAGGCATTCTTTAGTACTTCAGCAATCTCAAAAGCAATACACATTTGTGCGCAAAGCTCATTGTAAATTAAGCCTTCTATACTGAGACAGAAGATGTAGCAAACATACTGGCCAATAAATTCAGCTCCAACTTTACCACTCTCCCCACTTCAATCTTCCCTCAGAAAATACCATCAAATGTAAGTCCCCCTGATATCACTAGGGAACAGGTCCATAAATCTCACTAAGGCCAATGACATTGCATCAATTGGCCCAGACAATATCCATGGGTGCCTTCTGAGTAGCATGAAGCATGACCTATTAGGCCGTCTGGAATTGCTATGTAACTGTAGCCCCCAAACAGGATTTGTGCCTCATGAATGGAGGACATCAACAGTCATCTCTCTGTGCAAAGGTGGGTCATCTACAGACATTGGGAACTGCAGACCAATAACTCTCACTATTCTTATATGCAAATCCATGGAAACAATTATCATGATAATTATAAATAATGATTTAGTAAACCTCCAGACACTAGACCCAACCCAATTTGGTTTCGTCAAGAGCAGGTCATGTCTACTCAACCTAGTGGACCTCTTTGAGAAGGTCACCAAAGCAGTGGATAAGTGCAAAATGTTTCACGTTGCCTACCTTGACCTGGCCAAAGCATTTCACACAATACTCCACTTGTGCATTGTTGATAAACCTGAAGAGCTTAGGTACAAACCCTTATGTCACCTGGTTGATAGCCAACTGTTTTAAAGACAGAACTCAGAAAGTTAGAATTGGGTAGTCCACCTGTACCATGAGGCCAAAAACAAGTGGAGTCCTTCAGGGATCAGTCTTTGGACCGCTCCTTTTTGGCATTTACTTCTCTCAAGTCAAGACCAATGTCAATGGTCTCTGGCTGACTAAATTTGCAGATGATTGCAAATTAGGAGCTGTCATTCAATCTCATACTGGCAGAAATGTTCTCCAGGAAAGGCTGACACAGACAAACAACTGGTGTCAGAGCCATTGACTAAAACTAAATGCCAAGAAATGCATAATAGTATCCTTTAGGAAGTTGTCCACCCTGGTAACTATCATATTGTAACTAACCCCTTAGCATTGACCCAGTGGTCAGGAACTTAAGGACACACACAGACAGTAATCTAACCTCTGACCATGCATGTCTACAGTAGTGAGGAAATCATTCTGTGTTGCGCATCCTATAAACAAAGGTATGGGATCTAGGTCTAAGGAAGTCATTGTTCTACTGTTATTTGGCACTCATCAGATCTGTTATTGAGTACAATGCCTCCTTTGGTATGTACCTAACAAGGCATATCCAACAATTAGAACATCTACAGAGATTCTTCACTAAAAGAATATGGGGTAAAAGTAAAATGTCCTATACAGACTGCCTCAATGCCCTATCCATGTATTCTGTCTCCTACAGGCTGTTGAGGGGAGATCTATGCCTGGCATCCAGAGCAATGTCAGACTCCACTCTCATGGACCTCCTGCATATCCACAAAACAAGAAGCACCAGAATTACCCATTCTAAAGACTTAAACCTTGCCTGTTATATAAATAGGACCTGCTGGAGAAACAAGTATGTATCCCAGAGACTATCCCTTGTCTGGAACAAGCTCCCCATCCCTGTGAGGAAGACTTCCTCCTTAACCCAATTCAAGTGCAGCTTGGACAACTGGATGGGCAACAGGACATTCATCCCTGGTTTGACACCTATATCTCTAATGGACAGAAGTAACCTGTAAATGGTTCATCTCCCAGGCCCCTGCTTGTTAATGTTTCATCTCCTAAGTCCTTGCTTACACTTATCAAGGGAACCAGAACTTGTCAGATTTGGGATGCATAGCTGGGCTCAAAAAGGCCCTTGTGGTCATCAGTTTAGTAAACATCTATGAATCTGTGAACAAACATACTATTATTGCAGGGCTGTATCTTCAGAGGCTAAAGATGGAAAAAAAACACAAGGACCACAAAAAAATAAAATGTATGTACGTCACCAGAAAATGTCTTAGTCAAGTGATTTCATCCTTTTCTTTATCAAACTTCTTCAGAACTAATAAAAACAACAACCAGCAACTTCAAAAGAGATAGGTCAACTCTTGTCGGTTAATCAACTAACACAGTTTTCAGTCATTCCCATATCAAATCAAAAATGTTACTATGATCAGTTAGCAAAGTATGAAATAGAAATAATGAGAAATATATGTGACTATCACAAATAAATATAAACTTCCAAAGTACAAATAAATCCTAATTGTTTAAAACCATAATGATCGCCAACTCGGTACACATGTATTTTCCAAAGGCACTTAAAACAAAAAAGATATCTAAAAATATAAAAAGGTATGGAAAATATATGCATAAAAATGAAAATATATACATGACCATGTATGAATGTATATACCTAAAAGTACATATAAATACATCAAAATACATAAGAATGCTTGAAAATAAAAGTGTGTATATGTATGTATATATATATATATATATATATATATATATATATATATAGGTTTACTATCAAAATGTTGAAATTCACATGGTCGACGTTTATAACATCGAAAGTCATTACAATGAATGTTCAAAATACTGAAAAAAATGTCTAAATTTAAATGGTCGAAAAACACCTGCAAACTAACATTAGTATTTTTGCAGGGGGGACTGCACCCCCTTGCACCCCCCACACCCCCTACTACTTATATACTACAACTTCGAGATTGCACAACAGTGCAGAGAAGGGACTACCTGTTGACCCAATGAACTACTTAATATTCATGTGTCAACCATATGGGTCGATCATATGAACATTAGACCAAATGAATTTCAACATTTTGATAGTAAACCATATATATATATATATATATATATATATATATATATATATATATATATATGTGTATATAAAGTCAGTGTGATCAAATATTAAATTAAGCAAGTAAGCCACAATAGATATGTGTTCATTCAGTCCAGGAGAAAAGGATGACCCCCCAGGGTTAGCTGCCAATGTCATTTCCAATATTCAGTTTTAGCACCCTATTGGCTGAGTGTTCATATAGGGCATTAGTTTCAACTACCCTAGACACATAGGAAAGATATAGATCCATTTTCTTCCATTTTCCCTATACAAAAAAAGGGCAGCTCCTACAAATAGCGATATAGCGATGTATATAACTCCCTTGCTAGACCAATTGTAAAATGTATTACTTCTCAATACTTTATTATGGACTTCTAAGTATAATTGATCAGTGTTTGCTGTAAATGGTCATTGTTTACATGCTGCATACATGTAAGTACCAAGGTGAGCTTTATCAGAAGCATACATTTTTTGTTGTTATTCTCATACATTTCTTCCAAACTTCTACCCTTTTTATACAAAAATAGGGAGAATCAGAAAATACTTTCAAGGTATTAGGCATTGATGAAGAGATGCTCCAATATTTCAAAATAATAGCTGTACTCAACTTAGACTTTTGGTTGTATTCTTCGTTGCTTTATAAAAGGATATAGTCTCCTACCTGGTGATAGTTGATCTTGCACGTGTCATCCATCTGTTTCTAATGACCAAATGCTGATAATTGAGCATTTCACTGAAATGTTCAAATACATACATGTATGTATATCTATCTATATAAATATATATAGTCTCTCTCTGTATATATACATATATATATATATATATATATATATATATATATACATATATATATATATATATATATATATATATATATATATATATCTACATTGGGGATACATTCAGCTCATCAATAATTCAGGTCGTCAAATAAAAGAAAAAGCTGGTATAGCTAATCAAAAATCAACTGATTGCAAATTACTGACTTTTTTCTTTTTGAGATCATAGAACAGCAGGGAGCATGGAATTTGTTATTTTCCCAAAATAAAAAAATTCAGAGCTGGTAAATATAATTAGCAAGGGATATATAGGATGCAAGGGGCTTTTCCCCTACAAAGAAAAGAGTTTGGGTTACCTTTTTTTCCCTGATTGGTAGTATAGCAGTTCTGTTCAATATTTTGTGTGTTTAACCATATCATACACTTAGCTATCAATATATAGTTAGATAAATAGATTTTTTTTAAGTATTTAAATGTGTTGAGTTGTTAGATGTTACAATAATGAATTCTGTTTAGTTTTAATCTCAAATTGATGAAATCCAATCTGTAGTCAAAGTTTTAATGAAGGATAATACATGACAATTACGTATCTTTCATACAATAATCAAAAAAAGCTTTACAGTTTATTAATTTAGTTATACTCACTTTGCCCACTTTAGGGGTACTGAACTTTTTGATCTATCTCAAAATTCCCTAGGGTCAAAGCAAAGAAACCAATCCTGGATCATATGCCAGTCAGTTCCATGATGCAAATATGCTCTAACTCACACATGCAACTTCGCTAATGGGCAATTTGGAGAATCAATAGATCAGCTACTGGCATCCTTTGAGTCTAATAGTGCATTACACAATGCTACTTGCTCAAAAATGCAAACGCTCAAACTCTGCCTAGCCCAATCTCCCATTTCTCCTTAACACTCCCTTCTCTCAATGATTTAAAACATTATAGCCCTGCTCAAACACTTAACTCTAATGATAAAAATCACACTCTGCTTCCAGCCCAGTTCTTTCCCCCCTTACTCTAAAACTCCACTCTACTCCCCCTTCCTTATCCTAAATTCACTGATTGCTCTCTAAACTTAAAACTGCAACCCTTTTCCCTGAGTATAATTCTATGATCTCTTCCTAACTGTAAAACTCCCAACCTGATCCCTAAACCCTAAGACTCCCTTCCTACTCATTCATTGTAAAACTCTTTTCCTAATCTCTATCCCTCAAATTCTCTCCTGCTTCCTAACCTTAATACCCCTGTCCCAATTCCCTAACTGTAAAATCACCCTCCTGCTCCCCACCTAAGGCTCAAACACAAACAACGTGTTTGGGTAAGGTGCAACTGCAACTTGCAGAAACACATCTCAATTTGAGCATAACCAGATGTTTACATGAGCTACAAGACATATTTCAGACAGGGATTTTTGAGTGCTTAGCACTCAAGCACATGAAATAGGCCCCAAACCTTTAGCACAATAGAGGAAAGAAGATACAATGTTAAAATTCAGTTTTGTTGTAGCTTAGAGAAAAGTAGTTTTTACTTAACAAAAAAATCTGTTTCACTGCCGAAATGTAAATATTTCCAGTTTTTGTGTATTATTGAGCTTATTGTTTTTCAAGGATGTCTAATATTGTTACATTTATATCATGTTTGAAAACTTTCACTATGCTCTCATACATTTTGTTATTTGGTGAGCATTTCACACTCAAAATAAAGCTAACTCCATCCCTGTTAACCTGGACATCAATTAATATATAAGAGGTTACACAAAACAAACACTGAAAGAGACAATATTTATATATTTAATGAAGTGCAATTGCTTCATGGTTAATAAACATTGAATTAGCAAGCTGAGAGTCATTGTTCAGGGCAAAGCTGTTCAGTATACTTAAGAGTATGACAAATGGGAGAGAGACACTCATTGAGAATAACATTTTTTTCTTACAAAAAAAGTAAATAAATAAAAGACGTCCAGAAGTATTATGCAAAATTTGCAGCTGAAAATATAAAATAGTTTTTAGACCATGCTTTGTGACTAGTCACATATTTTTATCTGATTTTCACTACTTGAAGTATTTTTAGTCTGGAAATTGTGTTTGATGGGAACTTTAGTGTCAGGGGTGGTTGGTTTGGGGGTAGCCTTTTGGGTGGATTTTAGTAGCTGGTTTACATTTTGCCAAAATTTTTGTGGAGTTTGTGTTGGTATTTAGTTTGTAATGTTGTGTAGTAGGATTTTTGTCCAGCCTAATGCATTTTTGCAGTTGCGCAGTTCTTGGTACTTAGTTAGGCTTTGTGTTTCTTTGTTATTTTGATAGTAACGCCAGGCAGTGTCTCTGGACTTGAGGATTTGTTTGGTTTCTTTACTGAGCCATGGGTTTGTAGAGGTTCTAACCTTGATTTTGCGCAATGGAGCGACAGTGTCTAGGTGTTGTAGAAATGTTTTGTTGAAATATGCTACAGCCTGGTCAAGTGGGAGGGTTTTTAGGGGTCCAGTCACAGTTACACAGTAAGTGTGGAGGACCTCAGGAGAGAATTGTTTTGTGTTTCTAGTGGATATATAGTTAGTGGTTTGCATATGCTTGTTCTACTACATTATAAAGTATATTATGTTGTGGTCACTTAAGGTGTCTGGGGAGACTGCCTGTGTGAGGGTACAATGTGGGGTTGCTAGTTAGGACCCAGTCAACGATGGATTCCTTTAGATTTTTATCACACCTAGTTGGAATTTGGACTAGCTGCTGGTAGCCATGGAGATTTATTAGATTACTTGGTGGTTCTGATATACAGGTGAACCAATCTAGGTTGAAGTCCCCAGAATAAGGGTTTCTTGTGAGTATGTGGAAGAACACCAGGATAAGAAGTCTTCAAGGCTAGCAGGTGTATTACCAGGTGGAATATAGATCACAATTATGGTGATGACCTTTTAGGGTGAAGTTGAAGTTGTGAGATAAGTATGTCCCAATTATTGGGGAGGGGTAGGAGTTTGGTAATTGACGGACAGTTAAGTTGGACTTGTAGAGTAAGGCAGTTCCACCCCTTACGAAGTGGTCTGTCTTGTCTAATGATACTGTAGCGGTAGGAGAACTTCTGAGTTAGCTATGTTTTTATTTAGCCAGGTTTCTGTTAAAGCAACTATGTCTGGGGAGTAGTGTGCTATTGTGGCCTGGAGTTCAGGTATTTTATTTTGATACTTCTAATATTAATATTTAGTATTAAAAGATGGTTGGTTTTGCTGCTGTTGTTGATTTGCCCAGGGATGAAGAAAGTGGGGTGTTATGTTCTGACATTTGTGTTTGAGCAGTTTGTGTTGGACAGGATGGATTTGGGCCTGGGTTGGGGTGGATATCCCCACTTATGGTGAGCCTGGAGTTAAAATGGTTATACAGATGTTGGAGTTTGGTGAGGAGTGTGAGAAAGTATTGTGTTTTGGAGTAGGAATGAGAGCATATGTGTTTAGTTCTGAATTGGTCCGTTATGCAGTTCTTGAATAAGTGTGGGCAAATATTATTATAATGTGTGGTGCCTGTGTATGAGAGTGCATAATGCAGTGTTGTGCTACTAAGTTTAGGGATATTGCTAGAGTGATAACTTGTGGTGTTGTAAAGAATTATGAGAAGACAGACTAGATTTAGTTGTGTGATAGTCATGGTTATACAGTTTATGTTGTTTCTAGGTGGGGGGGTCTGAATAGGAATTATAGGGTTGCACTATATGTGGATGGGGAAGTAATGTGGGTGATGCAAACAATGCCTAGTGGGAATGAGAGTGATTGGGAGTATTTTGTGTGGAGCAAGTTGGTGGGGTTTAATGTGATATGACTTGAGGAGCTGTGATTGGTGGAGGTGATGTGAGGGTGAGCTGTGGGTGTGGCTATGATCACTATAAATGTAGAGGTAGTGGGGGGGAGGAATAGGGGGCAGGGCAGGGAGGAGAGAGCCCGGCGTTAGCGATGGCTTAACGGAGCGGGCAGAGCCAGAGCCAACCAAGGCAAGAGAAAAAAGTAAGTATTACTTTACAAATCTGAACACTTTTAAAACAAATTCCTGAGGTCTAATGGCTTACTGGCTAGGAGAATGTAATTGCTGAAAGCACTTGTGTCCTGCTGGGAGACTAGAAATTTAAAGATGGCTCCATGCTCAGCAGGATTCTAATATAGACTTTGTATTGGGGGAGGGAGATAGCACAAGGGGTGTAAACCAGGTGGAATGCAAAGAAACCAGAGAGGCAATCAGTGGAAATCAGTGAAGGCCTCGGAGAGGGTAAGTAATAATTCAAACTACCTGTAAAGTGAAGGAGAGAAGAGACAGCAAAGTTTATTAAGGTTGGGAGTGTGTCTTTACATTGACTTGCTGATTAGTAACCAGTTTGTGCACAGATTAGAGTAGGCAGATACATTAGCAATGATAGAGATGCAAATAAGCAGGTGATCCTCAAGTGATACAAACTAAGGCAGAAAGAACTGAGAGGGCTGCTTGATGGTTAAATTAATTTAGTCACAGGGATGTGAATTAAATCTATACTGTCTATTGGACAGTTAGGATTACTGTACTATCGGGGGGGGGGGGACACAAGGCTACAACAGTCAGTTTTATTAGCAAGCTGAGAACTACTAAGAAATACTGCTAATGTAATAGCTTCACTCTCATAAAACATACAAGTAGAATGCCTGGGTGGACTGACCCTGCTCTTGAGGCTCAAAATGTATATCCTTGTTTTGTTTAGTTTGCAATACTGATTCCTTCTTACACTGTATAGATGGAGTGGTAGCCGGAGACTGCAAATTTGCTTGAGTGTGCTCCTGCTCTTGAGGCTCAAAATGTATATCCTTGTTTTGTTTAGTTTGCAATACTGATTCCTTCTTACACTGTATAGATGGAGTGGTAGCCGGAGACTACAAGTTTGCTTGAGTGTGCTCCTGCTCTTGAGGCTCAAAATGTATATCCTTGTTTTGTTTAGTTTGCAATACTGATTCCTTCATACACTGTATAGATGGTGTGGTAGCCGGAGACTGCAAATTTGCTTGAGTGTGCTCCTGCTCTTGAGGCTCAAAATGTATATCCTTGTTTTGTTTAGTTTGCAATACTGATTCCTTCTTGCACTGTATAGATGGAGTGGTAGCCGGAGACTGCAAATTTGCTTGAGTGTGCTCCTGCTCTTGAGGCTCAAAATGTATATCCTTGTTTTGTTTAGTTTGCAATACTGATTCCTTCTTACACTGTATAGATGGAGTGGTAGCCGGAGACTGCAAATTTGCTTGAGTGTGCTCGGCTAGGAGAATGTAATTGCTGAAAGCACTTGTGTCCTGCTGGGAGACTAGAAATTTAAAGATCTACATATACATGACCATGTATGAATGTATATACCTAAAAGTACATATAAATACATCAAAACACATAAGAATGCTTGAAAATAAAAGTGTGTATATGTATGTATATATATATATATATATATATATATATATATATATATATATAGGTTTACTATCAAAATGTTGAAATTCACATGGTCGACGTTTATAACATCGAAAGTCATTACAATGAATGTTCAAAATACTGAAAAAAATGTCTAAATTTAAATGGTCGAAAAACACCTGCAAACTAACACTAGTATTTTTGCAGGGGGGACTGCACCCCCTTGCACCCCCCACACCCCCTACTACTTATATACTACAACTTCGAGATTGCACAACAGTGCAGACAAGGGACTACCTGTTGACCCAATGAACTACTTAATATTCATGTGTCAACCATATGGGTCGATCATATGAACATTAGACCAAATGAATTTCAACATTTTGATAGTAAACCATATATATATATATATATATATATATATATATATATATATATATATATATATATGTGTGTATATAAAGTCAGTGTGATCAAATATTAAATTAAGCAAGTAAGCCACAATAGATATGTGTTCATTCAGTCCAGGAGAAAAGGATGACCCCCAGGGTTAGCTGCCAATGTCATTTCCAATATTCAGTTTTAGCACCCTATTGGCTGAGTGTTCATATAGGGCATTAGTTTCAACTACCCTAGACACATAGGAAAGATATAGATCCATTTTCTTCCATTTTCCCTATACAAAAAAAGGGCAGCTCCTACAAATAGCGATATAGCGATGTATATAACTCCCTTGCTAGACCAATAGTAAAATGTATTACTTCTCAATACTTTATTATGGACTTCTAAGTATAATTGATCAGTGTTTGCTGTAAATGGTCATTGTTTACATGCTGCATACATATAAGTACCAAGGTGAGCTTTATAAGAAGCATACATTTTTTGTTGTTATTCTCATACATTTCTTCCAAACTTCTACCCTTTTTATACAAAAATAGGGAGAATCAGAAAATACTTTCAAGGTATTAGGCATTGATGAAGAGATGCTCCAATATTTCAAAATAATATCTGTACTCAACTTAGACTTTTGGTTGCATTCTTCGTTGCTTTATATAAGGATATAGTCTCCTACCTGGTGATTGTTGATCTTGCACGTGTCATCCATCTGTTTCTAATGACCAAATGCTGATAATTGAGCATTTCACTGAAATGTTCAAATACATACATGTATGTATATCTATCTATCTATATAAATATATATAGTCTCTCTCTGTATATATATATATATATATATATATATATATATATATATATATATATATAGATATCTACATTGGGGATACATTCAGCTCATCAATAATTCAGGTCGTCAAATAAAAGAAAACGCTGGTATAGCTAATCAAAAATCAACTGATTGCAAATTACTGACTTTTTTCTTTTTGAGATCATAGAACAGCAGGGAGCAGGGAATTTGTTCTTTTCCCAAAATAAAAAAATTCAGAGCTGGTAAATATAATTAGCAAGGGATATATAGGATGCAAGGGGCTTTTCCCCTACAAAGAAAAGAGTTTGGGTTACCTTTTTTTCCCTGATTGGTAGTATAGCAGTTCTGTTCAATATTTTGTGTGTTTAACCATATCATACACTTAGCTATCGATATATAGTTAGATAAATAGATATTTTTAAAGTATTTAAATGTGTTGAGTTGTTAGATGTTACAATAATGAATTCTGTTTAGTTTTAATCTCAAATTGATGAAATCCAATCTGTAGTCAAAGTTTTAATGAAGGATAATACATGACAATTAAGTATCTTTCATACAATAATCAAAAAAAGCTTTACAGTTTATTAATTTAGTTATACTCACTTTTCCCACTTTAGGGGTACTGAAGTTTTTGATCTATCTCAAAATTCCCTAGGGTCAAAGCAAAGAAACCAATCCTGGATCATATGCCAGTCAGTTCCATGATGCAAATATGCTCTAACTCACACATGCAACTTCGCTAATGGGCAATTTGGAGAATCAATAGATCAGCTACTGCCATCCTTTGAGTCTAATAGTGCATTACACAATGCTACTTGCTCAAAAATGCAAACGCTCAAACTCTGCCTAGCCCAATCTCCCATTTCTCCTTAACACTCCCTTCTCTCAATGACTTAAAACATTATAGCCCTGCTCAAACACTTAACTCTAATGATAAAAATCACACTCTGCTTCCAGCCCAGTTCTTTCCCCCTTACTCTAAAACTCCACTCTACTCCCCCTTCCTTATCCTAAAGTCACTGATTGCTCTCTAAACCTAAAACTGCAACCCTTTTCCCTGAGTATAATTTTATGATCTCTTCCTAACTGTAAAACTCCCAACCTGATCCCTAAACCCTAAGACTCCCTTCCTACTCATTCATTGTAAAACTCTTTTCCTAATCTCTATCCCTCAAATTCTCTCCTGCTTCTTAACCTTAATACCCCTGTCCCAATTCCCTGACTGTAAAATCACCCTCCTGCTCCCCACCTAAGGCTCAAACACAAACAACGTGTTTGGGTAAGGTGCAACTGCAACTTGCAGAAACACATCTCAATTTGAGCATAACCAGATGTTTACATGAGCTACAAGACATATTTCAGACAGGGATTTTTGAGTGCTTAGCACTCAAGCACATGAAATAGGCCCCAAAACTTTAGCACAATAGAGGAAAGAAGATACAATGTTAAAATTCAGTTTTGTTGTAGCCTAGAGAAAAGTAGTTTTTACTTAACAAAAAAAAAAATCTGTTTCACTGCCGAAATGTAAATATTTCCAGTTTTTGTGTATTATTGAGCTTATTGTTTTTCAAGGATGTCTAATATTGTTACATTTATATCATGTTTGAAAACTTTCACTATGCTCTGCTACATTTTGGTTATTTGGTGAGCATTTCACACTCAAAATAAAGCTAACTCCATCCCTGTTAACCTGGACATCAATTAATATATAAGAGGTTACACAAAACAAACACTGAAAGAGACAATATTTATATATTTAATGAAGTGCAATTGCTTCATGGTTAATAAACATTGAATTAGCAAGCTGAGAGTCATTGTTCAGGGCAAAGCTGTTCAGTATACTTAAGAGTATGACAAATGGGAGAGAGACACTCATTGAGAATAACGTTTTTTTCTTAAAAAAAAAGTAAATAAATAAAAGACGTCCAGAAATATTATGCAAAATTTGCAGCTGAAAATATAAAATAGTTTTTAGACCATGCTTTGTGACTAGTCACATATTTTTATCTGATTTTCACTACTTGAAGTATTTGCCTTCCTTAGTCACATAGCAGGAAAAGGTGTTACATTCCTTTTGCATATCTTGCATGGGCCGTAAGGTAATAAATTAATTATTTTTTTAAGACTCTTAGCAGTTTAGTCATACAAATAGAGACTGAATAAACCATCAAACAGGCAGAACATCTATTTTTCACTACGGTGGTGGTGCTGCATTAGCGTTGTCGCCTCACAGTAAGACGCTGTCCTGTTCGATTCTCAGCTAGACCGTCTTCTGTGTGGAGACATGTGTGAATGGGCGTATCTTCGTTGAAGTTTGTGCGTCAGAGCTGGCAACTCAGCACGTAAAAATCTACTGCCTATCATTAGCGGATCGGAGTTCCGCTGTGGCGACCCCTAACCGGGAAAAGCCAAAAGACACAACAACAACATGATAGTATGACCTTGTATAATTGGTAAGCAGGTACCCCTTGACCATGCAGTCATGGACCACGGACTTTGGCCTTGAATTTAATTTCATTTTCTTATCTGTAATGAGTTTAAGTCTGTCTCTTGAGTGTAGAAATAACCCATGTTGTGGAACAAATCTGTTCATACAAGCTTATTGCTAAAAGTCAAGAGAATATCAAGGCATACCCATGAGTGAAAGATCGTTAGAGTGTACTTGTTGGATTATTGATTGAATGCAGCAGTTGCTTTATGGGAGATTTTGTCCTTTTACTGAATTTTCTGTGGTTCTTAATTATTACATTCTCTCCATTCAAACTTTAGTATAATGACTGTAATAGTTACAGAGCTGTATTCCTGGACTGCTGCAGACAGTTTCTTATTGCTTCAGAGTAAAGAGAAACATATAGAGGTTAAATTATTTAAAGACTGTGGAATTTGCTTTTCTATAGTAGAAGAATGTGGCAGTCAGACCTCACAATTTCTAAATGCGTACTTCAGGGCAATAACAAATATAATAGTGTAATGACCATTCTGCAGTTTGGATGCATAAGTTATCTATAAGATGAACACATTATCACCTGAAAAGATACACTGGTGATATGAGTATTATTTGTTCTTCGGGGTTTATTTCATGTATTTCTCTTTTAATTCAAGTATGCATAAAAGGTTGCCTGGTACGTTTAGCAGTAACAAACACTCCTGTTGTACATGATGGTCCCTCTCTGATTTATCACTTGGGTGGAGAAAAAAGAAGAAAAGAAATAAATAATGCTTACAGTAATTACTTATACTAAACACAAAATAAAAATACTGCAGCTCCTTGCTTCTTTAAATAACACTTGCATAATAGTCATAATAGAGACTTCTGTAAGTACTGCAGAGCATGTGATGTTTGGTCTACTGAGATCTGTAATTCAGGGAGTAAGATATGTTTTGCCACTTTTAACAACACTCTTACATTTACTTCAGGCTTTTTCCCTACTGAATGGCCCACTGCTGCAGTCATCCCTCTCCATAAATGGGGAGCAACTACAGACCCTGGGAATTATCGGCCCATTAGCCCAACGAGTCTGATATGCAAGGCTATGGACCACATCATCATGGACCTAATTAAGAAGGATATAGGGAATCTCCAAACTCTAGATCCCATGGAATTTGGTTTTGTGAAAGGTAGATCATCCCTGCTCAACCTGGTTGACTTCTTTGAGTCAGTCACTAGAGCTGTGGATGAGGGCAAGTCAGTTCAAACAGCCTACCTCGATCTGGCCAAGGTCTTTGATACCATTCCCCACTTAGGAATTATTGATAAAATCACCAAACTAGGCATCAACCCCTATATCACCAGGTGGGTTTCAAATTGGCTCACAGATAGAACCCACAATCTTTAGGCCAGTCATCGAGTATAATGCCCCATTTGGTATGTACCTCAATAGACACATACAACAGCTGGAAAGGCCACAAAACTACCTCACAAAGATGCTCCTAGGGCTTAAATGCATGCCCTACATGGGCAGACTCAAAAACCTCTAGCTATTTTCTGTCTCATATCATCTACCAAGAAGCAATCTCTGCTTGACTTACAAAGCCATGTCTGACCCGGCTATGTTAAAAATGCTACATCTAAAGAAATCCAAGTCGCACCACACCACATGCTCCAGAGACCTCAACCTCATTACCACAATCAACAGAACATGCTGGAGGGACAGGTTCATGACCGAGAGACTGCCCATGCACTGGAATAGACTTCCCATACAAGTCAAGCAGAGCACCTCACTGGCCCTCTTCAAGAGAAATCTTGATGAGTGGATGGGAAATAGAAAGTTCATCCTGGGGATCACTCCAGTGGATCTACTTGATAGAGGCACTGGGAACTAACATTGGGCGGCACAATGCCAGGGCACTTTTATGGGCTAAGCTTGTAAAGGTTTCAGGGCCATTAGCCTAGTACACACCTATGAACCTATAAACCTATTACCACAGCTATTTAACTGAATGATAAAGACCACTACTAAGCAACAAAAGTCATAACTCAAATAGGCACACTTGTTTAGTTTATGTCCAACCAGTAGGCCTTTTGACCTGTATTATACAAATCCCCAAATCTTTAGGCTCTTCAAAAAAAAATTATTTTGGGAAAGCACAGTTAAAATGCTTGTAACTGTGTGAAGGCAGCATTATTTCAGTTTTTCATTGGTGCAATTTTGAATCAAAGTTTTAAAAACATGAGCAAGAAGTGTTGTAATACTTTCTGATCCCCTACCAAGCAGTACTAAGATCTTCTACAAAGTAACTCAGCTCTGTTTTCTGATGTTTCTTATCAAGAAGGTCAGTTCTGTAGAGCCTTGCTCTGCAGATAAATCACTTGAATCTCATGAGTGACCATTCAAGCTTGAGTGCGCATGGAAACCCTCCTCACAATACATGAGGTTTGAAAGGAGGAAAATAATTCTTCAGTCTTAAAAATGATAGTAGTTATATACGTTCCGATAATAAATGTTTTTTTATACTGGAAAAGAACTATTACTTTTAGGGGAAATGTGGAAACTGGAAAAAAAACATTTTATCCACATCATTTAAACAGCAATGTTTCAAAGAGCACATAATTTTTCTTTGCATATGACTTTTTCTACAAACTAGAGTAGAACATTTTAGAATTATGCAAGGCTTTTACTCCTTCTCTCTGAATTATAATATTACAGGAAGATTTCCCTTTCATGAAGTAAATGTGGCTTCACTACAAGTGAGGATGCCTGTATATAATATTATTGTAAGATATCCATTTATGTAGCAAATTTGACTTTCACTACAGATATCTGTGCATAATATTAGAGGAAATCTCCTTTTATGTAATAAATATGATTTTCCGTTAAAATGAAGATGTTTGTATATTTAGAGTAGATTAGAGTAGATCTGTTTTAAATACAAATATTTCGGTGGAATGAAAATAGAACTGGGCATTTTTACAAAGCCCGACAATACTCTATACTGTGCAGAATTTTCTTAGGCTTCTTTTAAAACTTTAGGATGCCTTAGAGGATAGTTTTGTCTACAATCAGCATTTTGCCACATTGTCTTATTTTCTCCCACAAACAGAATTTTCACACTTTATCCTCCTGCTTACCATCTGTCTCCCTGATATGATCTTATCCATTAATTCATATACTTGACAGGGAGAGAAGTGTTATAAGGAGGCTGGCATTCAGGCAGTTATTGGGGGGGGGGTCTGTTTCACAGTTCAGCAGTACTATACCTCCTTTTATGACTAGCATGCCTGCTCACAGACCCAGTGGCTTGCTGTTTCCACCTATGCCTGTGTGGACACTTCCATATACAACAGATGAAGCCCAAAGCAGAAATCCAGTTTGGTAGAACATTCATCGTGCATATTGTTTGCACCAGTATAGCTCCCTTTGAATACGATGCTGAATGAGAAGAGAATGTGACTGCAGTGAAAAAGAAATTATAAGAAAAGAACAAAGTAAAAGTGGGATGAGAAAGTATTATAGGTGAGGAAGAAAAAATGTGGAAGATGGGAGAATTATAAACCTAAAAATCTTATTGTATCAGAAAATTATTATTTGATGAATCATTAGCTGTCTGCTTTGACATTGTTCTGGTGTATACACAAGAACAGATTATGATTTCTTGAGAAGTGAATGTTAATGGGTAAGGAGGAATATCATCCCTTACCTGTTATCTAAACTGGGGCAAAGCTGCATTTTAGCTTACTTCAGTAATGCAACATTGTAGATGCTAATATAGGTTACACTTCAGAAGGAGCTGGAATGATACTTTAAAAGGGGTTAAAAATAAAACATATGCAGAGTTAATGGGAATTCAATACTAAACGCAGTTTAAGTGAAGTATATGCAAAGTATGGCTATTTAACAACTGGGAACAGTTTTATATTGAAAATGCTTGCATTTTATTGATAAAAATAATATGCAAGGAGTAGGAGGTATTTTTTGCAATGACGTTTCTATTCCTGTTAAGGCTTATGAGGTGTGGTTAAGATGTGCATTAATGTGATGACACAGGGATTTGAAATAAGTAAGGATTGGGAAGGGTGGGCCCAACTCAATATATAAGAAGAATCAAATTATTCATACACATAAGTGAATAATGCATGACATACAGAACATAGAATAATTGAGATAATGTGCAGCAGTTAATGCACAAAATGTATGCTAGTGTCCTACAGTGCAAACAGAAATTACTTCTGCTTTTTACAGGAATACTTATACAATATTCTCTAGGACCAGCAGAAAGATTAGTGAGTCAGCAGTGTGGTTAACCACAAGGAAGCAAAGTGTAACTTCATAGGGAGAATTATCTATTTATATCACTTAAAAGGTTTAAAACAAGGCAAAGTGATAGAATTGGTGCACATCTGGATGTGCTGGGAAGACAATACAATTCTTGCTAGCATTTTTGGCCTGAAGCAGTTTAAAATTATTTTTTTCTGGCTACCCTTATGAATATTCAATTAATGCAACAGTACTGCTTGGATGTTTCTAAAAGAATTCCATTTTTAAATGCAGTTTCTCAGATGTTTATGTGATAAGGTAGCAGATTCATTTTTTTCAAGGCAGCACAGGGGAACCACATGGAATTCATGAATAGCAAATACAGCTATGGTACCAGTGTAAGATGTTAAAACAATTCAGACCAAAGGTGAACGATTAACTTCTATGATGCAAACATTAATGAATGATTTGTAGCAGATAAAACCACTAACTGGCAATCATGATTTAAAATTGTAAGTGGTTGAAACTCAGTTACTGCATCAAAAACAAGATATAGCTAAAAAACATGCCCTCTCTGTCAACCAGTCAAAGAGATCTATGAGTTGCAGTCATTTTCAATTTGACTGGAAATAAAATGGAGAACTTGATGAACAGGGTGAATAGAAATAATATATGAATCATTGTTCTGACAGTAGACAGTGAGGGAGAGAATCCATTTCAATCACACAGGGATTAGATGTAGGAGTTGTTGAGCACTGCTATAACTCCTATCATTAAAAGGATCACAAGATTAACTCTGATTTCAAATTCTCTATGAACTCCTGGCAGTTTATATTTAAATTTCTGGGTTACAATAACTGAGGAAAGATTTTGAATGTGTCTTGAGACATAGAATAATAAAAAATGCAGGATAAACAGTATGTTTAACACTGGGCTTTAGCATGAAATGCTTGTGGATAGAAACTATTTTGTTCCAGTCATGGGGCAGTGCAGAAAGCTTGACCTACACGTACCATCTATGTATTTTCAGGTGAAAATGAACAATTAAATTGTTGCTCAAACTTCATTCAGAGTCTGAAGCAGAACTCTGCAGAATAACCCACTCCCAGGCAATACAGCACAAATTGTCTGGGAAATACCACAACACATACGAGGTGGCACTTACTCATGAATAAGAATCAAGGAAAGACCAAAGTCAGGCTTGTAAAACTGCTGTTTGTTAATAATAGCAAAATCCATTGCAGAAGAAACACAAATAGCTGGAGACAAGTGGAGTAGAATCTTGTCAAAAACATTCTTAGCTGGTAATCAACATCTAGAATAAGAATGTTTCTTTGTCCACTTTGAACAAAACAGATTACATTGCAGAGAAGGCTAGAGACTTCCTTACACTGTACACAACTATGAATGAGTTGGATCAAGTAATGAAATCATTAGGCAGAGAAGAACTGTTGCACAATGTAACTGAGATAACTGAAGCAAACTTATAACACAGATTGGGCTGACTGGAGACTTTTAGCATAAAAATAATATTTGAATTCTGGTTGATACATGCTGTATAAAGCTTGTTTCTATGTGTCTGGGGTCTTTCCTTTTACCCCTTTACTTTGACCTCTATTTTTAAGTCACTTCTTAAAGCAGGCTGTATTTCTTCTGGTCATACAGTATGCTGATAATTAGGACTGAATGTAACTTCAGTTTGACAACTTTTCTCAATAACAGCTTCAATGTTAGGGGGTGAAAATGCCATTTCCTTGCCACTGTTCAAACCTACCTCCAATTAGTGTGAAATTCAGATTGTTTCTTTGGAATCAAGCATGAATATGTCATGATTATGATACGTGTGTAATATGGGTTAATAATGTAAAAGGCAATCTCTTGCCATCATTGCAAGAAGCTGTTTTCTATTCAGCATATCAGTTCTGCCAGCTGCATACAACCTATAAAGTATATGTGTTAAATCAGTATAGGTGCAGATTGATTAAACCCTACACTATTTACTAAAACCATGTACACATTGCACTTATAGCACACCATTTTGCATTCAGGAAGTGGCTGTCTTCATGGCTTGTAGAGCTGTACAAACACAGTAAACATCATGGCATGCCAATTACAGCATAAGCAGTTGAACCTTATGCTAATCAAACAATCCAAGATGAAGGAGCTAGCTATTCAACAAGCTATAAAGCAATGGTGTAAACTAAGTGCTGTTTTTTCCTGTGAATTCCAAAACCTATTGGAATACAGCCATGGAAACTAGGCTACACGGAAAGAATGTTAGGGGCTGCTGTTGCTCTTATTCATGTATACGTGCAGCAGGCCCATTTCCATGCTGCTACTGCTGCTGATAGACCACGATCAAGAAGGAGAGGGGTTTTTAGACCCCATTTAACTGTTCATAATCTGCATGAGGTGGAAAGTATAGAGAGCTACAGGGTGGATAGAGACACACTACAGGAACTCTACAACCTCTGTCACATTCAACTGAGGTCAAAGGCAAACCAAGGGGAGCCAATACCAGTGGAGACTAAGGTATGTGTAGCACTTAGAATTGTAGCTACAGAAACCTTCCAGAGACCAACAGGGGACATACTGGGGGTGTCACAGGCATCAGCATCCAGGAGCCTCCATCAATTCCTGAATGCTATGCTCCAACATGCCAGTGGGTACATATATTTTCACTGTACAGCTGAGGACACAGCCAGAACTATGCAGAAGTTCTCCCCTGTAGCACACTACCCTCAAGTCCTGGGTGCCATAGATTGTACACATGTAAAAATGAAGCCAGGGAAGGCTGTACATAAATAGAAAGGGCTACCACTCCATAACTGCCAGGTCATGTGTAACTCTAAGAGAATTATCATGAATGTGTTTGCTGGCAACCCGGACAGTTACCATGACTCACATATCTGGCATAACTCTCAGCTGTATGAGATGTTTACTGGAGGGATATCCCACAGGGTAATTTACTGAGGTATGCAGATTATGCAGTTGAATTGTGGCTGATGATGCCCATCCAAAACGCACATACACCAGCTGAAGAACACTATAATGAGGCACACGCTCAAACAAGAAATATAATAGATCATGTGTTTGGGCTGCTGAAGTCATGGTTCTAGTACCTAAATACATCTGGGAGAGCCCTGTTGTACAATCCCCATACATGTGATGAAATATTCATTGTACGTTGCTCCACAACATTCTCCTCAGAAAACAGTTTCAGTAGGAGCTGCAAGGGGAAGGGCCACACATCCCACTACCGCTGGCAAGGTCACCACAGCCGCACGCAGGTGAGGAGTCAGAGGGGGGACCAGCAACTGCTGTGGGTGTAGGCTGATATAAACATGCACAATACGGCCTCACACTGGCCAAGAGGCAATGGATAGCACCCACGCTCACCACATAAGGGGCTAAAACCTTCATCCTCCACACATACATGCAGTAATGTTGTTGCCAGGCAGCACTCACAACATCTCCTTGCCCATTTATTGGCTGTGTACTGCTAGCATCAGACAGAGTCAGCCCTAAAGTAAAACTCTTGCAACTGCTGCATTCCGAAGTAAGCACTGAACTTGGAATAGAAAAAGAAAATCTTTAAGAATAAAAATGAATGGCATATCCTTGCATACTGTTACTTGGTAATACTAACACTGGCTAACTGCCTTTGCCATTTTAAGCCAAGCCATTTATTATATTTGAGATTCAAACTCTGTACCTTGTGTTTGTAAAGCAAACACCTTAACCATTAGGCCACCCATAATGTAAATAAGTATAAGCTGGGTGTGTTTTACAGCAATTACATCAATATGTAACAGCACTGACTTATGTGAATACATGTGTCTTCTGTCAAGTAATAGGCCTGATGTCTAAAATGTACAGATTTTCAATGAATGTCCACATTTTGACCTCATATGTTTGTTATGGAAAATTCATTAAAAAGTGAAATTAGAAAATGACACACATTTCAATTTCAGACTTTATACCCCTAAGAACAAACATAAAAATTGTAATGCAAAACGTGTTATTCCGTCAACTAAGTTTGTAAGACCACAATGCTTAAAAATCTGCGCCGTTGTTGAGACTTTGTCACACTTTTATTTATGGGTTGGTCAAGCTTTGTTACTCTAACAGTTTGGCATGGATGTACACATTACAAAAACCTGCAAGAAAGCAGTACAATTTGCAAAATAGCATCACAAAAACAGATATACTAAGCATTAAGTCAGCTAAGCACCCTCAGCATCACATAAAATACTCATGTATCCCTGAATCCAAAAGATAGAAAAAAGGAGATGGCACAGTTGTCATCATTTGCACAGGATATTGTGTGTGTGTGTGTGGGTGCAGGAAACCAAGGCTGACACAAAAGATAGTGAGTGCATGTGAGTAAGAAAGACAGGCAAGCAGCAATTTGGATAAAGTATCAAATGACTACTGAGAAAGAATGAGCTTTAAGCCTCATGAATGACCCATGTAACTGTTATGTGTGTGTCTCTATAGTGCCGCTCCAGGAGAAATTGGTGTGTGAGTGTTTACAAGAACTCAGTCAAGCACAGTGCTAGGTCTACATCCTGGTATATCGGACAGGTTTGAGCCATACATGGTAGAGGTGACAGTTTATCATTGTTCTTGCTGACCCCGAGAACTGGCTCTACAAGGAGTTGCACTGTCACATCCATGCTCACAGTCAGATGCACTGCTTTTACTTGAATATGACTGATGTCTGCTTGAGGAGCCCTCCTTATGAGTACACCCAGAACCATGAACACATGGCCTGTCATATCTGGGTGTGGACACCACAACCACTGATGGAACAGTGGAGGTAGTGCCACTACAGGAGCATAATTGAGCATGGCCACATCAGCTAACATCTAATGATGTGGCTGACCTGTGCCCATGTGGGTGCTACCCCCCTCCCAGCAAATGATAAATCAAAAACATTGCCCAGTCCACCATGTCATTAATCTGATCCATTGAATCAGTAACATGATGGAGGCAGCCATGCATGTCAGCCTGTATCACATCTACAACCTGAAGCATTTCCTTGTAAGTCCTATTAGAATGTGCCTACATCACCATAACAGCCCTAAATATATATTGAGTGGCACAGAAAAACAGACCTGGATCAGGTGGAGGATAGACATCAGGCCTCTGCCAAGCACACCCCATGAACAACCCTTTTGATTGGCACCTCACCCACACTTTGGCTATGAACAGAGTCAACAGGCACTGAAGCCACAGTAACCACACTGACCTGATCAAGTGTCTCGCCCTCCACCTGTCCAATATCTGAGGGCTCACTGGAATGAGTTTGCATAGGCCTACTGACTGTGTCTGATGGAATTACAGAGGATGGCTGAATGTCAGCCTCAGTGTCAGATTCATCCTCTTCACCCCCCGATTGTATCTGTTTGTCCACCATCATCGTCACCATAGTCTGCCAATACTCTGACATCAGGTGGTAATGATCAGCTGTGCTAATAAGCAACAAACACAGGAAAGGAATTAATAGCTACACTACTACAGTTCAATATTTGCTAATAAGCTAACACTGTTGCCACTGTCACAGATGGTACAGCAATACACACACAGTTCTGACATTCACCTCACATATGCAGATACATGAATATTTCTGTGAAATGCTCATCTGTAGTGAAATAAAAATGGTTGGCTTACTATGTACAGATGTCTCCAGACTTGCTAGGGAGGATGGTCTGGAAGAAGTTAAGCAAAATGTAAGGGCACCAGCATCACAATAACAATAACACAGAGGGAAACTTTTAGCCTTCATATGTTCATTAAAAATACATTAACTGAAGCTTGGATGACATGTCCACCCCAAGCCCATTTGTAATGAACCAGAATGTGTTGTTAACTGTATCAGTCTAAAACTAGTCCCCCCAAAAATATATTAAACCAACTTAAGTATTACTTTCAGTATTTTACTATACAATAAATATTTAAAAATTGGCATAGGTAAGCCTACCTGGAAGCTCCTCCAGGGACATACTTGTCTTTCCTGAAACAGCAGCACCAACATCAGTCACATGCTGTTGTCCACTTTCCACTGAGCTCTCTTGATCCCTGACAGTAGACAGGAACTCTTCATTTGGCATCAGTGGTGGATCTGCAGCAGCCCCTCCCCCTTGTAGCTAGCTGTCCATGGACCACTGCAGCTGCTCTCCTCTGGGCTGATGAAATCAGTCTGTGGCCCTATGATGCACCTGATCATATATCCTGCTGCATCCCCCAACAGTGTTCACATCATTCACAATCTGGTTTCAAATTTACATTATTCTAGGCATATCCCCACCTCTTCCTCAAACAGAATGGCACAATTCTGCAGAAATGCTTGGATGATGACATCATTTTCAGTGTCACTGAAGGAGCGTTTGTATAGATTGGGATGCTTGGGTGTCATAGTCCTAGGTGACATAATACACAAAAGAAGGATATTACACATAAATATCACATAAATAAATTTTCTGCTTAGATTATAACACATGTTATTAGTTTTCAATAATACCCACTAGAGAAAAAAAAGCCTCCAAGTTACTCAGCTATAAAAAAGGTTTACGTGGTTTTAACAAATCACAGTCCCACACTAAAAGAGGTTTGGTCCAAAACAAGGAGTTACAACAGCAAAGCAAACCTCTGTAAACCATTTTGCTTGTTGCAACACAGAGATGGAATTTGGATCCCCCACCCTCCAAACAACAGGCAAATGACATTTCTCTACCAAACAAAGGAATACAACATCAGTGAATTGCTATAAGTGCTATCAAACTGTCTCAAAAAACATTTGCAAATTTATCACATAATATTCATTTTATGCAATCGCCAGTCACCTCTACCTGTGGCCAACAGTAACATACGAGTATATACATATATTTTTCCTAGTGACATGTGAACATATCCAGTATATAACTGAAAAATGCAATCATACCTTATCAAGATCAGTAGTCATCTGTGCAGATAATTCAAGAGTAATAGCAATCTTTTTCTGTTATCCACATAAACAAGTCTCTTCACTTTCAGGTTCCCTAGCTACATGGTTAACTTTTTATAGTGTAGATTCAGGACTGGGAGCATGGTGAAGATGTAAATGAGGTGTGAACTTATTAGAATTGCTGAAAACCAAATTCTTGGCTCCATGTATCAGATGTAAACATAGAACAGGCACTCCCTCAGTCTCTGCTGCTAATAGATTGTAACTGTGAATGATTACTGGTAGGGGGAAGGAAAACACAACAGCAATTCAGACTCCCTGGCCTCCAGTTGGTGTGTCAACCAGGTTAAACTTACAAAATGTAGAAGCAATTGTATCAAGGTTTTAAATGTAAGGAAGCAGCACACATTTTGCAGTTTCAGTTCAGTAACATCCATATTCCCCTGCTTTTGTTGAAAACTGTATATTATTGCCATTTAATATTCTCACACATTTTATGGAGAATGATACAAAATGCCTTACAGCCTGCATGTCTCAGATTACTGCTCAGATAAGAGACGCATGAAGACCATACAGAGATAGGATAGAGCTGCATTTCTGCAAACAATAGTCATATATGGTTGTGTGATGACTCATTGCACTACATCTGAAATTAATACATGTATAAACAACTCAAAAGTGTAAAACACCTCATAAGTGTATTAGTGTCATATATCTTGCTAATACTGTGGATGATTTTGTACTTGCTGCATGCAGAATGAATTTTATTCTCTGCTTCAAAGCTGTTTCTATGGCAAAGAAGGATAAAATATCCTTACTGTGTTTTTTAAAGTTCATTGGTGTGAGTGTTCAGATTTAGACTTGAGTAAAAACATTCATGAATACTAACATATATTTTGCAGCATTGTTTATTTTATAGATTGCTTTTCTTTTTTTTTAATGCCAGTATTTGCAAGATGCATGGCTTTAAGCAAACACAGGAAATGGATAAACACAATAAATGTCATGTAATGTACTTTTTTGATAACCAGTACATCAACCACACCTGTAAATTACCTGTGTGTAGCACATCTACAAAACATCTTGATCCACACAGCATATACTATCTGCAGAGCATGGTTCAAGTCCCATCTTTGTCTTTTAAGGATGAAACCTAATAAACTTTGCTCACAAGGCTTAAACAAGTCTAGCTTTTCTTTTCTCATTTTCTTGATGCTTACCATCATGCAAACCTGGACTAATGTCCCACACAAGAAGCAGACAGAACACCTGCAGACAGGACACAGTCATTTTCAAATTCAAAAAGGATACATTGTCCATCTTTTGCTTTTCATTGCAACATTGTGCAGTGGTTAGCAATCTTCCCCAATACCTGCAGGTCTAGAAGACCTGCAGAGAGGAAGCAGACAGTAGACAAATTCAGAATGGATATGTTCTACTGAATATGTTGGGCACAATGCAAACATGATAAGGGGCATTGTATGGCAGTTAATAATGAATAGGAAAAAATATAACTATTATTTAACTATTCCTGTGGCAGCAGGTGGAAGAGTAGGTCTGCAGTACAGATGATCCTGGTCTCTCATACATGAAATTCTAAATATTTTTACTGTTGTTCCATTTCACTTTACATTAAATATCACATAGAAATGTGCACATAATTATAAATATCAATAAGTATGTATAGCACTGGAACTCATATGATTTATAAGTATGACTGAGGGTATACTCACTACTATGTTTCTGTAATCATAATTGTGTTCTCTGGCCTTGGATGATCTTCAGACTTTAATAATACCCATACACACAGGGCTGTATAAACCAGGACCTTATCAGATCACATGTATACATACATGGTCATCCCCTCAGTCTGTCATGTGTATTTATATGTAAATAATGAGCATATATAAGAAGCACTTCTTCTGTGGCATGGATGGAAAATCACCACTGTGGAAAAAAATGTTGTCCCTTATGCATAGGTTTGAATCCTACATTGTAAGACTTTATTTTATCAGTGTGTAAAGCCCCCCCCCCCAAAAAAAAAAAGACATTGTCAGGTCATAAAACGTATGCATCCAGTACATCTGCAAGGTTAAATCACCTAACAGTTACAGCAGCAATCAATCCTCAAACTAATGCCAATTGTTAGATTAACCTTCCGGTTTCAAAAACTGTTTTCTTCTGTTTGACACTGTTGCTCTCCATTTAATGTCAAACACATATGGTTGGCATTGTTGTTACAGTTTGTACACTACCAGTAAAGGAGATAACAGACATTCGTGGGAAAGCATTCTTAGCTATTGCTGTTCTCCCTGGTTAGACATATCTGGTGGTACAAGGGAAGGGGATGTGTCAATCTAAGGCACAGAGGTGGGGTTTGGAGGAGTCCAGAATCTTCACTGGACTCCTTGTAAAGTGCCACAGCCAAAGGCAAGAGGGATATACTCAACCAGTAGCTGGATGAGTTCAGGACTGCTAACATCCCCCATTTGTGTAAGTATACTGATAAAGACAATTTATAGCAGACAGAAATCTGTATATAGGCAAGACTGGTATGCATAATGCTCTTCTCTTATTCTTTTCTCTTTATTCCACAGCCAATGCAGAGATTATGTTGAAGAGGGAGACCCATGCTGAGTGTCTAGAGAGACTGAGGGAAGCAAGGGGTATCCATGCATTACAATTGAAACATTATGTTAGCTTCTAAATTTATTTATTTTTATACAATTGCAGCAAAGTAAGCATGTGTACTGTATCTTAAATGTAAAAGCACACATGCATGCTTCAGTCTGTATCATAAACCAATGACAGGAGTCAAGTCTAAGACTATAGTCAGATGTTGTGGGTTCAAATACCACAAGTAAATATAAAATAATAAAATCCTTTAAAAATATTACATAAATTAGTTTCCACACAAGTAGCATTAATGCCCTGCTATTAACTTAATCTATATAATTGGACCAAGCTTATGCGCAATATATATATACATATTGCAACAATTACTTTGAGCAAACCTTAATTATAGTTTGTAGCTGTTAAGAAGTATACTCAAATGTACAATTTCACATAAAATACTTTATTATTGTGATAATGCTTTGTATGTCACATACGATGGTACTAATTTTATCTCTTTTTTTTCTCTCACCCCTACCCTTATCTCTTTTTTTCTTTCTATGTGTTGTCAAAACATTTCCATGTCATCCATCTCTGACAAATCAGAAACTTCTTTACAGCATAGAGACATAGACCAATCCCAGTGGCAAAGCCTGCCCCATCTCCAACACCTCCAGCACTGATGCCCAGCACATCTGGGACCCAACCTGGCAGTACTGCCTCTGCTGACCCTACACTACCTCCACCCACAGGTACCACTACCCTGACAGCTGGTGCTGTGGTACCCTCCAGAATTACTGGTGGAGGTGGGGATTTTATTACTCACCAGGAGATTCCAGGGTTGGTGTGTAGAGTCATGCACAGCACCATTGGCACACAGGTATGTTGAATGGAGAGGCTGGTCTTCCTTATGATCTATTGGAGAAGATATCAAGCATTCCAACATCCAGCAGAATAAGTGGACAGCGATGACAGTCCTGTAGATGAGGACTAGAATCTTACTGTCACCATATTTGACAGTCCTGGACATCTGTTGTCCTCTCCCTCCCCAACCTGATGTGTCCCTCACCATCCTATGTCTTGTCTTGTTTGTCCTGTTTGTTTGCATCTGTGTCCTCACCTACTCTACTTACCTGATCCAGAAATACCTACATTCATTACCCAACATTCCTCTCTTACTAAAGTAAAACACAACACAACATATATATATACATACACACACACACACACACACAATATATATATATATATATATATATATATATATATATATATATATATATACATATATCATCTCATACATAGCTCTCCACATTGTACACATGTCTTCTTGACACATTTGATTAGGTCCAGTTGGTTATACAACATTACTGGATTATTGTCACACCTCTTTGTTAAGATAACCATCCAAATTCATCCAATATTATATACATATTCATTTTAAACTATTGAAAAAGTAGATAGCTATGGTTCTTTCCTACCTTCTCCTGTACTTTCCTATATTGTTTTTCCTTTGTTCTTCCCCCTGCTTGCCCCCCATTTCACCACTTTCCTATATATCCCATTTTAACACTTTCAATCTCGTAAAAAAATAGAATGCGACGCAACACACATAAGTTAAAAAAAGCAATGGAGTCCTTCATTTTTTGTACTCTGTGTTTGCATGGAGGTGACATTGCAATGCCAAGCGATGGTGAATGGCTCTTCAGTGGTACAAATACCACCACACAATGCCACACAGTGAATGTTGAATAAAGAACTGTTTCTTTGCATTATAAATACTTCTTTAAAACAATTACATGCACCTGGATTTGAACCCTATATCATCTGGTCTGCAAAAAGAAAAGTGTTAATGCATTTACACCTGCTGCCACAGATTCAGCTAAGCAACTGGTGTGTTTCTTACACTAAGTACTCAGACCTCTGATAATTTTAGCAGTGAGGCTCGTATTTGCTAATTGCTTAAATCTGCACAAACAGGGAAAACAGTAGAAATGCATATCTCGCATATGCAAACACTTTGACGTTGATTGTGCAAACTCACTACTCAGCATTGCTCTATGGAAAGTACACAATAGCATGTATTACTTATGAGTACTGTCCATTTAGTCTTCATCTCACAAATGTACATGTAACAACACAAAGGGAAGGCACATTTTAAGGAAAGAACACATATTTACACTGCAGCTATCTGTTACCTCCATCAATGCACTTTAAGCTTGATATCTCAGTACTTGTTCACAATTCTATCAACTACACTCCAGAGCTAGATAAATGCTTTCTTTTATATTATACTTATCTTTGTAACGCTAATACACATTCATATTTTCTAATATTTGTAGTATTGTGGACAGCTATTTGCAAACAGTTTGCAAATCTGTTTTTTAAGATTTTCCTGGACATTGGAAACACAACAGCAGGTGCTACACTTTACACACTCATCAATGTGGTAATATACAGATCTTTAATATCTTCAGAGTTAACATGGCTAACTATTCATTTCATTTAGGAATCCCGTGTTCTCTCCAACATCCAGTAATGATGTCATTCACTATAAATTGTCCTGCAGCCTTGTAAAAGTCAGACTTAGGCAATGGTGCTTGCATTAAGTACTGAGTTCTCCAGTCTGTGTACTTAGATAGGTAGTGTAGATTAGAGTATAGCATGTGTGTGCTATGTCTTTAAGAAGAATGTGAGGCTGTGCATGCATGTATAAATTCCAGACACGTTCAATCCCTAGTGCCATTTTGTAGAAGCAGCCAGTGAGTGAGCATATATGATTGCAGCAGTTAGTTTTTATATAAGTTACTTAGTCATAGTCAAATAAGCCTTTACAATAATATGCTTGTATAGAAGAAATCTGCTTAAACAGAACCCAAAAATTTATTCATGTGCCAACACAAAAGCGATATGGTGTTCAGAATTGGGATGGAAAAGAAGAAAACATTTGGAGCCATGAGATGTAAAGATGACAGCGAAGGTAAAACTGAGAGAAAACAGTGTGAACACAACCAGAAAGAATTAAAGGTAATAAAAAGCAATACAAATTATTTAATTGATGCAAAGAGGCAAAAAAAGGCATTACAAAGGTCATAAGCCACATTATCAGGCAAGTGGAGAGCACAAAAAGTTTGTTAGCTAAAAAAATGTTTAAGATAATTGTGTTTAATGAAACAAATGTATTTAAAGTACACACAAGCATGTTTAAGACAAAACAAGCATGTTTAACGCAAAATTAGTATATTTAAGGCAGGCTTGGGCATGCTTAGAGTAAAAAGAGTACAAAGAAAGTATGCTGGGCATAAAAAAGAAAAAAGGTTTAAATGAGCACAAAGAATATAATAAAGAAAGAAAAGGGCACACTAAGTAAAAATAAAGCAAGACAACTGCTATATTGGGCAAAGTGCTGTGTTTTTGCATAACTATGACTTCATATGGTATCAAGAGAGTAACTAAAGTTATTTAAAGTATCTCGGAGTGTGTAAAAGTACTTACAGTGTGTGCTTATTACTGTGCATGTATTTTAAAGAGTTCACTGTGTGTGAAGTACAACTATCTCATGTAATTTACTTGAAGCATGGTTATTTGAAGAAAAGTTCTTGTGCTGGATGTGTCTGTTCTCAAAGTGCCACCATTACAGAATGCTTCTTGTACATAAGGAGTTGCCTAGCAAGGTGCCACCATTTTGGGACATTTCAGTATGTTGCATCTAGTCATTTGCAAAGTGCAGATACCTCAAAATACATTGAATTTGGGCAACAAAAATCTATTTGCATTGTGCAATTGCTTAATAAGTTTCTTGTATTAAAGAAAGGTGCTTTTACAAAAGATTACAAGAGTATCACAGTGCTTGTGAATTGGTCAGTTGCATTGTAAAATTCTTGAATGTTTCTTAAAGTGACAACTTTAATAAGTGATGGTGCATGGCGGTAGTATGCCTACCTTTATCAATCAAATTCCAAGCAATTACTTTAGCATTTTTCCCTTATCAATTCTGAAAGTCAATGATTTTTGCATTTCTACCTTTTCCTATCAAAAACTTCATAAAGCATCACAAAGTCTGAGAAACTATTCCGTTAAGTTCCATAAAGCAATAAAAAAGCTGAAAAGCTATTCTGCAGGGTCCATAAAGCAGCAAAAAAATTTCAAAAGCTATTTCATAAAGCACAGTGAAGCATTAAGAAATCTGAAAAGTTGTTTTGCAAAGTTCAATAAAGCATCAAGAAGCTCGAGAGGTTTATTTTGCAAAGTCCAGTTAGTTGAAAGCACTACGTGGTTATTCATTTGCACAATTCTGATAAGCTTAAAGAAAGAAAGCACAGGTATAGAGCACAAAAGTATTGACCAAATTGTGTTTATGCCAATTACTTATGCACATTTGTGGGTGTGTATATTTATACATATTTGCAAGATCCTTCCCTGGTATGTGTTAATATGGCAGATGGATTTTGAAAACCACATCCACTTGTGTTTGACCAGAATATTGCAGAGAACTGGAGAATATTTGAACAGGAGCACTATATTTTTATACAAGCACCTTATGCAGATAAGGATGCACACACAAAGGCATTTATTTTGCTAAATCTAGCAAGATCTGAGGCTATAGAAAGAGAGAGACCATTTGTATATGCACCAGCAGTATATGAAGGTGAGGGTGCAGACCGCCATATTTTTGTGCAAGCTGAATCTTGAGAAGACCCAGCGTGTTAAAAGCGTACGTTCAGAGAAATGTGCAACCCCGAGATGAACATTACATTAGAGACAGATTTGTTTTACACAATAAATCAGAAACCAGACAAACATTTGCAGCTTATATAACTGCCTTGAGGAATGAGGCTAAAATGTGTCAGTTTGGTGACTTGAAGGATGAGCTGATAAAGGATAGACTTGTATGTGGTCTTAATAATGTGCAGTGAGAAAGATTTTGCTTTGTGACAATGATTTGACATTAAGCAAAGCAATAGAGATTTGTCAGATCCATGAGATAACAGAAAGGCACACAAGCATGCTTACAAGTGACAACAGCATGATTTCAGTAAGCTCCATAGCAAACGTAGACAGTATGCAACACATGGCAAGCAGAAACAGGCTGAAGCAAATGGCAGCCACAGGGATTCCAAAGAGGGTGCCAAGTTTTCCAGATAGTTGTAGGAAAAGTGCATGCTCTACCACAAGCTCAGTGCCATACAGATGTGAGTCAGCAAAACCCAAGTCTAGCTTTATTGTTAACTGTTGAAATTGTAGTGCAAACCATAAGTCTAAAAGAGAGAAATGTTTAGCATATAGTCAGCAGTGCTATAAGTGGAAGAAATGGAACCACTTTCAATAGTTTTGCAAATCAGGTAAGCCTCACATAGTTGTAAAGAAAGATCATACAAGAAAACAAGTTGATCAAGTAGATCCAAAACAGTCAGCATTCTACGTGGATGGTGTATCAGTACTGGGAGAAAGAGCTGATGCACTAAACGTATTGACAAGGAGTGAAGTGCTTTGCACAGTTCAGATCAATGGAAAATCCATAAAGCTCAAAGTGGATACCGGATCAAAGTACAATGTTATATCAGTGGATACATTTGCAAAAGTGAGAACCAACGAACAACTCAATGTAACCAGCAGTGTGATACTTGTTACTTATGGAGGTTATGAAATTCAAACCAAAGTTTCAGTAATATGATCATGTTATTTGGCTGAGAACTGTTACAACTTATTATTCTATGTAGTCTGACAACCAGTGCAATTTTTATTAGGTCTCAAAGATATTTTGTGAATGACTCTGCTTTCTTTTGCTAAAGAAGTTCATCTTGTGAGTGCAGTTCCAAGTTCAAGTTTTTCAGAAGCCATTTTCTCAGAGTATGCTGATGTTTTCGATGATAAGTTGGGCAAACTTCCAGTTGTGTATTCTATGAAATTAGACCCCGAGGTCACTCCAGTGGTCAGATCAGCAAGAAAAGTACCAATAGCAATGCAAGATAAAGTCAAAACTCAGTTGGATAAGATGGTGCAGCAAGGTGTGATTTGTATGCCGTATTTCCCCGAAAATAAGACTGGGTCTTATACTCTTTCTTCCACCGAAATACGCATTAGGGATTATTATCAGGGGATGCCTTATTTACCCCCCATACGACAATCTACATTTATTCATGTACAAAAAAAAATCGACATTTATTCATGTACAAAAATCGACATTTATTCATGTGCACAAATTGTTATTTATTTGGTACTTTCCTGTTATTGGGCAACAGTTCTAAGTAATGCGTTAACAGTAGTGTGAGAATTCTACATAAACAGTGCAACAAACATTTCAGCTTCAGAATATCTACACCTTGGCTTTCACAGTGCAATATTTCATGCTTAACAGAAAGTGCAGAACAATCTATATACATGTGTATTGGGGGAGGGGAATAAAACTGAAAGCAGAAGCAATCCATTCTGTTGCTCTAATAATGGAAAGGTTATTCAAATGCAGTCATGTCATCTTCTTCTGGAACATTCTCATAAGTCTCCAACCCCCGAATTCTGGCCTGAATTTCTTGCAACTCCATTTCCTGTAGAACCATTGGCTCCAGCCTGTCATGCCTAGCAATAGAGCTCTCCTTAAATGAACACTGATTGTCCAAGTAGCCTGTTCATAGTGCACTGGCAACACAGCTGTCAGTGATTTTATCCCATAAATTTTTCACCCAAGTCACGACCTCTTGCAGGCTAGGATTCACAAAGTTTCTATCCTGATTTCCCTCCATTATATTTTCAATGTAGTTATTGAGTTCCATGCGCAAATGGTCCTTGAATGGCTTGTTTATTGCAATATCAAGAGTCTTGAGACAGGCAGTCATTCCTGAGGGAATCATTATTTGATCTATTCTTCTTCGTGCAAGGAATTTCTTCATGTCTTTAGCGCAGTGAGTGCTGACTGAATCCCAGACTAACAGACCTCTTTCTCTACCTTGCAAAACAAGTGGCAGCATTATATTGACCCACTTCATTATAACTGCTTGTGTGCACCAGGCTTTTTCAGTTTTAAGAATGTAAATGCCTGAAACAAATTCAATTTATCTTTCTTGCCCTTACTAATGATTAGAGGTGGGGTTTTCTTTCCATCTAGATGAATTGCCAAAATACAGGTAACACGTGCACTCTCGTAACCAGTAGAGGGAATGTAGATTGATGAGGCACCCCTCTGATCAATTATTGTTTGAGATCCTTGGCCCATAAACACTGCAGTTTCATCCATAGCAATCACGTTGGAGAGTTTTTATTTAGAAAAGTCGATGCCATCAACAAAGGCCTTGAACGCAAGTGCACGTTTAATAACTTCAGTATCTTCCAGCTTGAACAATGTTGTTGATCTTCTTAAAGACAGTTCATATCACTGAAGAAAGACATCCAGCCAATGTTGTTATGCTTTGAATTCTTCTGGGGATATTTCTAACTGTGGTGCCATTGCAAGGGCAAATCCTTGAATATCAGCCCTGCACACAACCAAAGCCTTTGCTCTCCTGTTAGCAATCCATTCACAGATGATGTCTTCCAGCACAGGAAATAATGGTTGCCGACCTGATCCACACTTGCACTTCTTAGCATTTCCCTCATTGGCCTGTTGACTGTGGTTATCGTACGCTGCATGCCATTTTCAGATCATTCGGAGATCTAACTTCTTCCCATTGCAGAAAGCCATCAGATTCTTTCCCCGGGAGACCTCCACATATCCCTTTTTGTACTCAATGGAATACCTTTTTCTTTTTGCACTCATCTTGTCTGGGGGGGTTAACTGAAGACTTATGAGACCAGAGTGGCAACACAAAATGGTGACGGTTAAGAAGACACAACAACAGCCATTCGTTATCAAGTGCACACACTTTACATGTGTTGTCTGTACTTTGTCCAATCAAAGTACACCTGCCAGTGTTTATGGGCCAAGGATTTCAATTGTCAAGTGTGAGTGATAATTAGGGTTACAGTTAGAATCGTGGACGAGTCCTAGGGAAGGAATCTTACGTTTTTTTGCAAAGGGAAGAAGTTGGGTGACCAAATGGTCCAAAAATGGTGAGCAGAGTATGATAACCTCAGTTAACAGGTGTCGATAATATTATTTTATAATTCAACATGTCTGTTGTGTGTTGTTGACGATCTTAACTGGAGCTTATTTTTGGGGTAGAGCTTATATCATGACAACCCTGGAAAAATATGCTAAGCCTTATTCTCTGGTTAGATCTTATTTACAAAGAAATATGGTAATCACAGAGCCAAATGAATGGGTGTCATCCATGGTAGCAACTCATAAAAAAGGCTCAGATGAAATCAGAATATGCATTGACCCTAGAGATTTAAACAACGCATTAAAGAGGCCATATCATCCAATGCACACAGTTGAGGAAGTTGCAGCTCTAATAACAAATGACACTGCATTTTCTGTTTTGGCTGCAAAGAGTTCATTTTGGCAAGTGATGCTTGATTTCAGGTTTTGCTGAATTCCGGACTGTGGTATAGTTTCCTGTTTTGCCCATATCCTTACCTGGATAGGAGGAAGCTTCTCTGTTCACCAGTGAGAGTGGGGAGCTTTGAGCAGCCTATCTGTCCCTGGAGGAGTGGTCTCAGCCCTGAAACTAGTAGCTTATTGGCTGTTTTGGGTCAATTCCTATCTCTTTCAGTTTCCCTGCTTTAAAACCTGCATTTGCGCGGTTTTGCACAATTTTGCACATAGCACAGCATCGGGCAGCGCTGCTTAAATGGGTTTAAACTATTCCCAGCACCACAAAGTCTGCTCTTCACTTTTTCCCTTAGAACTGTTCTAAATCTCAAAGTAAGCACTCTATTTTCATTCTAAAGCACTGCAGTTGCTTGTATAAGTAATCTTATAAGTAAGCACTAATAAACTAAAGCACTACACCCTCTTATACCCTCTTTAAGTACTTGTCTCCCTATTGGTCCTTTTTGATCAATCAAAAAGTATTTCCTTATACTATTCTGGCATGTCCAAAAGTCAGTTTTGGGTTTACTCTCCAGTCCAGCTGGTGAATCTGGGAATCCTGAGGCAATGTTACAACTGCCTTCTGTACACAGACCTCCCTCTTCTCCTCCCAACAAGCTCAAATATATGTGAGAGATGCAACTATATAGCCAAACTGGAGGCTGAGCTCTCTCAAACCAGTACTGGTGCAGTCAGTCAGGAGGAGAAGGTAACCACACACACCACAAATCCAGTCTCACATAGACCTATCGCAACAGCAAACCAAACACATAAACACACAAAAACATACTCGGAGGCTCGAAATAAAAATCTGCCCAAGCAGCAGAGACCTCAAAAGCAGACATCCAAGCAACCGCTACCCGACAACAATACCCACGTATTACATAGTTCACAAAGTCAGTGTGCCACACAGTCACAGCCCTTAAGAATAAACAACACACCTAATGCACTTGTAATAGGTGACTCTATTGTCAGACAATCTGACATCCCACTCACCAGGCTGAACAAGGAGAAGGTCACTGTAAGCTGCCTGTCGGGTTCCAGGATCTGCCACATAACACAAGCACTCAGGTCACTCCAAAGCAAGTAGAAATATGACTCCGTCATTGTCCATGCTGGTGTGAATGACCTGAGACGTACCTCCATGGACTACATGAAAAAAGACATAGAGGAGCTCTTTGATCATGTAGCTCAGGCCGGTATGACCCTGAGCTTGAGTAGCACCTTACCCTCACCAAGAATGATGCCACACTATAAAGACAAAATGATTAATTTTAACAATTGGCTAAAGTATTGGTGTCATTCAAAGGGGATCCAGTGTCTGTCAGCCTGGGATGACATGCTCGACAAGCCATGTTGCTTCGCTAGGGATGGCTTGCACCTGTCACCCCTGGGCTTTCGAATATTGGCTAAGGCTCTTGCCACCCTCATAGTGCCTTTTTTAGGCAAGGCTCAAAAGACAAACCCACCTCCATAGGCAACACAAGGAAAAAGAAACTAAGGGTAATGCTGCTCAACACCAGAAGTCTAAACCTCAATATACACGCACTCGAGGCTCTCCTCAGTATGGAGAATATCGATATCTGTGCAGTAACAGAAACCTGGTTCAAGGCTCCCGAGAGCACCCCAGCACTACCAGGTTATACCTCATACCATGCCTTTCAGCCCCAAAACTTGGACCGAACCACAAAAGGAGGGAGAGTATCCATATTCTTCAAAGATACCCACACCTCCAGGTTAGTAGCACTGCACAATGCAAAATAATCCTTGTTTTCCCACTTCTCCTCGACTAGTTTAGACCAGTTTACAGGCATCGCTGTATTCTGGGCTGTGGTGTAGTTCCTGTGTTGTCCATTACCTTACTTGGATAGAAGGAAGTTTCTTTGCTCACCAGTGGGAGTTGGGAGCCTTGAGCATCCTACCTGTCCCTGTAGGAAGTGACCTCAGCACAAGAAGCTGAAGGAATTGGTTGTTTTGGACCATTTCTAGCTCTTTTGTAGTTCACTATTTAAAATCCGCGTTTGCACAGCTTTGCGCCAGTTAAACAAGGTTGAACTTCTTCTGGCTCCGCCAGGTCTGCTCTTCAAATTTTCCCTTAAGGAAGCTCTACTCTTAGTATAATCAGACTACTCACTATATTATAAGCCTAGCACTTGTTCCCAATACTTCTCTACTAAGTAAGCACTATCGTACTAAGTAAAGCACTACATCTACTTACCACCCCTGTGAATATCCACTTCCCTTAAAGGTACAGCACTCCCTTATACTGTTCTAGCATGTCAAGTGGTAGATTACTGGCGTCCTCTCCAGTTCATCTGGTCAATCTGGGTATCTTGAGACAATGCTACAATTGTCTCATGTACACAGACAACCCTCTCCTCCTCCCAACAAACACAAATACATGTGAGAGATGCAACTATATAGCCAAACTGGAGGCTGAACTCTCTCAACTCAGGGCTGGCATGACCAGACAGGAGGAGATGGTAGCCACACACACAACAATCCCAGTCCCACATAGACCTACCACAACTGCAAACCAAACACATAAAAACACAAAGACATAAGGCTCTAATAAAAACTTACCAAAACAACAGAGGCTCCCAAAGCAGACATCCAAAAATCCACCACCTCAAAACAAAACACATGCAACACATACTTCAATAAATCAGTGTGTCAACCAATCACAGCCCTTAAGGCCAAACACCATGCCTGATACACTAGTAATAGGTGACTCTATAGTCAGACACACTGATGTCCCGCTGACCAGGCTGAACAAGGAGAGTGACTGTGAGCTGTCTATCGGGAGCCAGGATCCGCCACATAACACACGCACTCAAGTCACTCCAAAGCAAGTACAAATATGACTCCGTCATTGTCCATGCTGGTGTGAATGACCTGAGACGTACCTCCCTGGACTACATGAAAAGAGACATAGAAGAGCTCTCCGATTATGTAGCCCAGGCTGGTATGACCCTGACCCTGAGCAGCATCTTGCCCTCACCAAGAATGATACTACAATACAAAGACAAGATGATCAGCTTTAATAATTGGCTCAAGTACTGGTGTCATTCTAAGGGGATCCAATGTCTGTCTGCCTGGGATGACATGTTGGACAAGCCACGCTGCTTCGCAAGGGATGGCTTACACTTGTCAACACTGGGCTTCTGGATATTGGCTAAGGCTCTTGCCACCCCCATAGTGCCTTTTTTAGGCAAGGCTCAAAAGACAAACCCACCTCCTTAGAAAACAAAAATGGAAAAAAACTAAGGGTAATGCTGCTCAACGCCAGAAGTCTAAATCTCAAGATGCAGGCACTTGATGCACTCCTCAGCATGGAGAACATCGACATCTGTGCAGTAACTGAAACCTGGTTCAAGGCTCCTGAGAGCACCCCAGTGCTACCAGGCTATACCTCATAACATGCTTTTCGGCCCCAAAACCTGGGCCGAACTACAAAGGGAGGGGGAGTGTCCATATTCATCAAGGACACCCACACCTCCAGGTTAGTAGCAACACATGAAGCATCAGAGACCATACAGGTGCAACTAGCCATAGGCAAAACTGCTATACAACTGGTAGCATGTTACAGACCACCCTCCCAATCTCAAGAACCCCACTCAGCCTTCCTAAAGACATTGGAGGATATGAATGTATCACAAAATACCATCATACTGGGAGACTTCAACTACCCAAACATAGATTGTTTACATTATTCTGGCCCTAATACCCTAGCCCAAAGGTTCCTGGAATTCATAAATTCAAATGCACTGGAACAACTAGTCACCTCTTCCACTAGAGGAGATAATATACTAGACCTGATCATCACAAACATGGGGACAAAATGCTCCACACCGGAAGTATACCCCTCACTAGTGAGATCTGACAACAAACAAATCACCCTGGATATACATATCCCACCTCCACCCCCAGCACAAAAGACCACAGTGAAAAACTTCTCAAAAGCAGACTTCACTCTTCTTAAGACTGAGATGGTATCCTTTAAGCCCACTGTGCCAGTGGATACCACATCCCACAATGCCGAATCCTTCACAAATGCTTTCTATGGACATCTCCAAGAATGCATGGATCATGCAATCCCAAATAAATCCAAGTCCCTCTCCACAAAAGGCAAGCGTCCTGTCTGGTGGACCTCAGCCATAAACAAATTGTATAACAAAAGAAGGAAGCTACTGCACGTCAGAGCAAAATCCCATGAAAGGAAGACATCTCTGATCAACATTAGCAGAAAACTACATTCTCTCATAAAAACATCCAAGGCCAACTTTGAGAGAAAAATCGCTAAGGACACTAAAGATAACCACAAAGCCTTCTTCAGCTATGTTAGAAACCTGGGCAGAAACCCTCAGATATGCTCAGAGTTGGTTCACAACAACAAAAAATACACTGTACCCACAGATATTGCCAACATTCTGGCTGACAGGTTCAGTGCAAATTTCTCCCCTCCCTCACCCCCAAAAGAAGAAATACTTATCCCAGCTGAATGTAATCTCCCTGTCATCTCAGATGTCCAAGTGAGAACCGCCCTAAACAAAGCTAAAAACACAGCCTCAATGGGACCTGATAGTATCCCGGGTTGCGTGTTACGTGAACTCCAAGAGGAGCAAAACCCACACATAAAAATGCTATTTAACCTTAGCCTTTCTTCAGGATATGTACCTGAACACTGGCGTACAGCAACAGCGGTCCCACTCCTCAAGGGGGTGCCTCTACAGACCCTGGAAACTACCGCCCCATAAGCTTAACCAGCCTGGTCTGCAAAGCTATGGAAAGAATCATTATGGAACTCATAAACAGAGACATAGGGGACCTACAGACACTTGACCCCACCCAGTTCGGCTTTGTAAAGGGCAGATCCTGCCTTTTGAACCTGGTTGACTTTTTCAAAACAGTCACTAGAGCCATTGATGAGGGCAAAGCAGTCCATACAGCATACCTGGACTTGGCTAAGGCCTTCGACACAATACCCCACTCAGGCATCATAGATAAGCTCAACAGCTTAAACGTAAGCCCTTATGTCACTAGATGGGTTGCAAACTGGCTAAAGGACAGAACCCATAAAGTTAAAATCGCTGGAGCAATGTCAGACTCAAAGCCAGTCACAAGTGGTGTCCCACAGGGATCTGTCCTGGGACCCTTCTTGTTCGGCATTAATTTCTCAGATGTTAAAGCAAACATGGGAGGGCTGTGGCTGACAAAGTTCGCAGATGATTGCAAACTAGGTGCCATAGTCGATACACCAGCGGACACATACAACCTACAAAAAGGCCTCACAGAAATGGACAACTGGTGCCGGAGTCACGGCCTTAAACTAAATGCCAAAAAATGTATAGTCATCCCCTTTGGGAAAAACAAAGTACCCACAAATTATCACATAGACAGCAACCCACTGAGTATGGAAAAAGTAATCAGAGACCTAGGGACCCAAGTTGACAGCGACCTCTCATTTGAGACCCACGTTGCCAAAGTGGTTAGAAAAACATTCTACCTTGCACACCTCATCATGAAGGGATTCACATCCAGATCCAAGGATGTCATTGTACCCCTATAATCCTCCCTCATCAGACCCATGATTGAGTACAATGCCCCATTTGGTATGTACCTCACCGGGCATTTGCAACAGCTAGAGAGACCACAAAAGTACCTCACCAAGAGGATCAAGGGTCTCCAACATATGTCTTATTCTGCCACACTAAAGAAACTTCAGCTCTATTTAGTAGCATACCACCTGCTCAGAGGTGATCTCTGCCTGACGTACAAGGCCATGTCCAATCAGGATCTGATGGACATGCTCCACCTCAAAAAATCCAAATCCATCAGGACCACGAGAGCTAAAGACTTAAACCTCGGCACAAGTATGAATAGGACATGCTGGAGGGATAGATTCATAACCCAGAGGCTTCCCATGCTTTGGAACAAGATCCCAGTTCATATTAGACAATGCCCCTCACTGACTCTCTTCAAGAGAAATCTTGATGAGTGGATGGGAGATCATAAGTTTACCCCAGGGGTCACATCTGTGTCACTGCTAGACAGGGGCACTGTAAACTAATTCTGTTATATAAGGGGACCTTCATTGTGTCACTACTAGACAGATGCACAGTATTCTAAATGTATTCTGTACATTTTTTGTACCATTTCATGGGGTGGCAAAAGCCACATCACTATGGCTAGGCTTACAAATGCCCCAGGGCAGATAGACTAGTACTATACTATGAAACTATGAAACTATGTGCAACTAACAGTGGGCAAAACTGCCTTTCAGTTTGTAGATTGCTACAGACCACCCTCCCAAACTCAGGAACCCCACTCAGCTTTCCTGAGAACACTGGGGAATATGAAGGTCTCTCCAAACACCATCATATTGGGTGATGTCAACTACCCAAACATAGACTGGGAGCATTACTAAAGCCCCAACACCCTCGCCCAATGGTTCCTAGAATTTATAAACTCAAATGCTATGAAACAGCTGGTCACCACAGCCACAAGAGGGGAAAACATATTGGACTTGATCATCACCAACATGGGGACTGTATGTTCCATATCTGACCATAAATTAATCTCACTGGACATCCATATCCCGTCCCCACCCCCAGCCAAGGAAACCATGGTGAAGAACTTCTCAAAAGCAAACTTCACACGTCTTAAACCCGAGATGGAATCCTTCAAAGCCCGTGGGCCAGTGGAAAATAGGGCCCAAACTGCAGAATCCTTTACAAATGCATTCTATGGACCTATGGACACCTACAGGAATGCATGGATCATGCTATCCCACATAAAACCAAGACTCACTCCTCCAAAGGCAGGAGACCTGTCTGGTGGACCCCCACCATAAATAAGCTATACAACAGAAGGAGGAAGCTACTACATGATAGAGCAAAATCCCAAAAAGGGAAGGCATCTCTGATCAGTACTAGCAAGAAACTACGATCCCTCATAAAATTATCTAAGGCCAGCTTCGAAAAAAAAATTGCACAAGACGCTAAAGAAAATCACAAGGCCTTCTTTAGTTTTGTCAGGAACCTGGGTGGCAAGTCCCAGATATGCTCTGAGTTAGTGCAAAATGACAAAAAATACACTGAACCCACAGACATTGCCAACATCCTGGCAGACAGGTTCAGTGCAAACCCCCCCCCCCCAAAAGAGCAAATGTCTATCCCAACAAAGTGTAGCCTTCCCTGACATCACAGATGCACAGGTGAGAGCTGTCCTCTCCAAAGCAAAAAACACAGCATCAATGGGACCGGACGGTGTCCTGGGCTGCGTCTTACACGAGCTCCAAGAAGAACTAAACCCTCACATAAAGTCACTGTTCAATCTCAGCCTTACTATAGGATATGTACCCAAGGAATGGCGTACAGCAACAGTGGTCCCACTCCACAAAGGTGGTGCCACAACGGACCCCGGAAACTATCACCCTATAAGCCTGACTAGCCTGTTCTGTAAAGCTATGGAGCGTATCATCATGGAACTCATAAACAAAGACATTGAGAACCTCCAAACACTGGATCCTACCCAATTCGGCTTTGTTAAGAGCAGATCTTGCCTCTTGAATCTAGTTGACTTCTTTGAAACAGTCACCAAGGCCATAGATGAAGGGAAGGTAGTCCACACAGCCTACCTGGACCTTGCAAAAACCTTCACCACAATACCCCACTCGGTCATCATAAATAAGCTCACCAGTTTAAATATCAACCCCTATGTCACAAGATGGGTTGCAAACTGGTTCAGGGATAGAACCCACATGGTCAGAATTGCAGGTGCCATGTCAGACTCTAAACCAGTTACAAGTGGCATCCCACAAGGCTCAGTCCTGGGACCTCTCTTGTTCGGTATATATTTCTCTGAGGTACAGGCTAACACGGGAGGACTATGGCTGACCAAGTTCGCAGATGACTGCAAATTGGGTGCCATAATCGACTCACCGACTGACACAAGCATCCTCCAAAAGGGTCTCACAGAGATGGATAACTGGTGCCAGAGCCATGGCCTAAAGCTAAATGCCAAAAAGTGCATAGTCATCCCCTTTGGGAAAAACAAAGTGCCCACAAATTACCACATAGGTGGTAATCCATTAAGTACGGAAGAAGTAATTAGGGATTTGGGGACCCAAGTAGATAGCAATCTCTCTTTTGACAATCACGCTGCCAAAGTGGTTAGAAAGACCTTCTATATAGCCCACCTTATCAAGAAAGGGTTCACATCTAGATCAAGAGAGGTCATTGTGCCCCTCTACTCATCACTCCTCAGGCCCATAATTGAATACAATGCCCCATTTGGGATGTACTTTACCCCACTGGAAAGACACCAAAAGTACCTCACCAAGAGGATCAAGGGACTCAAACAGATGCCCTACGCAGTTAGGCTAAAGAATCTCCAGCTCTACTCAGTTGCTTACCGCCGACTACTCAGAGGCGATCTGTGCCTGACGTATAAAGCCATGTCCAAACCGGAATTAATGGACATGCTCCACATCAGGAAATCCAAATCCCTTAGAGCTACATGCTCCAGGGACTTAAACCTCAGCACAGAAATAAATAGGACATGCTGGAGGGACAGATTCATATCCCAGAGGCTCCCCTCAGTGTAACAAAATCCCAATCCATGTTAGGCAGAGCCCCTCAATGACCCTCTTCAAGAGAAATCTTGACGAGTGGATGGGAGATCATAGGTTTACCCCTGGGATCACTTCTGTTTCCCTACTAGACAGAGGCACAGTAAACTAACCTTAAAAGGGCTATCTTCTGTGACCAACTATACAGAGGCACAGTCAACTAATCTAAAAGGGTGGCGAAAGCCAAACACACTCTGGCTAGGCTTATAAATGCCCTAGGGCAGATAGCCTAGTATCAGCCTATGAACCTATGAGCCTATGATCGCAGATCCTCGTTTCTAACTACTTTCAGTTCCCCATTCGGCAGTTACAGATTCCTAAGGATTTCATTTGGAATAATTTCTGCAAGTGAAGTCTTTCAGAAGGCAATGGAACAAAAATTTTCAGGTTATCCTTGTACCATAATAGTGGATGATCTATTAGTCAGAGGCAATGGCGAAGCAGAACATGACAGAAACCTCAAGAAAGTTCTAGACAGAGCATGTGAAGTAAATTTGAAGCTTAATCTTCTGAAGTACAAATTAAGATGTCCAGAAGTTACCTACATAGGACATTTGTTTATAAATACAGGCTTTAGACCTGACCCGCAACAAAACAAACAGCTATTTTAGAGATGTCAGCACCAGATAATGTGCAAGGTTTACAGCATTTTCTGGGCATGGTCAACTATTTGGATATGTTTATACCAGATTTCAGTGAATTGACAGCACCATTAAGAGAGCTAACATGCAAAAATGTTGTATGGTCATGTTTACAACATCATCAGAAGGCGTTTGATGACCTTAAGCAGAAAATTAGCCCCCCGCCCCCCATATTAAGGTACTATGATGTGAATAAGCCAGTTGTCCTATCCTGTGATGCTTCTAATTTTGGTCTTGGTAAAGTTATTCTTCAAGGGAGCAGACCAGTAGCCTATGCATCTAGGACACTTACTCAAACTGAGATGCATTATTCCCAAACTGAGAAAGAGCTACTAACAATAGTATTCACATGTTCCAAATTGTATGATTATATTTATGGTCGAGCTATTCAAATTGAAAATTATCATCAGCCTCTATTTACTGTTCTAAAGAAGCCTATGCATTCTGCTCCAGCAAGATTACAAAGAATGATGCTCCGATTGCAAAAGAACAATTTCAAAATGGTCTACACTAAATGTAAATTGCTCTAGCTGTCTGATACTTTATCCAGACTGCCTAAAAGTACAACAAAAATGCTTGATGCTGAAACCTTTGACTGATGTAATGTCAGTGTGTGATTTTTCCACCATTAAACTTGATGGGTTGAGAGATTACACTATAGCTGATCAAATGTCACTAAAGCATAATCACTACATCAGTGTTGGATGGCTGTCAAAGCAACCTAGTGTATCACCTGATGTGCAATCATATTTTCCTTACAGAGATGAATTGTTGATAGAAGATGGTATTATTTTCAAAGGTCCTAAAATTGTTGTTACAGCGTCCTTACAGCATGAATATATTCAGATTTTGCATCGTGGTCACCAAGGTTTATTATCCACTAAGAGAAAGACAAGATAACTAGTATTATGGCCTTCATTATCAAAAGACATTGATAGAGTCCTTTCTTCTTGTTCAGTGTGTAATAGTACCAGAGCTCATTTGCAAAAGAACTGTTTCAGCTAAATCCAATAAATGAACTACCTTGGCTACTGTTGCAATTTATATCTTCAAATGGAATAGCTGACACTATTTGGTTTTGGTAGACTCTTACTCAAACTGGTTTGAGATTGATCTGCTTCCAAACTTAAAAAAATAAAAAAGCTTCTGCTCCTCCTTTCTCCCTCTCCACTTTACTAAAAAAAAAAAAAAAAAATTGCTAGAATCTCCCTGTGTTCTGACTGAGGGTGCTTCTTCTAAGCTAAGTATATTTTTGGCACTTTTTAACTTCAGAGTTGAACAAAACAATAATTGAATTCATTTCAGAATACATTTTGAATAAACTGCATTTATTTAAACTGTGTTTGCTTTAATACTGCTACAAACTGAAGTGTGCTAGCTTGCACTGCACTTGAATTGTTTTAGTGCTGTTTTAGCTGCTTTTGTGTCAAAAAAAAAAAAGCCTGTTTCCTACCTTTCCTGTAACTAGTATAGTCCAGATACAGATTTGCTGTACCCAGTACTGTATGTAAGCTTCTGAGCCCCCCAAGCCTTTCTGTGTTGGAGGGAAGCCTTCTAGCTTATCAGTGGGAGCAGTAAGCACTAGGTAACCTATCTACCACATAAGCAGTAGTTTCTGGCTCAGAAATTGTAGTTATTGGCCATTTGGGCACTTTTCCATCTCTCTCTCTCAACTTCCTGATTTAAAAGCCTGCATTTGCACTTGTTTCTCATCTTCCTGTAACTAGTCTAGTCCAGATAGAGATGTGCTGTATCCAGGAATGTTTCTAAGCTCTGGAGCCCCCCACAAAACTTTCTGTGTTAGAGGAAAGCCTTCTAGCTTATCAGTGGGAGTGGTAAGCACTAGGTAAGCCTATTTACCACATAAGGAGTGGTTCTGGCCCAGAAATTGTAGTTATTGGCAGTTTGGGCAGTTTTTCCATCTCTCTCAACTTTCTGATTTAAAAGCTCACATTTGCACTTGTTTCCCCCATTTTCTGTAACTAGTCTAGTCCAGATGCAGGTTTGCTGTATCCAGGACTGTTTGTAAGCTCCTGAGCCCCCCAAGCCTTTCTCTGTTGGAAAGAAGCCTGCTAGCTTATCAGTGGGAGTGGTAAGCCCTAGGTAACTTCTCTACCACATAAGGAGTGGGTTTTGGCCCAGAAATTGTAGTTATTGGCAGTTTGGGCAATTTTTCCATCTCTCAACTTTCTGATTTAAAAGCCCGCATTTGCACTTTCCTCTAACTAGTCTAGTCCAGATACAGATTCTTAGTTTTAGCACTTGAATTTGCTTATTCATGCTCAGCACTTGTTCTGAACATATTGTAAACACTAAATAAGCTACAAATTATTACAGCACTCAACCTTTCTCATTACCTAGAGGAAAATAGTTTTTTGTACTTACTTTCCTCACTTGCTTAGAGAAAAACAGCTCTTGTACTCACTTTCCTCACTTATCTAGAGCTCCCAGTGTTCTCTCCTGTCTCTCTGATGAATCTGGGCATCTTGGGGCAATGTAACAATTGCCTCACGTACACAGACAACCCTCTCCTTCTACCACCCAACACTACAACCTGTGAGAGATGCACTTATCTAGCAAAACTGGAGGTAAAGCTCTTTCCAGCCAAGGCTGAACTTGAAAGTCAAGAGAAGAAGGTAAACACTTGCACCACACCACACCCATCACAAAGTCCCACTAAATCTACACCACCAAAATCCACACATAGAAACACAAAAACATTCGCAGAGGCTCTCAATAATAATCTGCTCAAGCAACAGAGACCTCCAAAGCAGAAATGCAAGCAACCTCCATCCCCCAACACAACCCAAATGACACATAGCCCACAGACTCTGCCATTCAAGCACAGCCCATAAGGCAAAACAATGTACCCAGCACACTAGTCATAGGTCACACTATAGTCAGGCACACTGATGTCCCACTCTGCAGGCTAAACAAGGAGAAGGTAACTGTCAACTGCCTGTCGGGTGCCAGGATCTACCACATAACCCACGCACTAAGGTCACTCCACAACAAGTATAAATATGACTCTGTCATTGTCCATGTTGGTGTGAATGACCTGAGATGTACCTCCCTGTACTACATGAAAAGAGACATGCAAGAGCTCTCTGATCTTGTAACCCAGGCAGATATGATCCGAGCCCTGAGTAGCATTCTGCCATTACCCAGAATTATACTACAGTACAAGGACAAAATGATTGATCAACAATTGGTTAAGCTTCTGGTGTCATTTTAAGGGGATCCAGTATCTGTCTACGTGGGATGACATGGTCGACAGACTGCGATGCTTTGCCAGAGATGGCCTGCACCTGTCACTTCTGGGATTCCGGATACTGGCTAAGGCTCTTGCTGCCCCTATAGTGCCTTTTTTAGGCAAGGTTCAAATGACAAATTCACCACCGTAACAGGAACAGGCAAGCAAAAACTGAGGGTAATGCTACTCAATTGTAGAGGTCTAAATCTCAAAATGTACTCACTCGAGGCACTCCTTAAAATGGAGAACATTGATATCTGTGCAGTGACTGAGACCTGTTTGAAGACACCAGAGAGCACTCTTGCACTACCTGGCTATAACTCATGCCACACTTTTTGGCCATGTAACATGGACCGGAACACTAAAGGTGGAGGTGTGTCCATATTATTTAAGGATATCCACACCTCCAGGCTAGTTGCTCAGTATAATGCATCTGAGGTTATCCAAGTGCAACTAACTCTAGGCAAAACTGGAATCCAAACTGCAGCTTGCTACAGATCCCTCATCATGCCCTAAGATTCCCACTCCTCATTTCTTGATATACTGGAAAATATTAGGGTTCAACCAAACACCCTAATAATGGGTGATTTCAACTACCCCACCATTAACTGAGAAAACTACTCATGTACCAACTCCTTCATTCAATGCTTTCTGGAATTTATAAATTTCCATGCCCTGGATCAACTTATCTACATCCCCACCAGGGGCAGCAATATCCTAGACCTAATTATTACCAACATGAGTGACCAGTGTTCTACAGCTGAAGTCAACACCTCATTGGTCCTATCCGACCATAAGCTAATCACCATAGATATCCACATCCCACCCCCTCCCCCCATTAAAGAAACCATGGTAAAAAATTTCTCCAAAGCCAACTTCATGTTTCTTAAGACAGGAGTGGTGAATTTCATGACACCCATACAGATGGACAATGCAGTTATGACTGCAGAATCCTACACAAATGCACTCTGTAAGCACTTACATGATTGCATGGATCTTGTTATCCCAAACAGAACTAAGATGCTATCCTACAAAAAAAAAAAGGAAGCCAATCTGGTGGTCCCCTGACATAAATAAACTGTACAACAGAAGGAAGAAGCTGTTGCAAAAGAGAGTAAAATCCCATGAGTGGAGGAGATCCCTTGTAAGATCCTCCAAAACTAGCTATGAAAACAAAATCACCACTGATTCTAAGGAGAACCACAAAGCATTCTATAGCTGTGTCAAGAATCTCAATGGCAACACCCAGATCTGCTCTGAGTTACAGCACAACAGCATGAGAATTACAGAACCAACTGATATTGCCAACATCCTGGCAGGTAAGTTCAGTGCTAACTTAACCCCTTCTCACTCCCTAAAGGGCCCATATCTACATAGGATAAATGCAGAGTCCCTCTAATCACAACTATGCAGGTAAAAGCTGCACTCTCTAAAGCCAAAAACACAGCATCCATGGGACTGGACAACATCCCAGGCTGCCCACCTAAGCACCATGTTCAATCATAGTCTCACATAAGGCTTTCTGCCCGCAGTATGGCACACAACAACAGATATCACACTCCACAAAGGGGGAGCCACCATTGATCCCGGGAACTATAGCCCTATTAGCCTGAAGAGCCTAGTCTGCAAAGCCATGGAATGTATCATTATGGAACTCATAAGCAAACACACTGGTAACCTCCAAACTCTGGACCCCACCCAGTTTGGGTTTGTGAAAGACATATCTTGCCTCCAGAAACTGATTGACTTCTTTGAGGCAGTCACCAATGCCATAGAAGTGGGTAAGGTGGTTCACACAGCCTATCTTGACCTCACCAAGGTTTTCAACACCATCCCCCATTCTGGAATTATAGCTGAACTCACTAAAATAGGTATAAATCCCTATGTCACAAGATGGATTGCCAACTGGCTCACTGACAGAACCCACACTGTAAAAGTTGCAGACTCTAAATCTGACTTCAAACCATGACAAGTGGTGTGCCACAGGGTTCAGTCCTGGGACCTCTCCTGTTTGGTATCTACTTCTCTGAAGTAGAGACTAACACAGAAGGCCTCTGGCTAATGAAGTTCACAGATGACTGCAAATGAGGAGCCATAGTCAAGTCCCCGAATGATGTGGATATCCTACAGAATGGCCTCACTGAGACAGATGTCTGTTGAAAGAGCCATGGCCTCAAGCTCAATGACAAAAAAGTGCATTGTCATCCCCTTTGGTAAAAACTCTGTTCCCATGAACTACCACATAGGCAGCAGTCTACTTACCACTGAATGTGTGATAAGAGACCTTTGGACCCTAGTAAATAGTAGTCTCTCCTTTGATAATCACATCACCACAGTAGTAAGAAAGTCGTGGGTACTATGATGTGAATAAGCCAGTTGTCCTATCCTGTGATGCTTCTAATTTTGGTCTTGGTACAGTTATTCTTCAAGGGAGCAGACCAGTAGCCTATGCATCTAGGACACTTACTCAAACTGAGATGCATTATTCCCAAATTGAGAAAGAGCTATTAACAATAGTTTTCACATGTTCCAAATTGTATGATTATATTTATGGTCGAGCTATTCAAATTGAAAATGATCATCAGCCTCTATTTACTGTTCTAAAGAAGCCTATATATTCTGCTCCAGCAAGATTACAAAGAATGATGCTCTGATTGCAAAAGAACAATTTCAAAATGGTCTACACTAAATGTAAATTGCTCTAGCTGTCTGATACTTTATCCAGACTGCCTAAAAGTACAACAGAAATGCTTGATGCTGAAACCTTTGACTGATGTAATGTCAGTGTGTAATTTTTCCACCATTAAACTTGATGGGTTGAGAGATTACACTATAGCTGATCAAATTTCACTAAAGCGTAATCACTACATCAGTGTTGGATGGCTGCCAAAGCAACCTAGTGTATCACCTGAGGTGCAATCATATTTTCCTTACAGAGATGAATTGTTGATAGAAGATGGTATTATTTTCAAAGGTCCTAAAATTGTTGTTAAGGCTTCCTTACAGCATGAATATATTCAGATTTTGCATCGTGGTCACCAAAGTTTATTATCCACTAAGAGAAAGACAAGATAACTAGTATTATGGCCTTCATTATCAAAAGACATTGATAGAGTCCTTTCTTCTTGTTCAGTGTGTAATAGTACCAGAGCTCATTTGCAAAAGAACTGTTTCAGCTAAATCCAATAAATGAACTACCTTGGCTACTGTTGCAATTTATATCTTCAAATGGAATAACTGACACTATTTGGTTTTGGTAGACTCTTACTCAAACTGGTTTGAGATTGATCTGCTTCCAAACTTAAAAAAATAAAAAAGCTTCTGCTCCTCCTTTCTCCCTCTCCACTTTACTAAAAAAAAAAAAAAAAAAAAAATTGCTAGAATCTCCCTGTGTTCTGACTGAGGGTGCTTCTTCTAAGCTAAGTATATTTTTGGCACTTTTTAACTTCAGAGTTGAACAAAACAATATTCATTTCAGAATACATTTTGAATAAACTGCATTTATTTAAACTGTATTTGCTTTAATACTGCTACAAACTGAAGTGTGCTAGCTTGCACTGCACTTGAATTGTTTTAGTGCTGTTTTAGCTGCTTTTCTATCAAAAAAAAAAAGCCTGTTTCCTACCCTTCCTGTAACCAGTATAGTCAAGATACAGATTTGCTGTACCCAGGACTATATGCAAGCTTCTGAGCCCCCCAAGCCTTTCTGTGTTGGAGGGAAGCCTTCTAGCTTATCAGTGGGAGCGGTAAGCACTAGCTAACCTATCTACCACATAAGCAGTGGTTCCTGGCTCAAAAATTGTAGTTATTGGCCGTTTGGGCACTTTTCCATCTCTCTCTCAACTTCCTGATTTAAAAGCCTGCATTTGCACTTGTTTCTCCCCTTCCTGTAACTAGTCTAGTCCAGATACAGATTTGCTGTATCCAGGAATGTTTCTAAGCTCCGGAGCCCCCCACAAAACGTTCTGTGTTAGAGGGAAGCCTTCTAGCTTATCAGTGGGAGTGGTAAGCACTAGGTAACCTATCTACCACATAGGAGTGGTTCTGGCCCAGAAATTGTAGTCATTGGCTGTTTGGGCAGTGTTTCCATCTCTCTCAACTTTCTGATTTAAAAGCACACATTTGCACTTGTTTCTCCCATTTTCTGTAACCAGTCTAGTCCAGATGCAGGTTTGCTGTATCCAGGACTGTTTGTAAGCTCCTGAGCCCCCCAAGTCTTTCTGTGTTGGAGAGAAGCCTGCTAGCTTATCAGTGGGAGTGGTAAGTCCTAGGTAACTTATCTACCACATAAGGAGTGGTTTTTGGCCCAGAAATTGTAGTTATTGGCAGTTTGGGCAATTTTTCCATCTCTCAACTTTGTGATTTAAAAGCCCGCATTTGCACTCGTTTCTTTCCTCTAACTAGTCTAGTCCAGATACAGATTCTTAGTTTTAGCACTTGAATTTGCTTATTCATGCTCAGCACTTATTCTGAACTTGTTGTAAACACTAAATAAGCTACAAATTACTACAGCACTCAACCTTTCTCATTACCTAGAGGAAAATAGTTTTTGTACTTACTTTCCTCACTTGCTTAGAGAAAAACAGCTCTTGTACTCACTTTTCTCACTTATCTAGAGAGCTCCCAGTGTTCTCTCCTGTCTCTCTGATGAATCTGGGCATCTTGGGGCAATGTAGCAATTGCCTCACATACACAGACAACCCTCTCCTTCTACCACCCAACACTACAACCTGTGAGAGATGCACTTATCTAGCAAAACTGGAGGTAAAGCTCTCTCCAACCTAGGCTGAACTTGAAAGTCAAGAGAAGAAGGTAAACACTTGCACCACACCACACCCATCATAAAGTCCCACTAAATCTACACCACCAAAATCCACACATAGAGACACAAAAAAATTTGCGGAGGCTCTCAATAATAATCTGCTCAAGCAACAGAGACCTCCAAAGCAGAAACGCAAGCAACCTCCATCCCCCAACACAACTCAAATGACACATAGCCCACAGACTCAGTGTGCCATTCAACCACAGCCCATAAGGCAAAACAATGTACCCAGCACACTAGTCATAGGTCACTCTATAGTCAGGCACACTGATGTCCCACTCAGCAGGCTAAACAAGGAGAAGGTAACTGTCAACTGCCTGTCGGTTGCCAGGATCTGCCACATAACCCACACACTAAGGTCACTCCACAACAAGTACAAATATGACTCTGTCATTGTCCATGTTGGTGTGAATGACCTGAGATGTACCTCCCTGGACTACATGAAAAGAGACATGCAAGAGCTCTCTGATCTTGTAGCCCAGGCAGATATGATCCTTGCCCTGAGTAGCATTCTGCCATTACCCAGAATTATACCACAGTACAAAGACAAAATGATTGACTTCAACAACTGGCTAAGCTTCTGGTGTCATTTTAAGGGGATCCAGTATCTGTCTACATGGGACGACATGGTCGACAGACTGCGATGCTTTGCCAGAGATGGCCTGTACCTGTCACCCCTGGGATTCTGGATACTGGCTAAGGCTCTTGCTGCTCCTATAGTGCCATTTTTAGGCAAGGTTCAAATGACAAATTCACCACCATAACAGGAACAGGCAAGCAAAAACTGAGGGTAATGCTATTCAATGCTAGAGGTCTAAATCTCAAAATGCACTCACTCGAGGCACTCCTTAAAATGGAGAACATCGATATCTGTGCAGTGACTGAGACCTGGTTCAAGACACCAGAGAGCACTCTTGCACTACCTGGTTATAACTCATGCCACACTTTTTGGCCATGTAACATGGACCGGAACACTAAAGGTGGAGGTGTGTCCATATTCATTAAGGATATCCACACCTCCAGGCTAGTTGCTCAGCATAATGCATCTGGGTTTATCCAAGTGCAACTAACTCTAGGCAAAACTGCAATCCAAACTGCAGCTTGCTACAGATCCCCCATCATGCCCCAAGATTCCCACTCCTCATTTCTTGATATACTGGAGAATATTAGGGTTCAACCAAACACCCTAATAATGGGTGATTTCAACTACCCCACCATTAACTGGCAAAACTACTCATGTACCAACTCCTTCATTCAATGCTTTCTGGAATTCATAAATTCCCATGCCCTGGATCAACTTATCTACATCCCCACCAGGGGAAGCAATATCCTAGACCTAATTATTACCAACATGAGTGACCAGTGTTCCACAGCTGAAGTGAACTCCTCATTGGTCCTATCCGACCATAAACTAATCACCCTAGATATCCACATCCCGCCCCCACCCCCCATTAAGGAAACCATGGTAAAATATTTCTCCAAAGCCAACTTCATGCTTCTTAAGACAGGAGTGGTGAACTTCATGACACCCATACAGATGGACAATACAGTTACGACTGCAGAATCCTACACAAATGCACTCTATAAGCACTTACACGATTGCATGGATCTTGCTATCCCAAACAGAACTAAGATGCTATCCTCCAAAAAAAGGAAGCCAATCTGGTGGTCCCCTGCCATAAACAAATTGTACAACAGAAGGAAGAAGCTGTTGCAAAAGAGAGTAAAATCCCATGAGTGGAGGAGATCCCTTGTAAGATCCTCCAAAACTAGCTATGAAAACAAAATCACCACTGATTCTAAGGAGAACCACAAAACATTCTATAGCTGTGTCAAGAATCTCAATGGCAACACCCAGATCTGCTCTGAGTTACAGCACAACAGCATGAGAATTACAGAACCAACTGATATTGCCAACATCCTGGCAGATAAGTTCAGTGCTAACTTTACCCCCTTCTCACTCCCTAAAGGGCCCATATCTATAGAGGATAAATGCAGAGTCCCTCTAATCACAACTATGCAGGTAAAAGCTGCACTCTCTAAAGCCAAAAACACAGCATCCATGGGACTGGACAACATCCCAGGCTGCCCACCTAAGCACCATGTTCAATCATAGTCTCACATAAGGCTTTCTGCCCACAGTATGGCACACAGCAACAGATATCCCACTCCACAAAGGGGGAGCCACCACTGATCCCGGGAACTATAGCCCTATTAGCCTGAAGAGCCTGGTCTGCAAAGCCATGGAACGTATCATTATGGAACTCATAAACAAACACATTGGTAACCTCCAAACTCTGGACCCCATCCAGTTTGGGTTTGTGAAAGACAGATCTTGCTTCCTGAAACTGATTGACTTCTTTGAGGCAGTCACCAATGCCATAGAAGTGGGTAAGGTGGTTCACACAGCCTATCTTGACCTCACCAAGGTTTTCAACACCATCCCCCATTCTGGAATTATAGCTGAACTCACTAAAATAGGTATAAATCCCTATGTCACAAGATGGATTGCCAACTGGCTCACTGACAGAACCCACACTGTAAACGTTGCACACTCTAAATTTGACTTCAAACCATGACAAGTGGAGTGCCACAGGGTTCACTCCTGGGACCTCTCCTGTTTGGTATCTACTTCTCTGAAGTAGAGACTAACACAGAAGGCCTCTGGCTAATGAAGTTCACAGATGACTGCAAACGAGGAGCCATAGTCAAGTCCCCAAATGATGTGGATATCCTACAGAATGGCCTCACTGAGACAGATGCCTGTTGTCAGAGCCATGGCCTCAAGCTCAATGACAAAATGTGCATTGTCATCCCCTTTGGCAAAAACTCTGTTCCCATGAACTACCACATAGGCAGCAGTCTACTTAACACTGAATGTGTGATAAGAGACCTTTGGACCCTAGTGAATAATAGTCTCTCCTTTGATAATCACATCACCACAGTAGTAAGAAAGTCATTCTACATGGCACACCTCATCACAAAAGGGATCTCATCCAGGAAAAAAGAGGTCATTGTTCCCTTCTGCTCGACATTCATGAGACCCATTATAGAGTGTAACTCCCCTTTTGGATTGTACCTCACAAGACATCTGCAGCAGCTGGAAAGGCCACAGAAGTACCAAAGAGGATTACTGGCCTCAAACAGATGCCATACACTGACCATCTCAAAAAACTCCAGCTTTACTCCGTAGCATATTGTCTACTTCGAGGTGATCTCTGCCTAACATACAAAGCTATTTCAAACCCAGAGCTGTTGGACATGCTACACCTAAAGAAATTCCAATCCCCCAAAGCTACAAGCTCTAGGAACCTAAACTTGTCACCACAATAAATAAGACATGCTAGAGGGATAGATTCCTCTCCCAGAGACTTCCCATACTCTGGAACAAGCTACCAATCTATGTCAAGCAAAGTTCCTCATTAGCACTTTTGAAGAAAAATCTTGATGAGTGGATGGGAAATAGGAAATACACTCCGGGGATCACTTCTGTGGCTCTACTCAACAGGGGCACAGGAAAATAACTTTCTTGGGTGGTATAAGCCAGGGAACCTTGTTGGCTAGGCTTACTTAGGCCCTTGGGCCAATAGCCTAGTACCTACCTATGAACCTAAGAACCTATAACTCAACAGCTGTTATCACTAAACTTAAACATTTTTCAGTTCACGGTAGTCCACACAAACTTTATTCTGACAATGGTACTCAATTTATTAGTCAGTTGTTTCAGAAATTTGTAAGAGAATGGGACTTTGCAGATGCCACTAGTAGTCCTGAATATCCTCAATCTAATGGTCTAGCTGAATGAGCAGTACAGAGTGCAAAACAATTCGTTGAAAAGTCAAAGTGTGACAATACCGATGTATTCTTGAATTTACTTAATCTCAGAAACATACCTCATGACAATATTCTTGGCTCACCTGCTCAAAGACTACTTTCCAGACAAACTAGAACTACACCACCTATTTCATCAAGTTTGTTAAAGCCTAATTCTAAGAACAATAAAACCATCAGGGCTCAATTGTTGAATAAGAATAATATCCAGAAATCTAGTTATGACAGATTGAGCAGATTACTTTGTTTGCTGAGGGAAGGAGAGATGGTACGAGTCCAGACAATGAAAGGTTTTGAGAAAATAGGACAGATAACAGGCATCTGTGCCAAGCTGAGATCTTATTGGGTAAGCTACATGGGTGCAGAGTATAGGATGAATCGCAGACATCTTCTTCCTGTACCAGAATCATCACTATTGCAATCACAATATTGTATCTGTGATGCAGACTCTAAATCAAAGACTGAGTCAGACATTGTTTCCAGACCAGTATGTGTTCAAAAGTGTGATTCTGCTCCAGAGAGTAATTTGAACATTCCACAAGTCAACCATTTTGCAGAGACTGTTCCAGTTGCTAAATCTGATTCCCAATTTTATGTCACACACAGCAACATGAACTTGATTGTATATATACATGTGTACTTAGTATTGTATAATGCATGTCTTTTTTATTACCTGTGATTTCTGCATGCTAAATAATCTCATACAAATTGCATGATCTATTTCTCAGAGGGAGGATGTAGAACAGAGTGTAGTGTACGTGTGCTATATCTTTAAGAAGCATGCAAGGCTGTGTGTGCACATATAAATTCCAGATACATGCAATCTCTAGTGCCATTTTGTAGAAGCAGCCAGTGAGTAAGCATGTATGATTGCAGTAGTTAGTTTGTATATTAAAAATAATGCACCCGATGGCCATCAACAAGAACTCCACTTTATTAGAACGGAACACCATCAAAATCCATGAATTGCTAAGCGTTTTCATCATAGACAATGACTTCATCAGAGCAAGATCTTGTTCTGATGAAGTCATTGTCTATGATGAAAGCGCTTAACAATTAATGGATTTTGATGGTGTTTGGTTCTAATAAAGTGGAGTGCTTATTGTTGGTCATTGCGTGCATTCGTTTTGGTTATCAGTGATTTATTTGCATCCTGGAACTTTTATTGTTGTTAGTTTGTATATTAGTTACTTAGTCATAGTCAAATAAGCCTTTACAGTAATGTGTTTGTATAAAATATAGATGCTTAAACAGAACCCATGAAAACTCTTTTATTTGTGTACCAACACAAAAGTGACAGGTAAGGGTTCTGTTTTCACTGCAATCAACTGGTGTATGTGTGTGTGTGTGTGTGGGTGGGTGCTTGATGTTAGCGAGAACATTTTACACCAGCATGTGGGATACTGCTATTGCCATCTTCCTCTAACTAGATACTACTAATGTCATCACTTATAAAGTGTTGTCTGACACTCTCCAAGTTAGACTTGTGCTATGGTGCTTGTGTTAATTACACAAGTCTCTAGTTGGTGTACTTAGATAGGTAGCAGTTCTTTTCTCACTGCTGTCAACTGGTGTGTATGTGTGTGTTCTTATGCACTTGTTTGACCTTAGAGAGAGCATTTTATATCAGCATGTTGGATGCTGCTATTACCATCTTCCTCTCACTAGCCTTTGCTGAATCAACACTTATAAGTGTTGTCTGATACTCTTTATGTCAGACTTGTGCTGTGGTGCTTGCATTAAATTAAGAGGTCTTTAGTTGGTTTACTTAGGTAGGGGTTCTGTTCTTAGTGTAGTCAACTGGTGTGTGTGTGTGTGTGTGTGTGTGTGTGTGTGTGTGTGTGTGTGTGTGTGTGTGTGTGTGTGTGTGTGTGTGTGTGTGTGTGTGTGTGTGTGTGTGTGTGTGTGTCTGCATTTGCTTGACCTTAGAGAGAGCATTTTACACCAGCTTGTGGGATACTGCTATTACCATCTTCCTCTCACCAGACTCTGCTGATATCATCAGCTATACAATATTCTCCATCACTATAAAAGCTAGAATTATGCTCTGGTAGTTGTTAAGTAATGTGTTCGATAAATAGGTAGTTTTAGAATGATATCTGAGTCCACAGCTATTTCCAACATTCCTTGAAGCCTGTGCTGTGTCAGTAACATTAACTACTGTGTTTAGAAACTACTTTACCTGCACATATAGGTGTTCTAATCTGACAGCAAGTTACTTGCTTGTCTATGCATACAACTATCAGTTATGAAATGATATTACACAGGGATGTGACTCCACAACCATGCTGTGCAGTGCTCACATGTTCCCCACAGCATACATTGATGCTATCATGCTCCATGTACTACAACATGACAGTGTTACAGTCAGACATATGTGGTGTTGCTATTGTGACATTGCATGGCATTCATAGCCAATGCCTACACAGGTGTAATATTCATATCAGGCCCAGTGTACTGCTGTGTGTTTGGTTGTTGTTGCATTATGGTCATTGCATGAACTTTGGAATATTTAGTTATTTATTTATTTTGCCATTTGTTAACCAGGTTGGTCCAACTGAGCCATGTCGCCCATTTTCAGTGGAGACCTGAAGAGAAAAGCTCCATGGATAAAGAAATTCACATAGGTATTACAATACTAGACAAATCAACAATGCAGAAACAAATGTGGTTACAAGCAAGACTACAAAAATCCTAGAGTCACTAATCCATAATATAGTGTTAACAACATAAGTGGTGCAAACAAACAGTAAAAAAAAATAAAATATACAATGTGCGGAAATACAAATAATGGTGCAAAAATCCTAATGGTGGACTTTTGACAGATTGAAGCAAACGTGATGGAATTCATGGAGGATTAAGGCATGGGCAGGATCTTCAGTTCAGAAAGTAATTTTTGACTTCTGTTTAGAAGCAGTTAGGATTACTAATGTTACAGATGTTAGGGGGCAGCCTATTCCAAGTTTGGGACACAGAGTTTCTATAAAGGAGATTGCCAATATTTTTGTTTGGTTTATAGATGTTGAGAAGGTTTTGGTCAGAACTACAAAGTGAGCAAGCAGGGATATAAGGGATACTGTGGAAGATAGAGCAGGGCAGGCCATAGACTGGTATAGTTCGGAGTGTGTGAGATGCAGTTGGGAAAGAAGTAAGAGTTGGGGGAATTTAAGCCATTTAAGTTGTTTTATGAGAAGGCAATGATGTGATCTCTATGGTTGGTTGCTGACGAATCTTGCTATATTGTTAGATGTTTTTTCAAGTTTGCTTAGTAGGGATGACTGGAGATGGGTAAGGATGGGAGAGGCATAGAAAAGGCTAGGAAGGAGGAAGGCTTGAACTAGCGAGGGTCTGGAACTTGGGGCTATGAATGTTTTATTTCTATAGAGAAGACCTAATTTTTTTTTTTTTTGATACAGTGCTGTATATGGACATCAGACTATAGCTGGTCGTCGATTATGGTACCGAGTCATTTAGTGTAAGGATCAGCTTTGATAGGGGTGTTAGTGACAGAAAAAATGGTAAGGGTGAATTTATGGTAGTAGAGGAATTTGGGAAGGAAAAGTAGGAGCTTAGTCTTTTTGAGGTTATGTATAAGCTGATGTTCAGTTAGCTATTTTTCAACAGATGAGAAAGTGCTTTGAGTGATTGTAGGAAGGATAGAGATGTTATCAGAGATGGAGTTGACAGTAGAGTCTTCAGCATATTGCATAAGAGAGGAAGAAATGCAGGAGTAAGGTAGATCATTAGCCAAGATGTTAAATAGAAGAGGGCCAAGGATAGAGCCTTGAGGGATACCAGTTTGGATAGGTAGGTAAGGGGAACAGGAGGATTGCCGTCTCACAGACTGGAGTCTATTTGAGAGGTAGCTTGAGAACCAGTGAATAGCAGAGGGGGAGAGGTCAAGTTCAGTTAGTTTGGAAATTAGTTTAGAGTGAGAGACAGTATTGAAAGCTTTGGGGAGGTCGAGGAAGAGACAGGACACTAAAAGATTTTTGTCTCTGGCTTCAGCAACAGTGTGAGTGAATGATAGGAGGGCTGTGGAAGTACTATGTTTAGGCCAGAAACCATGTTGTGTAGAGGTTAGCATATCTCCTTCTATTATGTACCTAAGAAGTTGGTTGTGAATACATTGTTTGAGGATTTTAGAGAGTAAGCAGAGAATTGCAATGACTCTGTAGTTAGAAGGATCTGTGGAGTTACCTCCTTTGTGTAATGGTATGGTGTAGGAGGATTTCCAGATATTGGGAACAGTGGATTCTTGGATAGATCTGTTAACTAGGATAGAGACAGGGTAGGCTATGGAGTGTGCTGCAAGTTTAAGGAAGAGGGGAGTAAGGTTGTGAGTTGAGGGAGATCATGGTTTTAGTTTGAGTAAAAAGGATTTTATGTAAGAAGTGGAAACAAGTTTAAGAGAGAAAGGGGTGTTTTGAGTTTACAGTTTGCGTGATATGAGAATGGTTAGATGATTGTGTTTGGGTAATTTTCTGGATGGATTCAATGAATTTTGTATTGAGTAGGGTGGCAGAATAGCTTTTCATTTCACTACCACATGGGGTACCATACACATAGCCCCACACTTCCTCCTTTGTCCTCTGCCCACATGACATCCCTGCTGCAGAGGAATGAAGCCTGTCCTCATGTCAGATATGCATACACACATCATGAAGCCAAGTCTTTCCATGACCCTATGCAAGACATCCTCAGACCACTGCATATGGGAGTGCTAATTCTGTTGTGGTGTGGTACACATGTTTTATAAGGACAGTGGCAGAATGTAATGCAATCCAACAAATATACACATACATGCATAGTATTACTATCTTCCATAATATACATATAGGCATTTTTACTTTAATTTTATAATAATGGCTAGGATTTCATGTGATGCTGATCATCAGCCAAATAGTATCCTATGAATCTATGATTTGTTGATATGCCAATGTTGCTGTCATTGACATATGCTATATTCCGGTGTGGATGTACAGTATGGCTACAAGAGGTTATTACAATCTGTAATGTGAGCTAATGTATTGATGGCCATTGCTGCCATTACATTGCATGCTCCTTCTGAAACAGCTGTTGTAATATGCCCCCTGAGAACTGTTGACATAGGTTCATAGTTTCATAGGAGGTCACTAGGCTGGCAGTCCTACAGCCCTTACAATCCTAGCCATGTTCAAAACAAGTAGAATTAATTGCCTTTAATAGGTGGACGTGATTTGCCCAGAGAGTCTATGGTCATCACCAAATATCCCAGTCCATGAGGGACATGGGTGCCATGCCTTGGGTGAATTTGCAGTCTCCAATCCATTTATCTAGGTTCTGCTTGAATAGGGTCAGTCAGGATCTCTGCCTCACATGAACTGGAAGTTTATTCTAGAGGAGCAAAAGTCTCTGGGAGATATATCTGCCTCTCAAGCATGTTCTGTTAATGTCACAGGCTAGGTTAGAATCCCTAGAGCGAGTGACTCTTGTGCCATTAGATTTGTGGATGTGCAGCATTTCCATCAATGCAGGATCGGAGCATGTCCTGTAGTCAGGCACCAGTCACCACTCAGAAGCCAATACAATACAGACCACAGTGATAGGGCTTTCAATCTATCCACATATGTCATGGCATGGTTTGGAGGCCTTGTATTTTCTTGTTGAGAAACCCTGTGGTCTCTTCAGCTGCTGCAGGTCTCTGTTGAGGTGCAAGCAAAACACAGCATTGTACTCTATTAATGTTCTGCTGAGGATCAACTACTGTGGTATTATAACATCCTCAGACCTGGATGTGATACCTTTACCTATGAAGTGCATGATGTAGAAGACTTTCCTTACCACTGTGGAAACTTGATGGTCAAAGTTCAGATTGCTATCTATCTGTGTTCCCAGGTCTTGCAACACTGAGTTGGAGCTTAGCAAGGGTGTTATCAATACTGTAATTACTAGGTAATTCCATTTTGTCAAAGACAATAATAATGACAATTTTTTTGCATTTAGTTGTAGACCATAGCTTTGATACCAGTCATTTATCTGTCTTAGACCCTAGTGTAATATATTAACATAGTTGGTGGGCTCAGTGATTTCATTCAATTTGTACGCATCAACACTGGCAATCTTGGTAAGCCAAGGGCCATCTACTGTAGGCTGAACTTCCATAAAATAGATTTGAGCAGTAAAGGCCCCAACACAGATCCTTGTGGTATGGCAATGGTGTTGGCTGTACTGAAAGAGGTTGAGTCACCAACTTTGACACTATATTTTCTGTCCATGAGCCATTTGGCTATACATCTAGTGAATGATACTTGAGTGGCAGATTGTGTCAAAAGCCTTGGCCAGGTCAAGATAGGTGGTATGCACTGTCTTGCCTTCATCCAGGTCTTTAGTGACTTTCTCAAAAAAGTCTACTAGGTTTAATAAGCATTATCTACTCTTTTCAAAACAATTGGTTTGGGTATAGAGTTTGAAGGTCACCTATGTCCTTGTTGATAATGTCCATGATGATTCTTTTCATGGCCTTGCAGATGAGACTGGTTAGACATATCAGTCTATAGTTCCCAGTGTCAGTTGATACCCTCCCCCCTTTGTACAAGAAGACCACTGTTGCCATATTCCACTCTTCTGGAACAAAGGCAATTCTCAGACTATGGTTAAAGAGGACACTGAGTGGGTCTTCTAGGTCCTGCTTTAGATTGCTTAATAAGCAACCTGGGATGCTATCTGGTACTACTGAGGCCATGTTTTTAGCCTTGGACAGTGCAGATATTACTTGATCTCTAGAGATACTTGGCAGATGACTGTTTTCAGGTATGCTTTGGGGTATGGCCTGTGGGTCCAGGGAGGTGAAGATTTCACCAAATCTGTCAGCAAGCAGGTAGGCAATTTCCTCCAGTGCAGCTTCATATTTAGACTCTCAGCATTAGGCAGCAGAACCTTGAGTTTGCTTCCAGTGGATTGTTTGCATTGGAATTAATGTTGCTTTGACATTGCCTAAAAAAAGACACTATAGTGTATGCAGACACATTTGCCAGTATCTGACAGCCTAGAGGACACAGGTGCAGACCATCTCGGCAAAGCAGCATGGCTTGTCAACCATCTCATTCCAGGCTGAGAGATAGTGGATCTCCCTGGATTGATCCCAGAAGCTAAATCAATTGCTGATGTCAATCATTTCTTGTTTATGTTGTCACATCATCGTGGGTAACAGTATATTCTACATACACATTCAGTGTACAGTCCATATTGTATTATGCTGATATGTGATTAGTGCTCATGCTATAACTGTCTTCATTGACATGTCCTTGTCTGCTGGACATTACCATGTTTTATCTGTCCTCTTTCCCTGTGTTCATTCCTACAAGTCATCTGTGTATCACTAGTCAATACACACTTCCCCTGACTGTTAAATCAGTCCATGTATCCTTACTGATTATTTACACAGCCTTTTGTTCAGTATGCCTGAAACAGGTTTACACAATACTCTACACTGTATACATTGTCATGTAATATGTTGGAAATATGTGCATTGCTGTATTAATAACTCTGGTAAACACTGTGGCATTTCAAGCAAACACGCTGACCTAGTTTGCCGGTAGGTAAACAGATTTATATATCTGCTGCTGTATGTGTTGCTTTCCATGGTTTCCTGGCTGGCAACACTGTTGTTAGTCATGAAACCACTTTTGCTTATGTTTAAATACGGTGTGTGGCATGAATATGTAATTAGTGCTGCTACTCACCACGCAAACATGTACCATTTATCGTGAAGCCTACATGGAGTTTATCGAATCTCCAGGTGCGACATTTCATTTTGTGGAGCATCTTTAATGTTTTCAACATTTAACTGAATTAACAAGTGATTTTCTCTACTACTGCACTTCTCTACTTCATCTGTTACTTTTTCACGCTGTGCATTTTAAAATAAACCATTATTCCAAAGTGGTCTTTGCATCTGAGATTTCCTTTCGAATCCTTCACTTTGTAACTTACCTATCCCTTCATTTTCAATTTCCAATATTTCTGGATCAAACTGCTTACTTGTAACTGCATTAGAATTCTGTACTACTATTCCTATTTTTGTAGCATTTATTATGTTTAAGTGTTTTGCCTATGTGTATTTTCAAATAGTTTTGACTTAGTTAACACTGAGTTCTTTTATGCACATAAATTCTACTATATTAGGTCTTGCTTCTTCTCTTGGGTCCATTCTCTCTTTAATACAAATTCATACAAACTTTTTATTTCTCTCTTCATACTTCACTTATTTGCTCATTCAATGTTTTCTTGTCTACACATTGTTTTGTTTTTATTTGGTTAATTAATAATTTCAAATTGGCATCTGTAATTTTAACATTTATTCTATTTCAATGATTTTTCTCTTCTGTACTTTTTCCCCTTGCTCTTGGAGTGTAATCCCTGTTCAGGCACTCTGGTTTAGTTAGTTGCATAGAAAAAAGCATAATTAGTTTTTTTTTTTTTTGTCCTCAAATATCCTTTCTCTATTTCCAGGTATCTTGTCTGGCTGGTCTTTTTTTTTAAATTTTGTGCACTGTTGTTTTTATTGCCACTGTGTAGGCCCTTAGATCATCTATTGGATCATGGCTTAACACAGCAGAAAGATCTCTTTCATTCTTGGAGGACTTTGCACTAGTCTTTCTGCTAACCCTGGCCCTACTGCCTTTGGATTGGCTTGGAGGTTTTTTTTTTAGCCTGGGATGAATGGCCCAGCCTTTCTTTGTCTTCCTTATTTTTTCAATGATATATATCACAGTCTAAATATATATATCAGTTTTGCCTTGGTGAGATTTAGTAAAGAATAGGCCCACCATGGGCCTATATTAGGTTGTTGAAATGGTATTACAGCGAATGCCGTTTCAAAGACACATAGAGAGTGAAGTGCCAAAACAGCTAAAGCTCAGGTAAGTGATTTTTTTCCTAGGGAAAAGAATCATTTGGCGTGAGCCTTGACATTGGCCTTTACCTCACTGTAGTGCGATCTCAGAGTTGGTATATTTAGTTAAGAGGGTTGTGGGGGGCACAGCCCCCCCACATTGGGGGTGTGGAGGGTGAAGCCCCCCACTTTGAAATATTTTGTCTGGTGTGTTTTGTATTGTTGGCCTACCATTTTTTTTTCCCTAGGAAAAAAAATCGGTGACCTGGGGGTTTGCTGTTTTGTATTTTGTTGTTTATGTGTCATCAAAACGGCATTCACTGTAATGCCATTTTGACAATCTAATATAGACTCCCCCACTATGTGAAGGTACCCACCAAATTTTAAGGATGATTTTAATTCAAAACAAAAACAAACTTTCCTTTTGTCTTTTTGTACTGATTTATCTCCCCATGCAGACCCATATATAATCTTGGAAGTGTGGCTAGAATAGTGGTCTATCATTTTTGATCCATGTTTCTGTAATTGCAATACCAGGGGCATAATGCTTTCAGAATGAATGTAGTTGTTCAAATTTATTTATAATACTTCATGTGTTAATCAATCATCATTTAATATAGTGTGGTATGAGTTGCCCTGAATGCTTGGATGTCAGGTGGGATCTAGATTTGCTATATTGTTATTCTGAATTCATACTATTGTTAATATTAATTTTACATTATTTCTGCAACTCCTGATTTCTAGTCTTTCAACTTATTATCTGGATGCCAAGATGACATTATCAATTTTTAATCATAATTTAATTTCTCTGTGAGGAAGTTTATATCCCGCAAGAAAAAAATATGGGTCCCTAACATGGTAGTTGACCTTGTTTTGCAATAAAGAGATTTGGCTAGCTTGATTTCTTTCTTTTTTTATTTGTTACTCTGTTGAGTATTATTGCATGCATTAAACTTTGACAAACATCTGCCCCATTGCTATCAGGGAACACTGCTAGATGAAGCTATTCCAGTAACATACAACATTTCTGTCTGTCTTCTGCATTAAGCAAAAACAGTTTCAAAGATAAACGGGGGTATTTTAATATGGAATCTGCCTCATACCAGTGTTAAGGACTTGTCAGAGGTAATGAATTCAAATAAAAAAGATGAAACTTTTGTATAATGACATAAGACAAAGATGTGGCTAAATGAGCCTTTCATTTTGGTGAAAAAGAAAAGGACGATTTGAGAATTGTCATAGAAGTAATACTGAAGGATAGTGATACAGACAGTTTCTATGCATGACGTTGAAGAAATATTATATTTAAATAATATCCAATGCTTAATGATCCTTTCAATTAGCATTTCAGCTACAAAAAAATTGGTTCAGGGCGTTTACTGTTCCTCTTTTATGTAACCAGTAGTTGTTGTTGTGTCTTTCGGCTTTTCTCGGTTAGGGGTCGCCACAGCTGAACTCTGATCTGCTAATGACTGGCAGCAGATTTTTACATGCCGAGTTGCCAGCCCTGATGCACAACCTTCAACAAAGGTATGCCCATTCACGCATGTCTCCACACAGAAGACGCTCTAGCTGAGAATCGAACAGGACAGCATCTTACTGTGAGGCGACAACGCTACCGCAGCACCACCACCGCAGCTTTAAACATCTAAGGATACTGCCACCAATAATGCTACCTAAAATGTAACTTCAAAATGTATGATAAGAAAAAAAGAATGGTGGGTTATAGGGGAATGTGGTTCCAATTAAGCTTCAGTAATCTCTACAATATAAAGCTATAAACTGCTTATCTGCTTGGTAAAAGAAGATTTATTTTGATTTACATTTTTTTTATTTTACCTTTGATTTTCACTGTTTGTTGGAAAATGGAATAGATTGTAGATTGGAAGATTTATTTTGATTTATATTTTATTTTTTACCTCTTATTTTCAGTGTTGGAAGAGAGGGATAGATTTTAGACAAACAATCTCTGCTTTTTGGAAGAAAGGGAATATGAACAATGCTAAAGGATATCCATCATTCTAATGTGACTGTCATAACTGGCACGGTAGGTCCAAGTAAAGATTTATGAATTCCATTCTCTTGTATAAGGCTAGCTCAGTGTACTTTATTTAAGATTTAGTTGCATATTATTTGTGTAATTTCCTGATACAACATGACATAAATTATGAATTGTTTTTTTTTTATTTTGTTGGAATTCTGTGGTCACTGATTTTGATTATTCATTTTTTTTTAATTCTTTAACTGTAAATGAGAATGGATTGCTTAAATTAGTATGTTGTCCATGATTTGCTAAAATACAAGTGTCTGTCCAGTGCACTAAATGCTATGTAAATATTAAGGTAATACCTGATTATGTTGGAGGTTTGCATTCCTCATGCCAAAAGTTGAATGATTTGCTTTCTATTAGGAGGAAATCTGGACTTACAGATAATGATTGCACTAGTGCAATTGCCACAGGCTGTAAAGCTGTTGTTGAATATATGAATAATTTGGCTGATGAAATAGATAATTTCTAGCTAAGTTCAAAGAGAACACATTTAGGAATGGAAATGTCCACTGTCAATAAAGATCACTCACCCTCTGCTAAACATGACATTACTGATGACAAGTTTGGAATTTAGTAGAAAAATATTCAGCAATCTGAGTATTCAGAGCATACAGAAGAACATAAAAAATGAAAGAAAGAAGGTCATAACAAATATCTAGAAGAAAAATACATTGATTAATCTCTACAATGCAAAGAGAATGCATACTATAAGGACACTGATATGTAGCACTCATTACAGGGGATGATAACATTGTTTGATCACAAAACATGCAATCTAGAGAAAAACAACATCATTTTTCAAACAGATCAGGTTGAAAAAAGCAAAGGACAGACTAAAAGGGAAGAATCGACAATGAATGTGAAAGGATTAAAATGTTATTGTTAGATGAAAGAAGAGAAAGTATAAGCATGGCAACATTGTTCAAGCTGTGGAAGTACAACGACAGCTGAATAAGAATTGTATGTTTGGAAAAGTAATACTCAATGAAAACAGTACGATTAATGAGACTAATGGGGATGAAGTATTTGTGACAAGTTATAGAGCAGACATTACTGTAGCATAAATGGTATACTAGTAATGGAGATTCAGTTATTAGAAGAAATGATACTTACATTTGCAGAGAGACTAATGAACATCAAATAATGTTATGCTTTCCAGTGACAAAATATAGGATGTGAGTAGTGCCTTAGAGTGCTTTAATGTAAGGAGTGTGAAGCTGTTTTTATTTATGCTGGAAAAAATGATTTCATATTCGAGGACTCATTGACTGTTACTAGGGAACTCACTGCCCTCTTAGACAACATAGTTTGTACAGGAGTTCGCACATTTTTTCACAAATCAGATGTCAAAGGGGAGTCAGGTCAGCAAGAATGAAAAGATTTCTTGAATAAATACATACATGAAAAAAGGCCCATTTTAAAAAGTGGAAATGAGATGAACATCTAGGCTTAATTTTGGGCACAGATGTATTTATTAAGGATGGAGTCCACTTTTTAAGACAAGGGAAAATCATTTTTCAGCAGATATATTGTAATATTTAAATAAAACAAGACAGGGTTTTTCTCACATTGGAAATTTAACAGTTCACAGATATCAACATATGATGCAGCTGTGCTGGTTATTAATACTATGAGATTTGAAATATTGTTTTTAATTGGACAATTTGCTATATTTTCACAGGGTTGATGTTGTTATTGTTTGTGAAACCTGGTTAAAGAATAATGTTTGGAACCCAGTTCTGACAGGGTATAAATGCATTTACTGTAACAGACATTCTAACAAAAAATCAGGTGGAGGTGTTATGATAGGGATTAAAGATAGTTATAACACCTGCAATTATTATGTGTTTGCTGCTAACACTAATGCTATAGATTCTGTAATTGTGACAATAAATACAACACCAGAATAGGTAACGATTGAAGAAATGTACAGACTACCAAATCAAGTTCTCATAACTACAGCAGTACATTCATTTATTGCACAAAACACAGAACAGAATTAAGAAAACATAGCATACTGGATATTGTTTGCATACCTAAGGAAATGACTGTTACTTCATATCAATTACTGTTAGAGAATTCTGCCAAACTGAAATCAAAACCAGTGCACAGAAGATTAATAAGAGATTAGGAGGAAGCAAATAAATCACTATGTAAAACTAACTGGAGGGGGGGTCTATATTTAGCGATTGAAGGGAACATTCATCGAATGGCTGTTCATCGTACATAGACAGACCATCAAAAGTTCCCTTCATCGACTGGCCATATGATCATAAATAATTTCATTTGATGATCATAGTTGGTCAACATGAAGGTTACAGAACACAGTATTTACTTACCAGTAATGTAGGGATGAGGAAAACCACTCTTTCCCCAATGTAGTGCAATCTCGGAGTTGATATTTATAATTAGCAGGGGGTGTGTGGGGTGCACAGTGAACACTGGACATTCCTTATGTGGGGGGCTGCTACTGCAAAATCCACATATTTAAGCAATAAGCAGACAGTCATGCCAGCTTATCCAAGACTCTTATAGAAAACAAAAGAACTCACAGGTTATTTTATAGACTCTAGTATTCCACTGTCACTCATTGCAACAGCCTAGTCAAAAATGACTTCAAAGACTTTTTTATTCAAAATCAGCATCAGGAGCTCATACCTTTATACCACATCTGTGCTCTAATCTCCTGTCTAAAAACAGCCCTGCTTAACTTTGAATCTACATTTAATTTTAGAACACTATGTAAAAACTCCTAGCTTTTCAATAAGTTACTCAAATAACCATCTACTAAGCATATTAAGATACACACAGTTTACTTTTAAATGTCTGCCCTCCTTTTACCAAACCTCTAATTCATATATTTAGTTAAGCATCCATCTAATGGTTTATGACTAATCATTTCAAACACGCCTTTATAAATTCCCTTGCTAATCAGTCCAACACAAAAATTCTCCAAGAATTCTGCAAAATTTCCAGCACGTGTTCATTTTGTCAAAATAGCTGAAAAAAAAGTTACTAGGCATGAAGTCAGGATACTACTAATAAGACAGATTTGACCAGGTGAAAGTTGACATGATTAATTTTGTTTTCTATCCCTGATATGCAGAGATACCAAGAGGTGCTGATCCTAAATTCTGTGGGTAGATACAGGACAGCCACCTTGCACCATGGAATCAGTGAAAATAAAAGCCAACCACAGAAATGTGAACTAACTTCCTCCTCCTTAAAGTAATGTTAGCTAAATGTATATAGCTGGGTTGCCCAAATAAACATTTTGACGTGATTAAGTAAGCATGAGGGGAATAGTGATGGTGCTTCAGTCAGCTCTGTGTGTCCTTTAAAGACAGACATGGCCCTTAACTGGTCAAAAGTAATAAAAAATACACTCACCAACAGGACTTTCTTTCAAATAATTGTGATTTTTAGAGTGTGAACAATTAGCTCAGGAAATCTAACTTGCTACTGCATCGCTGTAATTTGTCTCTTTTCTTTATAGTTCTTATATATCTTTTTATTATAGAAATGCTTTTATCTTTAGGACACCTTGTTAAATTACATCTTCTCCATCTTTTAGCAATGCTGTTTAAAGGGTTGTCCTTTATTTCAGACAGTGGCACACAATTACTTGTGGTCTTTATCCTGGTTTATGGAACAGATAATTAAGCATTCTCCATGGTAGTCTGTGATACTTTAATGTCATGCCTGTATCATCCAGCTAATATGGGTGAATGAAAGCATTACTTCTCTGTTTCAGAAATGCATTTCATTGTTGCTTGCTCTGGCAGTACAGTGTTTACACACCTACATAAAAGGGATAGTTTTTGTTTATTTTTATTTAACATTTGTTGACAGGAAAGTCTGATTAGGACAGAGCCTATTTTCAGTGGAAGCCTGGAAAGAAACACTCCAAACACATCTTTGGAATGTGGAAGGAAACTGGAGTACCCAGAGGAAACCCACACAAACACAGGGAAGACATGCAGACTCTGCACAGAAGGCACTCTGGCCATGAATCGAACCAGAGAACGTCTTGCTGTGAGACAATAACATGAACTGCTGCACCACTACACCACCCTAATAACAGACAGAGTACATTATATAGGTGCCATTTAGGAGTGCGAGCGCTAGCTCCATTAATAATGTGCACTGCATGCATCCCTTTCTTAAGCCCAAAGTTTCAAAACTTCAAACTTTAAAAGGCTGAGATCATAAGATCAAAGTTTTTAAGCTTTGAATCTTTTGAATGGAGATCGCCATACAATGCAGAAAAGGATATTTACCATTTTCCTCAATGTAGTGCAATCTCAGAGCAGGTAGTATATTTAATTAGCAGGGGGTGTGGGGGCAAAAATATATATAAAAAATGTTGTTTTTATTTAATTATTTATTTTTATTAGGTCTTTCAAAACTTTGACCTTATGGTCTCAGCCATTTGAAGGTCGAAAATTTGATACTTTGAGCTTCTAAAGTAGATCAGTACTGGAAAGTACAATTCAAGGTTCATGAATCTGAAAACAAAATGATAATAACATTTTGCCTAACTATTACAACTATTTCTGTTACTCAGACTGCGGTGGTGCACTGTTAGCATTGTCGCCTCACAGCAATAGGCTCTCCAGTTCAATTCTTGGCTGAAGTGCCTTCTGTGCGGAGTCTGCATGTCCTCCCTGAGGTCGAGTAAACCTTAAAGGCATGCAGTTAGGTGCATGAGTGGGTGTGCCTTCCTCGAAGGTTGGGTTCCGGGCTGGCAACTCGACACTGTAAAATTCCACTGCCAATCATAAGCGGGCCTGTGATCCACCATGGCGACCCCTAACCGAGAAAAGCCAAAAGACATTACTATTACAGCTATTTTTATATTTGTTAGTACTAATTACTTATGTGTGTTTAAATTACATTATTGCATATATAATATAAGAGCAAATTAATACTAAAAATAAATTAGACCAGCTTTAAAATGCGTGCTATAAAATTACTGTTTTGTGTTTCACTTTCATTAGTTGAGTAAAAATAAAATTACAAAGGAAGGCAAGACTCAACACTTGAATAGTGAGAATTCTGTACAGCAGAACAAAACACATGTTCTTACATCCATTTTGGAAGAAAACAGAAGTCTTGAAATATCCTCACATATAAGTGAAGGTCAAATGCTGTTGGTTAAATAGGATGATGGCCACGAGGAATGTCTTCTTATTTGCCCTTTATCCAGTTACAAGCAGATGTATCTTATGTCAAAGTGACAAAATAGGCACCGGCAGTAGAACTGCTGCTATCAGTATTTTTTTTCTGGCACTGGACAATGTCATCATTAGTCACAACTAGACTACTCCCAGACAAGTGGTCATTTGTCATGCACATAATTTGAATAATTGTTTGATTTGCTCATTAGAGAACAGTTATCATAGCCCGTTCAGGGAACTTACATAATATAAAGTATTTTTCTAAATATCAATTTTGCTAAATATGAGCTGGCTATAGATGAGAAATAGCAGTTTTTGTTAATAACAAAGAACTAGATAATCTATTTGGTGTGTGTGTGTGTGTGTGTGTGTGTGTGTGTGTGTGTGTGTGTGTGTGTGTGTGTGCGTGTGTGTGTCTTTACTGTAAAGAGAACTCATACTAAGAAAAGGAAGAAGGTTCTGGTTTTGCATCCAGCCAGAGAACTGCAGATAATCTATCATCACACAGAACTCTCTGGACACTGGGATTTTGTTTTAGTCTTGCAGATCATTTTCTCAGCAGATTAATTTTAGAATTTCTGTTCAGATTTCCTATATCTACATCAGCCTGGAAACACAGTCAGTACAGCCATTATCCCTCATCATCTGATGTCTCTAAAAATCCATATGGCACAAAGGCATTCCATCTTCCTTTATTCTAGGTGGATAGTAGCGCAATGCTGCTAATGAAATCCTGATGAGACACAGAGAAATGAAAACCAAAAGAGGAGACTGAATCATGCTCAATACCAAAAGACAGCTCTGCCATGAAAATTCACTTCCAGGTGCTGAAGACAGCAAGAGATAATGCAATAAATTATATATATATATATATATATATATATATATATATATATATATATATATATATATATATATATATATGTATATATATGTATATATATGTATATATATATATATATATATATATATATATATATATATATATATATATATATATATATATGTGTGTGTGTGTGTGTGTATATGTGTGCATGTGTGTGTTTATATGAGTGTATTTGGTCAAGTTAGGGTTGTCACACACTACTGATGAGGTGCAGTTGGCAAATCCCTCCTGCATCCCTTTAGAAATGCATAATAATCCTAGCCCTGTCGCTAACCCTCCATCTTAATTTAACAACAAAAAAAGAAGAAAAACTTTGTCTAAAAATACCACTAATCAGACAAACTAGAGGCTAATGTTATTGAGGGATTTCAGTGTTAAGATCATAAAAGAAATGTGGTTTCTTTTTTGTAACTTCTTCTAGGACTTGATGTGCTTTTTTTGATAGCATGGTACTTCAAAATATTGTGCTGGCTGTTTTATATTTGATTTAGTAGTATATCAGTATTTCAGTTTGCAATATTATAATTATATATATAAACATAGATAGGCAGATACACACACACACACACACACACACACACACACACACACACACACATATATATATATATATATATATATATATATATATATATATATATATGGCTCCACTTTGTAATTTCGAAAGCCAATAATCTTGATTTTTGATACATTGAACTCAAAACATCAAGATTTTGGAATCTTGAAACTGCAAAGTGGTGCAAAAAAAAAAAGTAACTAGAACAATGTTTTTGCAGGTGGGCAAGCCCCCCTGCACCCCCCACACACCCCTGCAACTTAAATATACCATCTCAGAGATCGCGCTACAGTGAAGAGAATGGTAATGTTCCCAATACGCTTACAATTCTCTCCACTGTAGCGTGATCTCAGAGATGACATATATATATATATATATATATATATATATATATATATATATATATATATATATATATACATATATACACACACACACACACAAACACACATATAGATATAAATATATACACACATATACAAATGGGAATGCTCAAAGAAGTCAAAACACCCAAATTATAAAAAAAAAATATATCAGCACTGAATCCTCATGCTTTGAGTCATAAAACTATGCATGAAACAATAAAACAATGTTTTTGGCAGGGGGAATTCCTCCTGCACTCTACAGATTAAATTAATATTTATTAGAGCAAGAACACTCATCGATCTACCTGCTTAACTGAATAAACTACTGGAAACATGAACAAGATGTCTGTATCAGAGAGAAAAAGTCTTGTAGATCTGCTAACTAATGTGATTTTATTTGGACTAATACTTCATAATCTGTTTCTTGTTAGTTCTGTCGTCACCCTCTGGTTCATAGATGGGATTCCAGACTTCACTCAAGCCCTCTGGATTATATATATATATATATATATATATATATATATATATATATATATATATATATATATATATATATATATATATATATATATATATATATATATATATATATATATATATATATATATATATATGCCAATAGACTGTATTAGGTTGTTTAATGTACTGATATGCATATCATTATGCTTGCCGGATCCAAGTCACTAAAATCTCCTATGTAGAGAATGAGAAATTATGCAGATCATCTATCTCCAAAGTTGGCAGACAATTCACCACACTAAATCTGACTGGCCCTTTTAGTGCCCATGCCTGGCATGATGTGAATAATGATAGAAGTGCTGTCAATAGCCAGGGCAGAAACTACAGACAGGTCAGATGCTGGTAATGGAAATGATACATGCTGGTAAACAGCATGCTACCTAAATGGCAAAGAAGCTTAGGGCCAAAGGATTTGGTTTGTTATCCAAACCACAACTAACTGAGACAGAGTACTTCTCTGCATCTCTGCAGGCTGGAGCAGTTCCATCCCTATGCCATGGAGATTTGCTAGATATTGGAACAGAACTGCTGTGAGCTCTGACAGTCTCCATTGAAGATGCTCCAGGTATGTATCTCTGATGTTTTAGTTTACTGAATAATGGATGACTCTGTACTGCCCTGCATATCACTGCATTTTGAATCCATTTTATGTAGGAAAATCAGGGTTTCATACTGCTTAGTTCGACAAGTTGTATCCATGCTTTAAGTAGGAACATTGATATTCAAACTAAAAGACTAGCAGTATAAGGTAAGGTTTATCTTATTATGTATTAGTACTGTACTCAACAGTTTGCATTCATTCACTGGGATTAAAGGACTTGTGACAGGTCTTACTTACTGCAGATATTTCATTTGGTGTCTTCATTGATCAAGTTTTATCCAGCTCCTATAGTGTACTTACAACACTGCCTGATATTACAGATGATTCAGACCATGATAGTGATAGAAGTCAAAATCTGGTGTGGTTAGAGGCATAATATCTTTGTTGGATGCAGGAAATGTTGAATCAAGATTCCCAGTCAAGACACTAGTAATGGCCTCTTTGTCTATGGAACTCATCTCAGAGACACTGGTAGACACTGAAGGACAGTTAACCACAGAGAGTTTAAGTGTGGATGGGATTATTTCCCGTGCAGCACAGTGCCATTTAGTTGTCAGTGGAAGACAGGAGATGTCAGTATCCTGGTGACCATAGAATCCATGCTTACTGACCCCCCCAATCTAATTGTCTTTATGTCTGATACTCAGCAAATGAGCAGGATCATCATAGAGGTAAAGGCTACTGGCACATCAGCTTTTGCTGAGACGGTATATATTTTTCATTGTGCGTGAGATAACTTGAGGAACTGCATGACCCATATGTGTTATCTAATGGACATGTTCCGTAGGCAGTCTGTATAACAGAAGTTCTCCTGTCCACACAGGAAACATGCCAGAAATGTTTCACATGGCCGCTTCACCTCTGATGCCAGTACTGATGACCATTGTAAGAGAGTAAGGCCTTGGTTGGGCATAAGCAGTGGCACCACCTACACTGAACCATCCACTGTGGAGATAAGTAGGGTCAGACATGGACATCAATGAGGGCAGGAAGTTCATGCTACAGAAATGCCCAGCATCAGTCATCACACTCATTCACAGAGCACTCCTTCCTCTAGTTAAGGACTGGATGGTGCATGTTATCATCACAGCAGAGGGTACTTTGATGGATACAAACTTGCACAGAATGCACACACATACAACACACACACGCACACACGCATGCACGCACACACACACACACACACACACACACACACACACACACACACACACACACACACACACACACACACACATACACACCTCTTGTGAGTCCCTGAACCTGTCTGTATGAACTTATTCTAGTGTTACAAGATCTGCTGAGGATGGGTTATAGCAAACACACACACACACACACACACACACACACACACACACACACACACACACACACACACACACACACAGACACACACAGCTGTCATAGCAATGCCACTTCCTACTCCAGTGTATCTTAGTCCACAGCCCCCACATCTATCACACAAAGCTAATATCAGTTATATCACGGCACACGTGGATGTCACTGTACACTGCACCCCCCACAACTTGTGTAATTTATGACTGTTCTTTGCTGTCTGTAATTTGTTACTTGAATAACCTATGTTGATGAATAGTATATCCAGTCTATGCACAGATGAGCAAAGCTTGTTTGTAGGTTTTCATACATCACTTTTAATACTTTAATTTGTGTTTGCTTTAATCTGGTCCATAGATATGAGCCAGTCATAACTTCTTAGACAGTGAAATAGCACACTGTGTCTTCCTTCATCTTGTATGGTCATGCTGCTGACCCCTCCAGTGTCTCCTCATCATACTCATCCACAGATAGCTGGTGTGGCCAGACTTGTTCCTCTGCATTGCAATCATCATGGCAAGACCTGAAGGGGAGCAGTCAGGCCACAACACATCCAACCAACATGTTGTGAATCAAGGTTAGGGCCATTACCTCCAATGTTCATCCTTACAAATTATCCAGGAAAAGAAGTGTACACCTTAGATTGCATCACCAGTAGGATGTCTTCAGCAGGTAGTAGTCCAGATTACTAAAGCTGTGACTTGTTAATGAGCTGCTTCCTGTGGCAAGGGTGCAGGGTTTGAATCTTTCCACCTTCATTTATCTTGAGAGATACTTACATACACAGTAAACTTCTGGGTCTTTGTCTTTTTCTGAAAAGATGTCAAGCCTGCATAAACTAAAACACTGCTGGTGATTAACTGCTGGGTGAGGAAAGTAAACCTATATTTTTTGTCTGTGAGTGATAGAGCTACTTTCTGTTTTACCTGCTCCATTTTGTCTTCTGTGTTAACAAATCTGTTTGGCCTGGTGTTTTTGTTGTATGTGAGAGATAGACACAAATTATTTAAGCTGCACATTTCACATGTTTTTTTTTTTCCCATTGGTTAAATTGTTTCTTAAGTGATGCTTAAATGTGCAGTGAATTTCTGAGTCTTTGTTTTTTTCTGAAAAGATTTCAAGCCTAAATAAAGTAAAGCACTGTACATGATTTCCTACTAGTTTTTACCACCTGTCTTCTCCTTCGTTGATCTGATTTTTAAACCGGTTGACATTAAGTTGCCCACCCTTACTGTAAATTGAGCTTAATAACTGCACAGTTTTGATATCTTTAATTATTTATTTGCCTTTCCTTGTGCCTATACTGAAAAAGTGTGCTTTGTCTCTTATTATCTGTTCTACTGATTTACTTGCTCTAAGTTCATTATCTTCCTAGCTGCTGGATAAAGTAATGTATTCTTACACTCTAGCAAACACTTGTTTTTACATCAAGACGTCAGTGAATTTTCCATCTAGTGCACTGGCAGGTAGCCTGGTCTATTTAGATTGGGAACACTTTTTATCTGCATGTAGTTTTATTGGCTGGAGGGTTATTAATCAGCTTTTCTTGTTTATAGTGCCTTTATAAATTCTGTACAATTGCGTGGCTTTTGACTCAGTTATACAAGGCAAAGTACTTTTATTGAATAATCACATTTTTATAAGCTGTTTAAAAGTACACTCCTGTATCCGCATTTTAAGTTTGTTTGTGGTAGCATTTCAATCCGGACACTCCTTTACCGTACTTTTACATTAGGAGGACTGGGATTATTCATCTAGTGCCAGAAGATTTTTAGCTGGTCTGTCTGAGTGGGGAAGCACACAAGCACTTTTCTTACATATTGTGACTGTATTTTTGCAGTTTCAAAAAAAACTGTACTGTCTGCTGCTGCTTAAGTAGTTAATTGCACTGTATTACATTGCACCTGCTAGTTGTAGGGCTGTTGTAGGTAGGATGTGTAGTCTTGTTACACCTGGGCTCCAAACCAGCTATTCTACATTAAGTAGGTGTTTTTCCGCACCCTTGTGGCTTAAGTGCACTGATCTAACTTGTTTGAGTTAGAGATTGCTGGTGGAAGGCTTACTGTGCTTTCCAGATTGGTAGTAGCTTAAAACATTTCTTGTTGCTTATATTTAAGCCTCATATTTGCACAGTGCTGCTCTTTGCAGAGCAGAGGTTAGCAATGCCCTGTATAGATGCAAAAACCTAGAAGCTCAGTTTTGCCCTAAACAGCTGTCAGTGAAACCCTTCAAGCTTTTATGCTGCTCTAGGAGCAACGCAGTAACTCACTGAACAGCATTGCTTGTTAATCAGCCTGAGCCTACGTAAAGCATTGGTCCCTCTTTCAGTCTCAGCATTACCAACAGAGACCTGTCAAAATAACCCAGTCCCTTCACTAATAAAACATACAGTATGAGCCTGCTATCATAGATGGGAAGTTTACCATCATCTCTCTGGCCAGCCTGATAGACATGGGCATACTGAGGCAATGCAGCAATTGTCTCATGCAAACTGACAACCGCTTACTCCTGAAACAAGCAAACACTTTATGTGAGAGATGTAGTTACATTATGAAAATAGAGGCATGTCTCTCACATAAGGAAAGATCAAATGCCAAACAGGTTGTCAGCACACACACACACACACACACACACACACACACACACACACACACACACACACACACACACACAATTCCCACACGAAATAAGAAAACGACACATAAAACCATTTATGCGGAGGTACTCACTAGTAACTTACCAAAAGGTCAGAGGCCTCCCAAATTGAAACCACTTACACTCATAACAATGCAAGAATCAACCACTTCACATAATAAAACACAAACACCAGTGTCTCAACAAGTAAGCCCATAAAGCATAATGCCACACAACTAATGTATTGCTCATAGGTGACTCCATTGTAAGACAAATGGATGTTCCCCTCACCAGGCTAGATGAGGAGCTGGCAACTTTTACCTATGTCAGGTGCCAGGATCCATCAAGTCACTCAAGCATTCAAGTCACTCAACCACAAGTACCAGTATGACTCTATCATAGTCCACGTGAGGGCAAATGACTTGAGACATACCTCACTGGACTATATGAAGAGAGACATGACTGAGCTCTCAGATTATGTGTCACAGGCAGGTATAAGCCTAGTCTTAAGCAGCAGTCTACCTTCTCCAATGATGAAGCCAGAATACAAACAAAAAAGTGATTGAGTTTAACAATTGGCTTAGCTTCTGGTGTCAGCCCAAGGTGATTCAATATCTATCAGCCTGGGAAGACATAGTTGACAGGCTATGTTGCTTTGCCAGAAATGGTCTGCACCTGTCTCCTCTAGGCTTTTGGATACTGGCAAATAAAGGCATTAGGCACCCCTGTCATGCCTTTTTTTAGGCAGTATCAAAATATCCAGCTTCTCAACATAACAAAATCCTCTCTAGATAAACTCAAGGCACTGCTGCTTAATGCTAGAAGTCTAAACAAGAAACTGCACTCCCTGGAAGCACTCCTCACTTAGGAAAATACTGACATCTGTGCAGTCACCAAGACATGGTTCAAAGGCACAAACAGCACCCCAACTGTGCAGGGCTGCAACGATTTCCACATGTTCAGACTATAAACAGAGAGTGAAAGAACCAAAGGAGAAGGTGTATCCATCTTCATTACACGTTGAGATTTGTCAAATAGTATAATTGTCTTGAGCTACTCCATATCCAATTTACTATAGGCAAAGCCCTCTACCACATCATAGCTAGCTATAGGTCCCCCACCATGAAACAGGAAAAGCATACTGCATACCCGGACTTACTGAATTTACATGCTATACAGTCCAGCACCTTACTCGTGAATGATTTTAATTATCCTACCATTGACTGGGAAACATACATGACCTCTAACATGCTGGCTCACAGGTCCTTTGACTTTGTCAATGCAAATGCTCTGAAACAGCTACTCAGCACACCCACAAGTGGCTCAAATTTCCTAGATGTAGCACTTACTAACATGGGAGAGTATTGCACTCTCCCCTGTGTGGTGTCCTCCCTGGTAAGATTGGACCATATCAGTCTCATTTGATGTAGTTATAGGACCAGATATCCCATCAAGCTCAAAAACACTTAATAATTTACAAAGTTTGAAACCCCCTCAAAAGTAGATAACACAGACTCCTATGTAGAGTTGTACACCAATGCCCTTTTGTGACAAAGGGAGATACTGCCAGCACAGCTATCTGGAGTTTTGTAAATAATTATATGTCATTGGTGAATATCAAAATGATCTGTGTAACATGCTTGTGTTACAACTGTATTAGTGCTGTATGTTATGTGTATATCAAACTGCTGGTAGAGAAGTGTGGGTTGCAAAGGGTTTGTAAAGTACTGAGCTTAAAAATGTAACCACAGTGTACCCTACTGGAAAAGAACAGAAATGTACATACACTAGTGTAACCATTTAAATGTATATATTTGAATGGAAAGTGGAACACAGGAGGTTAACTTAAGAAAAATAGCTGAAATTATATTACTTTATAGCCATGAAATAAAAATATGTTATATTTCAGTTTCAGTGCAGCAACAGACACAATGTCTGTGCTGAGAAGTTTTCTGTATTGTCTTGGAAGTGTTTTATTGTTTTATGACTTCCAGGATCTGCAAAGATTTGAGGGAAAGCCTTTTTGCATGTATTTTCACAGGCAGATGCTAAATACTGCCAGCTTTCAGTAATGGGGGTTTTACCTGGATAGAGTCAGATGACAAGAAATGATGTCATTCTGCAAGCTATCCCAGCAATAATATTTGAGATATTAATTTAAGAAGTCTTTGAGAGAGAGATAATTCATTCTGCATTCTGTCTTTGACCTGACATCACACTAGAGGATCTAATTACTACATCTGCCTTGCTGCTCTAATTAAGTGTAGTAGGGTACAGAATAATTCTTTTAGATATAGTCAGGAATATAACAAAGCTTAATTTAGATGTTTTATTTATTTATTTATTTGAGACTATCCTGCAATGTTGTTTTAAATATTTCCTGTGATTTTGAACTCTGATGTTACTGTAAATATATATTTAGTATTGTTGTTTTCTTTTATTATTTATTATTAAATATATTTAAACCTTTCATTGTGGTTGATCTGTCTAGATATATTTAAGTTCTGAGAACATGTGCACATTTATTTGGTAATACTGAGGGCCACTCCTAATAGCCTTGCTTTTGGTTAAACTACCATTTGCATTGATAGTAATATTACACAGTACGATTGGACACCCTTTGTTAAGAGCCTTAAAGTAGCTGGTAATGAGTTGGCTGGTGGCAGTGATAACTATCCTATAGTCTGGGCAGAAGGGAGCATAGCTACTAAACCTGTGCCAGTCTTTCCCAGATGTGTGTGTGTGTGTGTGTGTGTGTGTGTGTGTGTGTGTGTGTGTGTGTGTGTGTGTGTGTGTGTGTGTGTGTGTGTGTGTGTGTGTGTGTGTGTGTGTGTGTGTGTGTGTGTGTGTGTGTGTGTGTGTGTGTGTGTGTATGTGTGTGTGTGTGTGTGTGTGTGTGTGTGTGTGTGTGTGTGTGTGTGTGAAACAAATCTCCAAGAGTGTGTGTTTCAGCTACTTGGGCAAGGCATGAGTCACTGGTTGGCAGAGAGAGTGTTGGAGGTCTTGACTTGGCCACTAAGTTAAGATCTCAACTCTGGCAGTGGGAAGTGTTTTTGGGTATCTGGAGAAAGAGGGAGAAACTAGCCCTGGACTGACTGCAGTCTCTTTGTGCTCTTAAGGGAAATTGTACTTGATTCAGAGAGCTGCATCTGGAAATACTGTGTGTGTACCTGCCATCCTCCCAATGTACATCTTCCACTGGTAGTAGTGGTTAGGATTGAGGCTCCTTGATTACTGGGCAGTAGTGAGGCATCACATCTGTACAACCACTTAAGCAGTTGCATGAAATTGGCATACCTGACTGGATTAAAACCATGTCTTGCCAAAAAATTTAAATAAAAAACAAGCCACCCTAGTGCTCCCCTAATATAAACAGGCTACACAGCAAGGGAAAGAAAGTAATGTCCAAGAACAAGAGAGAACTGGCTCAGCAGGGGAAGAAATTCCTTGATAGTTTAAACAAAGACATTAGAGATCTTGTCAAGTCTTCTAAAGCTAATTATGAAGCAAAAATACCCATTCTAGATAAGGATAATCACAGGGCATTCTTTAACTACATATGAAATCTGAAAGAGAAAACCTAGCTATGTGTTGAACAGATTGTGGATAGCACCACCCATACTCAACCAGAGGTAATAGCCAATATGCTAGCTGAGAGCTTTGGAGCAAACTTCACCCCCCTGTCCAGTCCGGTGATCCCCCAAAGTTTCCCTGCCACCATTCCTCAGCTTATTATCTCAAGAGAACAGATCATCTCAGTGCTCTTCAAGGGCAAAAAACATGGCATCAGTGGGACCAGAAAACATCCCAGGTTGCCTTTTAAACAACTTAAAACATGTCCTAGCAGACCCACTTGAATCCCTGTTTAACCACAGCCTGTGAACTGGCTATGTTCCGGTGAATTGGAGGAGAGAAACAGCAATCCCCCTCCACAAAGGGGGACCAAAAACTGACCCTGGGAGTTATAAGCCCTTAAGCTTGATTAGTCTCAACTGCAAGGTCATGGAAACAACCATTATGAAACTTATTAACAAGGACATAGGTAATTTCCAACCCCTGGACCCTACCCAGTTTTGATTCGTTAAAGGTAGATCATGCCTGTTATACATGACTGACTTCTTTGAGATAGTCACCAAGATAGTGAGTGAGGGAAAGATAATGCATACCACCTATCTTAACCTAGCCAAGGCATTTGACAGAATCACCCACTCAGGTATTATAAAAAATCTCTACAAATTGGGAATTAACCCCTACATTACCAGTGGGTAGCCAACTGGCTCACTGAAAGGACACATATTGTCAAAGTTGGTGACTTCACCTCTACCAAAAGACCAGTCACCAGTAGCATGCCACAGAGTTCTGTGCTAGGCCCCTTACTGTTCAAAATTTATTTCTCAGAAGGAGAAGGAAAACTTGGACAGCCTATGACTGAACAAGTTCACTGACAATTGCAAATTGAGAGCAATCATTTAGTCCCCCAATTATGTTAATGTGCTACAGACAGGGTTAATGCAGACAAGTAATTGGTGCCAACGCCACAAAGTAAAGCTAAATTTAAAAAAAAAATATTATTACACCCTTTTTGGAAAGCTGACATCCCTGCTAATTATCACAGATGAAATGTTAGATCATAAACTTCTTCAGACAATACATTAAAACTCAGCCTTCATTTAAATACATCATAAAAAATGTGTTGTTTAGTAGTGAATACTGTTAGGATGAAGCATTTTTGTAAGTCTATAATGATTTTTAACAAGGGGGTGGTGGTTGTTTGTAATTGTTACTAATTTAATTAATGCCTTTTCAGTTGTTGATTGATGTATTTAAATGAAGGCTGAGTTTTAATGTATTGTATGATCTAACATCTGTTCCAGTATTTTGTGATTTTTGGAGTTTGTTATTTTGTTCGTGATTCAACAGATCCCTGCTAATTATATTATAGACAGCACTCCCCTAAGTATAGAGCCAGTGGTATATGCTCTGGGAACTCAGGTTGATAGCAATCTGAACTTTGACACCAAGTATCCACAGTAGTAAGGAATTCCTTCTATGTGGCACATATTATAAGTAAAAGCATCATGTCCAGATCTAAGGATGTTATAATTCTATTATATTTGCCCATCATCAGACCAGTAATTGAGTACAATGCTCCCTTTTGCATATACTTCACCAGACAACTGCAACAATGGGGCAGACCACATTAAGTATTCTGTTTTCTTGCTTATTTTTACAAGTTATTTATAGCACTTTTATTGTCTGTATATACATTTCCAGCTAGTTTCACTGTGTGTGAGGTATTAACTAGAAATTTTCTACAATTGTTAAGCATCTGGTTGGGTTTTTTTGTTGTTTTCCACCCTCTCTCCCTGTTGGTATCCTGTTTTTATACTTGGTGGCTTTGCAGTTGCCCGCCCCTACTGTAAATTTGATCTGGGACACTCCTCCCAATCTAGTGTCATTACCTCATTCTACCTAATCCGGGGAGAACATTTGAGAATGCTAACCCACTTCGTTTCTGCTCCTGCTTTCCACTTTTCACTTTACAAAAAAAAAAAAAAAATGTTTTCTAAGCTTGTTTCCGGCCTTTCCTGTAAGCCGTCTAGTCCAGATACAGATTTGTTGTATCCAAGACTGTTTATAAGCTTCCAAACCTCCAAGCCTTTCTCTGTTAGAGGGAAGCCTTCTAGCTTAATTTTTTTATTAGAACTAGCCAGTTTTCTAGTTTCAGCACTCAAATCTGTTTCTTTGAGCTCAGCACTTGTTCAGAAATCATTCCAAGCACTAAATAAGCTACAAATTACTGTTGCACACAACTTTCCTCACTTGTCTAGAGGAAAACAGTTTTTAGTACTTAATAAATAAGCACCTATCCAGGCATGTTTAAGAGTCAGCTCCCAGTGTTTTCTCCTGTCTACCTGATGAGTCTGGGCATCTTGAGGCAATGCAGCAATTGCCTCATGTATGCAGACAACCCTCTCCTCCTACCACCCAACACTACAACCTGTGAGGGATGCACTTATATATCTAATCTGGAAGCAAAGTTCTCTTCACCCAAGACTGGACTAGACAGTCAAGAGGAGAAGGTAAACACTTGCACCACACCACACTCATCACATAGTCCCTCAAAACCTACACCACCAAATCACACACATAGAAACACAAAACACACACCTACATTTGTGGAGGTTCTCAATAAAAATCTACCCAAGCAACAGGGACCACCAAAGCAGAAACACAAGCAACCTCCCCCCCCAACACAACCCAAATGACACATAGCCCACAAACTCAGTGTGGCACTCAACCACAGCCCATAAGGCATAACAACGTACACAACACTCTAGTCATAGGTGACTCTATAGTCAGGCACACTGATGTTCCACTGCCTGTCAGGTGCAAAGATCCACCACATAATGCACGCACTCAGGTCACTCCACAACAAGTACAGATATGACTCTGTCATTGTCCATGTTGGTGTGAATGACCTGAGACATACCTCCCTAGACTACATAAAAAGAGACATGGAGGAGCTGTCCGATCTCGTAGCCCCAGCAGTTATGACCCTAGCCCTGAGTAGCATCCTGCCATCACCCAGAATGATACCACAGTACAAGGTCAAAATGATTGACTTCAACAATTGGCTAAGCTTCTGGTGTCATTCTAAGGGGATCCAGTATATGTCTGCCTGGGATGACATGATCGACAAACCACGATGCTTTGCCAGAGATGGCCTGCACCTGTCACCCTTGGGATTCTGGATACTGGCTAAGGCTCTTGCCACCCCTATAGTGCCTTTTTTAGGCAAAGTTCAAATGGCAAATTCACCACCGTAACAGGTACAAGCAAGCAAAATCTGAGGGTAATGCTACTTAATGCTAGAAGGTTAAACCTCAAAATGCACTCACTCGAGGCACTCCTTAAAATGGAGAACATACACATCTCTGCAGTGACAGAGACTTGATTCAAGGCTCCAGAGAGCACCCCTGCATTACCAGGCTATAATTCATACCACACCTTTCTGCCACCTAACCTGGACTTAAAATACTAAAGGCAGAGGCATGTCCATAGTCATTAAGGATATCCACACCTCCAGGCTAGTTGCTCAGCGTAATGCATCCGAGATTATCCAAATACAACTAACTCTGGGCAAGATCGCAATCCAAATTGTAGCTTGCTACAGATCCCCCACTATGCCCCAGGATTCCCACTCCTCATTTCTTGATACACTGGAAAATATTAGAGTACAACCTAACACACTAATAATGTCCGATTTCAACTACCCCACCATTAACTGAGAAAACTACTCATGTACCAACTCTTGTGCTCAACGTTTTCTTGAATTCATAAATTCCAACACCTTGTATCAACTTATCCACACCCCCATCAGGGGCAGCAATATCCTAGACCTGGTCATTATCAACATAGGCAACTGGTGTTCCACACCAGAGGTCAGTTCCTCGTTGGTCAGATCTGATCACAAGCTAATCACCCTAGACATCCACATCCCACCCCCTTTAGGGAAACCACCGTAAAAAAAATTCTCCAAAGCCAACTTCACACTTCTTAAGACAGAAGTGGCAAACTTCACAACACCCATGCTGACGGACAATAGAGGTACGACTGCTGAATCGTATACAAATGCACTTTATAAGCACTTGCATGAGTGCATGGATCATGCAGTCCCTATCAGAACCAAGATGCTATCCTCCAAAAAAAGGAAGCCAATCTGGTGTTCCCCTGCCATAAACAAACTATACAACAGAAGAAAGAAACTGTTGCAAAAAAGAGTAAAATCCCATGATTGGAGGAACTCTGTGGTCAGCCTCAGTAAAAAGCTGAGATCCCTCATAAAATCCTCCAAAGCTAGTTATGAAACCAAAATTGCCACTGATTCTAAAGACAACCACAAAGCATTCTAAAGCTAAGTCAAGAATCTCAATGGCAACACTCAGATCTGCTCTGAGTTACAGCACAATGGCACTAAATAGACAGAACCAACTGATATTGCCAACATCCTGGCAGATAGGTTCAGTGCTAACTTTACCCCTCTCTCACCCCCTAAAAGGCCCATCTCTATACCGGAAGAATGCAAAGTTTCTGTAATCATGGCTGCTCAGGTAAAAAGCACACTCTCCAAAGCCAAGAACACAGCATCCATGGGACCTGACAACATCCCAGGCTGCGTTCTACATGAACTACAGAATGAACTGGCACCCCACCTAAATACCATGCTCAATCATAGCCTCACCTCAGGCTTTGTGCCTACTGAAAGGTGCACAGCAACAGTTATCCCACTCCACAAAGGGGGAGCCAACACTGACACTGGGAACTACCTCCCCATCAGCCTGACGAGCCTGGTCTGCAAGGCTATGGAACGTATCATCATGGAAATTATAAACAATGACATTGGTAATCTCCAAACTCTGAACCCCACCCAGTTCGGGTTTGTAAAAGGCAGATCATGTCTCCTAAACCTGATAGACTTCTTTGAAGCAGTTAGCAAAGCTGTAGATGAGGGAAAGGTGGTTCACACAGCCTAATTAGATCTCGCCAAAGATTTCAACACCATCCCCCACTCTGGAATTATAGATAAACTCACTAAGCTAGGTATAAATTCCTATATCACAAGATGGGTTGCCAGCTGGCTCACTGACAGAACCCACATTGTGAAAGTAGCAGACTCTAAATCCAACTTCAGACCAGTGACAAGTGGAGTACCACAGGGTTCAGTCCTGGGTCCTCTCCTTTTTGGTATCTACTTTTCTGAAGTACAGGCTAACACAGAAGGTCTTTGGCTAACAAAGTTTGCAGATGACTGCAAACTAGGAGCCATAATCAAAACTCCTAATGATGTGGACATCCTACAAAATGGCCTCATTGAGACAGATGCCTGGTGTCAAAGCCATGGCCTCAAGCTCAATGCCAAAAAGTGTATTGCCATCCCTTTTGGTAAAAACTCTGTACCCATGAACTACCAAATAGGCGATAGTCTACTTAACACCAAAAGTGTGATAAGAGACCTAGGGACACAGGTGGACAGTAGTCTCCCCTTTGATAATCACATCTCCACAATAGTCAGGAAATCTTTCTACGTGGCACACCTCATCACAAAAGGTTTCTCATCTAGGAAAAAAGAGGTCATTGTTCCCCTCTACTCATCACTCAATAGACTCATTATAGAGTACAACACCCCTTTTGGTATGTACCTCACAAGACATCTACAACAACTGGAAAGGCTGCATATATACCTCACAAAGAGGATTACTGGCCTCAAACAGATGCCCTACGCAGACCGTCTCAAAAAACTCCAACTTTACTCTGTCACATATCGTCTACTCAGAGGCGATCTCTGCCTAACATACAATGCTATGCAAATCTCAGAGCTGTTAGACATGCTCCACTTAAAGAAATCCCAACCCTCCGAGCTACACACACTAGGGACCTAAACCTTGTCACCACAATAAACACAACATGCTGTAGGGATAGATTCCTGTCCCAGAGACTTCCCATACTCTGGAACAAACTACCTATCTATATCAAACAAAGCTTCTCATTAGCACTTATCAAGAAAAATCTTGATGACTGGATGGGAGATAGGAAATTCACCCCGAGGTTCACTTCTGTTACTCTGCTTGACAGGGGTGCAGGAAAATAATTTTCTTGGGTGGCAAAAGCTAAGGTACCTTTTGGCTAGGCTTATATAGGCCCTAGGACCAATAGCCTAGTACCTACTTATGAACCTATGAACCTAAGAAATCACATGGTACACAAAACAAGTCTTACATGGACAGATTGAAATCCTTTTCACTATATTCTGTCTCCCACAGGTTGTTAAGGGGTGACCTGTGCCTGGCTTACAGGACAGTCTCTGACTTGGCCATGATGGGAACGCTACATATTCGTAAATTTAACTACAGGAGGGACGCTCACCCCAAAGGTCTTAACCTAGCATCTAACATGACAGGTCATGCTGGAGAGATAGATACAGCTTGCAGGACTGCCCCTTCTCTGGAACAAGCTTCCAATTCACATGAAACAGAGCCTCTTCCTGCCCCTCTTCAAATGTAACCTAAATTAAAAGATGGGCTACTGCGACTTCTCTCCTGCGGTAGTGCCTATGCCCCCCCTGGACAAAGAAAGTTGGTATTAACTACTATAGACCCTTATCTATGAGAATTTCACTCACCTAACTACCGGCAATTGGGGAAACATGGGATAAATATGGCTAGGCTTGTAAGGGTTCTAGGGCCATTAGCTTAGTAAACTCCTATGAACCTATGAGGATTCCCAATATTCCAACCATCTAGACTACTTCTATGTTATTGGACTCAACCTCATATTGTAACTGTAAAGCAGCAAAGTACCACACTAATCTGTCCTAATTCAATAAAGTTTGACCACCTTAACTGCACTTGCTACTGAAGATATCATAATGTTGTCATGTTGCTTTTTGGTATATGTCAACTTGTCAGCAATTGCGTCATGACCTGCATCAAGTAATATATATTGTGTGTACAGCAGTGCTGATAAGGTGGCAGCACTGTCAGTTGACAATTCAGTATGCTAGTGCCACCCTCATCTCAAGAGGGTATTTTTGTAATGTGCTCTGCATCCAACTATTTTAGGCTGATGGGAAGATATTTGTTGAGATGTTGGATGGGAAGGCACAAAGCAAGATGCAAGCATGCATACAGGCATATAGAAACACTGTCACACAAACATACCTAGACTCCTTCAGATATGTATTTGTATATATCCACACTCTGTGGGACTCAGAAGGATTTTTATGAAATGAGTTTGGCATGGTACACTGATTTCGCTGTGCACAAGGCCTATACAATCATGTTTCTGAATAGTATCCAAGGTAACATCCAAGTCGCAAAGATAAAACAGAAGTGGATTTGATATATTTTTGTCGGCATAAAGAGACAAATACATATGGCAAGTGTTTTACAAGCCACTAGTAACACTGTAGAGACTTTGTCTGGCTCAAATGATATTAAAATGTTTTACTGTAACAACCTCATAGCTGTTTGACTGAGCTGGTTGAGAGAGAGAACTAGACTAGGTAATCCGTAAGTTTCTGATTAAAATTCAGTCCACATTCCAGAATACAAAACATGGAAACTAGATCTGTCTCTATCTCACTCCATATTATCAAGGCTCATGCATATGTATTTTCAGCTCCTGGAGGGCTTCCCTGCTTTGGTTTTCAGCTCAGTCTATTAAAAGCTCATGTCTGACATCTTTAGTCAATCAGAGTGCTGCATCTCAGTCATGTTGCCTGCATTAGTCTTTCATAAGCAGCAGAGTATCTTTCTACAATCAACAATCACCGCTGTTTACCTGAATGTGGCAGGAACTCTTAAGTGGTACTGTTTGAGTGGCATTGATGCAGAAATACTACATTTGGCTTCTGTGAAAAGAACCATATTTTAATCACAACATTTCATGCCTTTTCACTAGTTTTCTCCTTACACAAAACAAATGGACACAAATGCATACACATTTGCACATACACATTTTAGTTATTTTAATATTTAGTAGCTCAATCTAAGAAAAGCACAAGACTTGTGTAACAGTCCTTCAGATTATCTGTATTGAATTATCTGCCCATATTTCATGCATTCTTTTAACTCCAGTACCTGTTTGTTTACTTCAGGTCTGTAAGGAAATTGAATTATATTCTAATACTCATTGAAAACAATGACAAGGATATAATCCTGCATGGAAACAAGTACACAACAGCATGAGAAATATTTAGTTTCTGAAGTAGCTTCCCAGGAATCCAACCATGTAAGCTTTACATTCCTTAAATTTTCTATTGATAGCTCTTTCATCTCGTTATAGTTCTCTAATCAAGCATACTGAACAGAGAAGTCTAACCCTGAGAAAGAAAGAAAGAAAGAAAGAAAGAAAGAAAGAAAGAAAGAAAGAAAGAAAGAAAGAAAGAAAGAAAGAAAGAAAGAAAAAGAGTGAAAGGAAGAAAGTTTTCCAAACAGAGAGCTATCATAAATATGCCTTATTGAGAACATACATTTTAAAGCCATTTGGCCATGGTTTGTTTTTCCAGCTATTTGGAGCTAGAGTTATGATTTAGTTACCTGATAAATACATATAACGTTACTTTTGATGAGGAATAAAATGAATTGTTAAGCAAGGAACACATTTTGTTTTCTTTATCAGATTTGTTAAAATATCTGTCATTGTCCCCTTTTCTCAGCCCTCGTTATGCCAGTCATTCAGTATAATGTCCCTTTTGGCATATATCTGTCCAGATTCATGCAACAACTAGAATGGCCACAGAGATACCTTACTAAAAGGATGCAGGGCCTAAACAACATGTTCTACATGTACTGACTCAAAGTCCTCTCACTATACTCGGTATCCTACTGACTGCTAAGAGCTGACCTGTACCTGGCATAGAAGGCATCTTCCAACCCAGTACTGATTTACTGTACATCAGCAAGTCAAACTGTATTGGAAATACTTTCTAGGGATCTAAACCTTTTCTGCAACATCAACATAATCGTTTGATGGGACAGATACATCTCACAGAGGACATCACTGCTGTAGAGCAGACTCCCCATCCACAACTTGGATTTATGGATGGGAAACACAAATGTTACTCCAGGCCTGCCCCGTTTATTACTAATGGACAGAGGCAGCTCATAGAAGCTTTATACCATGCATGGGTCCCCTTAAGTTATCTATGGAATGATCCCGGTTATTCTCATTAGGGGAAATATGCAATTATTGACGTGATATGGGTAAGGCCAATCTCTAACCAAATGGGATCGTTTATTTTGAGAAAAACAGAAATTGGCTAGGCGTGAAGGCTTAAAATAGCATGGAAGGGCAGCTAGCCTAGTACTTATCTTTGAGCTATGAAACTATATCATGAAAGAAATCAATAAAGAGAAAGAGTGTGGTGTTGCATATAATGCTTATCACCATGACATAATCCTGGAAGAAGAAAATGATTCAATGGATTATTTAAAGTGCCTTCCACTAGGTTTATGCTATCAAAGAAGTATCATACTCAGGAGCCATAGTAAAGAATGTCTTCTTCCTTAGAATATATTTAAAAAAAACTCTGTCAATGAGTGTCTGAATGATTAAGAACAAATTCTATTTCACAGTCATGATTCCTGAGTACAGGAATACACAACTGTATAAATCCTGTTTTGTTGGGCATGTTTTCAACAACATTGCTATATATTTTACAGTTAACACAATTGTATTTTATTACAGATTGCCAGTTTTATTTTTTCTTAAAAAACGTACTTGCTTTAGCTTGGTGCAGATTCTTCATATTCACTCATTTATCTGACCTCAAGAAAACTTTCTAGTGTTCATCAGAAAACCTAACCCAGGCAGCACCATATAGCACTTTACCCAGTACCCTATTTTGCATGCTTTCTATTTTTACATTAGTAGTGTCCACAAGGCTGGCAAGTTCAAAACAATGCGTACACATAGAGCAATGGAATGTTGTGGTTATCTGGAAAGAGGTGTATTTATATTAAGGCAGGACCAAGTATGAAAAGCATAAAATAAATGACATCTACTATATACATTACTAAAACTTCATAACAGAAGTATTGTTTATGATTTCATAAGGAAGAATCAGAAAAAAAAACATATCCTGTGATAACTATATGATGACTCTTTCTGTTTGTGAAGAAAAAAAAACATACTGGAAATACAAATGCAGGTAAATAAAAATTGCTTGATAAGAGAGAGATAATAAAATTTTACTGCAGTGTAGAGTTTTGGCAGAACCAAAAAATTAATTCAGACTATGTGGACAGTATGAATTCAAGATCATACTTGCAAGATATCTTCAGATTCTGCAGATGAAAAATAACCCGCTAGATTTTAACCAGTCTAGGGATTTAGTATTGAACATTTTTCAGATATCGATCAGAAACAAAAGTAGTCAGACATGTAGAGTCAACTAATTCCTCTAGAATGGCCTCAGATAATTTAGCAGGATGTCTAATACACAGCACAAAGCATGCCCTAGTGGATTCCTTCCTGAATTTGCTTAACTAAAGATTAGCCACAAGGTATGCCCTAAAGTACACAGAATCACTGTTGTGATGCACCTGCATAAGGGGGGATTTCCCACCACATATGCCAGGACATACTGAGCCATCACCCAATGTAATCTAATTTGCATAGCCATGAAATGAGTCATGTCTGTCTTCATAAACTATGATATACTGAGAATGTCATACAGCTAGACCTTAAGCACTTGGGTTTTATTAAAGGAAAGTAATTTCTACTTAATTTAGCAAACCTTTTTACGAAGGTCACAGAGGCAGTGGATTTTTGAGATTGTTTCCGAATAGAATAGCAGGATCTAGCCAAGGCAATTAACACCATCCCTCATGCTGATATTGTAAATAAGCTAAGAGATGTAAATGTGTATTCATACATGGTACGAAGGATAACAAGTAGGCAATAATGCCCAACATGGTGTGTGTTAATGTGTAATTAATGCCCACCCAGGGGTTTATGAAGCCCAATGCCGCAGACTATAAGATACTAAGCAATACAATTTTAGTTATAAGTATGAATCCCCAAAAAGTAAGAAAGTAACAAGAAGTGTACCTTGGTATGTAATAGTGGTACTCTTCTTTTTCAGATTATACCTCTTTGACCTCTAAACCATACACCCTGACCTTTGGTAAACTAACTTTGCTGAAATCTAAAAGATGAGTGCTATTGTCTGATCACCCCTTGGTATGGTATAAACTACAGCAAGAACTAATAATTACAAACCAGAAGTGTACAAAAAATGGCTAAAATTAAATACAAAACATGCAATTTCCTTACATTGTGTAAATGAACTGTCATCCACAGCTTAAAGTATAGCCAATACCATTGTACACTCCAAACTGATACAAAAGTCAGGGAAGTTGGCACCTTGATCAACAAGTTATACTCTTTTCACTACCATATAGTGTCATTACTCAAGAAACCTTCCATATAGCACAAATCTCCTTCAGATAAAAAGTAGTTCTGTATCTCTCTGTAATCAGCTCTAATTAAACCGAATATAGAGTGCAATGCACCCTTTGTTATGTGCCTATGCAGAAATATGTAATAGAGAGGCTCCAGTGGTTTATGACTAAAAATATTATTTGTCTAAAAAGTATTGGCTGCCATAATAGGCTTGAAGCTGTAACTTTGTTCACAGTTTCATCTAGATTCTTTAGTGGATATCTCTGTCATACATGCTATGCCATTAAGGACTCATCTCTCATTGACCTCTTGCATGTTAGAAAGACAAACAGTTTGGAGGTGTGGCCAAGATGCCAGACTGCCAGACTGTTAGCAGCACAGAACTGTAGCTCTGCCTATAATATATTATTCTGACAGGGAATTTAACTTATTTTTTGAAGAAAACTACTCAAAAATATATGAGAAGATACATGAGTGTAGGTCTTTTATTATTTCTCAAAAATTAGTACTGAAATGGAAGATTTTATTACTTTTTCCTGTCAAGAAGTTTTCTACAAGGGATCCAAGTATGAGAAACTCGATGAACTCACATCAGGAGAGTGTGGTGAAAAAAGAGTTACAAGCTATAATAACAAATATCCATGAACTATCTCTCAAAATGGACAAACTAAAGAACAAAATTGACATTATAAAACAGGATTGTAGCAAGCAGTTGGACATTCTAAATGAGGTGATAAAAAAAAAGCATTCTGAACAAATATCTTCTACTGAAGAAACTGTAACTGATTTGGATGGCAGATTGAGAGAGTGTAAAAGCCACAATGACTTTCTTTTGAAACAAAATACAAAACTACTAGAAAAACTGGAAGATCTAGAAAGTGGGTCAAGGAGAAATAATATCAGAATCTATGGAGTACCAGAAAAAGAAGAAGGCAATAATATGATACAATTTCTTAACAAATGGTTACCTACAGCATCAAATTTGCCAGAATCTCTTTCATTTGGAATTGAAAGTTCTCATCGGTCTTTATCAAAACCAGTTTCAACTACAGTATCTTCTAACCCCAGATCCATCATTGTCAGGTTTTTGTCTTCCCAAGATAAGGATTTGGACAAACTCTCTCCTATTAAGATAAAGGAAAAAAACATTCCTTTTGACAATAATTACACCACTTCTGTCATCTCTTGAGGAGAAAAGAATGTGCTCCTTTAATAAAGTCTCTCAAAAAGTCCAACATCAAGGCTCAAATACTTTTTCCTGCCAGGATAAAAATATTTCTGTCAGAGGGTGAGAAGATCTTCAGCTCTTTACCAAAAGCCATGGATTTTATCAAGAAAAAAAAAATACTAGCTGATATAGAAGATATGGATTGGTCTACAAAAAGTCTAAAGAGACATGCAACAAAAAAATGGATGGCCTGTCAAAGAAGGACAAAATAAAAAACTAAGGGACAAATAAGTAAGATATTGTTAAATGTAAAACACTTTGCTGCAAGATTTATTACTTAGTTTATGGCTGGGAAACATCAACATGGTAAAAGTAAAATTGTGTTTCTCGCTGTGTGTGTATTATTGGATGGTTATAACTAACTTAATAATATGCTCACTAAGTTTACAAAGTTATTCAGTAATATCACTGCTAAATGACATCTTAAAGAAAAATATATTCATGTGTGTGAATGGTGGAGCAATGCTATAGTACATACTGAATATGCTTTTGTGATCACACTGCATAGGGCTCATGGGTACAAAATAGTTTTTATTATTATTAGGTGAAGGTAACCACGCACACCACAAACCCAGTCTCACATAGAACTATCACAACTGCAATCCAAACACATAAACAAACAAAAACATACTCGGAGGCGCTGATTAAAAATCTACCAAAACAACAGAGGCCTCCAAAGCAGACACCCAAGCGACAGCCACCTCAAGACATAGCATATGCAACACATAGTTCACAAAGTCAGTGTGCTAAACAGTCACAGCCCTTAAGGCTAAACAACATGCCAGACACACTTGTAATAGGTGACTCCATAGTCAGACACACTGACGTCCCGCTCACCAGACTGAAAAAGGAAAAGGTTACAGTAAGCTGCCTGTCAGGCGTTAGAATCCGCCACATAACACAAGCACTCAGGTCACTCCAGAGCAAGTACAAGTATGACTCAGTCATTGTCCATGCCGGTGTGAACGACCTGAGACGTACCTCCCTGGACTACATGAAAAGAGACATAGAGGAGCTCTCTGATTATGTAGCCCAGGCCGGTATGGCCCTGAACCTGAGCAGCATCTTACCCTCATCAAGAATGATGCCACAGTACAAAGACAAAATGATCACTTTTAACAATTGGCTTAATTACTGGTGTCATTCTAAGGGGATCCAATGTCTGTCTGCTTGGGATGACATGCTTGACAAGCCACGCTGCTTCGCAAGGGATGGCTTGCACCTGTCACCCCTGGGCTTCCGGATATTGGCCAAGGCTCTTGCCACCCCCATAGTGCCTTTTTTAGGCAAGGCTCAAAAGACAAACCTACCTCCCTAGAAAACACAAGTGGAAAAAAACTAAGTGTAATGCTGCTCAATGCCAGAAGTCTAAACCTCAAAATGCACTCTCTCGAAGCCCTCCTCAGTAAGGAGAACATCGATGTCTGTGCAGTGACTGAAACCTGGTTCAAGGCTCCTGAGAGCACCCCAGCACTACCAGGTTTTACCTCATATCATGCTTTCCGGCCCCAAAACTTGGACCGAACCACAAAATGAGGGGGAGTATCCATATTCATCAAAGATACCCACACCTCCAGGTTAGTGGCAACACACAAAGTATCGGAGACCATCCAGGTGCAACTAACCATAGGCAAAACTACCCTACAGTTTGTAGCATGCTACAGACCACCCTCTCAAACTCAGGAACCCCACTCATCCTTCCTGAAGACACTGGAGAGTATGAATGTCTCTCCAAATACCATCATATTGGGAGACTTCAACTACCCAAACATAGACTGGGGACATTACTCAAGCCCCAACACCCTAGCCCAAAGGTTCCTAGAATTCATAAACGCAAATGCGATGGAACAACTAGTCACCATTCCCACAAGATGAGATAATATACTAGACCTGATCATCACAAACATGGGGACAAAATGCTCCACATCGGAAGTATACCCCTCATTGGTGAGATCAGACCATAAATTAATCTCACTGGAAATCCACATCCCGCCCCCACCCCCTGCACAAAAGACCACAGTGAAGAACTTCTCAAAAGCCAACTTCACACTTCTTAAGACTGAAGTGGTATCCTTCAAGGCCCCTGGGCCAGTGGAAACCACAACCCACACTGCTGAATCCTTTATAAATGCCTTATATGGGCACCTTCAAGAATGCATGGATCATGCAATCCCAAATAAAACCAAGACCCATTCCCCCAAAGGCAGGTGCCCTGTCTGGTGGACCCCAGCCATTAACAAACTTTACAACAGGAGAAGGAAGCTACTACATGACAGAGCAAAATCCCTAAAAGGGAAGGCATCTCTGATCAGTACTAGCAAAAAACTACGATCACTCATAAAATCATCCAAGGCCAACTTTGAGAGAAAAATCGCAAAAGACACAAAAGACAATCACAAGGCCTTCTTTACTATGTTAGAAACCTGGGTGGAAACTCCCAGATATGCTCAGAGTTAGTCCAAAATGACACAAAATACACTGAACCCACAGACATTGCCAACATTCTGGCAGACAAGTTCAGTGCAAATTTCTAATCCCCCCCCCCCCAAAAGGAGAAATATCTATCCCAGCAGAGTGTAGCCTCCCTAACATCTCAGATGCCCAGGTGAGAGCCGCCCTCTCCAAAGCTAAAAACACAGCATCAATGGGACTGGACGGTGTCCCGGGCTGTGTGCTACACGAACTCCAAGAGGAACTAAACCCGCACATAAGGCTGCTGTTTAATCTTAGCTTTACTACAGGATACATACCCAAAGAGTGGTGTACAGCAACAGTGGCCCCACTCCACAAAGGCGATGCTTCTACGGACCCTGGAAATTACCGCCCCATAAGCTTGATGAGCCTGGTCTGCAAAGCTATGGAAAGGATCATTATGGAACTCATAAACAAAGACATTGGGGACCTACAGACATTGGATCCTACCCAATTTGGCTTTGTCAAGGGCAGATCCTGCCTTTTGAACTTGGTCGACTTTTTTGAAACAGTCACTAAGGCCATTGATGAGGGTAAGGCAGTTCACACAGCCTACCTTGACCTTGCAAAAGCCTTCGACACAATACCCCACTCGGGCATCATAGACAAACTCACCAGCTTAAATGTAAACCCATATGTCACAAGATGGGTTGCAAACTGGCTCAAGGACAGAACCCACAGGGTCAGAGTTGCTGGAGCCATGTCAGACTCTAAGCCAGTCACAAGCGGTGTCCCACAGGGCTCAGTCCTGGGACCCCTCTTGTTCGGCATTTATTTTTCCGAGGTGCAGGCAAACATAGGAGGATTGTGGCTGACAAAGTTCGCAGATGACTGCAAACTGGGCACCATAATTGATACTCCAGCAGACACAAGCATCCTTCAGAGAGGCCTCATAGAAATGGATAATTGGTGCCAGAGCCATGGCCTTAAGCTGAACGCCAAAAAATGTATAGTCGTACCCTTTGGGAAAAACAAGGTACCCACAAGTTACCACATAGGTAGTAATCCATTAAGTACGAAAGAGGTAATCAGGGACCTAGGGACCCAAGTTGAAAGTAACCTCTCATTTGACACTCACATTGCCAAAGTGGTTAGGAAGACCTTCTATATTGCCCACCTTATCATGAAGGGATTCACATCTAGATCAATAGAGGTCATTGTGCCCCTGTACTCTTCTCTGATCAGGCCCATGATTGAGTGCAATGCCCCATTTGGGATGTATCTTACCCGACACCTGCAGCAGTTGGAAAGACCCCAAAGGTTCCTCACCAATAGGATAAAGGGTCTCAAACATATGTCATATGCTGCCCGGCTGAAGAAACTCCAGCTCTATTCAGTCACATACCGCCTACTCAGAGGTGATCTATGCCTGATGTACAAGGCCATGTCCAATCCGGAATTAATGGACATGCTCCACCTCAGAAAATCCAAATCCATCAGAGCCACGAGAGCAAGAGATTTGAACCTCAACACAGAAATAAATAGGACGTGCTGGAGGGACAGATTCATAACCCAGAGGCTCCCTACACTCTGGAACAGAATCCCAGTCCATGTTAGGCAGAGACCCTCACTAACTCTCTTCAAGAGAAATCTTGACGAGTGGATGGGAGATCGTAGGTTTACCCTGGGGGTCATCTCTGTGTCACTACTAGACAGAGGTACAGTAAACTAAACCCTAAATGGGTGTAGTATTCTCATCCTAAGGGGTGGTGAAAGCCACACACACTCTGGCTAGGCTTATAAATGCCCTAGGGCAGATAGCCTAGTACGAACCTATGACCCTATGAACCTATGAACCTATGAACCTATATGTATGAAATGCTTATTTTAGGATCAGTGTACATATATATATATATATATATATATATATATATATATATATATATATATATATATATATATAATTATTTAATTAACTGCATATCTAACTTTAATAAAGTAATAGATGGTGTATGCAGGCTAACAGATATAAGTTGTTTAATCCTAACAGATAATATATATGGGTGTAAGTTGATGTTTTGAAGGGAAAATATGCCTTTGCTGGCCTGGCTAAATATGGGTTGTTGGTATTTTGTGCTGTAGAGGCTGCTCAAGCATTTTTTTCTCTAACAGGAACAAGAAAAGCTTCATATTTTGCATTTCTCACCGAAAGCTTCTGTGACTGTTTTAAATATGCATGAGTATGCACAAGGCAACAGCAATGAGTTTAAGAAGCTAGAAACAAGGATACACAGAATGGTGATGTCATGCAACCTTTCAACCCACGTACAGCTTCAAAATGCGTAAATAAAACTGAAAATGAAAATCGGAAGGGAACAAAGTGAATTTTAAGAGTATTCCTGGTTTAAAATTGTCTAAAAGTATGGGACTGTTATAAAAAAAGCATTTTTAAGATGCTAGTGAGTTAATTTTGTGTCTAGTCTAGAGGGAAAGAAATTGTAAATTAAAGCTAATGTATAACTGTTTTATAAGAAACAGTGAAGGAATTTGGGAAGTAATGATACTGAGAGAATGCCCTTAAATTAAAATAAAATAGTAATTTGAGATAAATAAATAATCAGCATGTGAAGCAAACATATATTTTAGTTGTATACAGGTCTTTATTATTGCTGCATTCATAACCAAGCACACATATCTTTTATAAGGTTATGTCAAAGTACAAGATAAAATGCATTATATTCAATGCTAGTTGCACTGTAAGATATAGCAAAATGATTCAGATTGTTAAAAGACTATACACGCAGATTTGATAAATGACTATAAATACAACTAATGGTCAGTGTAAATATCATAGTTATAAAACTGCTCAAACATTATCAACAGAAAAATGTTTTTCTCTCTCTCACTCTCTCTCATGAGTATTAACCTTGTATGACACATTTCCTGCCAAGGGGTGTATCATATAACTGATTTGTTTGCAGATAAAAGCATTCTGTAGAGTCTCCTTGCTCCTTCATCTGTTTAAAACTTTCATTTTGTGGCTCACTGCTGTTCTTCTGCTGTGATAAACATTTCTGTAGTGTTTACTGTCTAAAAGAGTGTATGCTAGTAGCTTTAGTATTGTTGCCCACCCTCCCTGTTGGTGTCTTGCTGTTATACTTGGTGGTTTTGCAGTTGCCCGCCCCTACTGTAAATTTGATCTGGGACACTCCTCCCAGTCCAGTGACATTAGCTCATTCTACCTAATACAGAGAGAACATTTAAGAAGGCCAAACAACTTAGTTTCCTAACCTTGAATTATCTTCTGCTTTTCCTATCTCCCTTTCTTTTACAAAAAAACTTTGCTAGAATCACCCTGTGTTCTGCTTAACTGTAACACAAAAATGTTGCTCTTGTTTCCTGCCTTTCCTGTAACTAGTCTAGTCCAGATACAGATTTGCTATATCCAGGACTGTTTGTAAGCTTCTGAGCCCCCCAAGCCTGGCTGTGTTGGAGGGAAGCCTGCTAGCTTATAAGTGGGAGTGGTAAGCACTAGGTAATCTATCTCCCACATAAGGAGTGATTTCTGACCAGAAATTGTAGTTATTGGCCGTTTGGGCAGTTTTTCCATCTCTCTCAACTTCTTGATTTAAAAACCCGCATTTGCACTTGTTAATAGTTTCATAGGTAGGTACTAGGCTATTGGCCCTAGGGCCTATATAAGCTTAGCCAAAAGGGTACCCTGGCTTTTGCCACCCAAGAAAATTATTTTCCTGTGCTCCTGTCGAGCAGAGCCACAGATGTGATCCCCGGGGTGAATTTCCTATTTCCCATCCAATCATCAAGATTTTTCTTGAAGAGTGCTAATTAGGAGCATTGTTTGATATAGAGAGGTAGTTTGTTCCAGAGTATGGGAAGTCTCTGGGACAGAAATCTATCCGTCCAGCATGCCCTACTTATTGTAGTGACAAGGTTTAGGTCCCTAGAATGTGTAGCTCAGAGGGATTGGGTTTGACTGTATGTTAGGCAGAGATTGCCTCTAAGTAGACAATATGCGATGGAGTAAAGCTGGAGTTTTTTGAGACGGTTTGTGTAGGGCATATGTTCGAGGCCGGTAATCTTCTTTGTGAAGTGTTTCTGTGGGCTTTCCAGATGTTGTAGATATCTTGTGGGGTACATACCAAAAGGGGCGTTGTACTCTATAATGGGTCTAATGAGTGTTGAGTAGAGGGGAACAATGACCTCTTTTTCCTTGATGAGAACCCTTTTGTGTTGAGGTGTGCTACATAGAAGGATTTCCTGACTACTGTGGTGATGTGATTATCAAAGGAGAGACTAGTGTCCACCTGGATCCAAGGTCTCTTATTACACATTCAAAGTTAAGTAGACTGATGCCTATGTGGTAGTTCATAGGTATTGAGGTTTTATCAAAGGGGATGACAATGCACTTTTTGGCATTGAGCTTGAGGCCATGGCTCTGACACCAGGCATCTGTCTCAGTGAGGCCCTTGTGTAGGATGTCCACTCATTTGGGGACTCGACTATGGTTCCTAGTTTGCAGTCATCTGAATGAAGATTAATGGAGAACCTCTGTCAAATGAAAATAAGAAACAGTTACTAAAATCAATTAATAGCACCTCATCATCACTATATTGGAAATTATATACCTGGAAATTTATTCATAGAAGCTTTTATACCCCACACAAAATTGAGCTCATAACCAAAAGTAAAGAAAGTAAATGTTGGAGATGTGGTAAAATTATTAAAGCCAACTGAGTTCATATGTTCATTGAATGTTAAAGTCTCACTCATTATTGGAGTGATTTTAGACATTTCACAAAAGCTTTATGGTCAGATAACCATCGTATCACTAGATCATTGATATGTACCTACCCCAAGTGTGCTTCCCAAACATTAGTTACTGGTTCTTTGGTCAACTTTAGCTATCGCCAGGAAAGATTATTACATTGAACTAGAAAAATAAGCAAGATCTTAGGTTTGCTAAGTTTATTTCATTACCAAAATCTGTATGTAAAAAAAGAAATGCAAGGTATTTGTTATAGAACATCAAATGTAACACATAAAAGAATAGTGTGGCAAAAACTGCAAAATTTTTAGATAAATGTTGATAAGTATTCATGGATAAAGCCAATGTTTGTCATGGATGACTGTATGTAGTGTAAATAGTTGTTTATTTAGTATATATTGTATGTTTGAAATGTTTTGATGCTCATTATTAATAGAAAAACAAAATAAAATGTTTTGAAAAAATAAGAAAGCAAAACAGTTCCACCTACACTAGAACTAAGAATTTGATTCCTACAGATTTATAAATAAAATATATTGGAGGCACAGCTGTATCATTATCAGATTTGGCCTTAGGCAAGGCAGTGAACTAGGGTCCTCCACAGCCATACCCCTATCCCATTACTTGACTGGTTATTTCCAATTAACATGTAATTTTGTTCAAATTTGTCAGTATGAATACTATTTTATTGTTTACATTTACAATGACCAAAGAGATTTAGATTTAATTCAAAGCATGTATTAAAAGTTTTGCAGCAAAATCATTGAACACCATTGGTGAACAAAGCAGTACAATTGCAGTGAAAACATACTTAGTATGAGCAGCAATAAATTTCCCTTACTTTGAAACTCATATTTATTGAAATGAACCTGGCAACTCATTAAACTACAACAGACAACCTGGGATTCATAGTCAAGTAGAATATAAGTGAAACAGTAATGCTAACTGGCAGCTATCTGAATGATGCAGAAATTCAAAATAAATATCAGCAGTATATTTTCTAACAGCTTGCGACAGCCCACTGGCACAAGTGTCTCTTTCCAGAGGGAGGCCAGGAGCACCTTTTGGTGAAATGACTTGGTCACATTTGGACACTAGACAAATGAAGACTGAGGGAATCAAACTCTGCACTAAAGAAATTAGTGAATTAGCAGCTCATAGCTATACTACTTGTACTAAGTACCAGACAAACTGTTGTAGAATGTCACAGTCCATTTCACATGCACTTGAATCCACAAAAACAAATTAAGGTTCAGAGACAAGCAGGCCTGGAGACCATTAATGAGTGCAGCCAGGGTCAGCCTTTAGTCAACTGGTGCCCTAGGCAAAAAGGCTGAGCAGCACCCCACCACAACTCCAGGTGCCCTCATTTTGGTCTACCTACACCATCCAGATTCATTTTTTTTTTCTTTATTTTTCTCACAGTTTGTCTTACTCTTCAGTTTCTCCTGTATTCATTCAACATATTTTAAAGAAACCCTTTCTTTACTGCAAAAAAAAAAAAAAATAAACAAATAAGTACTGGAAAAGCACCCATGGTAGAGCGGTGCCCTAGGCAGCCATCTAGCTGCTCTATGTCTAAGGCTGGCTGTGAGTGTAGCGCAATTTCCTACTTAGCCCAAAGTGCTATCTTGTGAACTGAGTTATTCTAGGTCATTCAGTAAGCATACACCTGACTGTCAGCTGCCTGTCAGGTGCCAGGATTTGCCACATAATGCATGCACTAAGGTTCATAGTTTCATAGGTTGGTATTACGGTATTGGCCCTAGGGCCTATACAAGCCTAGCCATAACAATTCCCTGTCTATTTCTTCCCACACTATTTACTTCCCTGGACCCCTGTCTAGCATGGCGACTGACGTGATCCCCAGGGTGAATTTCCTTTCTCCTATCCAATTGTCAAGGTTCCTTTTGAAGAGGGCCAAGGAGGCACTCTGCTTGACATGTATGGGCAGTCTATTCCAGAGTCTGGGGAGTCTCTGGGTCAGGAAACTATCCCTCCAGCATGTTTTGTTTATTATGATGACAAGGTTTAGATCCCTGGAGCGTGTGGCGCTGAGGGATTGGGATTTCTTGAAGTGTAGCATGTCCAACAGCTCTGGGTTTGACATGGCCTTGTATGTTAAGCAGAGATCACCTCTGAGTAGATGATATGCAGCAGAGAATAGCTTAAGGCAGTCAGCATATGGCATCTGCTTTAGGCCTGTAATACTTTTAGTGAGGTATTTCAGCAGCCTTTCTAGTTGTTGCAGATGTCTTGAGAGGTGTATACCAAATGGGGCATTGTATACTATAATGGGTCTAATAAGGGATGATTACAGTGGGACAATGACCTCCTTTTTTCTGGATGAAAAGCCCTTAGTGATGAGGTGTGCCACATAGAAGGATTTCCTGACTATTGTGGTGATGTGGTTATTGAAGGTGAAACCACTGTTCACCTGTGTTCCTAAGTCTCTTATCACACTTTTGGTATTTAGTGTACTGCCACCTATGTGGTAATTCACGAGTACATGTTTTTTCCCAAAGGAGATAACTGTACATTTCTTGGCATTGAGCTTGAGCCAATAGTTCTGGCACCAAACATCTGTTTCTGTATGGCCTTTTTGTAGAGTATCCACATCATTTGGGGATTCAATAATGGCTCCGAGTTTGCAGTCATCTGTGAACTTTGTTAGCCAGAGTCCCTTAGTGTTGGCAGGTACTTCAGAGAAGTAGATGCCAAACAAGAGCAGTACCAGGACTGAACCCTGAGGTACTCCACTTGTCACTTGTCTGGAGCCGGATTTGGAGTCAGCTACTTTTACAGTGTGGGTACTGTCAGAGAGCCAGTTGGCAACCCATCGAGTGTCGTAGGGATTAATGACCAGCTTAGTAAGTTTATCTATGATTCCAGAGTGGGGGATGGTGTCAAAGGCCTTGGCAAGGTCCAGATAGGCTGTGTGGACTGCCTTACCCTCATCCATGGCTCTGGAGACTGATTCAAATAAGTCAGTCAGGTTCAGGAGACAAGCTCGGCCCTTCAAGAACCCAAACTGGGTGGGGTCCTGTGTTTGAAGGTTGCCAATATCTTTGTTTATAAGTTAATTGATAATACGTTCCATGGCCTTACAGATCAGGCTCGTCAGACTGATGGGGCGGGAGTTCCCAGGATCCAAGGTGGATTCCTCCCTTTTGGAGTGGGATAACTGTAGCTGTGTGCCACTTAGTGGGCACGAAGCCTGAGGTGAGGGTATGATTAAACATGACACTTAGGTGAGGTGCCAGTTCATTTTGTAGTTCATGTAGTACGCAGCCCAGGATGTCATCTAGTCCCATGGATGCTGTATTCTTAGCTTTGGAGAGTGCATTTTTTACCTGTGTGGCCGTTATTACCGGAATTTGGCAATCTTCCTGCATTGAAATGGGCCATTTAGGGGGTGAGGGGGGGTGAAGTTGGCACTGAATCGATCTGCCAGGATATTGGCAATATCCTTGGGATCAGTATATTTAATGCCATTCTGTTGTAGCTCAGAGCAGATCTGAGCATTGCCATTTAGATTCTTGACATAGTTATAGAATGCCTTGTGGTTGTCTTTGGAATCTTTGGCAATTTTATTTTTGTAACTAGCTTTGGAGGATTTTACGAGGGATCTCAGCTTCTTACTGAGACTGGTAAGGGAATTTTTTTGCATCGTGGGATTTTCCTCTTTTCTGCAAAATTTTCTTCCTTTTGTTGTAAAGTTTGTTTATGGCAGGGGACCACCACACTGGCTTCCTTTTTTTGGAGGAGAGCATTCTGATTCTATTTGGGATAGTACGATTCATGCATGAGTCAATGTGCTTGTACAGTGCCTTAGTGTAGGACTCAGCAGTCGAACTTTCAGTTCCCATCTGCATGGGTGTCATGAAGTCTGTCACTTCTGACTTGAGTAGCATGAAGTTGGCTTTGGAGAAGTTTTTTTATGGAGGTTTCCTTACTGGGGAGTGGGGGTAGGATGTGGATGTTAAGGGTGATTAGCTTATGGTCTGACCTGACCAACGAGGGGGTGACATAGTTGTGGAGCATCAATTTCCCATGTTGGTAATTACCAGGTCTAGGATATTGGAGCTCCTGGTGGGACTATCGATTAGTTTATCCTGGGCATTGAAATGTATTTATTCCAAGAACCGTTGAGCACAGGTGTTGGTACAGGAGTATTTTTCCCAGTTAATGGCAGGGTAGTTGAAATCACTCAGTATTAGGGTGTTTGGTTGTATCTTAATATTTTCCAGTATGTTTAGAAAGGTGTAGTGAGAATCGTGGGGCATGGTGGGGGATCTGTAGCAAGCTACAATTTGGATTGCAGTCTTACCTAGTGTTAGTTGTACCTGGAGAATTTCAGACCCATTGTGTTGGGCAACTAACCTGGTGGTGTGAATATCCTTGGTGAATATGGACACTCCTCCACCTTTAGTGTTTCTATCTTGGTTTGGTGGCCGAAAAGTGTGGTAAGAGTTGTAGCCTGGTATTGCAGGGGTACTCTCTGGAGTCTTGAACCAGGTCTCAGTTATTGCACAGATATTGATGTTCTCCATTTTTAGGAGTGCCTCAAGAGTGTGCATTTTGAGATTTAGACTTCTAGCATTGAGTAGCATTACCTTCAGATTTTGCATGCTTGTACCTGTTACGGTGGTGGTTTTGTCCTTTGAACTTTGCCTAAAAAAGGCACTATAGGGGTGGCAAGAGCCTTAGCCAGTAACCTGAATTCCAGGGGTGACAGGTGCAGACCATCTCTGGCAAAGCATCGTGGTCTGTCAATCAAGTCGTCCCAGGCAGACATATACTGGATCCCCTCTGAATGACACCAGAAGCTTAGCCAGTTGTTGAAGTCAATCATTTTGCCCTTATATTGTGGTATAATTCTGGGCGAAGGCTGGATGCTACTCAGGGCTAGGGTCATACCTGCCTGGGCAACATGATCCGTATTGGGTGGTAGGTGGAGAGTGTTGTCTGTGTACATGAGGCAATTTCTGCATTGCCTCAGTATGCCCAGATTCACCAGATGGACAGGGGAAATCACCAGAAGCTGACCTTTGGCCATGCCTGGTTTGTTGCTTTTTTTTTTTGTAAAGTACAAGAGCTGTTTTCCCTTACCTTAGCAAGGTATTTTGCAGTTATAGGCTGTTTGGTGCCTACGATTAACTTCTCCTTATCAATAAGGAGAGTTCAGTGCTTGTATCAGTTTAAGGTTTCCTAATGCTTTCCAGCAGGTATTAGAGCAAGTGCTAGTCACAGGGATGCTTAAAGGTAAGATGAAAAAAAAAATGGTTTATCCTAAACACTGCATTGTGCACTAGAGAAGTTAGATGTGAAAGTAGGTAACTTAAGTTTTACCTGTCTAAAAAGTTAAGTTTTAGTGGAGAGTCACTATTTTTAAAACAGCAAGGTAGATTGAAAGTGGGTGATCACTTTTTTATTCTGGTACTATGGAATACAGTAGGATGGCCAATAAATTTAAATAGTTGAAGGGAAGTACAAATATGACTCTGTCATTGTACATGTGGGTGTGAATGACCTGAGACATACCTCCCTGGACTACATGAAAATAAACATGGAGGAGCTCTCAAATTATGTAGCCCAGGCAGGTATGACCCTAGCCCTGAGCAATATCCTATCATCACCCATAATGATACCACAGTACAAGCAGAAATCGATTGATTTCAACAATTGGCTAAGTTTTTGGTGTCATTCTAAGGGGATCCAGTATCTGTATGCCTGGGATGACATGATTGACAGACCTTGATGCTTTGCCAGAGATGGCCTGCATTTGTCATCCCTGGGCTTTTGGATAGTGGCCAAGGCTCTTGCCACCCCTATAGTGCCTTGTTTAGGTGGTGTTTCAAAGACCAAATTACCACCATAACAGCTACAAACAAATGCAATCTGAGTGTCATGCTGCTCAACACTAGAAGGCTAAATCTCAAAATGCACTTGTTCAAAGTACTCCTTAAAATGGAGAACAGTGATATTTGTGCTGTAGCAGAGACCTGGTTCAAGGCAGCAGAAAGCTATAACTCATTCCACACCTTTTGGCCCCAGAACTTGTACGAAGCTCCAAAGGCAGTGGTGTTTCCATATTCATAAAGGATGCCCACACCTCCAGACTGTTAGCCCAACATAATGCATCAGAGATACTTCAGATGCAGCTAACATTGGATAAGACAGAGATTCAGGTCATAGCCTGTTATAGGTCCCCAACCATGTCCCAAGACTCACACTCCACATTCCTAAGCACACTGGAGAATATCAGGGTCCAACCTAACACTCTCATACTATGCAACTTCAACTACCCCTCCATTAACTGGGAAAACTACTCATGTACTAATACACGTGCCCAATGTTTCCTGCAATTCATTAATTCCAATGCTCTTGACCAGCTCATATTTACCTTCACTAGAGGTAGCAACATCCTTGACCTGGTCATTACTAACATTTGTGACCATTGATCTACAACAATAGTGAACTCCTCCCTGGTTAGATGCGACCACAAACTAATCACCTTGGAAATACACATCCATCCCACCCCCCAGCAAAGGTAACCGCCATGAAAAACTTCTTCAAAGCTAACTTTGGGCTCCTAAAAACAGAGGGGGCTAACTTCTCAGCACCCAAGCAAATGGAGAATAGTTGCATGGTTGCGGAATCATACACCAATGCACTGTACGAACACATACACAAATGCATGGATCTTGGCATACCAATAGAACCAAGACGCTCTCCTCCAAAAAAAGGAAGCCAATCTAGTAGTCCATTGCCATTAACAAACTCTACAACAGAAGGAGGAAACTGATGTGGAATAAGGTGAAGGCCCAAGACTGGAAAAACTCCCTTATCAACCTCAACAAAAAGTTGAGATCCCTCATCAAATCCTCTAAAGCTAGCTATGAAAACCGAATTGCAGCAGATAGTAAAGACAACCACAAGGCCTTCTATAGTTATGTAAAGAATATCCACGGCAATACCCAGATTTGCTCTGAGCTACTGCACAATGGTACCTCCTATACCAATCCAACAGATATTTCCAATATACTGGCTGACAGATTCAATGCCAACTTTACCCCTCTCCCCCCAAAGGACCAATCATAATATCAGTAGATTACCAGGCACCCAGTATTACTGCTGCACAGATTAAAACAGCACTGTCCAAGGCCAAGAATACAGCTTCTATGGGACCTGACAATATCCCTGGCTGTGTTCTACATGAACTGCAGAGTGAATTGGCACATCATCTGTGTGCCCTGTTCAATCACAGCCTCACCTCAGGCTTTGTCCCTACCAAATGGTACACTGCTACAGTCATCCCTCTCCACAAAGGAGGAGTGACTACAGACCCTGGAAACTATTGCCCATTAGCCTGACAAGTCTTTATAATCAAAGCTATGGAATGCATCATCATGGACCTAATAAACAAGGATATAGGAAATCTCCAACCCTGAATCCCACAGAGTTTGGTTTTGTGAAGGACAGATCATGTCTGGTCAACTTGTTTGACTGCTTTGAGTCAGTCACCAGAGCTGTGGATGAAGGTAAGGTGGTTCATACAGCCTACCTTGATCTGGCCAAGGCCTTTGATACCATTCCCAACTCAAGAATCATAGAAAAACTCACTCAGCTAGGCATCAACCCCTATATCACTAGGTGGGTAGCAAACTGGCTCATAGAAAGAGCCCACAGTGTGAAAGTAGCTGACTCTAAGTCAGGCTGCCAACCAGTCATAAGTGGAGTACCAAAGGGATCAGTCCTGGGTCCTCTCCTGTTTGGTATCTACTTGTCTGAGGTCTAGGCCAACATGAAGGGACTCAGGCTGAAAAAGTTTGCAAACGATTGCAAGATGGGAGCCTTTATTAACTCCCCAAGTGATGCTGACATCCTACAGAAAGGTCTCATTGAGACCAATGACTGGTGTCCGAACCATGGCCTTAAGTTCAATGCCAAAATATGTGTCATCCCCTTTGGGAAAAACTTGGTTCCCATGAATTACCACATCAATGGTAGTCCACTGAACACAGAAGGCATTATAAGAGATTTGGGAACACAGGTTGACAGCAACCTCTCTTTTGACCACCACATTGCCACTATGGTCAGAAAGTCCTTCTATGTGGCATATCTCATTACTAAGGGTTTTACATCCAGGTGAAAGAGGTCATTATCTCCTTCTACTCTTCCCTCATTAGGCCAATCATTGAGTACAATGCCCCATTTGGCATGTACCTCACTAGAAACCTGCAACAACTGGAGAGGCCGCAAAAGTACCTCACAAAGAGGATCCTAGTCCATAAACACTTGTCCTATATGGACAGACTCAAAAACCTCCAACTATTCTCTGTCTCATATCGCCTACTTAGAGGTGATCTCTGCTTGACTTACAAAGCCATGTCTGACCCAGCTCTGTTAGAAATGCTACATGTAAAGAAATCCCAATCCCTCTACACCACATGCTCCAGAGACCTCAACCTCATTACCACAATCAACAGAATGTGCTGGAGTGACAGTTTCATAACCTAGATACTGCCCATGCTATGGAATAGACTTCCCATACATGTCAAGCGGAGCATCTCACTGGCCATCTTCAAGGCAAATCTTGATGAGTTAATGGGAAATTGAAAATGTTTCCCGGGGATCACGTCAGTGGCTCTACTCGACAGAGGCACTGGGAACTAAGGTTGGGTGACATGATGCAAGGGTAATCCTATGGTCTTGGCTTGTAAAGGCTCCAGGGCCATTAGCCTAGTACACACCTATGAACCTATGAACCTAAATGAAGGCTGAAGGACTCAAAACCTGTTACCACAGGAAGTTACTCATTAGCAGCTCACATCTCTAATCCTCTTCACCAACTGCCACAGTAAATTAAAATGCATTCACAGATAACATTTCAACATTAAACTCTTTGACTTCATGCTGCTCAGTTTATTCTGAGCCAAGTCATAAACATATTGTCAACAGTGAACATTATGGTTGCCACCTTTCCATTTTTTTTCCTGGAGTATCCCAAAATCAAATTGATTCTCTGGTAGTCCAGAAAACACTGTACAAACTCCAGTATTCTGTTTCTAAAAAAGGAAGCAGACTATCAATGTTTGTTAAATTGACTGATTTACTATGTTTCTTTACAGAAAAGCATAGTAAATCGGCTGAAAGAAGGAATCAGGAATGGAAAAAGAGGGTGTTCCAGTCTGCTGATGCAATAATGACATCACAAAATGGGTGGGACATGGGTGGGAGAAGGACGGGAATGGGCTGGTTTATGAGTAATATGAGGGTTTAGGCTTTACACCAGTTTTAGCTACAGCAAAAGGTGGCAACCCTAGTCAACATAATAAGGAATGCAATTATTGCACCCAAAGAAAATGGCTGATATGATGATGCTCCTGTTTACTAAAATCAGTTCCTTCCTTTACACTGTAACTACTTTGAGATGCAATAACTGAGCTTTATACTATAACTACTTTGAGATGTAGTATTTACATACACACACACACACACACACACACACACACACACACACACACACACACATGACCAGCTGATAAACACACGTGACCAGCTGTTACAAACCATCATATGACTGTGTACATTCAGATGTTTGCTTGTAATCAACTGAATGAAGAACTATATAAATGAATGTGAAGTGTAGTTTAGATCACTGCTGTCATAACCATATGCAATGCAGTGCAAGCGAATGCACCCCACATGCCCTCCCATACTTTTAGCTCAAGAATGACAGAAAAAGGCAAAAAAATCATGAACAGATTTTAAATATTTCCCTTTTATACTTTTGCAGTTGTTAGAATAATAAACTTTGCATTAGCAAGCATTTCCTGAAAGACACAAGTCTGAAACCACACTCTTGCCATTATTTAATGAGTACAGTCTACAACAATTTGCAAAAAAATCCCCAAATATTACAAGAAACAAAACAAACAAAAACAAATAAACATATACATATACTAATTTTCCCAAGAACTCTGGACAAAGCCCAAAATAATGTGTGTGTGTGGGGGAGGGGGGGTGTCAAGGGTCACAAAAGTAAACAGATTTTAAATATTATTTTCATATAACAATTTGTTAACCAAGTAAACCCACTGGACAAAATGTTCATTTTAAGGGTGACACAGGAGTAAGTATTGACTGAGTAATTTGCTGAATGTCACAAAATAGACAAATGGAGGTGGAAGGATTTAAACTTGTATTTTGATTACATCAGTCAGTTTAATAGATCAGTGTTTTAAATGCCAGACAACTGTAATTCAACTAAAGTCAACAGAAAAAAGGTGTACCATGGACATGCATCATCTGAACAATAACAATTATTGAACTGTAATGATTTGTATTAATCACAAAGACACATACAGACACACCCACCCACCCCATCAAACTGTAATTCCACAGACATGCACTTACACACACCAGCAAACTGCAATTCTGCATGCAAACACACACACACACACACACACACACACACACACACACACACACACACACACACACACACACACACCCACACACACACACACACACACACAGTTCCCAAGCAAAGTAACAGCAAATATACTGTCCAGTAATTCCAACAACTCCTGGCAAATTAACAGGCACACAAATGATTCAATGGCAAATCTTTCATTGACATTGCAAATTACAACCGTCTTACTGCTGTCTCACTAATTCCAAGGGCAAATGCTATATTTCCAACAAAAGCAATGGTATGTACACACATGCTGTAAAGCAAAACAGTAAACAAAAAAGAAAGAAAGAATGAAACGAAAAAGGGCTTGTAAAATGAAAATACTGTGCAAAGTACAGCAAGACTTGTTTGCACTGTCGTTGTCTCGACATTTGAACCAATGAGAGAGAGACAGACTTCCTAGAGCTTGAGTGATAAAGATGTATGTAGTAATGTTTATGAGACTGAGCATTGTTTTTCTATTATCCCCCCCCCCCCCAGCACCACCAGGCTCTGGGCAGCTGCATAGGTCATCTTCTGCTAGATATATCCCTGACTAGAGGGTCAGATTTATTACTCATCTCTGGAATAAATTGCCCTTACATGTATAATAGAGTGACACAGTTATATCCTTCAAGACAAACCTTCTGGATATGACAAACATTTGTAATTCATTGCCATTCTGGAATTAGCAGATGCATAATGAAAGCAGGTATTGGAAAGGTGCGTATGGTCTCTTTGATTGTTACCTTGCTTTTCCCATGACCACATGATCCTATTATCCCGTAAGCCCAATCATTTCACTATCAGAGGTAAATAAAAAGGTTTTGCAAAAAACAATGACTAAATAGATCTAAGCATGAAGATCTTTTTTTCATAATAATTGCCCAGCTGTACTATATTTCAGATATAGTAGAATTATAATAATATTTTAGAGATATACTAGCTATGTTTAAAGAAGGAATACAGAATGCTGTATACTTTAACACTGAAATGTTTAATGTTTAGTATGTTTTCATGACATTTTGAATCAGTGTAATTGAACAAGATATGGCAATGATCTAGTACATGATGACTATAAGAACGTCAGAGGAAATTAGAAAAGATTGGAAAGAGAGAGATTGGATAAGCAGCGTACAAGGAAACAGTGGGAAGGCATACATATGGCACCCAAGTATGCAACACACTCCAGGCTTAGGATTTTTGCTTGAACATGTTTACACAGGTAATTTTATACGTTGAATAAACTTCCATGAAATTTTCCTCAGGTAGATGGTAAATGTAGGACAGTTTTGGAGATTAATGAGTTGTCAAATTTTAAAAGTTCCCAACAGAGTCCTCTGTCAGAAATATTGGGTGAACAAATGGGTGTAACTATGGAAATATTTCTTTTAAGCTGGAACAGAGGGTCTCAATTGTCTAGACACAGTAAGGCCTTGTTAAGTTTAATTCTGGTGGCTGCCAGTAAAGCAGTTACTAGAAAATGGAAATCAAAGTCTTAGCCAACTGTATTTAAAGTATTAAATATTGTAACAGAAAAAATATAATTGGAAATAGGATCTTTAGCAAAGGGAATGAGCAAATTTCATAGAAATAATAGAAATTGTGGGAATAATACATGTAGAATAATGTTCAGGAGTAGGAGAGAGGTTTATGGGAATACAGGAATTGAGCAATTTAAAATATGCTAGACTGATGATAGTTATAAAAACATGTGATGTATAATGCATGTAACTAGAAGCATGTTAATTTGATTTGCTTTCTTTTATATTAATGTACATTTGCCTGTGTCTTAAGTGATAATTTAATTAAGGTGTTAAAAAATGGGAGTGATAGCAAGTTTAGGACTTTGTGTTATTTTAAAAAATTCCCTAGACTTGTTTTAAATAAAGGTGAGGTAGCATTTTTATACAGGAATGCATCTTGAAATGAGTGTAACCACTAGGACAGAAGCATATTATATGATCTAAATTGTACACTATCTCATAGCAATGCATTCAGTGTTGATGCACTTTGCATCTAGGCATCTGCATTTCATCCATTTCCTGAAAACTCTTCATTAGTGTACATACTACACAATGCCACATATATGACCCTTATTTTGGTGCCATTCTGTACTAGTATATTCTGCTTTTACCAAAGGAAGTATGAAGAACAGGTACCAAAGCTATGCGGCTGTGGCAGTGTTCAGTGAAAGTTTGAATTTACAATTTCATGTTCTGAGCTATATACTTTTGGACAGAAATACCACACAGGAAGTCAGAAGTCTGAAAGTGAGATCTTGAAACTTTTTACAGTTCTTCTTGCCATAATGTACAAAAGTATTTATACTTGCAGTTGTCATTTCTTATACACTTAAAGAATGCATTATAATATCATGTGACAATTGTTTTACATCCAGACATATAATGAATATGTACTAGAAACATAATTCTTATAAGCATTTGTGGTAACACTTCTTTTGTACTTTGCCTTTTTTATTATCATAAACTATAATTCCAGATCTGACCCTAATGGAAATGTGTACAACAACAAAAGCCTGAATTTTGGAAAACCGACTTGAGAACTAAAATGTACTGGAGAGAAAGTACCTAGATGAGTTTAATGTAAAACTGTTAACAGTGTGATGCAGTTTCTTTTCTTCTGAGATTAAACCTGTCTTCGATTACTTTCTCTTTTTTTATTATTTTTTATTATTTGTAGGCTTGCATTTTGAGTGTATGCTAGCACCACCAGCAGACTTTATTTGTACAGTTTATGGTTTGTGATTTAAAATGTTAGCTGTGTAACAACATTTAAACTCAGTACAACCACTTTGCATGGTCTGTTGTGCACATCCATATTGAAAAGTTCTGACACTGTTGAGAAATCATTTTTACTCAGCTGCTAGTTTTGGGAATTCTGTTCTTGGCAGAACATGGCTGCATCTTGATATTCTAGCCTTAAAGGTCACAAATAGGAGAGGGGACTAGACATTGTCTTGGTGGATTTTTGTGGTTGCCTTTACATATATTTGATTTAACATGAAGAATGGGAGAAAATCATACTCATGAAATACAGGAATTGAATGGCAAGTAGTAGAGATAATCCAGGGATCCTCATATTGTTATAATACTTCCACAAAACATGCCGAGGTACACAGTCATTTGCCTTCACCAGATCTATAAAGCATATATAGGTTATACTGGAAAATTCCCAAGATCCTTCAAATATCTGCACAAGAACAGATTTGATCCATTATTTATATATTTATTTGATATTAAATAGTATTTTGCACTCTTGATATATTATGTTTGCTATAATGCTCTTTATAAAGACAACTGTCAGTCCCTTAATCCCTCCATTAATAACTAGAAGAAGGCTACAAGTTCCATTGAAGCAGAGACTGAAGCCCTGTCTGTGATACTGGTGCCCGATATTCAAGCAACAGACTGGGCCCCAAAGTACTGGGACAAAGCAATGCACTGAGGAAACTGATGGTCTGCTCTCTCATCCATGCAGGATGATATAGGAATTTGCTGCAATAATGTTCTCCCAGGAAGAAGACTGACAGAATTCTATTTGCTCTGGCTCAGAATGTCCTTGGTCTGGTGATGGTGCTATTTTTATGCTTTGTTTATATGGCCTTTAGAGTAAATTAGTATTGCCTTATTCTGTCCAGTCTTTAGAAATGTATTACTTAGTTAAAAATTGTACTTTACAAAAAAAACAACATGATTTGATAATACATACTTAAAAGAGATACACCAACTGAAAAGAAGAGATCACTGCAAAACATGATCAGGAAAAGCAAACCACACACACACACACACACACACACACACACACACACACACACACACACACACACACACGCACGCACACACACACGCACACACACACACACACACACACACACACACACACACACACACACACACACACATGCAGGTATCCCATATATATGCACAATTTCTAAAAAAAACAACATGTCACCTTGAAGCAATAATAACTACATCTGTTACCTCTCCACATCAAAAAGGATAGTATAAGACATCACCGAGTGTTTAAAATATACCATGTAGATTATATCAAATTTTTTCAAAAACCACATGAAAACGCAAAGCATTATATATGTTTTTCAGCAGGCAGCAGATAAAGCAGCATCTCCTTAAATGATGTACAGAAATACATAGACTTCAGTTTTGTTGTATACCTTTAGAATTATCTTCTTATTTTTTGCTACTCATTCTTTTACTATATTTTGCAGCTTTTTTGCCATGTTTAATTTTACTGGTTTAGTTGGAAGAACTGAATGCAAACTTCAGCCACCAATTTCAATATTTTAAGTGAACGTATCATGACTGCAGGTCAAAACAAGCTGCACACACTGCTTATTAATCTAATGTGATAACAGAAAACAGGCAGTGGTATATTTTCTATCATGCAACAACCATAAAAATGTCACTTTCTTATTGGATGGCAAACGTCCCTGGCTTGTCAACATTTTAGTTCCTTCATGATTCTGTTTTGCCTCTGACTTGAAAGTAAAAATAAAAATATTCCATGTAAGTTCTGAACGTTTTGCTTGTACTATATTGACAGACGTACTGTAGCATGAATTTGTAAGCAAAAGAATATTTTTCAACCCCCCCAACACGTTATAAGAAAAGGGCTGTTGCTTTTGGGTTAGCTAAGGTAATTTTGGAGCAGAGCATTCAAACCTTTTCAATAAGATGCTTTTTACTGTGTATTTTTTGTAGCAATATTTTATATTTTGATAAATTTTCAAACTGTCATTTCCATAGTTTGAGAGAAGATTAAATTTGTGTAAAGACTAACTCATACATCAGCCTTTCCATATGAATGAAAACTTATAGCAAACCCCATGAGCAGCTATTAGTGCTAATGTCCACAAAGTTTACTAGCTAAGGGAGAAAAAAATAGAACCAGAGTGCCAGGTCTTTCTTTCTTAACTTCACACACACACACACACACACACACACACACACACACACACACACACACACACACACACACACACACACAGGCAATGTAGAGTCAGTAGTCATCCTACTTCATGTCTCCAGGGGTAGGATTAAGAAACTGGAACCCAGAGACAACCCATGTGAATACCAGGAGGATATGCAGACTACATACAAAAGGCACTACATAAATAACAAAACTGGTGAACATTGAATATATTGAAATGATTACACTGGGAGAACAGAAGTATCTCAGTGCACTTTTAATTGTACATCATAAATGTTATCTATACTCTGTAAAATTTTAAGTTCATTAGCAGATTTTTGTTGTATAGCTAATGGCATAGTTGAGTAAATTGTTACACAATTTGAACCTTTAATTTAGAATTACCATTAGCTAATTCTAAGAGAAGCAGATAATGTGCATAAAAATCATTTAACATGCACAAACCAGTTTGGAGCAAGATGTTCAACTTATAAAAACAAACAGGAACTTAAACTGGATTTTCAGTTACTTTAAAGTAAAGGAATTCAGGAAATTAGAAAACAAGCTGTGATATAATCTATCTGATATGACATATTTGAACCATTTAGAGGGTGTGGTGTCAAAAGCACCTAGTGTAAGTTTGTTTATTAACAGAGTGGGGTCTATTAGGATGAAAGTCTAGACAACACCACAGTGGAGCATCTGGAACTTTTTTCCCTGGACCTCCACTGAAAACAGGCTGTTACACAGTCAGACTTTCCCGGTAATCAAATATGAATAAATAAATAAATAAAAGTAAATAAATATAATTACAGATATAGATAAAAAATTGTCAGTAGTTGTAAGCAGAATAGTTACTGTGTTGAGGCTAGATTGTTAACTAATCCGAGAGGAAGAAAGTATTTTATTAATCTATAGGTATGACAGACATTCAGAGCATACAGGTTTTTTAAGTAGTTTACTTAATATATGTAATTGTTATATAGGACTGAAGTAGTTTGGTTCAGTAAATGTGTTTGTTTTTGGAAAAGTGGGGAGTCAAAAGTTCTACACTAAGAAGAGAAAATACCTTATTTCAGTGAAAGATTAGAAGTTAAGATCAGTGGTTTAGCTATATAAAATGCATTGCTTTTGAAAGTAATTTTGTGTGTAGGGTGTTAAATGTATATTACAAATGCTGATAAAGGGGACATTGATAAAAATGTGTATCAGGTACAGAATTTAGATATTTTTGTCAATACTCTGTACATCATCAAACATACCTCGACAGTCTACATATGTAATCAGTCATGTTTTATTAGCTCTTTCACACCACCACAGAAAAAAAATGACACTAATGCATGTCATAATACAGTCAAAGCTAAACAATACACCTACACAAATCAAACTTGTTAATACATTTCACCAGAAAGAAAACTGTATTGCCAGCAAAACAGACCAGATGTAAACATTTATTCCAAATAAAACTAAATTAACAATAAAACATAACTAAACTGTAGAAACAATTTATTTTAGCAGATCTGTCACTGCACTGCTAAAATACTATTTTTTATTTATTTATTTTATTTGACATTTGTTGACTGGGTTAGTCTGACTGGACAGAAGCCCTTTTTAAGCAGAGGCCCAGTGAGAAAAGCTCCTCAATCAATACAATCTTAGGTATAAAAAATACAGTGAATACAATCTTAGATATAAAAAAAAAAAAATACAATGGTAACAAAAATAAACGTGTTATAAAATAATTATATGCTACAGTTATGCAGGAAACCATAGATGCACTAACTAATCTAGTGAGGTAAACACAATATTTGCATTAAACATGAAAGGCAGTCAAGAATTATGTAAACATCTAGCAGTGCAGGCCTTGTGTTTCTTAAGTTGATTAAATGTGGGTGAGGGACTAGTAAAGACCCCAACATTGAGAAAGAAGTTATTTTTGTCAAAGTTCAGGGAGGAGAGAGAAGTGGATGTAAGTCCGTGATGGAGAAGAGGGGAGTAGGAGTTCAGCCAGTGGGAAAACAAGAAGAAAGAAAGGGGGTAAGGGTGGTAGAGTGACTTATAGAAAAATGGGAGTGTGGGTGATAGAATTTGAGAAGTGAGATACATGCAGAGGGGGAGCATTACTGAGAGGGGTGCAAGAGAAGGGTGTGAGACTAGAGAGGCTATATGGGAGAATGATTGCAGTACCAGATCCAAGAACTCATTAGAAAGTTTTTTATAGCAACCTTGAAAATTTGTAGGTAGATAATATTTTTATATCTAGTGGAAGTTTGTTCCATGCTAGGGCTGGGAGGTAGCTACAGAGTTTTTGCCTTATTTTGCTGTTGGGTTTGCAGATTTGGATGAGGTTTTGTTCAGAGCTATGGAGAGACCTAGGAGGGGTATAGAGGGAGACAAGAGAGGCAATGTCAGGGCAAGAGGAAGGCTGGCACAGCAGGGTATGTATGACCTGGGTTGGGAATAGAATAATTGATGAGGGAGTTCTAACCAGTTTAACTTATTATTGCAATATATTTGATATAATTAAACACAAAGATTAAAATTTACCTCAGTACTACAATAAAAATACTACTTACAAAGCAACCAAAGGATTCATGTTTTACTACAGCTCTTAATTTGCTCTTCACTTTTGGCAGGCATGTGCTTTCCTACACAAGGGAGTGTTCTGCTTTCATCTATGGGCATGTGCATTTCTGCACATGCCCAAATAAGACTAGATCATGAACTCAGCTTGCTAGAACCAAGTAAATATATCCATAGTCTGTACTTTGCATTTCTTTTATCTTTCTGTAGGAGATGTTAGTAGTACAAAAGGCAAGATTACCTCCAACCTCCCAGAATGGATGAGCTGAGATTGACAGTTTGAGCCACTAACTGATCTCCAGTCATCTGTATCATAGACAAGGATTATTTGCTCTACTATTAGGATCTAGCAAAAGAAATTACACTCTAGGAATACTGCCTGTACTCTGAGATATATAATTGTGAATGCCTCTTCTATTCAATTTTCTACATTCTCTGTCCATCAGTTATATGTCCTTTTTCTGGGAAGCCACATAAGTTGGTACACTTAAACAGGAACCTCGGAAACATGACAATTGAAATGAGGTTATGGAAGAAAATATGCCAAGTCCAACATTTTTGTATCTCAGAGAATTTCCTTTTCTCTAGGTTAAAGTGATTTCTGAATTAGTATATATAAGCAGCGAAAATATAGAAGGTACAGAGGGAGGTGAGCTGGGTGAGGCAGAAACATTCACAGTTTGCTGTTTTCAGGAATTGCATTTAATTTTTTTTATAGTTTCAGGATGTGGAATGTCACATCTGGAACTTCCAATGGGGTACATTTTTTTCCAAAGTAATGCCAGCATCATGGAGAGTGTTATGCATGAACTAAGAGTGCTTAACAACAATATTTAAAAGAATACCTCAAGAACATTTTCTGTAAAAGTATAGCCATAACTGCTTTCATAATACAGGATACAAATGTTGTTTCTGTATGGAAAATTGTCACATGCCTTCACTTTACTGTTTTACCTGATCATTCATTTTTAAAAATGATTTTCAAGATTTTTTTTTTGTAAACACATATTTATTGAATTATCACTTGTGACATAGGCAAATTTACATGTATACAAAAGTAATCAAACTGTATTAACAAATTAGCATTTATACACATTATACTTCATATATATTGCATTCTGTTGTTACATTTATATATATATATATATATATATATATATATATATATATATATATATATACATGCACACACACACACATATAGATATAGCGATATATATTTCTTTGTTAGGCTGATACTGCCCTTTTTAATATAGTCCAAGCTAAAAAGGATCAGTGGACCATACCACTGAGCCTACCATCCACCAAAATTATAGCAAGGGCAATAAAATCGTAACATAGGGTTCAAAGCCACTGTACTTAAAATGTTACTTATGCATAAATTTGAAAACTCAGGGAGAGGGATTAACGAATAAAATGCCACTTGAGAGTCACTTGTAATTACAGAAGTATACACTTGATGTGTATCTAGGCTCTAAAGGCTGTGGGAACCTAGTGGTCCAGTTCACCTACATATATGTGTGTGTGAAATATATACACACACAAACGGTTTTGTGTGTGTGTGGGGGGGGGGGGCATATGTGTGTATAGTTACTGACTACTGCTACTTAAAAAAAGTCAGAGAATTGTCTTTCTTGTTTGTATCTCTCCTCTACAAGCCATCTGCAACTATGCTTGGTAAACCCAAACATAATGGACATTTTGAAAATATTTGCAACAATAGTCCCCACAATGTAATAAATGGATAGGGAAACTTCCACTTTCTAAACTGGCAAATCTTTTTACATTAAAATAGCTCAGTGTTCTGCTATGAACCAAATGAAGTTTCTGTAAAATTATACAACCCATGGAACATTATCCAGTACTTGACTCTCTTTTCTGTCTTCTCAAAACATGCCAGTATCTCTTGAAAATGTCCATAATATCATAAATGTAAGTATAAAGGCAGTATTCACAGTCATTGTGCAAATGTGGTAAGGATATATTGATGTTTGTGCATGAATACAGAAAAAGCAAGATTCATAGAGGCCATTTATGGTAGTGCACAATGCCTAAAAGCAAATGAAACACAATGACGTGCAAATAAAAAAGTGTGTGAAAAGCTGTATCCTAATGAAGTGCTCTCACGATTCATAGACCAATAATTGTGCCATACACATGTCCATTATTAACAGTATTACTGTACCTCTGATTTCTACTTTCCAGTCCATGAACTTGCTACCAGTGATCCTTTCAGTAGTTTAATTTTGAAAGCACAAGCAGTAAATTACATAATTTCCCCATTTATCCCATCAGCAGATTTTTCACCATGTATGCACATGCATGTAAATGACAAAATTTTCTCACCGATCCCTTTAGTAGTTCAGGTATGAATGCACAAGGAGTAAATTACACCATATCCACAGCAATCTTTTTGGTAGCTTAACCATTTATGCACAAGCAGGAAATGACATAATTTCCCAATCGATCTCTTCAGAAGCTTAGCCATGTATGTACAAGCAAAATGACACCTTTTCCACATTGATCCCATCAGTAGTTTAGTTACGTATGCACAAGCAATAAATGACACTATTTATCCATATATCCTTTCAGCAGTTTAATCATGTATGCACAAACACTTAATTCACAACATTTCTCCATAGATCCCTTCAACAGCTTGTCCATGTATGCACAATCATTCAAATGACAAGAAAACAGGGGCAGCTCGTGCTACTGGGCTGCAGGATTGCAGCCTCCCCAGTTGTAAAAAAAGAAAATAAACAGAGATAAACAAAAAAGAAAAGAAAATAACACAATAAAAGCAGATGCAAGTCCCAGAACTTCATACATGCACACTCATTTCCCAATATCTGAACTGCTGGTGAACCAGTATGTAGCATGCACACAGAATCCAGACTGACTCACCAGCAGTCCGGATTAAGAAGACACATTCAACTCCAAATATCCCAGAAGTCTATGTAGTCGTAATTGCATAGACTGGAAGGGGATTGGACTGCAACATCCGCAGGCTGCTGCTCTCACAGGAAGGATTAGGATGAGCCTCACAAAAGGGGAAGGACTTATGGATGGATTTTACAGCTGCTTGGCTAAAATGGTTGATATTCTTTCATCATAGGCTTTTAGCTGCTGCAATGGATTATTTACTGCTACAGAGACTTTGGGCTCAGGTAGGGTGAGTGTGTGTGTGTGTGTGTGTGTGTGTGTGTGTGTGTGTGTGTGTGTGTGTGTGTGTGTGTGTGTGTGTGTGAAATGCCCCAGTTGCTACATGGTGGGGGGTAGAAAGTAAGGCTTGAACACTGCACCTTGAGCCTATGTGGCAAGAGCCTGAATTCCCTACCCACCACCATTTATAAAAAAAATTGCAGATTTTTGCCTCATATTTGTTTTGTTCTGTTCCTCATTAAATCTTTGATTTCTGTATTTTTGTTTCTTGATATAGTCAGTAGTGCAGTGGTGCAGTGATGTCTGACAGCTACAGGATCTCTGGTTTGATACTTGGTGGGGGTGCCCTCTGTGTAGAGTCTGTCTGTCTTCCCTCTGTTTGTGTGGGTTTGCTCTGGTGTCCTCCCATCTTACAAAGACATGTGTCTGGAGTGTTTCTCTCTGGGTCTCTGCTGAAAATTGGCTTTTGTTCCAAGTCAGACTTTCCTGGTTAACAAATGTTAAATAAATAAAAACGACAAGTATTTGAATTTCAGACTTCATATTCTTCAGAAAGTACATGGTAACACAAAACCTTTTAATCTAGCAAATTTCTAAGTTTATAAGATGGATATTTGAAATTTGTCCCTATTTTTGGGACTATATTCCCCCATTATTGGCTTTGTCCAGGTTTTTTGTGCTAAGGTTGAGAGCTATCATGAGAACTGAATTCACTGAATATGTTTGGGGGCTGTATTCCCCCATTATTGGCTTTGTTCATGTGTTTTGTGCTAAAAGGTTGACAGCTATGGTGAGAACTGAATTCACTAAATGGTAGCCATTTAAGTTTCAGTCTTCCTTTCTTTTACAAAACAGATGATTTGGCATAGTAGTATGTTGCTCTGATTGTTTTGCACAGGGTCATGGGTTCAATACTTGGCAGTGAAATGTATGGTGGTAACACAGCATTTTATTCTAGCAACTTTCCAACATTTTACAAGCAATGTTTAAAATGTGTCCCTGGTTTTTAGGCTTTTGTCCCCCCTCCCATAAATTGTGGCTTTTTCCAGATTTCTTGTGGTGCAAAGTTCAGAGATACAGCTAAGTGTCAAGTAGATTTTACAAGAAGCTGAGAGCTGCAGGGGAACAAACATTTAGTGCTGCTTATGCTGACTCAGCTTGCATTGTTAATAACACAACAGGTAGTGTATTTGCTTTTGATGCAGAAGGCTGTGGGTTCTACTCCCACAGTAAGTAAATGCTTTGCTGATACTGTACTGTGTTGTAAAGGGGGTGGGTGCTGCAACCCTTTTTGGCGAAGATACCTAGTAACGATGAACCTGTTATTAGTTTTCCATCCATTCCCTATTGCAATATTACTAGCTTATCATTTTTTTAATGCAACATAGGAAATTTATTCCTCAAGGGCAAAAGGCACTTTATTTGTAGATGAAACAATGAAATATAAAGTTGTTTGCTAGCAGCAACCTCTTCATTAGTTACAGATTTCTTTAATGTGGAATTATTTAGATGACTTTTACGTCTTCAGAGATTGTGCATATTTACTGATACTGGTGGACTGTAGAAGTTTGAGTAGACTTTTATGATGGAAATGTTCTGAATCAGGCAGTTTTGTCATTGTTGCATGCATTTTGTTTCATTCTTTACTGGAAAAATCTTCAAAACAATACATTTAAAATGCCCTCTAACAACTGCACTGTATTTTTCAAGGAATATAATTTCATACAATCAGGAAGGTGTATCAAAGAGCACGTGCATGTTTTGTGTGCAAGGGGCCTATGATTTGAAAACAGCCCAAAATTAATCTTTATCTGACACTGGCAAAATGTATTTTCTTTGAATGTGGGTTTCAATGCTGTTTCAATTAATGTGAGTTTCAGGGGAAGTTTTAATGCTAAGTCTGTTTTCATTGTGAGACTGCATTGCTTTGTTTAGCAGATGCCTTAGTGTTTGTGCTGTAAAATGCAAAATAAAACTTTCAAATGAAGTCTAAATCAGCGTAGAAGTAAAGCAGTATGCACATTAGTATTTATGGTAAATGGGGTGAAATAGCCAAGTAATGGTTCATTGGAATGGCTGCAGGGGGTAGGCGCCATTTGACAATGAATTTGTGAGGGGGAAAGGCGGCAAACTCAAAGACAGCCCCGGCTGAACAATACCTCTCAATTGTCCAGATTATCACATAATGAATATATTTTTGCTTCTTATTTTTGGTTTGTTCCTCATAAAATGTGCGGTTTTCTGACAAATCATTTGGGAATTCAGTCACTAAATAATGACAGACACTGAGTTTCAGACTTCATAACCTTCAGATAAGTGCATGCTAAAGCAAGACCTGTTATTCTATCAACTGTCTCAGTTCATACAAGAGCAATTTTTACTACTGTTTATATGTTCCACCAATATATTTGGCCTTGTCCAGATTTCCTGCATTAACAAGTTGAGAGGTACTTGCAAATAAATTGCTTTATAGAATTAGGCATATCCAAACTTCTTATCTGTCCCCAATTTTGGCTCAAAATATTGCTCTTCCCCTAATAATCCCTCCGCAAAATAGCAATTTTGGAAGAAAACGTGGAGCAGCAGCTGGAAAGGCCACAGAAGTACCTCACAAAGAAGATTACTGGCCTCAAACAAATGCCCTACACTGACAGCCTCAAAAAACTCCAGCTTTACTCCATAGCATATCGCCTACTCCGAGGTGATCTCTGCCTAACATATAAAGCTATGTCAAACCCAGAACTGTTGGACATGCTACACCTATAGAAATCCCAATCCCTCTGAGCTACACACTCTAGGGACCTAAACCTTGTCACCACAATAAACAGGACATGCTGGAGGGATAGATTCCTGTCCCAGAGACTTCCTATACTTTGGATCAAGCTACCCGTCTATGTCAAGCAAAGTTCTTCATTAGCACTCTTCAAGAAAAATCTTGATGAGTGGATGGGAAATAGGAAATACACCCCGGGGATCACTTCTGTAACTCTGCTCGACAGTGGCACAGGAAATTAACTTTCTTGGGTGGCGTAAGCCATGGGACCTTGTTGGCTAGGCTTATGTAGGCCCTTGGGCTGATGACCTAGTACCTACCTATGAACCTATGAGGGTTTACAATTAATAAATAACTGTAATAATCAGAGTTATAGATTACTTTTATTTCATAAATGCATGTAGATTATTTTATTTTGTCAGCTGCTCAAGTTAGCAGTACTAATGTTACAAAAGTGTTCCTTCTTTGACAGGTTCCCAGCTGTATTGTGTGACTATTTTATATTTTTGCATCATATCTGTAGTCCATGTTTTACAAAATTGTGGGGGGTTTTTATGGCAAATTAGTGGCAAATCATTAAAGACTGAAGATGGAAAATAATGACAGACATTTGAGTTTCAGATTTCATATCCTTCAGAAAATTCATATTAATGCAAGACCTACTATTCTATTATCTTAGTTTCTAAGAGCAATATTTAAAAATTGTCCTTATTTTTGGGCCTTTGTCCCACTTCTATGTATGGCTTTGTCCAGATGTCTTGCTCTGAGTTTGAGAGGTATGAATGTCTCAGGGCCATCACAGTTAGCCAGAGACATTTCAAATTGTGACATACTTGTTGCACCCCACTCCCCCATGTAGTGACTGGATGTGTCCAAGCAAGGCAAGGAGCAGTTATGCAGTGTAAATGTGCAGAGTATCTCCCCACCCAAGGTAGACACAGGTACTACAGTGGCTTTTCATCTGTCCTTGATTTTGCAGAATGTTCTGGTTTCTGTCATATTTTTATACTGTTGATTTATGCTTATTATTATTCATAAAGTGCCTGTTGCTCTCTGTTTAAATAGCAATGCTTTAATGACCATCAGGTAAGTTTGTCTGAGATTGTAAGATGCAAGCAAGCTTTAATAAGCATACTGTTAAATAATTGCCAACATTGAAAGACTTTCTGTTGTTGCCATGCAGAGAATACTTACATAACTAGATAACGTATAAGCCTTGGGTATTGAAATGCATATAACAGCATTTAAAGAGTCACACAAAAATATATATAATCCAACAAGAATGTGACAGGATACTTTTTCCTTGAAACAAACCAGACACAAGGCAGAATAAGGTTATAAGCGCTTTCATTCCCTTTATTCACACTTAAGACAAACAGAACTTCATCAGATACATAAACCTTACACACTTCATCCCTTTTTTATACAATTTAATTATCAGTTAATTACAACAACCATCATATCAATCAATTAAATAAAAGGAATTAAGTATGCCCTCGTATTTAAAAAACACATAAATGTATATGTTATAGTGTTGTATAATACTTTCTTTTAAAAAAATATATATATATATATATTCCTATAAAAATATATTGATATACCTTATATGTTTTTCCAATTGTTAAAAAATCTTATCTCCCTAGTCTACCCTATTACAAGATTTGTTTCAAGAACAGTATATATATATATATATATATATATATATATATATATATATATATATATATATATATAGATATATATATATATATATATATTAAATCTTCCCATATTCAACCATATGTAACATTTCTATCTAATCTCATCTGCCTTTAAATGAAGCAAGCTTCTCAGAGAAATTCTATCATTAATTCCAGGGAAAACAGTGGCATTCAACAAAACCTGCCAAAATGTTTCCCAGTACTCCAAAAAACAGGGCCCATCACCCCCCCCCTCCTGTCTACCTACATTTTTCCAATACACAAAAGAGGAATTTTTAAAAATCTTTGCATCCTGTGTTGTGCCTGAACAGGGCGTTGGTTTTGTCATGTTTCATTATTGCGTAGACATGCTGATAGATTCGCTTTTTTAACTTATTTTCCATTTTTCCTATATAATATTCACAGCATGACTGACACAAGGCAATATAAACTACTCATTTCGTATTGCAGTTGTAGTTCCCTGCTACTGGAATTATTCTACACTAAGCTGCCAGCAGGTGTATTGGAATCTGGTCCCCTGTGCAAGCCTGTTTATATATTGTCCTTACACCAAAGTAAGTCACTTAGACTGGCAGCAAGTCTTTTAGAATCAGGACAGACATACACTGAGAGCGACTCTTCTTGGATCTGACCAGTGGTTTGTAAATGACATTGAATTTCTGCATGCACTGGCAACAGCTGGATTTCTATAGATTCTTAATTATGGTAATCTTTCGACTTCCAAGGAATGCATTGGGCATTGCTAACTATAGTGGACATCGATATACTTATTTTTAGCATCCTGAAAATAATATAGCTTACTATACTACAACTGTAGAATGATTTTAGTCTGAATTGTAACCATTCCCTATGTTTATTTTTCTTCTCCATGTTTCTCAAATTAATTTTTCATGTACTTTTTATATTCAGATTTAACCTTGCATTATCTTGTCATTTCCACAAATTTAATAAGACCTTTAAAATGATCGCAGAATATCAAATGATCCATTAAATGACTAAAAATTTCTTAGCTGAAGATTTTAATTGTGCAAATTTTCTTACATTCCTAATAATATGAATAGCATATATTTTCATTTATATTTTGGAAAAATAAAGGTCTTGCACATTAATGTTTCTCCAAACCAATTCTGCTAAAGGTTGCCCAGCATTGAAAGGTCATCTTATAAATAATGTATATGTCATTTCTGCATGTAAGTTGTTGAACTGAAGACATTAGATTAATGTGATGTATGAAAATAAACTCAAGATCTCATTAGAAATTAGTAACCAAAATTTTAGCCTTGTAGTAAATACATATCTATTAAAATATTACTCTTCTGTATGTGTGTCTCTACTCAGAAGCAAAAGTAAACAAGATGGTCATATGAGTTGCAATGTATATATCCCCACTATCTTACTACCTATCACCCCTCTACATTACTAATTGTCTTCATCTTATGCAAACCAGAACATAAATATTCTAAAGTAAAATGAATACCAGAATGGACAAATAATGGTTAGGACACAATTAGGTTTGATTATTAATATATTAATAGGGATTTATAATTTTGTTTCTAGGTGGGAATTCCTTGTTTGCCAAAATAGCTAAGACTATACTATACTGTTTATTCGTTTATACATTTTTTTCATGTACACAACAGTGGACACTTAACAGGCTTTGAGATAGAGCAATATAGAGACAGAGCAAGATAGAGGCCAAATTAATCATTTTATCCTGAATTCAGATAACAGTATGATATACTTTACTTGAAATAACTTGTATTATTCAAATCTGCTGTCATTTGTTCTCACTCAAGTAAAATGGCTAATATTTGCATGTGCTGCATTTCAGAAAAATATAAAATCCATATATATACTTATAATCACTTTTTTCATTACCAGAAGTGTCAAATACTGTTCCAGATGTCAAGAATACCTCTTCCCTAAAAAGATTCCTTGAAAATCTATCACCACACATTCTGGTATGTTACACTTATAAGGATAAGATTAACAAATCCATAAGGCCTGTTCTTAATTCTCATAGGAAGCTCTTATATGTAGCTACCAGCCTGTCAATAAGTTTATTCTAGCCAAAAAAAATCAAAACAAAATTAAAAGTTTTATGTCTTTCCACAAATGTAGAAAGTGTACCATTTTACTTACATGAAATATCAAATGAAAGTGACACTATAGTGTTCTTTACTCTTTCTTGCAAATGGACAACTGAAGGTACAAAATGAAAATTACCATGACCATTGATTTCTGTCATGGAATGAAGAACCAGAAGTCGTGGCTTGAGTAAATGAAAGAAAACACAATTAAGATGGCCTTCACCATTCACACATTCCAGAGTATAGCAGACATCTATAAAAAGTGCACAGAGTCTTGACTTGTTTCACAAAAGCTAATTGATCTGTGTTATGTTTAAGTATTTTAGTGTAGTGGAGATCCAGGCCTCTTCATTCCACAAATAAAGAATAGTGTAGCAGTCACTTAAGATACGGACTTTCACAGGAACAAATGGCCCAAAAGAATCCTTCCATACTTACAGATTATTCCGGAAATCCTAAAGATATCTGAGATGCACATAACAAGAAATACAAGGTGACAGCAGCAGCAGAACATCTGGAAATCTGCAGACTTGTTGCTGCTACTCATAGATTTATAAACACTAAATTACTGTTTATTGCAACCTTGACTGCAATAGTATTATCCAATACCTGTCAAACTACATTTCACTGACTCTGCAGAGTGTTACATAAACTACCGTGCCAGTATTTCACGGTCAAGTAATTAGAAAGCTCAGCATGCTGTCCTGAGATAGATAGATTAGTGGAACATTGTAACCATTATTAAAATCCACAGTAAGAAAAGGTATTGAGAATGATGGTAAAAAGTGTGACCAGTTAGTACCATACTTCCTGTTTACCACTAGAAAAGTACCGCAGTGGTTGACAGTGTCCAGTCCTTCTGACTTATTGTGCTACAGGCATTGTCATGGACTGTTAGATATTGCAAGTGATACAGATGAAGAAGAGAGAACAAGTGGCATAGAGCTCTACTGCAACCTACAAAACTGAATGAACATAACCACCATATGTGAACACATAGAGGACACATGCAATACAACAAGTGATGCATAACAGAAATACAAGAACCAGGGAATTCAAAGCCAGAGATCAGGTGTTAGTTTTGGTCCTCTCTTTAGTTTTAAGTTAAATGGCATGGTCAAATTGAAATAGTGAAAAAAAAATCAAATTATGTAAACTACAGGATTAAACAGACTGGTAAAAGAAGGTCATAGAAGATATATGACATATAAATGTTCCAAAGACATAAAATGAAGTACAGATGCCTGCAAATAGCTTAATAGCAGAAACTAATTCAAGAAGTGGAGAAAGAAAAAAACATGCTTTTATGCCTGCATTGCACATAGACAGCATGCCATTTAAGCAACAGAGACAAGTGATAAGAAACTTTCTGTTAAAGAAACAAGGATGTATTTACAGAATTATCTGGTAGAAGACACCTCATTCAATATCATATTCAGTACATTAAAACAGAAAAAGGTTAACTTAAGTGTTACAGAATATCATTGTCTCAGAGAATGGCTATGAATGAAGAAATACAAACATCTCAAGATGGAGGTGATGGAGGGAACACAGAATGAATGGAAAACGTACGTAGTGTTAATTACAAAACATAATGGTGCAATCAGATCGGTGGTGGTGGTGGTGCGGTAGCTTTGTCGTCTCACAGTAAGACGCTGTCCGGTTTGATTCTCAGCTAGAACGTCATCTGTGTGGAGACATGCATGAATGGGTGTACCTTCGTTGAAGGTTGTGCATCAGAGCTGGTAACTCGGCACATTGAAATCAACTACCAATCATTAGTGGACCGAAGTTCCGCTGTGGCGACCCCTAACCGGGAAAAGCCGAAAGACACAAACAAACAAACAAATGGAGCAATCAGGTTCTGTAATGATTTCTGAAAGCTTGACAGCATTTCTAAATTTGACAACTTCCCAGTCTCTAGGGCAGATGAATTTATAGAATATTTGCAGAAATCAAGTTGCTTTACAACATTAGATTTGCCATAGTATACTACAAATTATTCAGACAAATGAAGCTATGAAAAAGACAGAATTTTCAATCCCAGAAGGCTTGTTCCAGAATAGTGTCCCTATGTTTTGGACTACATGGTACTCTTATAACCTTACAAGGATTAATGTACAAAGTACTAATGCCACTTGTCAGATTTGCTGCCACTTATGTAAACACCATCATAAAACACATGGATTAGGATTCCTATCTAGCTGAGGTACAGAAAGTGTTAGACTCTCTCTCACACATGACAGCTTGACAGTCAGTGCTGCTATAAGATGTTAGACACTAGTACAATACTTAGAATATGTAATAGGAAGGGAAATTATGAGGTGTAACAAAAGAAAAGCTGGCAGCAGTGAGAAACTGTCAATGCCAGGCGTATTGAAGCTAGTTAGAGCAGTCTTCCTATCATGAATTTACACTCCATTTTGCGTATATAACATGCCCTATTACAATTTTGACAAAAGAGGTAATGCACAATTTTGTACTTATAACATATCTTTTTACAGATTTGACAGAGAAGACTGTTAATTACATGAACACTAAATGCAGATAATGCTTTTAAACAGTTGAAGAAAGTGTTAAGCATAGGACTAGTTTTAACATCCCCAGATTTCTATAAATCCTACTGATGCATCAGTTTAGGTGCAATGCTTTCATATGATTTTGAGGGAGAAGTGCACCCTGCCTGGTTTTAAGTTGCAAACTATGCAGAGTGGAGACAAGGCGTTAGGGAATGCCTGACTATAAATGGACACTTTTGTCATTAAAATCTTATCTTCTTGGCGGCCACTTTACATTGATACAGCCCGTGTTCCTCTAATGTAGTAATACAAACAATGGGATGGGTATAATAATCTTTTGTCAGGGGTGCTTTCATTGCACCCTTTACAGTACACTGTAAGGTAACATTCAGGCTAAAGCAAACACAATGCAGATGGTCAGTCCAAGGCTCACAGCCCAACCTGTTGAGCTGAAACAAAGAGGATCAAATTTGGAGGGGGTCAATGTACCATAGAGTGGTGGGTCTAACCCTAGGATGTGTCAAAACTTATGTCACGTAAAGAAAAACTTGCACAGTATTATGATATGGTGTTTTCTAAATAACATTGTAAATACTGATGTACAGAAAACAGATTCTTCTTTAAGAAAAGTTAGCTTATAGGCTATGACCTTATAAATCAGAGAAGCTGGCCACTTGCTGAATGTTGTGCCAGTAAAATTAATAGACACTTTGAAGAAGTGTAAGACAGTCTGAATATATTATGATAAAAATCCATACAAAAGGAAGCTGTGTAAATTATTTTTTGGAATAAACCTAAACTACAAAGGCAGATTGCAGAATTTGTTTTTTTGTTTTTGTTTCATCTCCTGAAAAAGGTTTGTACCACTGAACCATTATCAGCTTCTGTTTTAATAAAAAAACATTGTTTTATGGGCAAAGTATCTCTGCTGCCTTGATTTTAAATGGCGCCATCTTAATGCATATACTTTAAATGAATTGTTTTGAATAAAAAATATTGTAAAGCCCTGTAAGACTGATGTCATTAAATTACATTATTTTATAGAGTTCACTGGAAAAATCCAATATCCTTCCCATAGGAAGCACAGAATAATTCACAAAACAAGGAAAGGAACTACTTTACCCCAAAATTATAACAATCAAAAATAAAAAAGCAATCAAAAAAGGAATAGCTAAACAATTTAAAGTATTAATAGAAAATAATCACACAAACCATATGTAACTGCAATAATACCCAGGATAAATACATACTCGTGTATGTTCATAGGTTCATAGGTGTGTACTAGGCTAATGGCCCTGGAGCCTTTACAAGCCTAGCCCATAGGATTATCCTAGCATCATACCACCCGACCTTAGTTCCCAGTGCCTCTGTCAAGTAGAGCCACTGGAGTGATCCCCAGGCTGAATTTTCTATTTCCCATCCACTCATCAAGATTTCCCAGGCTGAATTTTCTATTTCCCATCCACTCATCAAGATTTGTCTTGAAGAGGGCCAGCGCGGTTCTCTGCTTGACATGTATGGGAAGTCTAATCCATAGCATGGGTAGTCTCTGGGTTATGAACCTGTCCCTCCAGCTTGTTCTGTTGATTGTGGTAATGAGGGTGAGGTCTCTGGAGTGTGTAGTGTGGAGGGATTGGGATTTCTTTAGATGTAGCATTTCTAACAGAGCTGGGTCACACATGGCTTTGTAAGTCAAGCAGAGATAGTCTTTAAGTAGGTGATATGAGACAGAGAATAGCTGGAGTTTTTTGTCTGTCCATATAGGACAAGTGTTTAAGGCCAAAGATCCTCTTTGTGAGGTATTTTTGTGGCCTCTCCAGTTGTTGTAGGTGTCTAGTGAGGTACATGCTAAATGGGGCATTGTACTCGATGATTGGCCTAATGAGGGAAGAGTAGAAGGAGACAGTGACCTCTTTCTTCCTGGATGCAAAACCCATAGTAATAAGATGTGCCACACAGAAGGACTTTCTGACCACAGTGGCAATGTGGTAGTCAAAAGAAAGGTTGTTGTCAACCTGTGTTCCCAGATCTCTTATGACACCTTCTGTGTTCAGTGGACTACCATCGATGTGGTAATTCATGGAAACCGGGTATTTCCCAAAGGGGATGATAACACATTTTTTGGCATTGAGCTTAAGGACATGGTTCTGACACCAGTCATTGGTCTCAGTGAGGCCTTCCTGTAGGATGTCAACATCACTTTGGGAGTTAATTATGGCTCCCAACTTGCAATTATCTGTGAACTTTGTCAGCCAGAGTCCCTTTCTGTTGGCCTGAACTTCAGAGAAGTAGATACCAAACAGGAGAGTACCTAGGACCAAACCCTGTGGGACTCCACTCGTGAGTGGTCGACAATCTGACTTGGAGTCAGCTACTTTCACACTGTGGGTTCTATCTGTGAGTCAGTTTGCAACCCACCTAGTGATATAGGGGTTGATGCCTAGCTTAGTGAGTTTTTCTATGATTTCTGAGTGGAGAATGGTATTAAAGGCCATGGCCAGATCAAGGTAGGCTATATGAACTGCCTTGCCTTCATCCACAGCTCTGGTGACTGACTCAAAGAAGTCGACCAGGTTGAGCAGGCATGATCTACCCTTCACAATACCAAACTGTGTGGGATCCAGAGTTTGGTGGTTCCCTATATCTTTGTTCATTAGGTCTATGATGATGCATTCCAAAATTTTGCATATCAGACTTGTCAGGCTAATGGGGTGATAGTTCCCAGGGTCTGTAGTCACTCCTTCTTTGTGGAGAGGGATGACTGTAGCAGTGCACCATTCAGCAGGGGCAAAGCCTGAGGTGAGCCTGTGATTGAACAGGGCACACAGGTGAGGTGCCAGTTCACTCTGTAGTTCATCTAGAACACAGCCAGGGATATTGTCAGGTCCCATAAAAGCTGTATTCTTGGTCTTAGATTGTGTTGTTTTAACCTGTGCAGCAGTAATACTGGGTGCTTGGCAATCTTCTGGTATTGTGATTGGTCCTTTGGTGGGGGAGAGATGAGTAAAGTTTTCACTGAATCTGTCAGCCAGTATATTGGCAATATATGTTGGCTCGATATAGGAGGTGACATTGCACAACAGCTCCGAGCAAATCTGGGTATTGCCATGGAGATTTTTTGCATAACTATAGAAGGCCTTGTGGTTGTCTTTACTATCTGCTGCAATTCTGTTTTCATAGCTAGCTTTAGAGGATTTGATGAGGGCTCTCAAATTTTTGTTGAGGCTGATAAGGGAGTTTGCCCAGTCTTGGGACTTCACCTTATTTCTCATCAGTTTCCTCCTTCTGTTGTAAAGTTTATTTATGGTACGGGACCACCAGATTGGCTTCATTTTTTTGGAGGAGATCATCTTGGTTCTATTGGGTATGGTGAGATCCATGCATTTGTGTATATGTTCATACAGGGCATTAGTGTATGATCCGGCAGTCATGCAGCTGTTCACAATTGCATGGGTGCCGTAAAGCTGGCCACCTCCATCTTTAGGAGCCCAAAGTTAGCTTTGAGAAGTTTTTCATGGTGGTTACCTTTATGGTGGTGGGGGCATGGGGGGTATGAGGGATGTGGATTTCCAAGGTGATCAGTTTGTGGTCGGATCTAACCAGGGAGGAATTGACTATTCGTACAGAGCAACAATCACCCATGTTAGTAATTACCTTGTCAAGGATGCTGCTACCTCTAGTGGGTGTAAGATTAAGCTGGTCCAGCGCATTGGAATTAATGAATTCCAGGAAACGTTGGGCAAGTGCATTGGTACATGAGTACTTTTCCCAGTTAATGGAGGGGTAGTTGAAGTCGCCCAGCATGAGGGTGCTAGGGTGGACCCTAATATTCTTCAGGGTGCTTAGGAAAGTAGAGTGTAAGTCTTGGGTCATGGTTGTGGACCTATAGCAGGCTATGACCTAAATCTCTGTCTTACCCAGTGTTAGCTGCTCCTGAAATATCTCTGATATGTTGGCAGATTGCTTTCTGCTTTGCTCACTAGCAGCATGGCTTAGCATTTGCTTCCTGTGATGTTTGCTATATTCTTGTTCTACTGAGAAAAAAAGAAAAGGAAAACAAATTAAAAAACGTCTTTTGCCAATATAGCAAAAACAAACATCTACCAGTTCCACCAATTACAGAAAAAGAAAAAAAGAAAAAAATGCAGCTTAAAAGTTGAACACAGAGGCGGAAAACAAAACAAATTTATTCTGAGTTATATCATTTAGAAGTCAGATTTTCCAAATATTGCACAGTTCACAATCATTATTGCTAGATGATTTTATGAGCTACTGCTTTTAATTCAGCCACTATTTACCCCTACCCAAATGAGGCAGCTAGTGAGGCAGCTAAAGTGAAATGGCAGATTCATATTACTATGTTTCCTAATTCAAAAACAGCATAAAAAAGTAGAACTACAAAAACAGGAAAACAGCCACCAAAGATACACATAAACAGTTCTTTGAGCACTTTGAGTGCTTTCTTTAGACATATAATGAGAAGTTCAAGCTAAATAAAGTGAACAATAGCACTCAAAGAATTGTTTCTGTGTCTCCTTGGTGGCCGTTTTCTGTTTTTTGTTGTTTTACCCTGTTTCCTAGTCTGAGAATGGCAGAGGACCAATTCATTGCAGATGAAAGAGAAAAGGGAAATAATTGGTGCACAAGTATTTTTTAATCTAGTTTTGGATAAAATGCAAGTTTTGAGTTTATTTTTCATATTTTATGTCCGGTGTGAGAACCAGTTTAGTGGAAGATCCTCATGAATTAAATTATTAGTATGCAAATTAAATTTAGAATATCTGTTTCATGAAAAGGAGGTAAATAACTGTATTCCTAACAACTATTCAATAAGAAAGAAAAGTAAAGTTATTCCAACTTGAATCCCTACTTTGAAAGTTATAGGTAGAGCATGTGAAGATGACAAATGTAAGCTTTTATTTAAGCTTGTTAGTTCTCCATATTTTTTTTAATTTAAATAAGCAAGAGAAATCTGTATAATGCAATTTAAATACATTAAATAAGGTTTATTTTTACATGCAGACTGTGATGCCCTCGCCTTGGCCCAGCAATCAAGGAGCCTCAGTCCTCACCACTAACACCAGAGAGTGCATCTCATATAAGAGGAAAAGATAACAAATACACACAGTAAAGTACAATTTCCCTTAAGTGCACACAGAGATCACAGTCAGTCTGGAGCTGATTGCTACATTGCTCATCAGGTCCCCAATAAGGCTCCTCACTGACACAGCTATAGAGTCCAGATCTCAGCCTAGCTGGCAAGCTACCCTCCAGTACCCTCTGTGTCCAACCAGTGCTTCGTGTCCCTGCCCAAGTAGCTCACACACACACACACACACACACACACACACACACACACACACACGCACACACACACTTTGAGATAAGTATTTATACAACTTCACAGACACTGCTGGAAAAGGCTGACACAGATTTGCCAGCTGTGCCCCTTTACCCAGAATATATGGTAGTAATTACTGCCACCACTAGCTAATAATTATCAGCTACCCAACGGCCCTTAAAAGGGTGTCCAATTATTACTGTGCAATATTATTATCCAATAGGTAAGTATGACTAATCAGTCAAGGCTTATTAGAGTGGCCTTATACAACTCTATAAATATGCAATGTACTCTAGAGCTTAACATATCCCTGCACAAACCAGCCACAGGTAAAACGTTTTTAAAATATTTAATAATAAATAATTAAAACACAAGGCAATACTACTACACCACAGTGCTATTCCAGAGTTCAGAGATCACACAGAAACTTAAAATAATTCTGTAGTACAGTTCTGACATAACAGAAAAACACTTAGTCTAATCTTTATAGTCCTAGTTATTTTTACAAGAAAACATACTTCTAAGATAACTTACTTAAGACAACAGGCAGTGCTGAGGTTGGATATCAAGACAAAAATGCTCAATAATTTCTGGTTCTCACTGTTTAAATTAAAACTGCTGTTCTGATAAAACATTACATCATTTGTTTACACTTTCTTGGTTCCCTGGCCACACAGAAACTGCATTTACATTCTTTTACAGTTAGAGCAATAAAGGACATTCCACATGTAAATTCTGGTCATTAACTTTAGCCTTAAAACAATATGCAGGATGCTTACTTCAGACTCATTGACTCCAAATTCTAACTTCAAAGGAATAGACATAAGGTAATTTTAATGTCAAAGGACCAATAAGAAATGCTTGATTTAGTTTTTCTTACAGCAGATGGCAATATTGCCACATTGCTGAAACAGCATTTCTTTACATTTAAGAAGCAAGCCTGTATTTTACATTTATATTTACAAATGCCAGAATTATGTATCAAATTTTATTTGGCTAGGCTAACAGCCTTCACCCATCTCTACCAGTCTTCACATCTCTCCCCCCCTGGAGAACTCAAGCTAGCTTTTCAAGTGCCCCTTGAGAAGAAACACTTTTGAGGGTTAGATCTATCTGAGTGTACCTCATCCCATTCCCTTTCTTGAGAGCCCATCTGCATTGGTATTGCTAATCCCACTGTGGTGCTGCACTGACATATCATATTCTTGCAACCCCAGGCTCCATCTTAGCAACTTGGCATTTTGCTGGCTGGCTCTGTTTAATCATATTAGGGGGTTGTGATCTGTCATTACAGTGAATTTTCTTCCATACAGATAAGGCTGAAGTTTCTGCAGTGCCCACGCTATGGCTAGACATTCCTTATCTACAGCTGCATAGCATTCCTCCCTGGATTGGAGCCTACGACTGAGATAAACCACTGAGTGCTCTTCCCCCTCTGAAGAAATCTGGCTAAGTACAGCCCCACCCCATGGTTCGAAGCATCCACCTGCACAACAAATTCTTTGCTGTAATCTGGACTGGCTAACACAGGGGGTCCTCCCAAAGCTTCTTTAAGCTTCTGGAATGCCTGCTTACATGCTGGGGTCCACACTACCTTATCTGGCCTGTTCTTCTTTGTTAGGTCTGTGAGGGGAGCAGCTATGGTACTATAACTAGGGACAAACTTTCTGTAGTACCCTTCTTTCACTAAGAATGCCCTCACCTGCGTTATAGTAACAGGTGCAGGCCATGCCTGAATGGCTTCCACTTAGGCAGGTTCTGGCCTTATCTTACCACTCCCCACTCTATGAATTAGATAGGAGACCTCTGCCATACCCACTTAACATTTGTTCGGCTTAATGGTCAACCCTGCCCTCTATAGTCTGCCCAGCACCTCCCTGACATGCTGAGGTTGCTCTGGCCAGGAATGGCTGTATATGGCAATATCATCTAGGTAAGCAATGGCAAACCCTCCTGCTCCTGCTAGTATATTATCTACCATCCTCTGGAAAGTCGCTGGGGCATTCTTCATCCCAAAGGGCATCTTTGTGAACTCATACAAGTCAAAAAGAGTCACAAAGGCTGACTTCTCTCTAGCACTGGGAGTCAAGGGCACCTGCCAGTAACCCGTGATAATATCAATGGTTGTAAGATACTTAGCCCCACCCAGCTGGTTTAGTGCCTCATCTGCCCTAGGCATGGGGTAAGCATACGACTCTCTGTGACTATTTAATTTCCTGTAATCCACACAGAACCTGGTGCTGCCATCCTTCTTTGGCACCAGGACCACTGGGGAGGCCCAGGGATTGTTGGACTCTTGAATCGCTCCTAGTTCCAACATCTCCTGTACCTCTTCCCTCGGAGTATGTTTGACTCTCTCAGGCACCCTATAAGGGACCTGCCTAATAGGCCTTTGGGGTCCTGTATCCACCTGGTGCTGTACTAGGTGGGTGCACTCTAGTTTCCCAGTGAACATGTCCCCAAATTCCTGCAACACTGCTCGGGTTTCTTGAAACTTGGTAGGAGATAGCTGCTGGGACATTGCTACCCCTTCCACCAAGGTGTCAGCCCGAGCCTCACTGAGAATATCAGTCTCCAGATCTCCCTCAGACTCCTCCTACAATCCACTGCAAATGCTCAGCACAAGGGCATCCGTATCATGGTAATGTTTCATCATGTTAACATGGTACAATTTGTGCCCTTGCCATCTGCCTAGCAGTTTCACCATGTAATTAACATCACTTACCTTTCTTACCACCTAGTAGGGACTCTCCCAAGCTGCTTGCAGCTTGTTGTGTCTGACAGAAATGAGAACCATTACCTGCAGCCCCACAGCATACTCTCTAGCTTGAGCATTCCTGTCATACCACACCTTTTTCTGTTGTTGGGCTTCTGCCAGGTGCTCCTGGGCCAAGCCCATGAGTTCCCTGAGACTTGTCCTGTGGTTTAGGACATATGCCACAATAGACTCCTTGTGAGACTCGCAATCACCTTCCCACTCATCTCAAATTAAATCTAGAGATCCCCTCACCCTATGCCCATACAGCAACCTGTGGATTCCTGGGGAACCTCTCTGTAAGCAAACAACAGATGGGCAAATATTTGTCCCACTACCTCTTAAACTGATCTGCAAATGCCCGCAGCATGGACTTGATTGTAGAGTTTAACCTCTCAACAAGACCATTAGTCTGGGGATGGTAGGGGATGGTCTTCATGTGCTTCACCCCACAGGACTTCCACAGACAAGCCAGCAGGTCTGACATGAAATTGGCACCTCTGTCAGACAGTATTTCTTTTAGGAAACCTACCCTGCTGAAAATCTCTAACAAAGCATTAGCCACCTTCTCTGCCTCAATGGAGGACAAAGTCACTGCCTCAGGGTATCGTGTAGCATAATCCACTACCACTAGGATATACTTTTTCCCTGTGGAACTTGGGGTACTCAGAGGACCCACAATATCCATAGATACCCTTTGAGATGACTCATCAATCACAGTCAAGGGCATCAAAGGAGCTCTCACCTTGTCTTCTGCCTTGTCTAACTTTTGGCACTGCTCACAGGTCCTGCACTACCTGTTAGATGTTTGGAAATTCCAGGCCAATAGAAGTTCTGCATAATATGCCTCTTTGTATGATTTATGCCCATATGACCTGCAAAGGGGATATCATGGGCTATGGCTAGAAGTGCCAGACGGTATGCTCTAGGTACTACCAACTGCTGTACTCTTTCACCTTCTAGCCCTCTCTCAGGGGTCCACTCTCTGTATAGTAACCCTTTGAAACAGTATACAGATTCCCCCTTCCCTTGAGAATCTGGTGCCTCCCTAGCTACCTGCCTCAGGCCTTGCAATGTAGGGTCTGAGAGCTGAGCCTGCTTCAACTCTGTCTTTGTAACCCTTTCCAGCTCCACTTCCACAGGAACTCTGGCATCCTCTTATAGTGGTGCCTTACTGTCAGCCTGGGTACTACTACTCACCTCTACCTTTGCAGTTACCCTGTCCAAGGGAATATCAGTACCCACAAGCAGCTGTGGCTCACCTTCAGCCTCACTGCTACAGCATAGCTCCCTTCCTGAAGTAACCACCTCACCAGTCCAGGCTGCAAGTATGCAGTCTGTCTGGGTCTCTCTCAGGCTACCAGACCCATATGCTTGTCTTCTAGCCTCACTGCATGTAACTGCATAAGTGCATGGTACTGCCTCATCCAAATCCTTCCCTCTCAGGACATCTGCAGGATGGTAGTTTAATAGCCCTGTTGTGTCAAGTCAACCTACTATTGGCATTTGTCTTTCCCACTTACTGGCTCCCTTACCTTTGGTTCCCCACCTTGCTACTGTGGACACTTGTATGCCACATGACCCCACTGGTTGCATTCAAAACATTTAACCCTAGCTCCTGGACTAGTGACTTCCCCTGCTACTGGCAGATTCTGTTGGGGCAGTCTGTGCTGCACACTATGGGTTCCTTTAGACCCATGTGCAGTACTGGGGGTCCCCTTCCTGTGCAGGGCTGCCCTGCTAGCCAGGTATAGGTCTCCCTTCTTTCCCAACTCATCTGAAGTAGCACATCGTCTATCAGCTAACCTGATCCTCATGTCCTCAGGCAAAGTGCTAATGGCTTGTTCCCTCACCAAAGGTTCTGCCAGCCCTTCAAAAGTGGTGACGTGACATCCACTCACCCAGCTATGAAAATAAGTGCTCAGTTCAGCAACATATTCACACACACTTTCATATGCCTTGCGTCTATGCTCATGAAACATTTTCCTACACATTTCAGGTGTTAGCTTAAAACATTCTAAAAGACATTTTTTACAGCAGTATAATCAAAACAGACAGTCAGGCATTTTTGATAAAAAAGTTGCAGCTTTCCCATGGAGCTTTCCCATGGAGTAACGGTTCAGGAATCATACCCAGAGCCTTTGGTCAACACTATGCTGTTTGCATACCCTCTCAAACATATGAATGAAACTATCAAAATTATCTCCTTCTTTAAATTGCAGAAGAAATTTACTGACCTGTTCTGCTCCTCAGGTCCAGTTACTCCCTTCCCCATTACCTTCATGTCTCTGGCAAAGAGTCAGCATTTCCCCTCATGCCTCCTCTTGCGATCATTTTCTTCAGCTTCTATCTCCAAATGCCTAGCCTCCAACTCAAGTCTCTTTAGCTCCAGCTGGATTTTTAAGTCCACTGCAGAAAGGTTAAGCTGTCCATTTTCCGAGGATATTTTATCTCCACTGCGAGTCTGATTGTCCTTTGCAGAAAGGTTGAGCTGTCCATTCTCTGAGGATGTCTCATATAAAAAGAAAGGATAACAAATACACACAGTAAAGTACAATTTTCCTTAAGTGCACACAGAGATCACAGTCAGTCTGAGGCTGGTTGCTCCCTTGGTCTCCAGGTCCCCAATTAGACTCCCCACTGACACAGCTCTAGGGTCCAGATCTCAGCCTAGCTGGCAAGCTAACCTCCAGTACCCTCTCTGTCCTACCAGTGATTCATGTCTTTGCCCAAGTAGCTGACACACACACACACTTTGAGATAAATATTTATACAACTTCACAAACACTCCTGGGAAAGGCTGAGACAGATTTGCTAGCTGTGCCCCTTTAACCAGACTATATGGTTGTAATTACTGCCACCACTAGCTAATAATTATCAAGTACCCAAAGGCCTTTAAAAGGGTGTCCAATTATTACTGTGCAATATTATTATCCAGTTGGTAAGTGTGACTAATCAGTCAAGGCTTATTAGAGTGGCCTTGTACAATAAACTCTATAAATATGCAATGCACTCTAAAGCTTAACTTATCCCTACACAAACCAGCCACAGGTAAAAGGTTTTTAAAATATTTAATAATAAATAATTAAAACACAAGACAATACTACTACACCACAGTGCTATTCAAGAGTTCAGAGATCACACAGAAACTTAAAATAATTCTGTAGTACAGTTCTGACATAACAGAAAAACACTTAGTCTAATCTTTATAGTCCTAGCTATTTTTTGCAAGAAAACATACTTCTAAGATAACTTACTTAAGACAACAGGCAGTGCTGAAGTTGGATATCAAGACAAAAATGCTCAATTATTTCTGGTTCTCACTGTTTAAATTGAAACTGCAATTCTGATAAAACATTACATCATTTGTTTACACTGTCTTGATTCCCAGGCCGCACAGAAACTGCATTTACATTTTTTTACACTGAGAGCAATAAAGGACATTCCACATGTAAATTCTGGTAATTAACTTTAGCCTTAAAACAATAGGCAGGATGCTTACTCCAGACTCATCGACTCCAAATTCTAACTTTAAAGGAATAGACATAAGGCAATTTTAATTTCAAAGGACCAACTTAGTTTTCCTTACAGCAGATGACAATGTTGCCACATTGTTGAAACAGAATTTCTTTACATTTAAGACACAGGCCTGTATTTTACATTTATATTTACAAATGCCAGAATTATGTATCAAATTCTATTTGGATAGGCTGGCAGTCTTCACCCATCTCTACCAGTCTTCATACAGACAACAGAGGTGATATTGTGGTAATCAATAAAACTGACTACATTATTATTCCCCAGGAATCATTGACAATGGTGCATTCTTTGGGCTAAGTCTACACAATTTAAATGTCTTAGCACAATAAGCAGCAGTACTAACTAAATATGCATGCTGCTGTTTGTGCCTACACCTCTGCAAGCACCGTTTTGTGGCCAGAAATAGTGTTTATGAACATAGAAAAGTCCTTGCATGTACAAGCATCAAATAGAAACAAAACAACGTGCTTATAGGCAAAGATAAGATATGAGCATGCACTGTAACTCTGAAATATTAAGGGCAAGTACAGTGAAAGAATTTTGAAGGAGGGGAAGTGAAATGGGGAAATTGTACACCAATAATAATGGTTTGTACTGCATAATAATTAATAGGAAAGGGTAAATTGGTGATGTATATCTATACATCACAGGCAAATGTGCTGAAGTGTAAAAGAAACATTTCTAACATAAATCCTGCCATATTGATGTAATGATAAATAAAAAATGACACTACTGGGGTTATGCACATAAATAAAAATAGACATGCTTATAAAGGATATGATAGGGATATAAAGCTGCAGTTTAACAAAGGGGAGTTAAAGTGTAATATACATGTTAATAACATGCTGAGCTGAGATAACAGTTTGCAAGGACATAAGATACATGATGGGACGAATGCATATACTTTAGTTATTGCATGTAGCATGTATAAACAGCGAATTTATGTATGCAAGCTGTACCACTACTGTTTTCTCCACCTCAGCATGTGTACACAAGAACGAATGAACCAATCAGCTGTTATGTCATGCACATCAGAAATGGACACACTTTTGCAAAGAAATGTCAGTGGTTTATCACCTATGAATATGTAATAGACAAGCAAGTATTGTATAGTCATGTAAATGGTAATCTAATAAGACACAACATACGCAAGCAACAAATGGCAACAGAGATTGGATAACATTTCATGATTTCAAGTTTTCCATTGTTAATTTGAAAGCATGACAGAGATCATACTGGGAATGCTTACATATAATCACAGGGAACATGAACATAACAGCAATTCAGCAACACTAATACATAAGAAACTGTTGTAAAAGAGAATTTGTTGCAATTTCTGATGGTCTGGTCATCACCAAGCATTAAGCTGTATAGTATGATGAAAACAATAGCAGTAATAATGAAATGTCCAGATGAAGGCATGTATTACAGAGCATCATTTTTAGGGAACAGGTAGTGGATGTGAGCAATGAAAGACATAGTAAACATTTGCATCATGTCATTTCTAAACACATGCCAGGACAGATATCAGATAGATGTATGCTAATCATGGACACAATATAAATAGTCCCATTGGTTATGTCATGCAGAACACATTCAAAGGAATTACAACTCTTTCATATCAGAAGGGGTATGGGTGCCCTAACATGTAGGAAAAGGCCAGAAAAAGGTGGCCCTGTGACTGTGCCATAACTATCATCTGTGCGTAAGCCATTGCTGTCTGACAGACAGATGTTGCCAGATTCATCCCCCTGCCTATTATACTAGGCTGTCTCCAGACCTCTGTATTGACTGCATGTGCCATGTCAGATAGCAATTGAGGGTGTCACAAATAACCAAATTGAATGTGTGCATTAAGAAAGGACTTAATAATATAATATGAGCAATCAGATTTAGTCAAAAAGCTTGAAAGGTGCTATGGATGTTATTGTCCACACAACAGTGAGCAGTACAATTATCAATGCTTCTTTGCCAAGAAAGCTGTTTCCATCATGTAGTATACACACTGTCCCAGAACTGAACCATTTTCTGTCTGTGTAGGTATGCTACACAAACCTGTACTCAATGTACCTGGCACAAGAGAACTCACAACATGACATCCCATGAATAACTAATGCACTGCAGTAATGATATATCAGGTTACTATCAAAATGTAGAAACACATTTGTTTTGAGTAATGACTTACTTGAAAAAAAAAGTTGAAAATGAAAACATTAATCAAAACAATGAAGTGATAATGTGGATAATTAAAAATTCAATGTTATTGACATTATCCAACATACCTTGCCTTCTGCTGATTTCCTGTCAATGTTTTGCCCAAGCCCCCCTGCCCTACATGTAGCGGGCTGCATCCCCCACCCCCTGCTTATTATATATACAAATTCTGAGATTGCACTACAGTGAGAAAAAGGGTAAAATTCCCAACCCCCCCTGTAGTACAATCTCCAATCAAAATGTCGACCTCATAAGAACGAATGCACACTTGCATTCGCTGTTGTGGATTCGAACATGTTCGGATCAATGTTATGGAAACTTTGAACAGTGACTTCAACCTTATACGTTTTGGATAATTGCTATACAACATTTTGATAGTAAACCTGATATATCACTGTCCAACATAAAAATAAATCAAATATACATAAAATTGTGTTCATGTAATATTAGTAGATTCATGTAATGTTGCCTTTTGGGTATTGAACAGCAAGCTATGTGACTCTGCCAACAATTGACATGAGGGTGAATCATAAGTACCGCAGTGAGGTTCTGATGGAGAGATGAAAATTCAGCAAGCAAAGGAGAGTAGTAGTGTTGAAATTGAATTCATCCTCAAGTCTTGGTGAGTACCTTCATGAGGTGGACCCTGTTTTTCACAAAATCTTACCAAGGCAACACTGATATAGAGACTATATCATGGACAGACGTAAATCAAAAATAAAAAAGATAGCTCGGTGCAGAAGACCCCGGATAAAAAAATGCCCAATCCTGATAGGCGCACTGGTGCCAGGACTGGAAAAGATGAAAGTGTAAAATCCTCAAAATACAGAAACATTTCTACAATGGGGCCAGGCCAGCCTCAAGATGAGGATGTAGAAGGAAGTAGCAGTCCACAACAATGACAAAAATTGATTGGCCAAAGAAGACCATAAAATGATAGAGTGGACTATTGAGGATAAGAAAGAAATTATGTATTGTTACTATTATGTAAAAAGCCCAGAATTTCCAGACACAAGATATACAAAATGATTAAGAGAGAAATTATAGGAAAGAAAAACACTTCCGCAGGAAAAACTGTCAGAAGCTTCAAATAAAAATTTGCGCTCATTAATACAACAATTTTTTGAAAAACAGTATATAAATCAAAAAATTTTTATCTGTTTGGGAAAAAGAAGCATCTGATAAAGTGAGAAAATATAAACAACAAAACTTAGAGATATTTGAAAAATGTAAAAAAGAAATATGTACATGGGAAAGAGAGATTTGATATGGTGCAATATTTATGCAAAGGAGAAAGCCAAGTTAACTAAAATAGAGAAGGCAGTCTCAAAGATATTTAAAGAGAAATACAGGCAAAGGCATCCAGTTATTGAAAATTTCACAATAAAAAGATTAATCACACAAAGATGTAATGTATACATGATGATTAGTAAAGCAGAAGTTAAAGAAATAGAAGTTGAGTTTATGGAGTTCTCGCGAAGTGAAGGATTTAATGTAGAAGGTCTAAAACAGACTACATCACAGTATGATGGAGCGTGGCCCCAAAATAAGGAAAAGAAAGATGATCAGGAGACATGTGAAGAAGAAATATGGACAGGGGAGAGGAAAAGAGATTTAATGTGGTGTAATATTTATGCAAATGAGAAAGCAAAACTAACCAATACAAAAAGAGCAGCGTCAAAGATATTTGAAGCAAAATATAGGGAAAGGAATCCAGATATGGAAAACTTTACAATACAAAAAATAAGAAGACTAAGAGGAAAAGTAGAAAAAGAGATTAGTAATGGAGAAGTCATAAAGAAGGATTTGCTGTGGTAAATTGAATACAGAAAGCACCACAACTGGATAGAACAATGGATATCCACAGTAAGGGGAACTCAGTGCAACAGGAAGCAATTGGTCAGGTGCCTTATCAAGATATTTTAGAGCCTTCCACAGGAAACCAGTATAAATGTTCATTTGAAGCTAGACAGCAAGGAAAGGAACAAGAAACTGTGGAAACTCTGATGCAGTCAATGTTGAGAAGTGATAGGCCAGTGAGTTCCCATATGACAGAACAACAGATGACACAGGATGAAATTGAAGAGAATGTGCCACAGGAACCACAGGAAGATGCTATAAAACCATACCTCTCAACCTAGAAACATCAAAAATCTGGACAAGGCCCATGAAAAATAGTTACAAATCTGTATGCTGATAAACATCTGATTTGCATACATAATTATGTAACCCTATCCACTCCAATGGAATTGTGGGATACCAACTTTCAAATGCAAATTGAGGAACAGGCAACCAAAATATGGCACCAGAGTCCCCCTGCAGCCACTCTGATGTCCCATTACCTGGCTATTTTGGCCCATTTACCATAAACACTAATGTGTGCATACTACTTTACTTCTACAATGATTATTTGGATTTTATTTTTACAGCACAACAATGCACAAACACTAATAGACATCTGGTAAAAGCAATACTGTCTCACAATGAAAACAGACTTGGCATCAAAACTTGCCTGCCCTTGAAATTTACATTCATTGAAACAGCATTGAAACTGGCACCACATCCAAAGAAAATGCATCTGGCCAGTGGTGGATAAAGATTACCTTTGGGCTGTTTTCAAATCATTGGCCCCTTGCACACAAAATAAGAAACATACATGTTTTCTTTTCTTTGATACACCTTCCTGACTTTATTAAATTATATTTGTTGTATAATACAGCACACTTGTTAGACAGAGTGCATTTTAAATTTATTGTTTAAACATTTTTCCAGTAGATTGTACTTTAGGCAATGAAACAAAATGCATGAACCAATAATGCCAAAACTGCCCAATTCAGAACATTTTCCATCATAAAAGTCTACTTCACACCCACATTATAAATAGAATGATAGCAGTATAAGCCATAGGCATCTTGCACCACTTCTCACACATTTTCAATTTCATTTTTTTTGGGGGGAGGTCAAAAAACAGGGACATGTTTTAAACATTGCGTGTATAATTTTGTAAAGTTGCTAGAATAAAATGTTGCATTACCACCATGCATTTCACTAGTAAGTCTTGATCCCAGGACCCTATGCACTACAGTCAGAGCAACATACCACTATGCTAAATCAGCAGCTTCCTGAAAAATATGAAGACTGAAATTTACTGGCTATCATTTAGTGAATTCATTTCTCACTTCTCACCACAGCTCTCAACCTCTTAGCACAAAAAAACTGGACAAACAAAACCAATAATGGGGGAATACAAATTTACTTCTCACTATAGCTCTCAGCTCTTAGCACAAAAAAAACTGGGGAATACAAATTCAGTTCTCACTATAGCTCTCAACTCAGCACAAAAAAAACCTGGAGAATACAAATTCAGTTGTCACTATAGCTCTCAATTCTTAGCAGAAAATACCTGGGGGAATACAAATTCAGTTCTCACTATAGCTCTCAACTCTTAGTACAAATAACCTAGGCAAAGCTCACAAGTGGTGGTGGCTAGGGACTTTCGACTCTTTTTACCCTATACTGAAGGTACAGGGTTTGAGCCTGAGTACCTCTAGCCACCAGGTATATATTGAATGGGGGGCATTTTCACACACACACTTACCTTACTTCAAAACACACACCTTACTTCAAATAGAAGTCAGTTCTTCATAAAGCTCTGCTCTCTCCTACTTGCATTTGTTCACATAAACAAGTTTTTCTTGATGATTCCATAAAGCTCCTCTCCCATATAATCCATAAAACTCTGTTTCTGTTCCCGCTCGCATTCTCTCACATATAATCCATAAAACTCTGTTCCTGCTTGCATTTGCAGCCATCCGGAAATGATGTCTGCAGGATATGAGCTCCTTCAGCTCAAATCTGACTGGCTGGTAGCCCTGATAGTTCCGACTGGCTGGTAGCCCTGACGGCGCTGACGTCATCGTGCATGTGATGCCAACAGTGTGAAAATTGAAAAACAATAGGGAAAAAAATCAGAAATGAAGGGGTGTCACTTGGAAATTGTGACACCCCTTCATTTGGACCCCAAAAACTCGGTAAAAAACGATTAATTCGGTATGGTTGGGAGGTATGTATAAAACTTTCTATAAAATGCCCACAGGAAATGGAAAACAAGGGATGTGCCCTCAGTATGGAAGAAAATGAGTTAAGAGAAGAGTTACTTGATTTAATAGACAAAGACAGCTATATCAAGATCAATGAGATAAATAGACTGCAGAAGGTTAATAAAACCCCAAATGTTAGAAGCTTTATAAAAAAAGGAAGACAGTAATTAGGACTGTCCATAGAGATCCATGTGATATAAAAGAAGTAAACAGAATATATATTACTCTGCTGCTAAATTAATAACTGATAAAGTTCTACTACAAGAAAACAAAGTAGCAAGAGAAAAGAGGGGGCGGAAGCTAATACTATCATGGAAATATCGAATAGAGAAAACTATAAAGCAGCTAAGAGAAGAAGTGTCATTGTTAGAAGATTATAGAAGAGGGAATAGATCAACAAAAATACTAAGAAAGATAGATGTGATAAAAGCAATGCACAGTATTAGAACAGACCAGGATCTATTATGCACTACTGGAGATCACAAACTAAAAATTTCAAAACAGGTGTAGAGACTTAGAAGATACGAAGATAAATGTAAGGGAAAAGCACAAAATAAGCAGTTTATTGATGACCCAAAAAAGTTTTATAGAGAACTGGGAAATAAGGTAAAAGGAATTGAAAGACCGCCAAAAAAAGAGGAAGTAGATACATTTTTGGAGAAGTATCTATGAAGATCCTGTGGAACATAGCAAAGATGCTAAATGGATAGAAGTAAAAGAAAGAATAAGAAGTTTAAAGGTACAGGATATAAATGGGATGAAATAACAGCCAGTGAGATTGAAACAAAGTTGAGAAAAGCCTCTAATTGGAAAACCCAGGCCCAGATGCAGTACCTAACTTTTGGCTTAAAGTATTAACTTCTTTACATGAGGATTTAGCCATGAGTAAGAACTATTTATATGCACACCCCGAACACACACCGCAGTGGTTAACAACAAGAAAAACAATGCTCTTACTTAAGTGTGAACCTGCAAGCTACCCAAAAATGATAGACCAATAACTTGTCTTCCAACAACGTATAAACTATACATGGGAATTGAAGCTAACAGAGTTTATAGTCATTTAGAAGAAAACTCAATTATGGCAGTAGAACAAAAGAGCAATAAAAGCAAGTCATATGGAACAAAGGATCATTTGTTGTTAAAGAAAGTTATAGTGGAGAACTGTAAAAAGGGAAATAATCTAAGTATGGCATGGATTGACTACAAAAAAGCATTTAATAGTATCCCACATTCATCGATAAAAGAGTGCTTAAAAATTTATAAGATACACCCTACACTGATTGACTACATTACAGTAACCATGAAACAGTGGCAGACCACTTTACAATTAAGCCATGATAAAGGATAGATTATTATCCCAGGGATAAAAATTCAAAGGGGGATATTACAGGGTGACTCTTTCTCACCGTTGCTATTCTGCCTTCCCATTAATCATTTAAGCTGTTTACTTAACAGCTTAGACCATGCCTACAATTCGGCTCCTAGAAATCAACAAAGTATAATGACTTCTCATCTTCCCTTTGTTGATGATTTAAAACTGTATATCTCATCAGATGAGGACTGATAGCACAGCTGCAGGTTGTCAAAACATTTTCAGATGATATTGGAATGTCATTTGGTCTTGATAAATGTGTAAAAGCAACCTTTAAAAAAGGAAAACTGCAGCACCAGGAAAACATCAGTTTGAGACAAGAATGTGATATAAAAGAACTTGAGCAAGAGGGAGTGTATAAATACCTAGGAATTGATGAAGGATCAGCAATAAAACATGAACAAATGCGAATAAAACTCAGTAAAAAGTACTTTAGAAGACTTAAATTAATCCTGAAAACAGCATTGACATCAAGGAATAAGATCCAAGCTATAAATTAATTTGCTCTTCCTGTCCTAACTTATAGTTTTGGAGTGATTGACTGGCCCCAAAAAGTGTTGTATATATTGGATATTAAAACAAGAAGGATGCTTCAAGCTTACCAAATGATTTATAAAAATCAGTGTATACCAAGATTATATATTCCACGTTCCAAATGAGGGATGGGCCTCCTTGAAATTGATTACATGCATAGATCTGCAATTGCGGGACACCACTCATATTTACTGACCTCACAAGATCCAAATGTAGTGAATGTTTTGAAACATGAGGAGAATAAATCTAAGATGATGTCTTTGCTTAATTTAGCAGAAGCATATCGACGTCAAGCAGGAATGGAAATCAAACCAGAAGTGGATAAAAACCAGGCAGCAACTGAATGTGCCAAAAAACAAAATAAAGACTATAAGGTGAAGGACCAAATGAGAAGGCAAGAAATGTGGACAAAACATAAATATAGTTGCAAGTATAGAAATCTTCTGGAAGAGCCTGATGATGATCAAAAGCAAATGCAGGAATGGTTAAGGAGAGGCAAATTCAAACCAAGAAATGAAAGGTTAATGTTGGCAGCCCAAGATAGTGGGCTATGTACATGCTGGTTTACAAAGTTCATTGAACATGTGGGAGAAACAGACATATGTAGGTTTTGTAAAACCAAATTGGAAACAGTCACGTACCTTGTTGCTGGTTGCGATGGACTAATGGCAGAGGGACTATATACTGAAAGGCATAATAATGTGGCGAGACTGTTACACTGGAGATTGTGCAAACATTATGGTATCAGACTGGCTGAAAAACACTGGAAACATGACCCACAAAGAATCATAGAAAATGATGAAGTTTATATCACATGGGATCACCCAATACCAACAGTTCAATAGATAGATGCTAGAAAACCAGATATAGTGGTCCAAGAAAAGAAGACAAAAGTAGCATTGATCATTGAAATCACCACACCCAGTGACTACAGTGTCTTGTGTACAGAATGACACAAAGTCATAAAATACCTGGATCTGCAGGCAGAAACATAAGCCATGTGGAAGAAAGATACCCAGACAGTTCCAATAGTAGTAGGAGCAACAGGTCTTTTAAAAAAGAATTTACAATCGTATTTAGATATGTTACTATTTCATGTAACACCATACGAATTGCAGAAGGAGTCATTACTGGACACATTGTGGGTGCTGTGAAGAGCACTACTGGCTGACATCAAAGAGTGAAACAATACTAATTTCATGAACTTTAATCGTACTTTGACTTGGGAATGGGGTCCATTCCCATCATGGTATTAGAAACCCAAAAGACTTGGAGAAATTAAAAACGGAATAAGTCTTAACACAACTGTGACACTCTACCTATGCTAAATTATTACATCAGATATATGTGTCGGAGACAACCTCTGAAATAAAATGGATGGAGAAGGCCTCTCCCACCATAAATGGGCACATTAAAACTATGGTGGATCCTATTCATGCAATACAGTGTAAGGACCGACAATGCTAAACGACAATGAGTGTGAATGTTGAACATATGAGCATTTGACAGCAGAAAGTACATGATATTGTACAGGATGAATGTACCATGGTAGAAGTGTCACAACAGTTATGACATATGTCCATATGTGAAGGCACCGCATCATGCTATTGCTCCAAGATATATCTGTGCTTGTAATTACTGTACTAAGGCAACAACATACACACTGTCATCTCATTCCCTTGTACCAGAGGACAACACTTCCTACATATAATATTAAAGGAAAATGTAATCACACGTTATCATTACTCTGAATAAAAGCATTGTTATATGAGAAATTATCATAGCTTTTTGTAACAGGAATCAATATCTATAAGTGTACAGAGTAGATGTGTTTGACAACAGTGCTAGCAACATGTACAATGTAGTCTGAGCAGTAATGTTTGTATCTGAACTAACTACCTAAGATCACAAGCTACAGATTTGTGCCTGAATCTCAAGAACCACATCACCATGTTGAGGTACATCTGAGACAGTACATTGTAAAACTGATGACATTACTACTGTTTATTAGCTGGATGTTTATGCTAAAAAGTGTTATAAATACATAATAACACTGTATAGAAACACATCATAAATGTACTTGAAGACTATTATACATAGCATGTAGGTGAAAGACACACTCACAGCTGGCCTTAAACATCCTACATATGTAGTTAAACAATGTACAAAGCACAGTATCAAAGTCACACAAAACAGGAGAATTCACACCCCAACTGTGAGATACGATACTGCACTTATGGTAGCATTATGTAATCATTGTTTGGTCAAAAGGTGATTTTCCCTAGGGATGCTTGGATTTCCTAATGTAGCACTGTCCCACTGTAAATCCATCTCATAAGTGGAAGTCAAAGTAAAAGTGGTTATGAAGTGGCTAATGGTATCTGACTGCAATCATGATCACACTATTTAAGCAGGGAATGACTGGAGCCACCTACCTATCTAGTTACACCATCTAAACAGCACATATCAGTAACCAATTCCACTGGAGAAAACTGAGCACAAGCAAGGCAAACATCATTTATGAAGGGATGACATCAGAAGTGCATTACCAAGAAGATGTTTCTGGTAAAATGACATTTACGTCCATGTTGGGTTGTAATAGTTCCCTCTGCAAATGTGTGTAAACCAGTCCTGAATTCATTTACAGTCACCGACACACTTATAAAAGTTAAACACTTCTGTATTCAAACTATCAACCTATTTTCAAATTTTAGGGAATAATCTAAGTAACACATGAACTACAGTAGAAGTCTGACATTTAAAGTGTGACAGTTCACTTTAGAAAGAATGACCTTGTCATTGTGTTGCACCAGGAGTGAAGGGAGAGAGTATAATTTTGTAATTATGTACTCTTATTGCTGGCCCCCAAATCTCCTGTCATTAGAAAATATGAACTCCCCAAACTGTTAACAAATGTTTGCATTATTTTCCATCTAATACCATTAAGTAGATATTTTTTTTTCAATCTCTGAAACTCTTAGTGGTAGCATTAACTTAGACAGTTGCAGATATAGTATTGCCCAAAACAGATATGGTTTCTCTCAGTAATGTATAGAAAATTGAATTCAGTATAGTATGATGAGTATGCCAAGTTACACTCTTGTATTGCAACGAAACCGTGGCTGTGAAAGGTCTGATAAAGGGATGGTGGAATCACCTAGTAGTTTAAAACCATTCTCCAGAGTAGAAGTTGATGGAGCACAGCTGTGTTGGGGGACATGCTCACTTAAATGTAAACAGCCCCCCTCACATACGTATGCACAAACACATGCAAGTCCTACATGTTGAGCCTTAAATCGCCTTCCTAAACAGTTACACAATCTAGACAGCACTGTATTATTTGCAAGTTCCACAATAGAAGTCTGATTTTAATAGGAGTGAGGGCACTTTTGTCAGGATGACCTCATCAGCGTGTTTCAGAGATGATGTTTCAGTAAAACATGAGGTAAAGAAGCTGTGTGAAGAGTTAAATGCATTCTTCTCAGGGGAAGTAGGTGCAGCACTAAACATTATACAGTCTCACACAAGTTTCTCATACTTAGTATTAAGCCCCCTACCTATCTAGTTATAAAATCAAGAGGTCACAGTATTATTTGCAAGTGCCATGGGAAAGGACTATCTCTATCTCTGTGAGATAGCACATTTGTGCTACTTGAAAATCCATTGTTTGGAACTGGCATTGTGCATCATAGGTTGTGCAGCAAACGCATATGTGTGCACATGACAATGTAACATCACTGCGATTGTCACACGTAATTACATATGTATCACGGGCATTGCTACAGGAGAACTACCTTTTAAGTATGTAAATTATACCTGTACTAATTTAATCAGATATGGAGTTACATTTCAGACAGGCCTGTATGTGTGTGATTTTAATTAGTCCCGGGAATGCATTCCTATGTAAAAGTCAGTATTTGTACTTGAAAGATATATATTTAAGATGGATGCAGCTGAATGAGCTGAGTCATACAGGTTAGAGTATGTTATATAAATACTTCAAAGCCATACCTGGCCTAAACACATACGATATGTGATGAGGAGTCATGATGATTAGAATAAAAGTAGTGTGCCCATCATACATATGCAAGTACATTTTAAATTAAATATCATCATTGCCATGTTTAAGAAACTGGACACATTAGCTTGAGGTGAAGTGATGTGAAGCATTAATGACATAAGTGAAATAGAAAAGTTTACTTATGCAAGTATTATTGATACATTGCTTGCAAGAAACATATTTAACATAAATTTTTCTTTAGTTTTGCAGTTGTTGTCAGAGATGGGATTCTTGCACCCTTTATAAAATGATATTTTAGTTGGATTTGAACCCTTAATTAGTTGTGTTCCTTATCAATACTCATTCCACTTATGCCTTTCCCCACAGAGATAGGTATACAACAGGTGGATTTTCTTCCCTCAGAACTGTCCAAATTGCTGAAGAAAGTGCAATTTTGCCAGGTGTGTTTGCACTACATAAGACATCCTAAACTAAATTTTTCACTTTTTTCCTTAGGTATTGAACAATGTTTACATGCCAACAAGTAGAGATTAGATGCAGATTAAAATAAATAATACATATTGAGAATAAGTGCAATGTGATCTCTAAACAGGATTTGAACAATGCATCTCATGCCTTATTTCACTCTATTCATTCAATTTATACCTTATGCCACAGACTTGGATATTTGTCAGGTTTATCCCTACACTAATTACTATCCATGGTGCTGAGGGTTGTGAATGGACAGAAAATGGAACAGGCATTAGAAGAAAATGTATGATAGAGAAAAAAGCTGACAGTAAATTAAATGCAATCAATGAGTATCCCAGGATTCAGCAACCTAAAATCCTGTGCCTGAATAGTGGCAAGGCCCAAGCACAGAGTTTGGAGGCTGTGCAATTCAAGAATGTAGGGTGGGAGCATGCACGAGCCTCCCAGCACTATTCTGCAATGGACACCACTGAATAATGCTAATTTCCTCATTTTCTGGTGAAAACCATGCAAATGAAGTCAATTAGTGATTCAGGAAGAAGGCAGACATCCGTGCCAGAATGGTGTCCACTGCAGAAATGTATTCGGCTACTAGCCGAATACATTTCTGTAAAAAACAAAATGGAGGCATTACAGCTGAAAGTAAACCATGTATTATAATCATTAGGCATGCCAATGGCAAAATAAATATGGCCATTGCATGGAAAAGGGTTGAAAAATAATAAAATTCAAAGGTTTTTTTTTTGGCCGATGTCAGCCTTTTAAGCATAGGGCAGCAGCGTGCAAATGGAATCATGCCAAAAAAAATGTGAAAAGACAATTTTAAGTGAAGTCTGCATTTTGCCATTATAGTCTATGGCATGCAGAATCAAAACAATAACAGGGAATAGTGGTTGCTAAGGAGAAAGGCTGAGATGTAGTAATGTAACAAGGAAATAAGGCAGTGGGGTATGCAAATGAGCAAATTTTAATGAATCATAAAGTAAGAGACTGTGTCTCAATGCACCTAACCATGTAGAAGCTATAATTCTGCAGTGTAAGCAGGAGAAGCAGCTGATATGAAAAGGGGAGGGTGGCATGCTTGGTGTAAACACATTGGAGCTCCACAGCTCCCATTGGAGCTTAGGTAAGCAAGCTAAGCAAGGGGGGGGGGGTGTGGCTGGGGCTGTGTTGACTTATTCCATGAAATGAAGAGTGTGTTCATGTCCAGGGGAGGGATATTTCTGTTGCAAAGTGTTTACTTTAGTTAAACGGCTTGACATGGCGAGCACATGGTCTAAAACAAAACAAAACAAAAAAAAAAAAAAACAGAAATAGCAGGACTGTTTACATTTGGACACCGGATTTGGGCAGTGCACCTCGGTGTTTAAAAGGGGCTGAAATGGGAAGGGAAAAAAGGAAAATAGGTGAATAAAAGCAATCAAGTCCATATAAAATAGCAAGCAGGTGGAGTGTATTATAGCCAGCCAATTGCACAGCAGTATAAACTGTGCAAATAGCTTTCAATCTGTTTTTTCCCACAAACTCTACAGCATCATTGTACACACTCGGGGGAATTCTAACCAACAAAATGTTAGGGGCTGCTGTCACTTTGATACATCATTATGTGCTAGAGTCTGAGGGCAGTGAGGAGGATAATGCTGGCAACCACCACAGACTGAGGAGGAAGAGAAGAGTGTCCAGACCCAGGGTAACCTACCAGGGGTTACATGATATTGAGCTGGTAGAGTGCTACAGGGTGGACAGGGACATACTTAAGCAGCTCATCGAGCTGTGCCAGCCTCACCTCAGACCCAGAGCACACAGAGGGGAACTCATCCCAGTAGGTACCAAGGCATATGTAGCCTTAAGAATATTAGCTACAGGTACTTTCCAAAGACCTACTGAGGACATCATGGGGGTCTCACAGGCATCTGCATCCAGGGTACTCCACCAGTTCCTGGATACCATGCTACCACATGCTGGTGAGCACATTTATTTCCCCAGCAGCTGTGAGGAGTGGACCACAATATGCTCCTCTTCCACCATGTAGCAGACTACCCAGAGGTAGTAGATGCTGTAGACTGCACGCACATCCACATCAAAGCACCACCTAGTGAGCAGGGCAGGGTCAAAATAAACTGCAAGAGTTTACACTCCATCAGCTGCCAGGTCATGTGCAATGCCCAGGGCATTAACATGAGTGTGTGTGCTGGCAGCCCTGGAAGCTATCATGACTCCCACATCTCACATTCCTCACAGCTGTATCAGGGATTTTCCAGGGGGGGGCATCTCGTATGGCCATCTGATGGGGGTGCTGGCTATGCACTGGAGCCGTGGATGATGACACCCATCAGAAATGCACACACACACACTCAAGAATGCCATAATGAGGCACACGCACAAACCAGGATCATTATAGATTGTGTGTTTGGGATGCTCAAGTCACAGTTCCACTGCCTTGACATATCTGTTGGATCCTTGTAGTACTCTCCAGCCACATGTGTGCACATGTTCATAGTATGTGCCATGCTGCACAATATGATCCTGTGGAAACAGCAGCAGCAGGAACAGCACAGGGAAGGGCCACAGAGACCCCACCATTGCCACAGTCCCCAAAGGCACAGAGGGACTCGGAGGAGGAAACCCTTGAGCCACCTCCTGTAGGCAGACAGAGGCATGCTCAGTATGGCCTGGCCTTAGCAAAGAGGCAACACATAGCACACACACTGACACAGTAAGCACCCAGGGACTGACACCTCTCTCCAACTCATGCACACATGGTAAAATGGATGTTACACACATCGCACTACCTGTAACTTACCATGTATAGGCAGTGTACTGCATGCATATGACACAGGCAGCTCTCAAGCACCATCCACACAACTGCTGAAGGAACAAGGTAAGTCAGTCTTTTTAACAATAAATTAATGTATTAGTATGTTCTGGTAGCATATTTGTGGTATTGTTGCATGCATGCAAGGAAATTGAGTGGCCTACTGGGATAGCAGCAGGCAAATGACAGCTATATGGGACACAAGGAAATGCTTGCCCAGTACTGGCCTTCCCACACTGTGCAGTAGTACCAAAGGTGATAAATCCCACTGCAGTATATGTGGGGGGGGGGCAATTAACCGGGGGGTCATAGGTCACCGGCATGGATGTCAGTGTGGGGATCCCATACTCATCCCTTAGCCTCACCCAGGAAGTCAGTTGTAGAAAATCATAAAGGAATGTCTGGCAAAGTCCCACAAATGGCGACAATGATGAAATACCCCCTACAGACTTATGCAGTGGTAGCACAGCAGGTCTTGCAGTTGCAGTAAGGATCCGAAGGGTAAGAAGTCTGAAACTCAAATGTATGACATTACAATCTGACCTGTGGTCTTTAGTGATATGCTTCTAGTCCCAAAGATAGGCACAATAGTATGATAAATAGAACCAAAATGTAAAGCAAATGTCAGCACAGTCTGTGCGAATGTGTACAGTTGACAGGTGTGCCCCCCCCACCCACATTCCCATAGAAATGCAGTAACATGTATGTTTGCAGGGAATAGCAGCAGAGCACACATTGCCAGGGCTGTCACAATAAACATGATAATTTGTTGCATGTCCACAATATGCAAGGGTCAATGAGCTATGTATATGTGAGGCTAATACTGTCAGCATTCAGCCAGCACTTACTCCTGGCTGTTGTCTTGCAGTGGCCTAGGTACAGTGCTGTCTTTGACAGGGCAATGTTCAGATAACTGCAGTGCCAACTATTATGCATGTCAGCTACATCTACGGTAGGAGATGTACACACTGTCCAGATGTCAATATCTGGTAATGCAGGAAAGCTGTACAGGTCATGGATAGGGGGCCACACATATGGGCAGTACACAGCTTAGAGTAACCTATGCAGTGCCTACCATACCTCTCAACTGTACAGACCTATTGCAGAATGTCTAGAGGTTTGCATCATAATTGTGGTCTTTATAACATGAAATAGTGGTTGCCTGGCAATTCACTGGCAAATCACACAAGACTAAGGTTAGAAAATAATGACAGATTGTCATGTCAAACTGTATACCCACAGAAACATGCATGCTAATACAAAACCTGTTAATGACTCAATTTTCTAGGTTTGTAAGGACAATACTTAAAAGTGGTCCCTACATTTAGGCCTCTGTCCCCAATCACTTATGGCTTTGTCCAGATGTCTGGCTCTCAGAAGTTGAGGTACCTGAATGGCAGTGTACTGCCAGTGTATAAAGGTCTGCACCCTGTCTGTGTCAGCACTGACAACATGTCAGTGGCCAACTGCCATACCCCTGGAATGACACAGGTTGTCACAGAAGGAGCAGAAGTATGCATTGTATATCTGTTCTGTTTGTCCTAACATTGCATTTACCTGCCAACTATTTGCCAGACAAAAAAGGGTCATGTCAAAACAGCAGTGTAGACAGTGGCGAAGCAGACATCAAACCCATAATAGCAAACAAGCAATTACCAAACCAGTCTCCCAACTGTCTATGTTTGGCAGAACATGATTAACACCCTGTCCCCATGTGTGGACCTTTGTCTGACTGTCATATTTTGGCCTGTGCAGATGTCAGTCTGTGATGGTATGACAGCTAGGCCCACATGTAGCCTCATAATAACATATAGCAACACAAACCATCTAAGGACCCCAGCAAATGGAGTGGTGCAATGATTGACAACCAGCTAAATAGTTACACTCAGAGGAGTGAAGTCCACAACCTTATGTGTAATGTAACAGCATGTACCCCGCCCACATCAGAATTACAAATACATAACAGCAGCCACTGTGGCCAAAGCCTGTGACTGGACTACAGAAGGACAAAGAGACACACATACGGAGAAGGGGAACCACTGGCTAAACAAATGGAGAAAGTTCACCCCAGAACAAACTGTGCAGTAACTTAGGTGCCATGCAGTGTAAGGGGTCAGTAAACATCACCTGCAAATACACAGCACACCCATGTAAGTGGAGGTCCACAACAAAACAAAACCTAAACAATGCAAAATCACATGAGAACCCCACAAACCTTCACACCACAGACCATGTAGACTCCACACACAAGGGTCTTGCAAACACTGAGGCCTTACCCCAATCCCAAACACCTACACTTCACAGATAGGATAACAACACTGTCCCTCTACCCCATTCCATACAGACTCTGCTGAGGTGACCCCTGTCTGGCATACAAAGCAATCCAGACCCTGCTTTGATGGGAATGTAGCACATCTGGAACTCAAGGCCCACTCCATCAATCTGTAGGCTTGGCATCAACCTGGTCTGTGATTTCAGTACAGATTGTTGGTGTGAGAGATACGTGTACCACACACTCCCCATCTGTGCAGTACACTCCCTCTCAACAGCAAGCCAAGTGCCTTAATACCCCTAGTGATGTGCTCCCTGTATAAGTGCATGGGAAACACAGAAGACAGTCCTGTGATCCCACCTATGTCCCTGCTGGAAAGCGGCTCTGTGTGCTGACATGTCCTAACATTGGATACACTCTTGTCTAAGTGGGTTATAAGGGCTTCAGGGCCAATATCTTTCTAACGTCATAGTAAACCACTGGCCTATACACAACTGTCTGTCAGTGGTTCACCACATTACTCTGTACTGCTCTGCCACTGACATACAGTGCTATGCGGAATATTCTACACATATAATGGACATGCCTGCAAAGTAGAATGCACTCTGTACCCACACCCACACCTCCCAACCTCTGACAGCAAGACATCTGGACAAGGTCATAAATAAAAATGGGACAAAGGCATAATGATAGGCATGTGTTGTAAATATTGTCCTTACATACTGAGAAAGTTGGTACTATGAGGAGTTTTGCATTAGCAGAAATAGTCTGAAAGTTATGTAGTCTGAAACATACTGTCTGTCATTATTTTGTAACACCAGCCTGCAATTATATGCAACTAACTTGCCATAAAAACACAGGTTTATGTAGACTGGATGAAACTTCTAGGGAAACACCTGGACAATCTGCCATAAAATGTACATTTGAGAGGTATGGCCACACCAGGATATGACTTCTCAGGTAAGAAAGATACCATACAAGCAGGATATTCCCACCCAGTATATCAGTAAGTTGCTGGGCTGTTTACACAGTGTCATCAGCCAACCAGTTGTAGCCACACCTCGCAACTGGCCTTGTTGGGCAAGAATGTATATAGCCAGGCTCATAATATTGGTCTGTGCATCATACATCTTGTATTCCTCTGGTAAAGCACTGTGATGATCTGAGGATGTCTGTTTCTGGGTAATGATACAATACATTGCAGTGTCAGACTACAGATATGCAAGAAAATGTCTGCTAAACAAACCCAGTACCCCTAGGAAAGTCCTGTTTACTTCTGAGAGGTATGGCTGTAGCACACAAAGCCCCAGACTGGAGTACACCTATCTCTGGAATGGAGTCCGACTCTCACTATAGAAGGTCACACTGAGCATGCTCCTACACTTAGAGAATCACAGGCCATGTTAGGGACCACATCGGACTATATAACTGTACCGTGTATATATGTCTTTATATATGGACAGCTATGTACACCTTAACTGCCCCTACACACACCCATCAGACAAGATTATCTTCAGATAGCTGTAGGCAGCCTATATGTGATATATCTGCATCTGTTGCATGTGATACACAGACATATATATGTGCAACAGATGATATGTCAAGCATACGCACATAGATGTGAGGGTGTGAGAGACAGACAGTGATAGAGACAGAGACACAGGGGAACACACACAGAGTGAGTCACACACACAAATACCCTGAATGGCATAGAGTGATGCCCTGCTGCAGACAGTGGCATACCGGTCATAAACAGTCATACATGCCAGCATGAAGGTGAGCTCCATTGTGTAATAGTAATGAGGTGGGGTTATAATATCACATCACCTGCCTGTGTATGTGTTTCTGTAGATCTAAGTATTAGGATGCTGTTCCCACTCAGTATACTTCCCATTGCCCTATTTCTCAAGATCTGCTGCTGCCATTCACCTTAGAGGTACCATTGGACACCCCTCACACCTGTAAGCTTTGTAGGCATGTGATAACTGAGTAACGCTATAGTGCAAATAACTAGAGAGGTAGTGGTTCTAATCTCCATCTTGGCAAATGTAAGTGTGTGTGTGTGTGTGTGTGTGTGTGTGTGTGTGTGTGTGTGTGTGTGTGTGTGAGTGAGGGTGTGTTTGTTTGCTTGTAAGTGAAACAGTTTTAGGCCATTCCCACTGACAACACTTCCCAATGCCCTACTTTAGAGGCACTGCTGATGTCATTCCCCTTAGAAGTATATTTGCACAACCCCAGCTGTATAAGCTCCATGGTGTGTGCAATAGCTATGTAACAGTATAGTGCAAATAACTAGATAGGAAGGGATTCTATTCCGAGATCTGGCAAATGTGTGTGTGTGTGTGTGTGTGTGTGTGTGTGTGTGTGTGTGTGTGTGTGTGTGTGTGTGTGTGTGTGTGTGTAAGTATGCATGTTTATAGGATGATGTATTTTGAGGACCTTCCCACTGACTACACTTCCCAATGCCCTACTTTTGCAGTCCTGCTGATGTCATTCCCCTTAGAAGTACCTTTGCACAGCCCCAGCCATATAAGTTTCGTGGTGTGAGCAATAACTATATAATGGGTTCATATTAGAAGAACAAAAACCCTAAACTGCGAACGCTCACATGAGCGAACATGCTGGTGATCAAAGTTGCTATTGTGGAGGGCTGTGCCCACCACACCCCCCGCTAACTATATATTCTAACTCAAGGTCACATTACAGTGAGGAAAGGGCAAATATCCCACTCCTCACTGTAACATGACCCTGTAATCCCACTTTCAATTCCCAGCATTTTCGCTCATGTGGGCATTCATGGTTTAGGGTTATCGTTTTTCTAATATGAACCCCTATATAACAGTATAATACAAATAATTAGATAGACAGGTGTGTGTAAGTGTGTATGTTTATAGGATGACATATTTTGAGGACCATCCTACCCACAACACTGACCATTGCCCTACTTTAGTAGTCCTGCTGATATCATTTCCCTTAGAAGTACCTTTGCACAGCAATAGCCTTGTAAGCTCTGTGTGCATGCACTAACTATGTAACAGTACAGTACAAATAACTTGATAGGCAGGACTTCCCTTCCCACTTCTGGCAAGTGTGTGTAAGTGTGTATGTTTATAGGATTATGTATTTTTAGGAGCTTCCTACCAACACTTTTCAGTGCCCTATTTTAGCAGTCCTACTGATGTCATTCACCTTAGAAGTACTGTTGGACACCTGTCATCCCTATAAGATCTGTAGTGTGTGCAATACCTGCATAACACTATAGTACAAATAGCTAGATAGGTAGGAGTTCTAATCACAGTCCTGGGAAATGTAAGTGTGTGTGTGTCTGAGAGTGTGTGTGTTTGTTTTTTTGTAGGTGAAACAGTTTTAGGCCATTCCCACAAAGTACACTTCAAAGTGCCCTACTTTAACAGTCCTGCTGATGCCATTTCCCTTAGAAGTACCTTTGCACATCTCCAGCCCTATAAGCATCTTGGTGTGTGCAATAACTATGTAATAGTATAGTACAAATAACTAGATAGGCAGGGGTTCCATTCCTAGTTCTGGAAAATGCGTGTGTGTAAGTGTGTATGATTGTATGATGAAGTATTTTGAGGACTTTCCCACCCAATGTCCTACTTTAGCAATCCTGCTGATGTCATTCATCATCAAAGTACCTTTGGGCACTTGTCAGACTTGTAAGCTCTCTAGCTCATGCACATGCGATAACCGCATAACACTGTAGTATAAATAACTAGATAGGCAGGGGTTCTATTCTCAGGTCTAGTAAATGTGTGTGTGTAAGTGTATGTACAAGAGTTTGTGTGTATGTTTGTAAAACAAACTTAGAGGACTTTCCCACCCACAACACTTCCTAGTGCCCTACTTTAGCAGTCATGCTGATGTCATTGCCCTTAGAAGTACCTTTGGACAGTACTCAGCCCTATAAGCTCCATGGCATTTGTTCATAGGTTCATAGGTTCATAGGTTCATACTAGGCTATCTGCCCTAGGGCATTTATAAGCCTAGCCAGAATGTGTTTGGCTTTCGCCACCCATTTTAAATTTATTTTGCTATGCCCTTTTTCGAGTTTAGTATACTGTGCCTCTATCTAACAGTGACACAGAAGTGATACTAAACCTACGATCTCCCATCCACTCATCAAGATTCCTCTTGAAGAGAGTCAATGAGGGACTCTGCCTAACCTGGACTGGGATTTTATTCCAGAGTGAAGGGAGCCTCTGGGTTATGAATCTGTCCCTCCAGCATGTCCTATTTATTTCAGTGCTGAGGTTCAAGTCTCGGCGCGTAGCGCTTTCGATGGGATTTGGATTTTCTGAGGTGCAGCATGTCCATTAATTCGGGTTGGACATGGCTTTATGCCAGGCACAGATCTCCTCTGAACAGGCGGTATGCCACTGAGTAGAGCTGGAGTTTCTTTAACCGGGCAGCATATGGCATCTGTTTGAGCCCTTTGATCCTCTTGGTGAGGTACTTTTGGGGTCTTTCCAGTTGCTGCAGGTGTCTGGTAAGGTACATCCCAAAGGGCATTGTACTCAATTATGGGCCTGATGAGGGATGAGTAAAGAGGCACGATGACCTCCCCTGATCTAGATGTGAATCCCATTATGATTAGGTGGGCTATATAAAATGTTTTTCTAACCACTTTGGCCACGTGGTTGTCAAATGAGAGATTGCTATCAACTTGGGTCCCCAGGTCCCTAATTACTTCTTCTGTACTTAATGGATTTCCACCTATGTGGTAATTTGTGGGCACTTTGTTTTTGCCAAAGGGGATGACTATACACTTTTTGGCATTTAGCTTGAGGCCATGGCTCTGGCACCAGTTGTCTGTTTCTATGAGGCCCTTTTGGAGGATGCTTGTGTCGGCTGGAGAGTCGATTATGGCACCCAGTTTGCAGTCATCTGCAAACTTGGTCAGCCACAGTCCTTCCGTGTTGGCCTGTACCTGAAGTATATACCGAACAAGAGAGGTCCCAGGACTGAGCCTTGTGGGACACCACTTGTAACTGGTTTGGAGTCTGACATGGCTCCAGCAATTCTAACCATGTGGGTTCTGTCCTTGAGCCAGTTTGCAATCCATCTAGTGACATAGGGTTTATATTTAAGCTGGTAAGCTTATCTATAATGCCCGAGTGGGTATTGTATCGAAGGCTTTTGAGGTCCAGGTAGGCTGTGTGGACCACCTTCCCTCGTCAATGGCCTTGGTGACTGTTTCAAAGAAATCAACCAGGTTTAAGAGGCAGGATCTGCCCTTAACAAAGCCGAACTGGGTAGGATCCAGTGTTTGTAGGTCCCCAATATCTTTATTTATGAGGTCCATGATGATCCTTTCCATAGCTTTGCAGACCAAGCTAGTCAGGCTTATGGGGCGATAGTTTCCAGGATCCGTTGAGGCACCACCTTTATGGAGAGGGACCACTGTTGCTGCACGCCACTCTTTGGGCACATATCCTGTAGTAAGGCTGAGATTGAACAGTAGTTTTATGTTTGGGTTTAGCTCTTCTTTGAGTTCATGTAGGCAGCCCGGACACCATCTGGTCCCATTAATGCTGTGTTTTTGCTTTGGAGAGGGCTCTTACCTGAGCATCTGAGATGTCAGGGGCAGCACTCTGCTGGGATAGATATTTGCCCTTTGGTGGGGAGGGAAGTTTGCTGAACCTGTCAGCTAGGATGTTGGCAATGTCTGTGGTTCGGTGTATTTTTGTCATTTTGGACTAATTCTGAGCATATCTGGGAATTACCACCCAGGTTCCTAACATAACTAAAGAAAGCCTTGTGATTATCCTTCGTGTCCTGTGCAATTTTTCTCTCAAAGCTGGCCTTAGACAATTTTATGTGTGCCCGTAGTTTTTTGCTAATACTGATCAGTGATGCCTTCCCTTTTTGGGATTTTTTTTTATCATTTAGTAGCTTCCTCCTTCTATTGTATAGTTTGTTTATGGCTGGGGTCCACCAGACAGGACGTCTGCCTTTGGAGGATTGGGTCTTGGTTTTATTTGGGATCGATGATCCATGCATTCCTGAAGGTGTTCATAGAATGCGTTTTTAAAGGTTTCTGGTCTGGGCTGTATTTTCCACAGGCCGGGGCTTTGAAGGATTCCACCTCAGTTTTGAGGAGTGCAAAATTTGCTTTAGAGAAGTTTTCACTGTGGTTTTCTGGGCAGGTGGGGTCGGATGTGAATATCCAGTGAGATTAGTTTATGGTCTGATCTTACCAGTGAGGATACACTTCTGGTCTGGAGCATAGAGTCCCCATGTTGGTGATGATCAGGTCCAGTATGTTTTCCCTCTTGTGGGAGTGGTAACAAGTTGTTCCATAGCATTTGAGTTTATAAATTCTAGGAACCTTTGGGCTAGGGTGTTGGAGCTAGAGTAATGCTCCCAGTCTATGTTTGGGTAGTTGAAGTCGCCCAATATAATGGTGTTTGGTGAGACCTTCATATTTTCCAGTGTTCTCAGGAAGGCTGAGTGGGGTTCCTGGGTTTGGGAGGGTGGTCTGTAGCAGGCTATAAACTGGAAGGCAGTTTTACCCACTGTTAGTTGCACATGGATAGTCTCTGATGCTTCGTGCTTTGCCACCAACCTGGAGGTGTGGGTATCTTTGATGAATATCGATACTCCCCCTCCTTTTGTGGTTCGGTCCAAGTTTTGGGGCCGAAAAGCATGGTATGAGGTATAACCTGGTAGTGCTGGGGTGCTCTCGGGAGCCCTGAACCAGGTTTCTGTTACTGCACAGATATCGATTTGTGATAAATAAGTAAGAATATAGTACAGATATTAGATAGGCAGGAGTTCTACACTCAATTGTGGCAAATGTGTGTATGTGTGTGTGTGTGTGTGTGTGTGTGTGTGTTTGAAGGTGTTTGTAAGTATGTATGTTTGTAGGGTAACGTATTTTGATGTCCTTCCCACCCAGTACATTTCCCATTGCCATACTTTACAGTGGCTCTTGATGTAATCACCTTAGACATACCTTGTGACACTGTTAAATCCTATAAGCTCTGTGTCACGTGTGATTACTGCATAACACTGTAGTACATAACTAGATAAGAAGGGGTTCTAATCTCAATACTAGCAACTATAATACTGTGTCTGTGTGTGAGACTCACATCAGTGTTTGGTGAGACTCATATCCTCTGAGGTTGTGGGGTGTACCATTTTGAGGCATGTGCCACCAAGTACACATCCCATTGTCCTACTTTGCAAAACCTGATATTGTTCACCCTAGATGTACCTGTAGACACTTGGCAGCCCTCCAATCTCTGTGGTATGTGCAATAAATGTGTAATACTATAGTGGAAATAGATAGGTATGGGTTCTAATCTCAATACTGACAATTATAGTAGTGTGTGAAGCTTACCCCCTGTGGCTGTTGTGTGTGTGTAGGTTATACCATTTTAAGGCCCGTTGACCCCTTACACATGACATTATCTTTAAAGGCTCTGTTAGTGGCATCTGTCTCACATGCACCATGTAACACTATACAGCCCATACCAGTCATCTGTACAGATGTACATGGTATAGCCACATGTTTGCAACCTATATGTGGTATGTGTCCCCTGACAATGAGCACTCCTGTGATATCATTGCCAAACATATCACAGTTACCATACTGACACACATGCCAGCATCAGACATCATACCTGACTGACACGTCATGCTGATACAATGTCTGTCACTGTATCATGTGTGCAGGCAAGTAAGAGCAGTAGACAAGACCAATCACTATGTCTGGTGGGTTATCCCACCATCCATGAAGGCATTTGCAAGATTACCTGTTGTAAGAGGTTGTGTGACATATCCTAAGCATATAATGTATGTGGAGAATGGCATGTGTGTGCAGCACTGTAGTGCATACATGTGGATATGTAGGATTACTAATATGTCTATTGACAACTGTGTATGTGTTTCTGTATGCAGAGCCCCTGTGGCTGTCTTCAGTGTGTGTTTGTGATGACTATACCATTTTGTGCTCCTCTTACACCCTGTGAACTCCCCCATTGACAACCTAGTGTCAGTCCATACAGATGTCATCCACCATGCAAGCACAGTTACACAGTTTCTAGCACCAAGCCACTGTGGTGCAATGGTCGTATCACTGTGTATTGTATGTTAATAGAGGCTTAGGTCATCTACTCTGATAAGCATCACATCCATGAGCATGTGTGTCTCAATGCATGTCCCTATGCTGCGTTGTGTGTGTGTGTGTGTGTGTGTGTGTGTGTGTGTGTGTGTGTGTGTGTGTGTGTGTGTGTGAGTGATGGCTCTAACATGTTAAGGGCCTCGGAACCCACCATTGCCAATCCTAACAGTCTATGCAATTGCCACCTACTTCAATAGTAGTGGCAGACACTGTCACAATACAGTACCACTGTGCTATCTGTGTTATGTATCTAGCACTATCATTCATAAGACTGTGCAGGTAGGGCTGTGCTCAGCCCTTTATCAGCTACCCCATGTACAGGACTATGACTCTATGTGCGCTCCCAGCACGAGATGCCAGACATGCATATGAGAAAGCAGACACACATACTAGTGATTGTCAGGTTAGACTAACACAGGCAGACCTGTGTCAGGAATATATACCCGAAACCTGTCATGCACAGTACCAGGCAAGCCTTCATCAACTACATGATGGTCGAGTGGATGTGTCAGAAATGGCAGAGGCAACAGGTGCTGATAGCTGAATCTGTTGCAGTGAATGTAATGGCTAAGCTGGTGAGGGACCCGGTGCCAGTACTCAAATAACCTCCTCTGTTTGTGTGAGCCTGCAGTCCTACATAACCCCCAGGTGACATGTATGTAGGCTAGGTGGCTCTGTCAAAGCTATGTAGGCAAGGTCACACTGTCTGCCACAATTGCCCCTCACACACTTTTGCATGTAAAGACACCTGGTAAACATGCACATATACAGCTGTACCTTGGCTATGACAAGGTCACTGTGTTTCGACTCCGCCTTACTCATCATTGCTACTGTCAGCAGGCCCATAGCCGGCAGACACACAGACACCTGGAACACAATCAGAATAAATTATGTGACATTACAGTCAGTCTGCAGTACTAACAGCAATAGTGCATCATTGCTAACAAGGTACATACACCTTTAAGTGTGCCCATAACTACTGCCAGCAGACAGCACCTTACACAGCATGACATTGCTACATTGTACTATAGTCACCCTGTGCCTCAGACCCAAATGAGCATGTCCGTGCATCGATGGTATGGATAACATGGTTGTGGCACATGTATCATCACAAGCACAAGGTGTGGTGTTGGATTACCAGGGGGCTAAGCTGGGCCATACAGCTGACATCATGGGTGTGTGCGTGTGTCTGGAGGGGTGATGTCCAACTGGGCAGTGCAGAGGAGCTTTGGATGTCTGGTGGTGACTGGCTTATGATAGGGATGTGTGAGCATTTGTATGCATACCATCAAGCAATGTGAATGCCCGACACAGCTCTATGTTGGACAGCTGTGGACCGTACATGGCAGGATGTACTGTTCACCCTTTCTTGGCAGAGATATGGTAACTGGTTCTGCCAGGAGTATCACTGGCACCACCAGGCACAAAGACAGATGCAGTACTACTTCCGGATGGTGACTGCTGTCTGCTGGACCTGCATCCCTGATGAGATTGGCCAGGAAAAAGTGCCTATGGTCTGCTCCGGTGTGGTGTGGGCAAAACCCACCCTTCTGTAATGCTGTTGATACTGCCACTATGGGACTGTGAATGTGCATGGCCATATGGGCTCACAGCTGATCATGTTGCTGACTTACATCCACCTGGCCACTGCCCTACCCCCACCACAAGCTCAAGCACAGACATTGAATGGTTGAGCAGTGACAATGTTGCACCCCACTGTCTATCTACAACATTGACAAGATGACATAGGTCATCACAACTGCTGTGGAGGTCATCACTGCTACTGTCAGGCCCACAACAAAGGGTGACAAATCCTACTGTGTGATGGGCCTAGAAGCAGGATGGTAATTGTGGCCAAGACCAAGACTATTGGGGTGAGCTATACAGTGTTACCATGTGCTTATGCATGTACTGTAAGAGCTGACTTACTGCTATACAGACCACACACAATAACAAGGTGTAATGATATGTGATGAGAACAGATGAGGGGACAAGACTATACCGTATCACTGCAGTGCATAGACAGTTCAGACTCACAAGAATTCATTTCACACAACATTGCAGGACAGTCTGCAATACATACAGGAAACATGTAAAGTACTAGGTGCATAGTCTCATAAGATGATATCAGGCTATTGGCCCTGATGACCTCATAATCTTGGCCCAGACTTTTGCCCATGCCCCTTCCAAGCCAGCACCTGTTTCCCCTGTCCAGCTGGGACACATGTGGGATGCCAGTGGTATCTCATCCATTTCCCATGCAGTTATCCAGCTTCTTCTTCAAGAGGGCTATGCACGTATTCTAGTAGACATGGGGATGGAGTGTATTTTATAGACAGTGTATTGTGTAAGACACTACACTATCCTGCCAACAATTACTATACATCTCATAGCTCAGGTGAGGGCCTTCCATGCATGATGCATGAGTGCAGCTTGTTGTACAGATATGCAGAAACACCATCAAGGCCGGTTCGGACATGGCCTTTTATGCCAGACACAGGTCACCTATGATCATTCTGTATGAGAGTGAGTACAGAGACAGGGCTTTCAGGCTACCTGTATAGGATAGGTGTTGAAGACCCTGGGATTACCTGGCCAGGAACCTCTGTGGTCTCTGCAACTGCTGCATTTGCTTGGCAAGGTACATCCCAAAGGAGCCATTGTACTTAGAAATGCATCTGTTAAGGGTGGAGTACAGGGATGTTGTGGCCTCCTGGTTCCTGGATGACATACCATATTTGTGAGGTGGGCCATGTAGAGATCCTTCCGTGCAATGGTGCCAACACGCTGAGAAACTGTCAGGTTGCTACCCACCTTGGTGTGCAAGTTGGTTCACACCTGATTGCATGCCCAGTGCATTATTACTGTCATAATTAGTGTGGATGACATCTACCACAGCTGGAAGAATGATGCCTCTCCTGACATTCAGTTTGCGGAATTGCTTCTTGCACCAATTATTAATTAGGTGAGGGCCTCTTGGGGGATGCTCATATCAGTAGGGGAATGTCAGACAGTGGCCAGCTTGCAAGCGTCTGTGCACCTGTTCAGCCACAGACAACTGCTTTTGTCCTGTACTTCAGATATTTATATCTGAAACAGTAGAGGCCCCCAGACCAATCCTTGGGGTACACCGCTTTGGAAGACTCTACTACTAGAGGTAGTTTCCACTACTTTGACCAAGTGGGTACTATCATTGAGCCAGTTAGCTACTCATTTGGTAACATACAGGTTGGTGCCTAGTTGTGTTTGTGTCTGTGTTTTGGCCACCTGGGGGTTATTGTGAGGGAATTGGGCTAGGTGAAGTTGGGCATTGTTCACCATCTTCCTCTCATCCTTGTGTTTGTTGACCACTTTAGAGAGGTCAACCAGGTTTAACAGACCTGATCTCCCTTTGATAATACCATGCTGTGTGAGCTCAGGCATTTCAATGTAGCCGATGTCCCTCTTCATGAAGTCCTTGATATTGCCTTCCATGCCCTTGCAGAGCAGGCTAGTTAGGCTGATGTGCATATGATTGGCTGGGTCAGTGGATTGCTCTGCCTTTGTGTATAGGGATGACAGTAGCTATCCTCTGTGCAGATGCAGTGACACCAGTGCTTAGGCTGTCGTTGACTACAGTGCAGAATGGATCTGAGAACATATGCCTGTATTCATGTAGGATGCAGCCAGAGATGGTATCAGGCCTATGGAGACTTCTGTGTGTTACTTTAAGAGGGCACTATGGACCTGTTTCCTGATGATGATGGGATGGGGCAGGTGCTGTGCATGCACATGTGCATGAATGGGGGGACAGGGGGGTGATGTTTACACATCACATGTCTGCAGCCGGTTGCCTATGTCTATGCCATATGTATATGGTGTTATTGGGTCTATATTAAATCACCGAATGCTTAAAAAAGTGAATGGTGATTAATTGACCCTATGTAACCAAAAGCTTACAATCAAAACTGTCAGAACAGCAATTTTTTTCCTAGGGAAAAAAATTGCTGTTCCAAAACACATACACACAACACAAGCACACCAAACAGCAATCCACACACATACACCTAAAATCTGACACCTAACCCTACACTAAACTATACACACACCTCTAACTTACCTTACCCCAAACTCTAACCCTAAGGTCCATCATTATCGCACACTCACCTCATCTGCTCCCTAACCCTAACTCACCTAACCCGCCCTAACCCTCACGTCCACACAATCGCAAACATACCTAACCCGCGCCCTAACCCTAACTCACCTAACCCGCCCTAACACTCACATCCACACAATTGTACACTTACCTGAACCCAACCCGTAACTTTCCACCACAGCACTGAAAATGCCGAAGCAACAGAAATGGACAACCAAATTCTTTCCCTAGGAAAAAATTTGGGTTTCTGTTGCTTTGATATTTTAAGCTTTTGCTTACATAGGGTCGATTAATCACTGTTCGCTTTTTTAAGTGTTCGGTGATCTAATATAGACCCGGTGTTATTGACCACCACTACAGAGCAGATTTGTGTGTCACCTCTGGTACTGCAGAAACATGTGTGGAAGGCATAGTGATTGGCCTTGGTAGATGTATCCAATTTGCACCCAAAGATAGCCTTAGGGTAATTCACATGTGACCTTATTTGCTTGTGCAGACCAAGGTGACATTGCTTCCAGTAAGGCACCTGTTCCTTCTTGGCCTTGTCCAGCAATTATGTCCATCTATTATGGTATTTGTGCTGTCCACCACATAATTCTTCCTTACTTTGAGGTGTTGCTGAGTCCATGCAGCTATGTAGGTGCACACATAGTATTGTTGTGTGGGCCTGAACACTACTGCTAGTTCCAACTGATGTGAAATTGGCTGTAAAACTACTTCTACCTGTTCTGAGGAGATTTATAGTCATTTGCATAAAGTCAATTTTGTTTGACCCTGACAAGGTGGGGGGGGGCAGAAGAGATGGTGACCTGAACAGATGGCTATGTGGTCAGATCTTACCAAGAAGGATGACACTGTAGGAGTTCTATAGTAGCTACTCATGTTGGTAAGGACCAGGTATGGGTTATTTCCACCTGTCGTATGAGTGTTGACTGGCTTATCTACTGTATAACCATTGACAACTCTGAGGAATATTTGTGCATTCATGTTCTGGTGGCATAAGTCATGCACACTATGGTTGGGTAGTTGAAGTCACTCAGGAGCAGGGTAGATGATTGAATCCTGAAAGATTCCAGCAAGTCCCAATAGGTGTGGTGGGTGTCCATAGTCGCAGCTGGAGGCCTGTAGCTAGCTATGATTTGAGTAGGTGTTTTGTCAGGGATGTCTCCTGACCATCATGCTGTTTGGCCAGCCTGGAGGTGTGTATGTATATGTTATGTTCAACACTACACCTCCTGTGGCTTTGCAGCCCTCCATTTGGGGTCTAAATGTATGATGGGATTAGTAACCTGACAAGGTTGGTGTGCTCTCCACAGCTACAAAGCAGGACAATGTATGCCTGCATTGACATGGGTTTCATGCTAAGGCACCTACCTCCTGTTAGAGCAAGACATCTGCACAAGGGTATAGATCACTGGTTGGCAAATGCCAGAAAATAGTGTCACTTTATAAATCTAGCTGAAACACACGTAGTTGCCAGCAAACACAGTGTCGCATTCACAGGTCTACTCTGCTGGATATGACTTCTAACAATCAAATGCCAGTGATGTGCCAGACAATACACAACTGTATGAGGCATTGACTACAAATATGAGGCAGACATGTGGTCAGTCTGCAAAACTCAGGTCAGTTTTCCGGTATGGGTTCAGTATATAACATACAGTTCAACACACACTTATGAGCCTGTTATGTTTTATGCACATACTCTATATTGGTGTCTTACATTTGTAGGGCAAGCATATGTATCATAGTAGCATTCACAAGTGACATATGAATATGTACAACATCCCAGGTAGCTGGCCTAGCAGTGTCACACTCAGTATTGCACAACAGACACTCCAGTAGTAGTCATACATTAGCTGACCTTTGCTGGGGTGACTCAGGGGCCAGAGATGTAATCCATATCAATGCAGACAGGGCAAGCAGGAATGGCCATTGGTGCCGGAAAGCAGCATGTGAGTCCAGCAGGTCTTGTTGCAAACTAGAGTTTAATGTCCTATTTGACATTATTGCATTCCCCCTTCTGCATTCCATTATAAAGTTACGTGATTGACATACCTGTTATAGTGCTGAAAGGTTTCCTCAGAATACTGCAAATGGTTAGGTTTGTGTAGTTGCAGTCTGTCTTTGTGTTGATGGGTTCAGACCTGTGTTGCATAGGCAGCAGCTTGCTTTTTGTAGGTAATGCTCATGAGCAGGTGATGGCCTGTGCACCAATCAGTGTCTCCCACTTGCTACTTGCATCCAGAGCAGCTGTGTTGTCTTTCCATTAGCCAATGCCATAGCAACATATTGCTATAATTAAGTCATTCGGGTCTATATTATATGAATGAATGTTCATAATATCGAATGCTCTAAAAAGCAAAAATGTCAGACCTCAAACCCATTATGAATATATATGCCAACTCTGAGATTGCACTAGAGTGAAGAAAGGGCAAATATTCCAACCTTCACTGTACTGTGATCCCACAAGAAGTACATCGATGTCTGGCATTTTCACTCTTTAGAGCATTCGGAATTATGAACATTCATTTATATACTATAAACCCAGTCCTTCATGTGGGCCTTGCCCCTTTTTCTTGCCTGTGTGGAGGACATTATGGAGGTGTGGGGGCTACAGCTTCATAGACAGTAGGTGGATATACCTCTCAGGACAAGACATGTGGAGACGGCCCAACAACATGGATGACAAAGCTCCAGAATTGGGTACAAATTGTAAGTAAGCGTTGCTGTTATACATATAGAGGATGCATTCTCTGTGTGACTTGATGTCTGACAGTGATATGTCTCTGACATACCTCTCAATTGTCCAGATGTCCACAGACTGCCCAGAGGTCTGCCTGTTATGTTTGGTCTGTTCCTCAGACAACTTCTGTTTTTGTGAAATCAGTAGGATAATGTGAGGATTATAGTCAGTAAATGTTGACCTCAATTACTGTTTCAGACATCATATCCATCAGGGATGTTATGTTACAACAAACCCTGTAACACCAGTAACTGTTTCAGTTTGTAACACCATTATGTAAGATATGTCCCTCTTTCCGTCTCCCTGTCCCCCAAGTATGTCATGCTTTGTCCAGATGTCTTGCAGTAAGAGGTACAGAGGTATGGTATATCATTATTTAGTTACTGCACTCCTGATATCATCCCAGTGACTTAGCAGACTCCTGGAAGTGGTATGCAGCAGCGGCCATATATATGGTCCCACACCCTGGACATTCTGTGGATATCTGTACAGCTGAGAGTTATGTATGTCTGGCCATTGTTAAAAGACTGCCAAGATTGTGTAGCAGTGTTGTGTGCAAATGTTTGTTGGGCTGAGTAGGGAGAGTAGCAGATGTGAGTGTCATAGATCCTTTTTTATCTGACTGTGCATGCTGCTACTGTTCCCAGTAGACTGTGAGTTTGGCCAGTATATGCCGGTGTAGTGTATGACTGGCAATCAGGAAATGTTTGTTCAAACAGTCGTTCTACTCTAGAGTTCATTTGGGGTACTAGTATGCTGCTGTGACTGTGGTGCAAACGGTTGTGGGTGGACATTTTTGCACCGATATCTACTTTTCCCTACAGTTCCATCCCTGTAGTGCATGCTATATTTGGAAATACGTGGGTAATTCCCCAGAACTGATTTGGGGTAGTGTCATGTTGGTCTTACTGTGGTTCAGAGGCTGCTGAGTGAAATGGTTGGCAGCTCTCACTGTTTTATATCTTCTGTTAAATGGCTACGGTCATACCTCTCTACTTTCCAGATGTCTAAACACTGTCCAGATGCGTGATTCATATGTTTGGTCTATTGGCCATAACAGTTGTGGGTTTCTGACAAATCACTGGGATGATGTGAGAATTGACATCAATAAATAATGACATTCACTTGTATTTCACACCTTATATGTTAAATACATATATATATATATATATATATATATATATATATACACACACACACACACACATATGGCTTACTATCATAAAATTGAAATTCAGAATGTAAAGCTGTTACTTTCACTAATCAGATTGTCGAAATTCAGATTTAGTTGTAGTTCAGAATATCAAATTTTACACTTTGTGCAAAAATTCGAAATGAAATTGAATGTGTGAAAATACTCCCATCATTGATCACGTTTAGCATGAAATTTCCATTCTCGAATACATATTAATGACTGAATCGTTATAAAATGAACATATTGATGTGAATTGTGAAAGAAGCCATTCATTTAAATAGTACCAGAAACCAGTGTATACTTAATCCACCATTCAGTTTGAAGTGAACATGTTGAAAACTTGTTAGAGAAATAGGACATTCATCCAGTCAAATGTGCAGATGTCAAAGTAAAGGTTTTTACCATACAGAAGGAAGCAGTATATGTGCTAACACTGCACATTAAATCCTTTTGTAACTGTTAAAATGAGCATTGCAGAGCAACTAGTTTAGCTAGTCCACATGAGGTCATGTCATCCCTGTGTTCTAATAGTCGCATGAACTGGGATTCTTTATCATGTAATCATCTCCTTTTAGGTGATGATGGCACACATGACAGTAAAATACTTTTCAAATCTCCCAAATGATTTTGTTCTTAACAGATGGTATGCAAGACATTCATGATAAATAACTGCTTTTTACCTAGTAGGCTTCATAACTGCCGATGCCATCCCTCTACTATATTCTGGCTTCTAGGATAACCATGTAAGGAAGTTTCCCAATGGTTCCAGAATGACATGTCAAATAATGGAGGTAGTCTTTCACAGGTAGCACTTCTTATGCCATACCTTCTTGGTCGCCCTAGAATATAATTGCTATGGAAGAAATCACATAATGGTTGTCCAGCATCAGGCATGTCAGCTGAAATGTACTCCAAAGTAGATAGCACTGACTTAGGGGATATGAATGCTAAAGCAGGTATCTGCTTACAAAGTAGTGCTAATTGTGTATAATTTCTGAATAAACATGCCAACCTCAACTTCTGTATTTGGCGCCATACTAGCTGGCAAGGTGGAACCAGCAACCCTTAGGCATACTTTCTGGGAAATTTCTAGATATACAATTCACTGCCCCATTCTCAAAATTGCTTAAAATCATGTTTGGTTTTAAGTCAATTTGGAAATCACTGCATAGTTGGATGACTGACTTCCAAAATTGATCATAACATTCTTCAGTATTTGAAGGCAGTATGCCATACACCACAGGGATAACCTTGCCTTCAGATGTTCCTGTGATGCTGCAATGGTGAGTACACCTGTCTGCACTCCCTTGTGCTAATAGTGAAGTTGCCATCCACCAATATAAATTCAGATGCGCAAAGCATCCGCAAGTTACCCTCAGTTGTCAGTATGACAGTATTGATTGAATTACTGGAGATGTGTGTGTGATGAACAATGAATTTGCCATTTTTTATTGGAAGCATATCTGACATCAGCTGAGTGAGGGACTCCAGTCTACACATACTTGCCATTCTATTCTTGCACCTTAGCCTATGAACAGTTTGCTTGAGGGCATCTGTATTTGTTAAACTAGTAACTACATCACTAGATGTTCCTGCCAAAACTTCATTAAATATCCTACATGGATCTTCCAGGGTCTGCTCTTCCCTTTATAGCCTGCAGTGCCTTACTTTCCTCATGTTGTAATATGTCTGGTCCATGAAAATGGGAAGTGCTCTTTTCCAGTTTTTCACTCTCAACAGCCTCTTCTGTGATACAATGGCCCTTACATCTGTCACTGTTCTTCTTTATGCAACAACAGTGCTTTCTACTATCGGTAGATTTCTCCAGATAATACTGGTAGCCATCCACACTAAGCATTCTCTGACCATTTTGGGACAATAAAGTTTTATATATTGCACCAATTGTACCTGGAAAGTCTGTGCCAGCACTTCGATGTGACAGGCCGATAATCTAGTACCAACCTATGACACTATGAACCTATCAATCTGCAATACATAGTAGTAATTAACATTGTCTGGTACTTGCATAACTTAGTTTCAACCTACTTTTACTTATATTTTCTATCTGAAAGTATCCTGAACATGTAGTGACAGACACTAATTCTTGACTGTATATGAACATTGCGTTTCTACATATATAAATACATACACACTAATAACCACTATGTGCACTCAATTAATATTGACATATTACTATATCAATTGCAATCATTGTAGAGTTGGCCGTACATTCAATGTTTCCATTTAGCACAGGTTATAAACAGTTACTAAACCAGTTGGTTAAATGCATAACTGATCCATGTAAACAGAGCTAACATTAAATATGCCTTCAAACATTGCACTATTTCACTCTGCTTTGTAAATCACAACTGCTTTGTAACTCGCGTACATTGCATGAATAGTATCAAATGTTACAATCATTTTCCTATCATTATAAATTGATTTTCAGCAACAATGATGTTCCATAGGACCACAAGAACATTACAACAAAACCAGAAATATTAGGAAAAACAAGTACAGTGTGGTGTACTTATCTATAGAGAAAAAAACTAAGCCAGCAACAAGTGAGCCATGAAAAAATGTAGTTTATTAAAACTACTTAAGACTTAATAAAAAGCTTAATTCAACAGACCGGTTTCGGCCTGGGTTTAACCTGGCCTTCTTCAGTGTATAACAGAAAAAAGCATACCAAGTGAAAAAAGTCTTATATGGTAAAACAAAACATTTGATTGGCTGACAAGAAACATCATAGTCATTAAACTCATGAATATTCATTATGCACTAAGTAATATTTAGACATCACAAAATTTAACTCATAAATATTCATTAAGCCCTGGATTAAATAGGGCACCAAGTTTGGTAATCCATTTCTTTTCTTTTGTATCAAGTTTGTGGTGCCAACCAGATTTATGGGTTCGATCACCAATGAGTTTATCAATGATAATAAAATGAAATTTAGCTGTTTGATGTTTGAGTGTGTGTTTATATAAAGCATTGGTAGTTCTTTTGCATTTAATGTCACTCAAATGCTCTGACATACGTAACCTGAAAGGCCGAGAGGTCTGACCAATATAAAAAGAATGGCAACTACAACAAGCCATATAGATAGCCCAGTCAGTGTTACAGTTGGCAAAAAATCGAATGTCATATACTGTGCTACTGTTTTTACTACTAAATTCTTTAGATTTCAGAATATGTTTACAGTTGATGCAATGACCACAAGGGAAACAGCCAATAAGTTTGTCACCCATAATGGTGGTCTGATACAGCTGAGGTAGTACAGAATCAGAATGATGTTTGTAATGATTGAAATGTGCTGCTAGGTTTTTTCCTTTACGAAAAGAAAAAGAACATACATTGGGAATTATCGTATTAATATTACCATCCGCCTTCAATATGTTCCAATTGTCCTTAATTATATCCATAAATCTATTAGTATTTCTACCAAATGTTGTAGTGAAACGTAATATGTTTTTTGATAAAGGTTTCTTCTTATATGTCAATAGATCATGTCTACGTAGACCCGAAGCATGGTTTTGGGCCATAGTAACATACCCTGAACTGTAGCCCCTATTCATGAATCTATGGTATAGATCCTGAGAATGATGTTTAAAACTAACATCATCCGAGCAATTATGTCTGATTCTAATAAACTGTGATTTAGGAATGTTTCTGGCTATATGTTTTGGATGATAGCTGGAGGCATGGAGTAGGGTGTTATGTTGGGGAAACTTCCTATATACTTCAGTATTCAAGGTATTATCCTGATTTCTTGTGATCAAAACATCCAAAAATGTTATGGAGTTCTGGTCATAGGTAATAGTAAATTGTATTCCCCATTTATTATCATTTAAATATTCCATAAATTCACGGAGATACTCAATGTCAGATCTCCACACCATCCAGCAGTCATCCAAATACCTCCGCCAGATATCAATCTCAGGCAAAAACAGATTATGAGTATCATCATATATCAGAATCTCCTCAATGTATGCCATAAATAGATCAGCATATATGGGGGCAAAAGATGCCCCCATCGCTGTACCTTTAATCTGTAAATAGCATTCCTTATCATAGAAAAAGACATTTTTCGTAAGTACATGCTCGATGAGATTAATCAAAAAAGTGATAAAACCAGGTTGATAAATATTTGACTTGCAAAGCCAATATTCAATGGCATCAAGACCAGCCCAATGTGGGATGTTGGTGTATAGTGAGCTTACATCTAGTGTGCATAACCACCAATTTCCCTCTATCTGCATGTCATTAACAATGCTTAAAAATTGGGTGGTGTCCTGTATCCTGGATCTAACCCAGGAAAGTAAAGGTTTTAAGTATCTGGTCAGAAATTCAGAAAGGGGCTCAGTAAGTGATCCTATACCCGATACAATGGGTCTACCTGGTGGATGTAGAGGATCCTTGTGTATCTTTGGCAGAAAATAAATGTATTGTCTAGCAGGATCAGTGATAGTTAAGTGACTTAAAGTTTTGGTTGTTATTATCCCATTGTCAACCGCAGAATGCAAAAAATTGTCAATTTGATGTTTAAACATAAAGGTGGGGTCGAGTGGCATTTTGGTGTAATATCGAACATCGCCCAATTGCTTGTGAGCCTCAATATCATAATCACTCCAGTTCATCACCACCACCGCTCCACCTTTATCTGCATGAAGAATAACAAGTTCTTTATTTTGTGCTAGTTCATTTAAACAAGACAGTTCATTGTCAGTCATGTTATTCAGCATAGGTAGACAAGTATTAGACACAAAATGTAAATCACTAAGTACACTGCGTAAAAAAAGATTTACAGAAGGATGAATAGGAGGTATAAATGAGGAGGCATGATATTTAAAGATATCCATTTTTTGCTGTTGTTCTTCCCCCTTATCCTGAAAAAACAATTTAAGGTTAATGAGTCTACAAAATGTAAATAAATCCTGTGCAAAAGTGGTCTTCAGGCACAAAAAAGCCAGGTATAAAAGATAAGCCTTTATTCAATAAAGATATTTGTTCAGGTGTTATTACAGTACTAGAGATGTTACAGACATTGTTAGCAACAACATAATTTACTTGTTCGTTAATACTTCCATAAGATTCTGTAGACTTGTAACCCTTCTTGTGTTTCCTGCCTCCTCTCCTCCCTCGATGTTAGGGGTGGGGGACTCCATGGTGTGCTGTGTTTCCGTGTCAGTACCTGATGATGTATCATAATCAGTGGTATCAGTATGGTTACCACGTCCTTTCAAAATGGAACGTGGACGTTTCCTTTTGGAACTGGATGTATTTCTGTTGTGCATCTCTTGAAATCTAACATGTCTAGTATATTTAAAGGGTTGCCCCCTCTCGTAATCAGACTGATCACGAAATAATTTTTTAAGTTTTCTTTCCTTAAGATGAGTATCAAAATTTAACAAATCTGAACTAAGTTTAGATAATGATGCAGAAAAAAATGTATCATTCTGATACTGATTACAATCATCTATTAATTGTAACACCTTGGAAGTTTCTTTATCTATAATCCTAGTGTAATACTTCGACAGAGATTCAACAAACTTCATTGAGCATTCTTGTTGAATGGATAACCATTCCGTGGTTAAAATATCATCAGGGTCAGCTACTAGAGGTTGAATTTTGACTCTCAAACCCCTAGGACTAATGCCTTTAACCAAATACGCTTTAAGTAATTTAAGGTGCCAAATAAAAGATCTAAGTGTTTTCATATTTTTGTTTAAATCACTAAATAGTTTTTCACATCGTTGTTCCGGCTTCATGGAACTAGTATTTGCTAAACCTTCAGAAACTTGACCAATACCAAAGGGTGCAAGATCATCCCTTTCGGATGATAAGTCCAGAAATATTTTATTTAGATCCATTATTGATGTAAAATCAATAATGTATAAGTATGAAAGCAACCACGCCCTGTATTAAAGAAAAAATCAATCAACAATCGGACAATAATGGCAATATTTCAGTTTGTGCAATATTGTACAAACAATAGCCACGTCCAATACAGGACAATAATGGTATAAAAATTCGAATTTGAGTGAATGAATACTGTGACAGTCCAATGCATAGTATCAAACCACTTAAACAGGTCAAGTGTTAAGCACCTTAAATGTAGCTATTTATAAAAAATTTTATGCTAGTGTAACCAGGGCAATAATATATAGTCCAAGAGGTCCGAGAGACAAAACAAAATCAAGAAAAATATAGTAATTAGACCCTGAATGATATTAACAGCCCAAGTAAAGTAGACAGATTATGTATGTTGTATCATCCAAAAAAGTACACTTATAGTACTTAGATCAAATATGGTCATTGATTTCCAAAAAACAATATGACTAAGGTATTTATATAGAGACTACTAAGTAATATCAGGATATGTTGAAGATAGCCAGCAAAAACGTTTGGCAAGAATATGTAAATAATATATAGCTGGTATACTAGTTCAAAACATACTAATATCCAAACATGAATAAAAAATTCACATAAGCTTAGATGTTGTTGTTATTTCAACATATGCAATATTTAAAGATTAATTCAAACTGATATACAGCATTTATAAATCAACAGACATATACATATGATCCTGAAAAAGTCATAAGAATGTATACATATAAAGCATACTTCAAATATGATCCTAATGGTCTCATTTATGTCCTAATTAAGTACACTGACAAAAATACTAACCAGCTAGTGTTAAACATTCATATAGTTCACATAAGACAATTATATGAATGTGATTATGTATACATCACATAAAGTCCTAACAATTTTGTTTGTATCCTGATTAGATAAGCAAACAACGATTGTGGCCAACTGATGTTAAACATGAATGTAATTCAAAAACACTTAACCAGAAGTGATCATAATTCCCAACATATATAAAGGTTTAACTAAAATAGAAAACTAAAGTAATGTCCAATAGTGTCCAAAAAGAAAAAAAGTGATATCCCTACTCATAAATCATGGACACTAATGTTCATGGAAAATATGGTAAAGTTACAGAAAAAAACATATTAATAAGGTTCAAGCACAGTAATCACATTCCCAGTTCAAGGTCTGATATCCAACGACCTGATAAATCCCACTGTCCGTTCCTGTATATGATAATACTTTCAACGACAAAGTAGTCAAAGTACGTTACCAAACAAAAAGATCAAAATGTCCCCCAAAAATGGTATAGTATCGATTGTCACAATCACGATGGAACTTCAATTACATACGCCAGTTGGTACCACCAAATGATAGTAAAAGTTCCCAAAACAGTAGAACAAGTGGGACGCCCAAAGCAAACACTGCACCACACAAATAGAAGTGGTTAAATCTGTTGAATGATATATCCTCAGGAAGAATGAATGTTAGTAAGCGCCCACATCAACACACCACATAGTTTTCAATTCCGCGTAGTTGTAATAAACGACTCACCAGGAAAAACTCTAATGACCAGTCGCTGCACTTTACTAACTTTCGAAGTAATGTAAAAGAAAAAAGATTAATCCAAACTTGAAAAAGGATGTCCAAATTGGTAAAGAAACGAGTCAGCCATACGAATAAGGACGAACACGCCAACACAGCACACCATAGATCCCCAGCAGGAAATGTAGACACGTGTATCAAAGTAAAGTTCCCCTGCACGTAGGAAGTTGCACGGCAAAAGGCAAGACCATAAAGAAAAAAACTAAGCCAGCAACAAGTGAGCCATGAAAAAATGTAGTTTATTAAAACTACTTAAGACTTCATAAAAAGCTTAATTCAACAGACCGGTTTCGGCCTGGGTTTAACCTGGCCTTCTTCAGTGTATAACAGAAAAAAGCATACCAAGTGAAAAAAGTCTTATATGGTAAAACAAAACATTTGATTGGCTGACAAGAAACATCATAGTCATTAAACTCATGAATATTCATTATGCACTAAGTAATATTTAGACATCACAAAATTTAACTCATAAATATTCATTAAGCCCTGGATTAAATAGGGCACCAAGTTTGGTAATCCATTTCTTTTCTTTTGTATCAAGTTTGTGGTGCCAACCAGATTTATGGGTTCGATCACCAATGAGTTTATCAATGATAATAAAATGAAATATAGCTGTTTGATGTTTGAGTGTGTGTTTATATAAAGCATTGATAGTTATTTTGCATTTAATGTCACTCAAGTGCTCTGACATACGTAACCTGAAAGGCCGAGAGGTCTGACCAATATAAAAAGAATGGCAACTACAACAAGCCATATAGATAGCCCAGTCAGTGTTACAGTTGGCAAAAAATCGAATGTCATATACTGTGCTACTGTTTTTACTACTAAATTCTTTAGATTTAAGAATATGTTTACAGTTGATGCAATGACCACAAGGGAAACAGCCAATAAGTTTGTCACTCATAATGGTGGTCTGATACAGCTGAGGTAGTACAGAATCAGAATGATGTTTGTAATGATTGAAATGTGCTGCTAGGTTTTTTCCTATACGAAAAGAAAAAGAACATACATTGGGAATTAATGGCTATTGTTTGTACAATATTGCACAAACTGAAATATTGCCATTATTGTCCGATTGTTGATTGATTTTTTCTTTAATACAGGGCGTGGTTGCTTTCATACTTATACATTATTGATTTTACATCAATAATGGATCTAAATAAAATATTTCTGGACTTATCATCTGATAGGGATGATCTTGCACCCTTTGGTATTGGTCAAGTTTCTGAAGGTTTAGCAAATACTAGTTCCATGAAGCCGGAACAACGATGTGAAAAACTATTTAGTGATTTAAACAAAAATATGAAAACACTTAGATCTTTTGTTTGGCACCTTAAATTACTTAAAGCATATTTGGTTAAAGGCATTAGTCCTAGGGGTTTGAGAGTCAAAATTCAACCTCTAGTAGCTGACCCTGATGATATTTTAACCACGGAATGGTCATCCATTCAACAAGAATGCTCAATGAAGTTTGTTGAATCTCTGTCGAAGTATTACACTAGGATTATAGATAAAGAAACTTCCAAGGTGTTACAATTAATAGATGATTGTAATCAGTATCAGAATGATACATTTTTTCTGCATCATTATCTAAACTTAGTTCAGATTTGTTAAATTTTGATACTCATCTTAAGGAAAGAAAACTTAAAAAATTCTCTCGTGATCAGTCTGATTATGAGAGGGGGCAACCCTTTAAATATACTAGACATGTTAGATTTCAAGAGATGCACAACAGAAATACATCCAGTTCCAAAAGGAAACGTCCACGTTCCATTTTGAAAGGACGTGGTAACCATACTGATACCACTGATTATGATACATCATCAGGTACTGACACGGAAACACAGCACACCTTGGAGTCCCCCACCCCTAAACGTAAAAATTACACATCCCCTTTAGGCAACATCGAGGGAGGAGAGGAGGCAGGAAACACAAGAAGGGTTACAAGTCTACAGAATCTTATGGAAGTATTAACGAACAAGTAAATTATGTTGTTGCTAACAATGTCTGTAACATCTCTAGTACTGTAATAACACCTGAACAAACATCTTTATTGAATAAAGGCTTATCTTTTATACCTGGCTTTTTTGTGCCTGAAGACACTTTTGCACAGGATTTATTTACATTTTGTAGACTCATTAACCTTAAATTGTTTTTTCAGGATAAGGGGGAAGAACAACAGCAAAAAATGGATATCTTTAAATATCATGCCTCCTCATTTATACCTCCTATGCATCCTTCTGTAAATCTTTTTTTACGCAGTGTACTTAGTGATTTACATTTTGTGTCTAATACTTGTCTACCTATGCCGAATAACATGACTGACAATGAACTGTCTTGTTTAAATGAACTAGCACAAAATAAAGAACTTGTTATTCTTCATGCAGATAAAGGTGGAGCGGTGGTGGTGATGAACTGGAGTGATTATGATATTGAGGCTCACAAGCAATTGGGCGATGTTCGATATTACACCAAAATGCCACTCGACCCCACCTTTATGTTTAAACATCAAATTGACAATTTTTTGCATTCTGCGGTTGACAATGGGATAATAACAACCAAAACTTTAAGTCACTTAACTATCACTGATCCTGCTAGACAATACATTTATTTTCTGCCAAAGATACACAAGGATCCTCTACATCCACCAGGTAGACCCATTGTATCGGGTATAGGATCACTTACTGAGCCCCTTTCTGAATTTCTGACCAGATACTTAAAACCTTTACTTTCCTGGGTTAGATCCAGGATACAGGACACCACCCAATTTTTAAGCATTGTTAATGACATGCAGATAGAGGGGAATTGGTGGTTATGCACACTAGATGTAATCTCACTATACACCAACATCCCACATTGGGCTGGTCTTGATGCCATTGAATATTGGCTTTACAAGTCAAATATTTATCAACCTGGTTTTAACACTTTTTTGATTAATCTCACCGAGCATGTACTTAAGAAAAATGTCTTTTTCTATGATAAGGAATGCTATTTACAGATTAAAGGTACAGCGATAGGGGCATCTTTTGCCCCCATATATGCTGATCTATTTATGGCATACATTGAGGAGATTCTGATATATGATGATACTCATAATCTGTTTTTGCCTGAGATTGATATCTGGTGGAGGTATTTGGATGACTGCTGGATGGTGTGGAGATCTGACACTGAGTATCTCCGTGAATTTATGGAATATTTAAATTATAATAAATGGGGAATACAATTTACTATTACCTATGACCAGAACTCCATAACGTTTTTGGATGTTTTGGTCACAAGAAATCAGGATAATACCTTGAATACTGAAGTATAAGAAGTTTCCCCAATATAACACCCTACTCCATGCCTCCAGCTATCATCCAAAACATATAGCCAGAAACATTCCTAAATCACAGTTTATTAGAATCAGACGTAATTGCTCGGATGATGTTAGTTTTAAACATCATTCTCAGGATCTATACCATAGATTCATGAATAGGGGCTACAATTCAGGGTATGTTACTATGGCCCAAAACCATGCTTCGGGTCTACGTAGACATGATCTATAGACATATAAGAAGAAACCTTTATCAAAAAACCTATTACATTTCACTACAACATTTGGTAGAAATACTAATAGATTTATGGATATAATTAAGGACAATTGGAACATATTGAAGGCGGATGGTAATATTAATACGATAATTCCCAATGTATGTTCTTTTTCTTTTCGTAAAGGAAAAAACCTAGCAGCACATTTCAATCATTACAAACATCATTCTGATTCTGTACTACCTCAGCTGTATCAGACCACCATTATGGGTGACAAACTTATTGGCTGTTTCCCTTGTGGTCATTGCATCAACTGTAAACATATTCTGAAATCTAAAGAATTTAGTAGTAAAAACAGTAGCACAGTATATGACATTCGATTTTTTGCCAACTGTAACACTGACTGGGCTATCTATATGGCTTGTTGTAGTTGCCATTCTTTTTATATTGGTCAGACCTCTCGGCCTTTCAGGTTACGTATGTCAGAGCACTTGAGTGACATTAAATGCAAAATAACTACCAATGCTTTATATAAACACACACTCAAACATCAAACAGCTATATTTCATTTTATTATCATTGATAAACTCATTGGTGATCGAACCCATAAATCTGGTTGGCACCACAAACTTGATACAAAAGAAAAGAAATGGATTACCAAACTTGGTGCCCTATTTAATCCAGGGCTTAATGAATATTTATGAGTTAAATTTTGTGATGTCTAAATATTACTTAGTGCATAATGAATATTCATGAGTTTAATGACTATGATGTTTCTTGTCAGCCAATCAAATGTTTTGTTTTACCATATAAGACTTTTTTCACTTGGTATGCTTTTTTCTGTTATACACTGAAGAAGGCCAGGTTAAACCCAGGCCGAAACCGGTCTGTTGAATTAAGCTTTTTATGAAGTCTTAAGTAGTTTTAATAAACTACATTTTTTCATGGCTCACTTGTTGCTGGCTTAGTTTTTTCTTTATGGTCTTGCCTTTTGCCGTGCAACTTCCTACGTGCAGGGGAACTTTACTTTGGTACTTATCTATAGTACATAACTATCCATACTGACAATGGCTTACATAACATACTTTGTAGGACAGATGATGATATTCACACATATGCTGCCGTACTACTACCACTGTTCATCAAACTCAAACATACCCAACTATCGCAATTTTTCACAAAAATAGCACTCTATACATTACATGAACATTTCTACAGTTATACATTGTTTAAAGAAAGCTCTGCTGTGACAACTGATCTTTTCCTTGTTTTACATTACTGTTTACAAATACCAGTTTGACAGACATGTCTTTTCATCTAATAAATACTTACAAATAGAGACACGATGATATTGTCTTCCAGTCAAGCTGATGAACTACGGAATTACTCCATTATAGAACCTGTACAACCTTACTAAATACTGGAAATCACAATGCCGAGGTCATTTCTTCGAGCTGACGCTGCTGTATGTCTTAAATGAAGATGCTTTTACTGAGTTTATTACATCGAATGCACTTTTGTATTCAGATTTATGATTGCAACAAAGTGGCATTCATAATACTTACTTTCAATAATTTAAGTTTCGTATATGTTATTTTCATGGACATGAGTTTCACAGTTATAATAGTAAACTATATGTATGTATATATATATATATATATATATATATATATATATATATATATATATATATATTTTTATATATACATATATATGTATGTAAGAACATTGCAGATATATATTTTCCTTTATGTGAAATGACTGTAGTGCATGATATGTTTATAAAAACATCACAAGCTCCTACAGTTTTGATGGTGTAGAGGAATGTTGCCGTGATTATAGTCTACAGGATCCTGGGTTCCAGACTTGGGAGTGCTGAATTTTTCATTAAGTTAAATGACCAGAATGCATGATATGTTTGTAAAAGCATTACCAATGTTGACAGCTCAGATGGTGTAGTGGTGCTTTGCTGTGATTGTAGTGCACAGCGGCCTGTGTTTGAGACTGGGCAGTGCTGATTATTTTGTTGCTGGGCAGAATAAGGGCTGATGGAGACAGAGCGATTAAAGCACTTTTAAGCAGTTGCAAGCAGGTTTGTGGGACTTTGAGTGAAACTAAGAAATGCTAGAAAATAGTTAAGCTTTCTTATCTTTACTTAGCACTAAGTACTCCTGCTTACACCCATGTTAATTTTAATTAAAGAAAAGAAAAAAAAGGTGACAGGAAAGTGGTGAAATGGAGGCAAGCAGGGGATAAAACATTAGGAAAACCAGCTAGGGATGTGCAGGAAGGGTGTGGGAAAGGACCATACCTCTACATTTCTTCTGCAGCAGCAGCTGTGAATAATGTGTAGAAATTGGAATTTACAACCTCACACCCCGCAGGGAGGGGTCTTGGCTACAGACATTTTGAGAATAATTTGTGGGTAGATTGATTATGTTCTACATGGGGGTGAAATGTAGAGCTACGTATGGGGCAATGATTTTTTTTTTTTTGTAGGACAGATGCCCTTTCTTTTTTTTATTTTAGGTGACAGTGGGATGTTGGGGAAAAGTTGTAGGTATGTTTGTTGAGGTAGGTTAGGTAGGATAGGTAGCATTTGCAAACAGACAAGACACACAAGGCAGCAGACAGGGGTGGTATATGACACATGAGGGGGTAAACACCTTGGATGGGGAGGGTGGTTGGAAATAAGAGGCCTATGAGCCCCCAAATGGATACAGTGAGACTGGGGTCCACACCCATGGGCAGTCACCACTGAACTTTCACAGCCCCAATGGTGGCTGTGCTACTTTCTGGACAAGAGGGGTGGCCTGCCCTTCGAGGTGCACCAGACGACCCTCCATCTGGCGCAGCTGCCCTCCAAACTCAGAACGGATGATGTTGCGCACCATATCCTGGAACTGTTGGTGGGTGATACCTCCTTTATGAGCCTGCACCTCAGAGGGGGGAAGGGGCCCATCCGCTGAGGAGGATCCACCTGAAGATGGTGCAGGATCAGCGGTCGTGGATGTTCCAGGTTGGGTCCCAGACGTGCTGGGGCCTGGTGCCATGGCCAGATGGGGTGAGACAGGCAGATCCGCAGGGATCTGCCTTCCCAAATGTGCTATGGTGTTTTGGTTTTCCCAGATATATTGGTTAGTCATTAACACATTTCAAAATTAGTTATAACAGCATGCGTGGGTATTCCCATTAATGCAAACCAACAGATTTGAAACATTTGCATAACAAACAGAACACATGCATAAATGGAACAATAATAAGCATTTTAACAGTATGCAAGTTACATTGATTGCAACAGGTCATCAATAAAGATATTTGAACAAGGTATGTTAATATGTAACCAATGAAATATATGAACAATAATAGAACAGATGTCCGAATAATAGATTTTGTGAACATACCGATGGTATATGAATAATAATTATTGATGCAGATGACAGGTGGGGGGAGAGAATAAAAAGTCCATTAACAACTGTATCAGCTTCTATTTTTCACAACAGTACTGCTCAATACTCTACAGGTCTGCCCTCACTTTACATCTACCTATGGCCCATAGCTTCTGTGGCACATACATACCTGTTAGACTGTCAACCTGTAATGGTATGTGGCAGACTGGGTATACTGTGGCTACTTTACTGGAGGGGGGTTTTACATGTCAGGGTTGCATACTTGACAAAAAAGGGGTACCCTGCAATGATCTTGTGTGAGTCTTCTACTAGTATAGTTCACCTGGATTCCTATCTGTGTCCAAGGTGATTGGCAGCAGTATCCACTAGCTATGACAGTGTGACACTTGAGAGACATGTACGGGGAAGAGGGCATGGTGTATGTACCTATCCTGCTGACATTTGCAGGCATATGGGGTTGGACAGTGAAACAGTTGTACATGGTGTATTAGTATACCCTTCATACAGCTACTACACACAATTCTTTACTTGTAAGACCTGTGGGGGTAATATCTAACACTTTCTGACTGTTTCTTCAAATATTCAGGGCTTCTATTGTGTAGATATGCAAACATTTCAGTACCACTTCCTGGATTCAAACAGTGGCTGGATGTGCTAAAATGAACATCAATGCTGTTTTCCATCACACTGAGTTACTTGGGAACTGTTATTTTTTGTTTGACTAATTTCTGACTAATACTCTCTTGGTTGGACAGTCTGACTGTACTGTGTTTTACTCCTTTGAAATAGTACAATCTGGAAAGCAAAGGTTAACACAAGACAGCAATGCATACTAGCTGTTTCCCAGAACAGCCTCAATTATTTCACACTGTCAATGCCATATTTGCTGTAAAGAAACTGTACACATTCTATTTCTACAACAACATACCAGAGTAATCACAACATTTTTTATTACAGTGAAATGACACTTTTATTAATGGACATCCTGTGGATAAGTATTAGTGTGTCAAATGTGTTTTACTCATTAGACACAATACAAAATCTACCTACTGACAGTTAACAATGTACTCCTACTTTATGTCACTATATACTGCAAGATAGATCTATTCTCACCAGCCTGTCATTGCATCCTTGTCTGTCTGTCGGCATGGGCCTTGATGTTCATAGCCCTCTCTTCATAGCAGTTCACAGCTGTAGGGTAAGAAACAAACATTATGCATACTTGTCTATCACATATTCAGGCTAGAATTTAGTACTGCTCTATCTGCGATACTTACAAACTGCTGGAGCATGCCAGTCCCGGGCATCTTGGATACATTGGGCCTAGAGTTCTCCCTTCCTATGCTTTAGGTTGGCATAATGATGCCGTACCTGCTCAGCAGTTCGGGGGATTCCACTGGCACTGGTGAGGTCACATGTCAGATGGTCCCAGGCCTCCATTATGTACTGAGAGTGCTGGTACTGGCCCTGCAGCTGTCTGTCATCATGGTGTTCTACGAGGAGTCCAGCCATGACCCTGGACTCCAGGATGCCCCAGCACTGCACCTGAAAGCATGTTCCCTCTCCAATGCCAGACATGTTCCTACAGAAAGCAAACTAAACAGGTTATGGCTGTATTCATGCCTGCACAGTTTAAATAAAGCTATATTTCTGCCCTTTGCTGTTGGACCATTTTGGAAATGCTGAGCACAGCTTGGCAATTTGAAAACCTACTAAGCTGGGTTGAACAGTGCTTAAAGGGATAATTGCTGAACATTGCTTAACAGTGCACAAATCTGCTTAGCTGAGCTGACTGCTGCTTAGCATTCACATTTAAACAATCCTTATACTGACTAAGCATAGCTGAGCATGGCTAACCATTGCTCAATTTTCATAAAAAAAATATATCAGGATAATGACTTAGTTAATCATGCCTGACATATTAGTAAGTGTATATGATTTACTTTGCATGACATCCATCTATGTGCTTTCATTACATTACCATGGGGTGTGACTATACTGTATGGGACACTTGTGTATACATGGGTGATGTCACATGTTATATGTACTCACAATTACAGTTTAGATCAGTTACACTACCCTGGTTGACAAATATCAAAAACTACTTAATTTAAAATTAAAATAATAATTTTAACACTGCTTTTCCATGCAAAAATTAAGTGCCTATCTTGGTATTTAAACTGTAAATACCTGCATGCAAAGTCGGGACTCTAACCACTATGCTATCTCAGCATACGGATTTCAGCTGTATATTTTCATTTATCTCCTATTGTAGGTGTAAGAAATGCTGAGCAGAGAGCCATAACACATACACCCAGTCAGCTATGCTTAAATATACCTTTGAATGGAAAAAAAATTCATAACCAACTTTATTTACATGTGTCTGTACTCCTTGTCAGTCACAGTATGGGAAATTGTAAAGGGACACATAGGGGCAGATTTTAATTATTGCTGTTACAAACTTAAGAAGTGTAACTGTGATCTCCTAGCAAACCATTGGCAAATCACATGGGGTTTAAGTCAGAATATACTGACAGGTATTTTGTTTTCAGACTTCATACCCTTCAGGAAATCTGTGCTACTGCAAACCTTTTATTCTTTCAGCTTGATGGTGATGGCTGTACAGCACTTTCAGATGGCAGATATTTGTGTTTCAGTCTTCAAACCCTGCAGGAGGTCCATGTTACTGCAAACCTTTTATTCTGTCAGATTTCCAGGTTTGTCAGTGCAATATTTAAAGAGGATCCCTATTTTTCTGCCTTTGTCCCCCCATTATTCATGGCTTTGTACAGCTTTCTTGCTCTAGGAGGTTTGAAGTATGTGAGGCAGGCATCTAAGCATTCTGCAGAAACCTGTACAGTTGACGGCTATGGCTGTACGGCGCTTTCAGATGGCAGACATTTGTGTTTCATCTTCACACCCTGCAGGAAGTCCGTGCTACTGCAAACCTTTTATTCTATCAGCTTTCTGTGTTTGTCAATACAATATTTAAAGAGGATCCCTATTTTTCTGCCTTTGCCCCCTCATTATATATGGCTTTGTACAACTTTCTTGCTTTAGGAAGTTGAGAAGTATGTGAGGCAGGCATCTGAGCATTTTGCGGAAACCTGTACAGTTGACAGCTATGGCTATATGGCACTTTTACAATGCAGGATGTGTGTGACAAAACCTGTCACACACCTTCTGCATTGTTTCTTGCTCCTCTATTTATTTCAGTGCTCGCAGACACTGAAATACTCAAATTATTTCATTTCAGTGTCCATGAACACTGAAATGGTTTTCAAAAGTGCCGTACAACACTTTCTGAGTGCAGGGGGCATGTTAGATGTGTGTGTACTGTCTAAACACAACCCCTGCACTCAGTGGTATTCCACATAGCCATAACAGTAGTGCGCCTTCATGAATATGCAAGGCACTCTACTGCTATGGCTGTGGTTACACAGTCCACTTCGTGTTGGAATAAAGCTATTCCAGCATAGAGTTTATTGAATCCCAGGGTATATGTAGCAATGACCAGAGCAAGAAGTGCATTCATGTGACACATTCATCCTCACATCTCATTGCAACAAGAGAAATGTACTTTGTGCAATACATTATCAGACATGTAGTTAATGGCACATAATGTGAAAGTGGACAGACAAAAGCTCATGTTCACATCAACACAGTGGTATCACAACATATAATTAAATATATATTCAGGCCACCCTTGTAAAATTATAAGTTATGCAGATTCAAACCATACATCAGCTATCTTTCTTCTGTAAGATCATTGTATTTATACCTTGCGCCACAGAGAAAGCTACCTGACGGGTATATTTGCTTCACAGTGAACTATCCAGAGTGCTGACTGCCATGCAATGCCACCAGGTTTGTGTATGCTCCATAACACCACCTAAACTAACTTTTTCACTTTCTTTTATAAGCCATGAAAGTGCATTTCACACTGCTAAGCAGCAAGCAAATGCAGGTGATATTTATTAGAAGCATTCATACAACTTTTTTCAGATAATTTGAAGGAACACGAAATGGATCACAGTGTATATCTAGCAATGAGCAGAGCTACTACTACATTACACCGATACATTCAGCCTTCCCACACTTCCTTGCCACATCAGTACTTTCATGTATGCCTCACAATATCAGGACCTTAGCTAATGCCATTTGAGTGGACAAGGACAGAGGGAACAGCAGAAATGCTTTTGTTTGCAAAACACTTTCATTCAATACTGGCCGTATTTGAGTTTCTAACATCAACCTATTCCTGCATCCAAATGAATGTCAAGATTTATTATGACTTCCTTCAGTAAAATGATCTGGGAAATGGTTTCAAAAGCTGCATCACATGTACTATTTCTCTAAGCTCACTACACTTACACATTATGTTGTGAGATATGCATGTAACAACTTTGATTTATTTACTCGTTACTATCCATACTGATGATGAAAGTGCAACAATGCCAGTCTTTATTACACTATTGATGGCAGTCCAAATAAAATTTGCAAGTTTTTACAGTAAGCAGTCATCTGCCAGTCAATGGAGCACCATGCCAAATGGCATGCAAATGATAAAGCAACCAAAAAAATGGAAACAAGTACTTTAAATGTACATTTGTGATGGTTAATCAACTTTCTTATCTTGTATCGGGAACCTATATGGATTTGAACCCTCAAGCAAGGGTACTAAGAACAATCATAAGAGTATTTTCCATATTTACCACAGACAAAGAAATACAGTGACAAGGTGAAAAAGTGTTTAGATGTGTTGATAATGTGATATTTTATCAAGTCACTTTGAAAGTGCAGAAGAAACATGTTACAAAAGTTGTCATTTTTCATTTATCTGCGAATGTCTGGATGATTGTGATACTGCCTGCAGTTAGAATACTATTCTATTTATAACAGTATCAAACAAAGACTGCAAACATTGCAGGCATATTCCTCTGTTTCTTTCTTTATGGTACCTCTTTCCCTTATCAATATCTTTTTAAGAGCATTTTTATCTCAGTTTTATCACATATGTTATCTATATCAATGCTTAATGTACTTCCTTGAATATGCACAACATTCCTTAGTAAGGGGTAGTAACTGTGATCACTAAATAAAGCATTTGAATGTTTGGAATTTTGCTCTGCTAAATCAGTCAATGTCCTTTCAGACTTTTTGGTAAGTCTCTTCTCCCTGACATACCCTCAGTACCCTCAATACACATACATCAAAGAGGGAAGATTGCAAAACCCTGATTGTTCTAATCATAATTACCTGCAAGCCATTTTATCAGGTAACAGATCTCAATGCTCATCCTTGTAGTGCTAAGGCATGTGCATATATTCATGTAGCTCCACATTCCCTAAACTTTAGTGCAGATTTTGGTATTCAGGAATGCTAATTATTTAACACATCATTTGTATACTCACAGTGCTCAAAGTGCAGACCCGAAACTTATATAAAGACAATCATGCAGATAATGCACATGTATCATAGAAGGGATACTTTTTGTTAGAAAATGCTACATCTAAAGAAATCCCAGTCCCTCTACACTACATGGTCCAGAGATCTCAACCTCATTACCACAATCAACAGAACAAGCTGGAGGGACAGATTCATAACCCAGAGACTGCCCATGCTATGGAATAGACTTCCCATACATGTCAAGCAGAGTGCCTCACTGGCCCTCTTCAAGAGAAATCTTGATGAGTGGAAGGGAAATAGAAAATTCAGCCCGGGGATCACTCAATGGCTCTACTCGACAGATGCACTGGAAACTAAGGTTGGGTGGAATGATGCCAGGGTAATCCTATGGGCTAGGCTTGTAAAGGCTCCAGGGCCATTAGCCTAGTACACACTTATGAACCTATGAACCTATAATTACACCTTGAAAATGGTCAAACAGTATGGCTCTCTTGAGCTACTCCATGCCCAACTAACTATAGACAAAGACCCCTACCACAGCATAGTTAGCTATAGGTCCCCCACCATGAAACAGAAAAAGCATAACACATACCTGGACTTACTGGAGTCACTTGCCTTACAGCCCAACATCTTACTCATGGATGATATTAATTATCCTACCATCAACTGATAACATACATGACCACAAATATGCTGGCTCAGAGGTTCTTGGACTTTGCCAGTACAAATGCACTGGAATAGCTAGTTGGCACACTCACAACAGGCTAAAATAATGTGAACACAGTACTCACTAACATGGGGGAGCATTGCCCCCCCTCCCTTTATGTGATGACCTCCATGGTAAGATCTGATGATAAATCAGTCTTGCTTGATGTAATTATAAGACCAAATACCCCATCAAGCTCAAAAATGCTTAAGAATTTTTCTAAGACAAATTATCTCCTACTAAGTGATGGTTCAAGAAATTTCAAAACCCCCTATAATGCAGATAACATGGAGTCTTATACAGAGGTGTGCACTAATTCCCTGTACAGCCACTTAAGCAGTTGTAGAGAATTGTCTGCACCTGACTAGATTAAAACTAGGTCTTGCTGAAAAAATACCCACCCTGGTGGACTCCTAGTATAAACAGGCTATACAACAACAGAAAGAAACTAATGTCCAAGAAAAGGAGGGAGCTGGATCAGCACAGGAAGAAATCCCTCTCTAGCTTAAACAAATAAATTAGAGACCTTGTTAAGTCCTCCAAACTTAATTACAAAGCAACAAATAGCCTCTCTAGCTAAGGATAATCACAAGGCATTATTTAGCTACGTCTGAAATCTAAAAGGGAATACCCAGCTATGTGCTAAACTAGTTGGGGATGGCACCATCCATACTCCATTGGAAGTAATAGTCAAACCATTATCTGACAGATTTGGAGAAAACGTCACCCCTGTGTCCCCTCCAACCATGCCCCAAAGTATACCTGCCACAATTCCTCAGCCTATTATCTCTAGAGATATCTCTCCAAGGCCAAAATCATGACATCAATGGGACCAGACAACATCCCAGGTTGCCTTTTAATCAGTTTAAAACATGACCTAGCAGACCCACTTGGATTCCTGTTTAACCACAGCCTCAGAAGTGACTATGTTCCAGCAGAATGGAGGACAACAACAGTAATCCCTCTACACAAAGGGAGACCATCAACTAACCCTGGGTATTATAGGCCCATAAGCCTGACTAGCCTCATCTGCAAGGCCATGGAAAGAATCCTTATGGATCATATTAACAAGAACATAGGTAATCTCCTAATGTAAAGTATTGATTGTTTGTTTTGTAATGTGATTTAATTTAATAAGTACATGTGATTCAGTGAGTCGTTTTATCTGACAAAGTCTTTATGAAATTGGATAAAAGTGTGAATTAAGTATTGTCTTGTTCATTTGTACAGTTTGGATTTTGTATAGTCTGAGAATATGTTTAACTGCCTTACATAACTAGTGTGATCATTTTAATGTCCATGTGATTCTAGAATTTAGAGAAATGCATCAGCTGAATATTATTGTAGACTTAAAGCCTGTCATTTCACACTCATAGAGTTACATATGTTATAAAAAAAACACTTTTGCTTGATTTGATAAGTATAAAATTGCAACCATATGAAATACATTTAGCTACTATTGTTGGGGTAAACGTGAAACAATAAATGTAGGAGACATGGTGTAACTTCATTCCAGTCACAGATTAAAAGTTACAGATTAGAAGAAAATGTCAAAGTTTCATTGTTTCACAAGAAGGCAGAAGTACAACCTGAGTAAGGTTGTTACGACATCTGACATCTCCATTACTGGACCATGGAGCAGTTCTCCTTCAAGTTTGCAGGATGAAGTCTGGTATAAATTTCAGTCTTATTAACAATGTTGGGTAGCGTTTGAAAGACATACGTGCGTAAATGGGCGTGCCTTCGTTGAAGGTTGGGTGTCGACCGGGCACCTCGGCGTTTCATAAAAAAATCTACTGCCAATCATTAGCGGACCGGAGTTCCACTGTGGCGACCCCTTACTGAGAAAAGCCGAAAGACAAACAACAACAATAACAACATTAAAGATGGGACAGCAGGTCACAGTCTGAAAGTAGAACAGCAGAGGAAAGAGACATAATCTACTGTCTAGAAGTTATAGAACAGACACTAGACCAAATTAAAGTATTACAATGGGAATTGTCCAAGAAAAGGTAGTCAGAATAAAGAAGAAATGCAGCCGATGTTTTCCCTTTGCAAGTTAACAACTGTCTTTCTCACTTAATATAAATTGTATTTTTCTTTACTTGGTGACATCTCCTTGACATGCTGCATTTTAGCCTATACAATTCTTTACTAATCCCAAAACAACATTTGATCAAATTGGGAAAAAGTGTATGAAACTAAGAGTTTTATTGTCTGCAGTTGCTAGTACGCAGTGGTGGCTGGTGACTTCAAATCAAGTGGGGGGGCTGCAGGAGACAGCTGAATGGGTGTGGCCAATGAGAAGGGGTCTGGCCAACTAGAAAGGAGCTGAGCTATGCTCAAAACCACAAAAACTGGAACTTTAATTAAATACGCTGCCCTGGGTGTCAAACTGTCATTATGAGAGTCCAATCAAGACAAAATGAAGTGTAGAAGAAAAAAATATTTCACTACATTGGCTACTTGACAGCTTACTTAATATCTAGATGGAAACATAAAAGTTGTGAGGCATAAAAAATAAATCACTTTTTAAATACATTACTGGAATGCCAGTCAAAATCAAGTATAAGAAAAACAAGCAGCACTTAACTCAAACTTCTTCTCCTTGCACTACATTTCTAATTATAATTTATATTCAGCTTTATAAAAGTACCAAGTAACATGCTGAAAGTAGAATCTCTGTGATACCCCCACTTGTAAAAATGTTTATCCAAAAAAGACGTGCTCCCTGACAACAACTATCTACTTGTTTCATGGGGAAAACATGATCAAAGTAAAAAATAAACAGCAATCAAGAAACAAGCTCAAGATAGATTGCTTAAAGGATTAGTGCACAAGTTATGGACCACACGTGGTAGATTGCCATTCTATTTAGTTTACAGATAAAGCCTGCAAAGATGACTGCAAGTCTCCAACAAATGTAATGAGCTTCTGAAAATTACTGTAATCCTGTCCTTTATAACAAATACTGTCATATGCATTTCAGTACCTAAGGCTTATACGGTATCTAGTTATATAAATATTCTCTGTATGGCAACAACAAAAAGGTTTTCACTGTTGGTAATTATTTAACAATATGCTTATTAAAGCTTATTTGCATCTTACAGTATCAGACAAGATTACCTGGTGATCATTAAAACATTGCTACTTAAACAGAGAGCAACAGGGCACTGCAACAGCATGCATTTTCTGAATAATAAGCATAAATCAACAGTATAAAAATAGGACAGAAAACCAGAACATTCTGCAAAATCAAGGACAGATGAAAAGCCACTGTAGTACTTGTGTCTACATTAGATAGGGAGATACTCTGCACACTTACACTGCATAACTGCTCCTTGCCTTGCTTGGACACATCAAGAGTCAGTACATGGGTAAATGGGGTGCAATAAGAATGTCACAATTTGAAATATCTCTGGCTGACAGTGATAGCCCTGACACATTTGTCATACCTCTCAACCTCAGAGCAAGAAATCTGAAAAAAGCCATACATAGAAGTGGGACAAAGGCCCAAAAATAAGGACAATTTTTAAATATCGCTCTTATAAACTTAGAAAGATAATAGAATAGTAAGTCTTGCATTAGTATGAATTTTCTGAAGGGTATGAAATCTGAAACTGAAATGTCTGTCATTATTTTCTAACTTCAGTCTTTAATGATTTGCCAGTAATTTGCCAGATAACCACAATTTTATGAAAAACGGACCAAAAATGTGATGAGAAAATATAAAATAGGTACACAATACAGCTGGGAACCTGTCAAAGAAGGGACACTTTTTTAATATTAGTACTGTTAACTTGAGCAACTGACAAAATAAGAGAACCTACATGCATTTCTGAAATAAAAGTAATCTATAGCTCTGATCATTACAGTTATTTATTAATTGTAAACCCTCCAAGTTTTCTTCCAAAATTGCCATTTTGTGGAGGTATTATGAGGGGGAGAGCAACATTTTGAGCCAAAATTGGGGACAGTGGAGAAGCATGGATATGCCTAATTCTATAAAGTGATTTATTTGCACATACCACTCCACCTGTTAATGCAGGAAATCTGGACAAGGCCAAATATATTGGGGTTGACATGCTGATGCTAACATAGCAATTACATGGGGAACATACAAACAGTACTAACACTTGTTCTGCATAGACATAGTTGATAGAATAACAGGTCTTGCTTTAGCATGCATTTTTCTGAAGGTTATGAAGTCTGAAGCTCAATGTCTGTCATTATTTAGTGACTTCATTCCTAAATGATTTGCCAGAAAACCACAAATTTCATGAGGAACAAACCAAAAATAAGAAGCAAAAATCTATTCATTCTTCAATAATCTGGACAGTTGAGAGGTATAATTCAGCCGGGATGACTTTAAGTTTGTCGCCCTTATCCCCTCACAAAATCATGGTCGAATGGAGTCTCCTCCCTACAGTTATTCCAATGTCCCATTACTCAGCTATTTTGCCCCATTTACAATGAGCACTGTAATGTGCATACTGCTTACTTCTACGATTATTTGGATTCTATTTGAAAGTTTTATTTTGCATTTTACAGCACTAATAGTCATCTGATAAACAAGGTAATGCAGTCTCACAATGAAAATAGACTTAACATTAAAACCTCTCTGTCCTTGAAACTTGCATTCATTCAAACAGCACTGAAACCCACATTCAAATAAAATGCATTTGGCCAGTGGCAGATAAAGATTAATTCTGGGCTGTTTTCAAATCATAGGCCCCTTGCACAGGAAACATACATGTGTTCTTTGATACAACTTCCTGATTGTATTAAATTATATTCTTTGTATAATACAGTACAGTTGTTAGAGGGTGTTTTATATTTATTGTTTTGAACATTTTTCCAGTAAACAATGAAACAAAATGCATGCACCAATAATGACAAAACTGCCTAATTCAGAACATTTCCATCATAAAAGTCTACTCAAACTTCTACAATCCAGAAGTATCAGTAAATATGCACAATCTCTGCAGAAGTAAAAGCCATTTTAATAATTCAACATTAAAGAGATTTGTAACTAATGAAGAGGTTGCTGCTAGCAAACAACTTTATATTTCATTGTTGTATCTACAAATAAAGTGCCTGTTGGTCTTGAGGAATAAATTGCATATGTTACATTAAAAAATGATAAGCTAGTAATATTGCAATAGGGAACAGATGGCAAACTGATAACAGGTTCATAGTTACTAGTTATCTTTGGCAAAGAAGACATTCTCAGGACTGCAGCATCTACCCCCTTTAAAAGTACAACACAGTACAGTATCAGCAATACATCTACATACTGTGGGAGTAGATCCCACAGTCTTTTACATCAAAAGCAAGTACATTACCTGTTGTGCTATTAACAATGCAAGCAGACTTAGCATAAGCAACACAAAACTTCTCTTCCCCTGAAGCTCTCAGCTCCTTGTAAAATCCACTCGACACTGAACTATATCTGTCAACTTTACAGAACAAAAAAATTGGAAAAAGTCAAAATTTATTGGGGGGAACAAAAACCAGGGACATGTTTTTAACATTGCTTGTATAATCTTGGAAAGTTGCTTGAATAAAATGCTGTGTTACCACCACATAGTTCCCTACCAAGGCTTGAACCCAGGACCCTGTGCAAAACAGTCAAAGCAACATACCACTATGCCAAATCAGCTGTTGCTTGAAAGAGCAGAAGACTGAAACATAAATGGCTACCATTTTGTGAATTTGTTTCAAACCATAGCTCTCAAGCTCTTAGCACAAAACACCTGGACAAAGCCAATAATGGGGGAATATAGCTCCCAAACATATTCAGTGAATGCAGTTCTCACCATAGCTCTCAACCTCTTAGCACTAAACACCTAGACAAAGCCAATAATGGAGGAATACAGTCCCCAAACATATTCAGTGAATTCAGTTCTCACCACAGTTCTCAACCTCTTAGCAAAAAAAACCTGGATGATGCCAGTAATGGGGGAACACAGCCCCAGAATAGGGACAACTTTCAAATATTCATCTTATAAACACAGAAAATTGCTAGATTAAAAGGTTTTGTGTTACCATGTACTTTCTGAAGAATATAAAGTCTGAAATTCAGTTGTGTGTCATTTTTATTTATTTAACATTTATTAACCAGGAAAGTCTGACTTGGAACATAGGCAATTTTCAGCAGAGGTCCAAAAAGAAACACTCCAGACAAATGTCTTTGTAACATGGGAGAACACCCTCATGAACACAGGGAGAACATGCAGACTCGACACAGAAAGCACCCCAACCAAGAATCAAACTAGAGAACCTCTAGCTGTGAGGCAACAAAACTACCACTGCACCACTAATTACTTAGTCAACTAAAACATCAGAAAACCACACATTTTATGAGGAACAGAACAGAAGAAAAATATGAGGCAAAAATATTCAACATTTTCACAAATGACGGTGGGTAGGGAATTCAGGCTCTTGCTACCTGCACCCAAGGTACCACCAAGTATATTTCCTGAGTCTCTGGAGCAACCAGGTATATAGTAACTGGGCATTTTCACACATGCTTCTTCATTTATTTTTGTTTCCAGTCTCTGCATTTAATCTAAATACTGGAGTTCAAACCAGTCCTGACAACATTGTAAAGACTATTTTCATGCAGTACAGTACTATTGGAAATAATCCTCTTTATGCACAAATGGAACATTTCCATCCATCCATTCATCAAATTCCCAGTGTCACTTCAAATGTATTAAATGGACTGGCACATCCCATAAATGTATTAAATGGACTAACACAGCTCAGTATTTATCTAATCATGCACAGAGTCAGTACTTTTTCTCTTTACTTTTGTTTCTGTATATAATCAACGTTACATGTCAGTTAGTTACTTTGGCATAGCATGGGTCTCCATTGTAATTTGTTCCACGTTGAATTTAAGTAGTAAGAACTTTGTGATTTTTTTTCCATAAGGTGACTCACATCTTTTACTGTGACACAGTCACCTATTAAAAAGCCACTGTTTTTTATTTCATTATTTCATTGGATTACCTATTTTACTGTTTCATCTGCCTACTGTGTAGTACATGAAGAAAAAGTAAGTAGCTCCAGAGTTGCTAGCACTTTCCATGTCCAAAGCACCACAGTAGTAGGTTCTCTGTTACAGCCAAATAATGACATGTCACAATAAAATAAAAAAATAAAAAAACAAGCATATCATGTCAATATTCAAAAGATAACCTATTGATTGAACTTTTTCAAATATTAATATTTCTGCCCAGACTCAAGAAGCTTTATATGATATGACACTGGATACACAGCAGTAAGGGCATTAAAACCTAATTAGGAAAAAAATACTAGGATACTACTATTTGAAAGTTGGCATGCACAAACTGAGTACATCAGGCAAACGTGTAAGCTCTCCCTTTGGCACTCTTTGGCATGCTCGGAGTTCCAGGATTTGTGATTGTTTTTATTTTCTTTTGACAGCTGGGGGGCTGCAGTCCTGCAGTCCTATAACACAAGCCACCCCTGCCTTCCAGTCTATGTGGTTAGCACTGATAGACTTTTGAGGCATCAGCAGTCTGCTGCCTTCTTCCTAAATCTGGACTGGTAAGGCAGCAATCCAGATTGATTTCTATGTGAGGGAGAAGTTATAACTGGATTGTACCATTGTGGTTCACAGCTGGGGGGGGGTGGCTGCAGTCCTGCAGTCCAATATCAGGAGCCACCACTGCTAGTATGATTTTAACTATTATGAAAGTATAATACACTAAATGTCCAAACTGTGGAAGAAAGCTAAAAAAGTTCAATGTGATATATGTTGCTATTTAACTGACTTACAAAATGGCTTCCCAAAATTACTTTTGTTTTACCTGAGACATATTAATCTGGAGGTGATTTCCTGTTGTGAAGTGTAAACAAAAGGTAGAGATGAAAGTAATGCATACTAAATGCTGAAAATAAAATAATTGAAATCTCTAGTGGACTTATTTGAGTTCAAGAGAACGCAATTCTTAATATATTGAGCAGAAAAGCAGAAGAGAAGAGAGGTGCTCCATGTTCTTTCATTGTACAGCACATGCCTTCCTTTGTTGGAACAGTAAAATCACTTTTTGCAACTTGAGTAGCAGTGGTCAATAACATATACAATTTAAATTCTGCTGGCTAGAGATAACTTTTTTTCATACCATCCCAATTAGTAAGTGCAATTTCATGCTAAGTAAAGGGGTCTAAATTGAATGGCATTCATATTTTAAATTAAATAAAACTGCATGAGGAGGAGTAGTAGACACAGACCATCATGATATACTTAGTGTTGATTTTGTCACGCCTTCTTGGCAGACTTGGAAACATCCATTGACTGCTACTGTTCTTTGAACACTACAGCCACTTCATTCAAGTTCCAGCAATAAAACTATTACATCAAGGAGTGCACTTTTATCTGACATAAATTACAGAAATCGTATTAAATCTCTCCATCAAACTTAATTTCAGTATGTGTTACACTAAACACATGACTGTAATGCAGGAAAGACAATGTACTTTTGGGTACTTAAATAGATGAAAATGGAATGCAAGACTATAATAATTCAGATTATAAACTGATGACACTGATGGAGTTATCATCTTGGAGTAAAGGGCATGTGATTCTTTCAACTGTTTTTTCTTAGAGCTTGTTCATCATGGTAGAGCAACCCTTTGCAGAGTCCAGACCAAAAGATATACATAAATTAATTTGATCCACATGTTGTTCCATTCACAGCATCAAAAATGTTGCTTATGGCAGGAATATTAGTAGCCAGGCAAGGAGCCATAATTTTGGATGTATTCACTGTCAATTGGCTAAAGATTGGGTGACCCATGTAACCCTTTCAAATTCTGCCAAATAATCATGGAAACCTGATAAAACACTTCAAAATAGTTAACTAAATAAAAAGACTTTAACTATATGTCTCTAAGTGTGCCTGTGTGCGTGTGTGTGTGTGTGTGTGTGTGTGTGTGTGTGTGTGTGTGTGTGTGTGTGTGTGTGTGTGTGTGTGTGTGTGTGTGTGTGTGTGTGTGTATGTGTGTATGTGCACAGTATTCTTTTATGTGTCTTACACTAACCTACATTATAAGTATGCACACACAAGGCCTTTAGAAAAACAAAACAAATGCAGTTATTTCCTGTGCAATGTCAGTGTTAGCAGTTGACCTCTACAACTTATCAACTATCACGTGTGTGTGTGTGTGTGTGTGTGTGTGTGTGTGTGTGTGTGTGTGTGTGTGTGTGTGTGTGTATGTGTGTGTGTGTGTGTGGACTTGAAAGGAATTCATAAATACACACACAAAAGAAAATAGCAGCTTATAAAATAGTTTCTGAATCTTTGTATGACCAGATTAATTGGATATATACATATATCCTTGCAAAAGCAAATACAGGGCATGGAAGCTGGTTACCCTAATAGTTCAGTTTCATTGATATGTGTGGTGCACCTTAGACATTACCTCTACTTTTACACAGGGTAACTCTTGAAGCAGTGTGTTTGCAGTGTTGCTTGCTGTAGACCTGGGAACTTCATTAGTACAGATGAGAAAAGAAGCATTTAGATAACACCGGCATTAAGATCCCTAGATTTGGTCATCAACCCAAAAGAGAGAAAGATACCAATATATACAGTTTTAGCAGCTACATAACAACTTACTACCACAGTGAACTCAGCATATACAAAAGGGGCATTGTGGTGTGAATCCCAGTTTACAGCAAAACAGAGGATAATCAAAAGAAACAGAACAAACAGTTGTCATTGGCAGATGTTGGCTTGGAGAGCATTCCCCATATTTTATCAGTATGTAATGAAAAAACATTTTAAGTGGCATATTTTGGTTGACAATAGTTGTGTAATAATATTGCAGCTGATTTACAAAACTGAAAAGATTAGAGTGTCAAAGTAATGTGATGATAGATTTTTAGGTTGTATACTGTTCTGCATTGTCATTACCACCATGTTGTAGTCATGTAGATATCTTATTCCAAGCCCTGCAATGAGCATGATAGCTACATTAGCTCCAAAACTGATACCACTATAAATACAAGTACATTTATTCATGGTCACATTGATTACCCTGCAATAAAATTATTCAGTATACAATAAAAGGAAACCATGTCCATTTTTATCTTTATTACATAAATGCAAATTGCCTAGAAGAGATGGTTATTATAGAAACTGGGAGAGCGACATAATCAATGGATTTTGTCCTTATCATTATTGTCCCCCATGTACTTCTCTACAGGAGTCATCCTCCAATACAAAGTCAGATCAAAATTGGTGATTTTAATTTTGCAATTAATATAAGTGCTCCTCTTTTCCTTTGCCCCAGATATTCCTCTGAATAACCATCCTGAAAACCTTTATTTATCAAATTCACATGTTTAGTTCTTTCTAGGTGTGTCTCCTGTAGCATGATTATTTGCACTCTGTATTTTTAATATAGTTCTCTACTCTTTCTTTTATATATTTATCTGTAAGACCATTCAGACGGAAAGTCTTTACAGAAAGCATCATTTTCTGATATAGTTATTATTACCATCTTTTACATATAACTGCTCTTTTGCTAAATGTCTAGTCCCAACTTTTATGTTACATGTATATACTGTGCAGCAGGTTGGTCTTTTATACAGTTGTTACATGTCATATTCATTTGTGCCTATGTAACATCTTACATAACTTTCGTTTTTTTGTTTTTTTTGAAAACCCTCAATCAGAACAATCAACTTCATAAAAATCATCCTAAAATCTATGAACTTAGCAATAACACACAAAACCTAGCACATCTTCAAACATTGAAGTTTTTGCTTCCTAATAAGAAAATAAGTGTTTATATACATATTTTTATAACCCAAGTAGACTTCAAAGAATTTTTCCTCAGATGGATAGTAAATGTTGCAGATGTGACAGGCAAGAAAGAGATAGCTGGGAACATATTTTTTGGGAATGTAATGAGCTGGGAGACATTAGTGATTCCCTGCAGACCACTCTGTCAGAGATGCTGGGTGAGCAGATAGGACTGACTGGGGAGATAATTTTTTGGGTTATGCTACAGAATTGGGATTGCCTAGACATAGTAAAGCCTTGCTGAGTCTAATTATAGTGGCTGCCACAAAAGCAAATACTAGAAAATAGAAATCAAAATCTACACCAACTTTACTAGATGTAGTGAATATAGTAGCAGAAATAAAACAACTGGAATTGGGATTTTTAGATAAGGGAAAGAGTAAACTACATAGGAAAAAATCAATCACTTGTATTAGTGTATTGATTCGGCTGATTCCAGAGAGAATCAAAGCCAGAGTCCCAAGAAAAAAAAATAAAAGTCACTCTGGTGGATATCCAGCATCAACAAACTTTACAGCAAATGCAAAATGTTGCTTCTAAGAAATCTAAGGAGAAGCTTCAACAATGGAAAAGCAACCTCCTCAGCCTAAACAGGTGAATAAGACAACATGTGAAATCCTGTTGGGGTAATGTTGAGAAAAACTTAGCCATTACAGCCAGGGATAACCATAAGGCCTTTTACCGCTACATGCATAGCCTAAAAGGTAGGACCCAAGCATGTGCCGAACTAGTGACTAAAAGTATCACACACACTGATCCCACAGTGATAGCAAAACTGCTTGTGGACAGATCTGGCTAAAATTTCACTCCCTTATACTCTCCAAATGTATCACAAACCTTGCCCCTCCCACTACCTCCCACCCCCCTATATATCCAAAAGGCAGGTCATTAAAGCCTTGTCTAAGGCAAAAAACACAGCCTCTGTAGGACCAGGCGGCATCCCAGGCTGTCTTCTAAACAAACTAACACATGAATTAGCATCACTATTAAGTAGCCTGTTTAATCACAGCCTAACCGCAGGCTTTGTTCCTGTGGAGTGGAGGAACAGCAACAGTTATTCCCCTCCACAAAAGTGACTTAGCAACAGACCCAGGATTTATAGACCCATAATTCTGACCAGCCTCATCTGTAAAGCCATGGAATGTATCATCATGGGCCTCATAAATAAAGACATAGACAACCTCCAAACCCTAGATCTGACCCAATTTGTCTTCATCAAGGGTTGAGCCTGCCTGTTAAACACGGTGGATTTCATTCAAAATGTGACCAGGGCCATTAATGAGGCAAATCTGTGCACACAGCATAGCTTGACTAGGCAAAGGCCTTTGACACAGTCCCATACTCACAAAGAACTGTTCACAGAAACCCTGTACAAGCATGTTAATAGCTGCATAGAGATAGCTGCATCCACCAGGAAGAAGTACATAACTAACTCAAAAAACAAGCCACCCTGGGGGAATCACAAAATCAATCATCTGTATAAGAGGAGAAAGAAAATCACAGCAAAAATTAGGAGGTGCAGCACCCAGCAGGATAAAAGCACTGTCATCACACTAAACAAACAAATCAGAGGACAAATAAAGTCTACCAAAGCCAGATTTGAGGTACGTTTGGCCTTCCCAGCCCGAGGACAACCACAAAGCATTCTTTAGCTTTGTCCACAACCTCAAAGGCAATACACAATTGTGTGCAGAGCTCATTGTAAATAGAGCCACCTATAATGAGCCAGAAGATATAGAAAACCTCCTGGCTGATAAATTCAGCTCAAATTTTACTCTTCTATCCCCCTCAACTTTCTCTAAGGAAATATCATCAAATGTAATTCCCCCTACTATCACTAGGGAACAGGTCCTTAATGCTGTCTCTAAGACTAATAACACTGCATCAATGGGCTCAGACAATATTCCAGGATGCCTTCTAAATAACATGAAACATGACCTATCAGGGCCTCTGGAATTACTATTTAACTGTAGCTTCCAAACAGGCTTTGTGCCTCATGAATGGAGAAAGGGAGCAGTCATTCCTCTGCACAAAAGTGGCCCATCTACAGACCCTGGAAACTACAGACCCATACGTCTCACTAGTCTTACATGTAAAGCCATGGAAAGAATTATCATGCAGGTGATCAAAAGAGATATAGTAAACCTCCAGACACTGGACCTAACCCAGTTTGAATTTGTCAAGGGCAGATTATGCCTACTCAACCTGGTGGACTTCTTTGAGAAGGTCACCAAAGCAATGGATGAGGGCAAAATTGTTCAGACTGCCTGCCTTGACCTGGCCAAGGCATTTGACAAAATACTCCACTTGGGGCATTGTTGAAAAATTCAAGAGGTTAGATACAGACCTGTATGTCACCTGGTGGATAGCCAACTGGCTCACAGACAGGAACCAGGAAGGTAGAATTGGAAGTCCATTTCTACAACGAGACCAGTCACAAGTGGAGTCCCTCAGGGATCAGTCCTTGGACTGCTCTTTTTTGGCATTTACTTTTCAGATGTCAAGGCCAATGTAAGTGGTCTCTGGCTTACTAAATTTGTAGATGATTGCAAATCAGGGGCTGTCATTGAATCAAACACTGACACAAATGTTCTACAGGAGGGGCTGACATAGACAAACATCTGGTGTCAGAGCCATGGACTAAAACTAAATGCTAAGAAATGCATAATAATGTCCTGTGGGAAGTCATCCATCCCTGGTAACTATCATATTGACAACACACCAGTAGTCTGGGAATTAGGGGTATACCTAGCTAGTAATCTAGCCTTTTGTTCATCATGTGTCTACAGTGGTGAGGAAATAGTTTTATGTTGTGCAACTTATAAACAAAGGTATGGCATTTAAGTCCAAGGAAGTCATTGTTCCACTGTATTCGGCATTCATCACACCTATCATTGAGTACAATGCCCCCTTTGGTATGTACCCAACCAGGCATATCCAACAACTGGAACATCCAGAAAGGTTCCTCACTAAAAGAATACAGGTTGCAAGTAATATGTCCTATGCAGACTGCCTCAAGGCCCTATCCCTGTATTCTGTCTCCTACAGGTTTTTAAGGGGACATCTATGTGTGGCATAGAGGACATTGTCAGACCCCACTCTGATAGACCTGCATATCCACAAAACAAACAGCACCAGAATTACCCATTCTAAAGACTTAAACCTTGCGTGTGATATAAATAGGACCTGTTGGAGAGATAGGTATGTATCCTAGAGACGACCCCTTCTATGGAACAGGGGTTCTATGTGAAGCAGAGTTCCTCCCTAACCCAATTCAAGTGGAACTTGGACAATTCGATGGGAAGCCAGAAATTCATCCCTGGTTTGGCACCTATGTCTCTAATAGACATGGGTAACCTGTAAATGGTTCATCTTCCAGGCCTATGCTTACAATTATCAAGAGTAGCAGAACTTGTCAGAGACCTGGGATGCATGGCTAGGCTTAAAAAGACCCTTGTCATCATTAGCCTAGTAAACACCTATGGACCTATCAACCTATCACTGATAAACTTAGCAAACTGAATGCAAACCCCTTTGTTGTAAGATGGGTTGCCAACAGGCTCTCAAACCAGTGACACACAATCAAAGTGGGAGAGTCCACATCAACCGACAGACCTGTTACCAGCGGGATGCCACAAGAGCAGTGTTGTGCCCCCTACTGTTTGGTATATACTTCACAGAAGTTCAGACCAAAACAAAGGGGCTGTGCCTGACCAAGTTTGTGAACGACTGCAAATTGCGTGCAATTATTGAATCCCCAAATGATGTCAGTATACTTCAGAAAAGTCTTATGCAGACCAGTGACTGCTGCCTTAGTCATTGTTTCAGACTGAATGTAAAGAAATGTATTACCATTCCCTCTGTACAAACAATTACCCTTCACACTATCAAGTTAACAAGAATACCATATGTACCTGTGAAGTGGTAATTGATCTTGCAACACAAAGTAGAGTATGACCTTATCTTTAACCACCATGTGTCTACTGTAGTAAGGAAGGCTTTCTACACAGCATGCTTGATTAGCAAAGGCATTACTTCTAGGGCAAAGGAGGCTATGACCTCTTTACACTCTTCACTAATCAGGCCCATAATTAAGTATAAAACTCCCTTTCAGCATGTACTGTACAAAGCACCTGCAGCAATTGGAGAGACCTCAGAGGTTTCTAACTAAGAAGATCAAAGGACTCCAGCACACACCTTACACAGACCGACTAAAGTCCCTGTCACTGTACTCAGTATCATACAGACTTCTTAGGTGAGATGTATGCCTAGTTTACAGAGCAAAGTCTGAACCAAACCTAATGAATTTGATGCACATCCATAAATCAAGTGGGGCTAGAGCTACCCATTTCAGGGACCTAAATATGGGATGTAACTTGAACAGGATGTGCTGGATGGAGAAATTTGTCTCCAGTGAATGCTGTATCTTTTGAATAGGCTGCCAATTCATGTGAATCAATGTACTTCTATGACATTGTTCAAAAGGAACCTGGATGAGTGGATGGAGCACCATAAATTCCTACAGGAGATAGCACTCACAACACTCCTGGACATGGGCAATCATTACTAAACACAGTTCTGGATATTGACTACAGTATCTGTGGTATCATATTGGGATGAAACAGCTAGGCTTGAAATGACCTCTGGGTCGATAGTCTAGTAACTTCCTATGATCCTATGATCTTGTGACACAAATTTACTCAAACTGGCTCAGAGAATCTCAAAATAACATTTTTGAATTTAGTATTACAAAGTTCGATTTATACACTGATAAACAGTATGGTGCTGTAAGTGCATATTTCTGACCTGCAGTTTTCTGGAACTGGCAGGGCTATTTGTAGTAGGCTGCTATGCTTAACTTGCATTTGTGAAATACCAGAAGATTGCCTGAAAGCAAGCAACTTTTTATAGCGTACCATTGTATTTACAGCTTTATTGCACTTGTATATTCAGTAGCAATATAGCTGAAACGTAACTTTTCAGTATAATCAGTTAACTATTTTAGAAGTGCATGAAATATGAAAAACAACCACAGTCTAAAGTATTCAAAAATGCTCCAAGATTGCCAGTTAGGCAGTGAAAAGAAATGCTATTGTACAAATGGACTGGTAAAGTTGCACTCGTGAATATTGTTTTATATCTCACAGGGGTCTCAACATGAAATAAAGTTGTTCTGCAAAATGATTGATGGTGCTTTAAAACATAGTAGTATTTATTATACCTCTTCAAAACTGCTTGCCTTGCTTTGTTTTGTTGAGTGTACTGTGCATTGTCAGTTATCAGCTGTTTAAATATACAGTACGGAAGATTCTCATAAAGACCAAAAGATTCACTTTGTCATTCTCTCAAATTATCTTTTCACATATCATGCACATATACTAATGACTTTATAACCTTATTTTGTTACATGTTTAAGTAGTTGCAAGACAGTGCTAAGGATATGAAAATGTTAAATGGACATGGAAAGCTTACCTGTAAGCCTATTTGTCTGTGAGCTGATGGGGGGGGGGGGGGTGCAGAGCATGAAGTTTCTCTATCCTTTTCATCTGAGAGTTCCTCATACCAAACACAGTTTCTGCAGTAGCTCGCAGGACCAGATCTCTGGTTCAGGTTTGTAGCAGTAGCAATTGAACCATCTGTTAGTGACCACTCAGGTAGGTCATGGTGCTAGTCAGTTTTGGATTTCCTGGCTGAGTCAATCACTCACTTCTTCAGATTTTGCTGTGGGTTCAGATTTTGCCTGGATGTCATTGTCCTGTCAGGGCAAAGAGGTGAATTTCATGTTTGGACTGGCATCTTGGTTTAGATTTCTCACTGCTTTTGTATTCCCAATGAGTAAGGAACCAGTTCTTGAGGGTCAAACTTCATAATGAGTTCAACATTAAGTATGACAGCTCCCTCACAGCTGGCTTGCTTAGCATTTAAGGAAGGGAAGGCTGACAGAGGGTGAGATGAAATCCTGGTGCTACTTGGCTTCATTGGTTGGTTTCAAAAAGAAAGACTGAAAGAGAGAGGCTGCATTTGTTGAGGAGGGGTGCAGATTGCATTGTCGGCTGAGCTGATTGAGGCTTGATTTCTGGGCTGCGTTGTACTTCTTTACTGTCCAGATTTTCATAGTGTCCAGATTTTTCTCATGTTTATGGTTCATTCTTATATTTTTTGGTTTCTGGGAATCTCTGCTACTAAAGAGAGAATACCGTTTCATTTTGGTCCTGCACCTCTTTACCTTTTCTGACACAGGTGCCTTGGAAGAAGGAAGTACACATTAAATATATATATATATATATATATATATATATATATATATATATATATATATATATATATATATATATATATATATGTACATATAAATATACACCTATATATATATATATATATATATATATATATATATATATATATATATATGTGTGTGTGTGTGTGTGTGTGTGTGTGTGTGTGTGTGTGTGTGTGTGTGCATGTACAGATATATTTATTTGAATAAACATTAATATATAAGGAACGAGGGTGCTAACTTAGGATGATGTCCTTTGATCCCAGAAAGTTTTAATTACCATTATTTTTTCTGTCACTGTCTTCATTTGGTAGCAGCATAATTTTAAATTAGTCCTGTGTTGCTTATTGTTCTGGTAGTATCTCACTGATTGGTGGAAGGCTGGGGATTAAGTCTTTTTTGGGGTCCATAGTCTTTGTAAGCTCTGCTTCTAGGGGTTTGCTTCTGTCTTCACTTTTTAGTAGACTGGTTTCCTGATTTTGGTGCCTGTGCAAGAATTTCACTAGGAATAGGAGAGATTATTCTCACATTCAGGAAGTCTGCTCCAGCAGCAGTACACCCAGAGCTCATATGGAGTTTTAGCACCATATTCTGGCCTGTTAAGTGATTACCGAATTTTATGAAGTATTCTTTTGCATGTTTGTTTCTCACAGGCTTTAATATCTTATTTGGCTGAACAGGTTTTAGTGGCATTACAACTCCCAGGAGGACAGGCAATAATAATAACACCATAGTGACAATAAGCAGATGGTTAATAATTCTTTTAGCTAACTTTAATTTAGGTGATGTTATATTAGATCTTTATACAGGATATTGCCATCATTTAATAATGAGGGATATTTTCTCTTGTATTCTCAATCTCTCACTTTTTAATTAAATGTCGTTTGTCTCTACATGTGTTCAAAGATAGGTGGCACTGGATAGTTTAAGAAGCCTGGGGTTATTTTAGGATTTGGATATGTCTCAGACACAGGATCAAGTTTCTGCTATCAGAAAAAGAACCTTGCCAGTTCCAGAAGAGGAGACAATGCCAGGATGCAGCCCTCTGAAGAAGACAAGGAGAAGGGCTATAAAAGGCATACCAGCTACAGGGGAGTATCCATCTTCAGTGGTGGACTGCATGGCTTTCACTGAAGGGAATGACATAATGGCTGTGACAGAGGTGGTTGTATTGAATAGGGGTAGGCAGCAGATGAATACCTTGAGTAGTTTATCAAGTGTCATCCTGTTGAGGGTAGATCAAGAATATATCACATAGCTTTAGAGAGGAGTTTTGGTGCCACACTTGCATTGACTACCAATGAACAAAGATTGCTTTCCCCTGGGCCTCCCTTACTGGCCCCTTTACTAACACAGCAGTCTGAGGATGACCCTCATATTCCTGCAAAGGAGACCATTTTGACTTACACACTAACCTCGGTATCACTCAGTTTTTGCTTTCCGTGGTCATTATAAACCCTTCTGGTACCACATCTCTGGGTTCCCACATTATCACTCATATCCCAACAAATATCAAGGAGAAAATCCAAAAGGCGGACTTTGTGGACATATTTGATTTAGTCAATAGTAATGATATTTGTCAGATAATCAATGTGGAGAACCCTGAGGCAAAAGACCTCATGGCAGCACTAGAAGTCATTGGTAAAAATCTTTCAACCAAGGCTGAGAAAGGATCCCAGTCAGGCTCTACCCCTATTTGCATATTTTTTGGCCATTAGGGAAGTTCAACACCAAAAACAGGGTAAAGCATGGACATTGTATGATCACAGATTAAGAAAGTTAAGGCCAAGGACAAATCTGTTAAGTAGAAACAAGAGCATCCTGATATTTGGCTGAATGTTAAGTAGGATAAGCCTAACACCCCTGAGAATGACGCTTCAGCCAAAAGTCAAGTCGAGGGTACATTTTTCTGGGCTTTTAATAACTACAAGTGTTTTTGGCCCATATATAAGTTTGCCCATTTATGTTCTTCTTGTGGCAAGTGTCATCCATATTTTAGATGCTGGCTAAAACAGACCAGTCTGCATATTTCAACGTATTTCCATATCATGACAATAGTACTGCTGTCTGCCAGAGTAACCTAGTTAGAGGTAGGCAATCTTTTCATAGCCAAAGATATAATGCAGCAAGAGGTCACGCTAGATGGCAATCATTCTCATTCCCCAATCAAAGTAGATAATTTGGTTCATTTGCTATCTGTTTACTCTGACACTGAAGCCAGATGTTTTCTTTTTGAAGGTTTAAGGAATGAGTTAAAGACTGGTTCTTTGGTCCTTTTAGACTCTAGGCCATTTAAGAATCTTGCATCTGTCAGAGGTCATGAGGACATTGCATCCAAATGAATTCAGAAAGAAGCATTAGCTGGTACAGTGCTGAGCCCCTTTTCACATTCTCCATGGCCTTTTTTTTTAATTTCTCCTATAGGCATAGTTGGCAAAAAGAAAGGAGAGTTTAGAATGATTCACCACCTTTTTCATCTTGAAGGTGTGTATGTCAATGATTTTATTGACAAGGAACAAGCTAAAGTGCACTTTTCCTCTCTTGTGCAAGCAGCTGAAGTAATTTTGAGTTACTCAAATCCCTGGCTGTAAACTAGATATCCAGTTGGCATTTCAGCAAGAAGGCTGGTCCTTGTTAGGATTTCAACTTAATGGTAAGCTCTTCTTTGACATAGCCACGGTCATGTGGTGCTTGGTAGCTTGTGCTACCTTTAGAGTATTCAGCATGGCTCTGCATTGTTGTTGGCACCAAAGAGTACCTCTTCAATCAGCACTTCATTATTTAGATGATTTTTTAATAGTGGAGAAGGCAAAGAGGGGGCAGTTGAGGACATGGCAATATTCAGGGACATGTGTGCTAACTTGGGGGTACCTTTTTTTAATGATAAGTCGGACTGCCCAATTCAAGACTTGACATTTCTAGGCTCAGCAGAAGACAATATTCTGAAGTCCTTCAAGCTTCCAGTAGATAAGCTAGATCAACTCAGATGCACAATTTTGAAATGTTTCGGGGCCCATAAGGTTAGTGTAAGAGGCATAATGCAGCTCCTTTGGGTGGTTGAACTTTGCTTGCAGGGCAATTACCCTGGGTAGGACCTTTCTTTGGTCTAACTCTAATTTACTAAAATGTAATAAACCTAAGCAATTTAAGGTTCAAATAATGTGTAAAGTCAAGGAAGACCTTCACCTGTGGTATTCCTTTTTGAACTAATTACTAATTTAATGGATTATCTTGCTGGCAATCAGCTTGGGTTTCACCCAGTGAATTGCAGATGCTGTAGCAGTGGGTTGGTATGGGTGGGTATTTTCAAGCGAGTTGATTTACTGCCTAATGGCCTAAGTCCTGGATGGAAGAAAGGAGGAAGGGCATTACTATCCTTGAGATTTTTCCCATTTGAGTTGGTACTTTAGTGTGGAAAGATTGTTATTAAAATCACAGGATTTCCTTTTGTTCAGACAATCTTGCAATGGTCTTTACTTTACTTCCCACAGAAGTGGAGAAAGATAACCAGATCACTAGTGGCAAATTCATGGGCTCATAATACAGAAAAGGGGCTTACTCATCATCAGTGTAAAAGATTTTTTTTTTTTTTTATAATTCATTACCTGAGTCATAGAAAGTGGGGTTGGCCTTTAGTTATCAATTTCTGTCACCTTTATGCTGGGGCTTTCCATGGTAACAAGTTATTAAACTCCTTCTGCTTGGAAGATGCATTGATAAATGAAGAATTTCTTTTAATTGGACTGAGCAGTCTGGTCAGCGACAGCAAGTCGGCCTGGATAAAGCATGAGTGCAGATTGTTTGCCCTGTCTACTGGTTTACCTTGATGCATAATATAATCCCTAAAGAAGCTTGAGTAGGCCTTGTTTTTTCCTCATTGAATGGCAGGCCTTTTCAGTTAGTAGATACTAACACAACCTTAGTTAAAGCTCTTTCATGTCAAGCTATAGATCCACATGGGTACTCATCTCATTCCATTCAGAGAGGGCATACATCAGACTTAGCAAATGGATGGGCATTCCGACTAAGGGCTATAGAGATTGGAAAGTGGCTGTCTGAAGACTTTTTTATCTTATATTAGTCATTAATAGCATACATTTGTGTTACAGGGAGGAGAATTATCTGGATTATGGGACACTCCTTCATCAGAAGAGCAGATTTCCAAGCATTGTCAAATCTGGTTGGGCATACTGGATTCTTAGAACACAGCCACTGGTTAGTTCAGTGTTTTGGAGTATTTTGGGCTGTCTTGGTTTCAGTTCTGAGGGGTATGGCAACAACTGCCATCACATTAAGGTTACCCAGGGCACTCATTAATTTTGAGGGCAATGATTTAAATATGGCTCCTAAAAGGATTCATTTATCCACAATTGTGTCTAATCTTCACAAACTTCATTGCTTTAACCCCAAAATGATGCTATTTTGGTCTTCAATTGTGCTGAGACTTTTATGGCAAGGAGCCAGGAAAAATGGAGGTACTGAAATATCCAGACTTTTTTTTAACCACAAAGTAGCTTGGGTGGCCCTCTAAATTGGATCTCAAGTAATGGAACACAGGGAATTGGATAAACTGGACCACAAGCTTGTATAGCCAGGATTGAGTGCACCTCAATAACCTAGGCTTTGACTTATTTAACTTGGACATTACATTGGCAGTGGAGAAATTCTTTGAACCAGTGGTTTCTCATGCTTTGTAATAGAGAGCCCATCTACTGTTGGAGAAAGGCCTTTTTTGGTGAAATGGCATGGCTTACATGCTGGATGACAACCCCCACCTGGTTGTATTTCAGCAGCTTTTCTTTGTGGGCAGTGGGGTCTCAGGATTTAGCCTTGGCCTAGGCAAGTAGTGCTTGGCTGGGAGGTCAGCCCTAAGGTTCTTTATGATCAGGTCTGAAGCAGAGTGGGTTATACACCTGGACTTTAAACTTCAGCCAGAACCAGCTTGATTATGCCAAACAGCAAAATGATAAAAGTTACAAAATGGCTATATTGTACTTAACAGGTTATTTTGTAATTACATCAGTAGTGCTGTCTATTGTATTCAATAAACGGTCACAATGTCAGACTGATGTCTTCACTGACACAACTTAGAGGACAAAAAATTGTATTTCAGATATATGAAATTAATCCTCTCTGTATGAGCATTCCTTGTTAAGAATGCATTACTTCAGCACCTAACATATTTCATTAAAGATTTGCATTCATTCTTGTATTTAAGAATGTGCATTCCAATGTCTAAAAGAAAAAAAATAGTAAAATAATTTTGTGATATGACAAGTTTAAAATGAATCACACCACTGGAAAACAAAACAGATCATAATTATTTAATTATGGGTATCATCAGATGGAAATGTGTGTTTATGATTTATAATCAGCCTTAGCACTTAGCATATGTTATTAATGTTTCATAAATGATATGTGAAGCCTTTGGAATTGTTATGACTATTTAAAATTCTGACTCATGAACATAAGGATACCTTGAAATGAAACATATGGTTTCCATGCTAAGTTGCCCGTCTGAGTTATCTGTACTTCAGTTTAGGCTAAAACACATTTTATTAGCAAAGACTTTTAAAAAAATGATCCAGAAATCACATTTTTACCCAGTAAAGCAATTCAAATGAGCAGCCTTTTGTAAATGAAAAGAATGACAGATAAACAAGTCTATAGAAAGGGAGACAGTGACGCTTTATTGGATAATTTTAATTAGGGGTCGTTCTATTATTACTGAATAAGATATCCAGTATTGTATCTTAGCTCAATGTTCTGTTGGAGGTTTACTACTAGATTTCTGAAACTGTGTCGGTCGACTGGCATGTGGTTGAAAGGTAGTTTTCAAGTGGGCAGAATACCGAATCAGAAAACATCGACTACACAACAGTGAATGTGCAGTGTAGTTCAATTTTCTGAGATTGACATTGTGTACAGAGATCACGGTTCAGTAAAGAACAGGGAATTAACCCATTTCCTCACTGTAGTGCGATCTCGGAGTTGGTATATATACATTGACTGTGGAAAGTTACGGTACAGTAAATAGCATGGGTGACTGACGTCACCTCCTGCTGTGTCAAATACATTGAACTACAGGAGTCAGTGTATTCCATTTTGAGTTTGCTGCCTGTTCAATGGTATATATTCTTCTTTCCATGTTGTTGTTTTGACTGGTCGACAGAAGCAGTTTCAGGAATGTAATAGTAAACCTCTCCTGGAATCTGTGACCCTTGCAGAGACAAACTTCTAACATAAACTCTGCCAAGAGATTATGATTTTTTGAATTAAAATGTTTCTTTTGCCAGAAAATGATGTTCAGCACTGATTTTTACAGATTTAGTTTAAAACTGATTATAACATCATAGGAATATATGAATGACGAATTAAATAAGTTGAGAGAATATTTGCACCTTGCAAATACCCGCCATCGTGATGTACCTCCTGCATCTAGGAAGGCATGATAGAGTAGGTCAAGAATCAATTTATGGATGCCAAGCCAATCATCAAGGTTTGTCTTTAAAAATTCAAGGGAGCTACAATGTTTTACATGCAGGGGAAATTTGTTCCAAAAATGAGATAAATGTTGGAGAACTTATTTATTCTTCCAGAGTGTTTTATTTGGTGCCAGAGTGGGTGATACCATTTTGAAATAGTTCAGAAAACTGCCGGGTGTTATTTCTCAGTTTTCTGACATAATTAAAAAGGGATTTATAATCATCTTTGATTTTCTGTCCTAGTTTTAGTCTGTGTGCTATTTTCATCTTTCTGGTGGTAGTTTCTTTTTTTTTTTACTTTTTTGATGATTTTAATAGAGTCTCTGAAGTGGATTGATTTACATTTGTTATAGGAGTTTAGGAACTTTTTTTTTCATCAAGCATATTTATACTTGAGAACAAAAAGAGCAGTTTGCTTTTAAATTCCCTGATATATTTGGTTCTACTTGGGAGTCTCTGACCTATACCCTTTTTTTGGATGAAAGTTTCATTGTATATATAGCAGTTGAGGCTGCATGGGTGACTGGCAATATTACAAGTACATTTCGAAAGGTTATTTTAAACTTTGAGCAGAATTGGTTTTCTGAGGTCTTAAATTCAGAATTGTTGACTGTATGGGTATTTGACATTTAGATTTCAAACTGGAAGGTCCCTATATTGCAGTTGGATTAAATCAGGAATGGAAATGCTATTGGAGTGATATATGTGGGGCTATGTTGGTGTGGTCAAAATCTAAAATATTCCACTTTTGTTTGCTGGTCTGCTATGTGTTCTAAGTAATTATCATATATTAAGTCCAGGCAATTTATGCATAACCAATTGTTAAGGTATTGATGGACCAGTTTATTTTTTTTTCACTAAATATTTTTTTTTATTATTTCAAATAAGATGTCTTAAACATTACATGAAATAAAGATAAATAACATATTTACAATTCTAAAACATTACTAACTTCAAACCATTATATAACTATTTACATTGGTGTCTATGCAAATAACATTGAAATTCTATATTATATAAAGTTAGAAACATAAGATGATATATCTTCTTCGATATTTTCAAGTATTTCCAGTACTTTCATCCAAGAGTAATAATAAGAAGTAGATCTTTTAGTTCTGTTCTTCACTGTTAATATTTCCATGTGAGCAACTGTTGTTGTTAAAGTCTCAAATTCCTTGACCTCATTTTTCCAGTGTATAGTTATGATTTTACGTGAAATTGCCAATAGTGACCATAGGATTTTAGTGTCTTTTTTGGTACACAGTTTGGAATAGGAGAGTTGAATAAAATTAAAGACTTTGTTAATTGAAGATTATGATTATAAACAGTCTGAAAAATAATTAATGGATTTCCAGTACATATTGAGACATATACATTCATAAAAACATGCTGCCAATCTGCTTTTATCATGGTATGGCATCTCCAACATTGATCTTCAATAGAATACATTTTGGCTAACCTATGTGGTGTATAGAAACTTCTGTGTAGATATCTCCAAGTGAATAATTGCCAGTATTTTGATAATGTAGAAAATTTGGAAGATTTTAGAATATTACTTCTTCTTCATCAACTAGAAGATGGTTGTTTATTAAAGTATAATAATCCCAATATGATTTTTCATCATAGTTTTTTTTTTTAACAATTTTATAGATATTAGACAAATAACCTGTACCCTGATAAGGCTGTTTTGTGATAAGAATAAGGTATTCAATGAGTTTTGGAGCTTCATGTCTAACTGAAGGTTGCATTTGTTCTATTTTATTTATAAGAAAATGCCTTAGATTTTGTAAAAACAGCCAATTGTCTTTATTTATATTATAATTATAAATTATCTGTTCCTTTGTTAGAATTTTCCCTTTCTCTATAAGTTGATGCCAAAAGAGTAATGTTTCTTCTTTAAGTATATTTATTTTAGATATTTGGAATGTATCTAGAATATTTGGTGTAAAAGCTATAGGAAAATAAGAAAAATCCAAGAATTAATATTTGGTATTTTGTTTATATATGTTCTGAACACTGAAAGTGTAGAACTTACATAGTTTGATGGCAATTTATTAATATTATTCCTTTTCCTAAAAATAATCTTTTAACATCCATATAAGGGGTGATGGTATTACTGTTAAGTTGTCTTGTATGTGATTATAATTGATTTCTATGTAAATCTGCTCATGGGCTTGTTTCCATATAGGTGTGTATGAATTATTTAACCATAGTGTTATGTTTTTAATAACAGATGAGGTAATATATAAATCAATATCCGGTAATTTAATTCCACCATCTTCCCAATCTGGCAAATGTTTATTTAAGGCTATACGGGGTTTATTTGGAAACCATAGAAAATTTAAAATTAGTTTATTGTATCTTTGAATAATATATTTGGGAGGTGGCAATGAAAAATTTTGTATTAAGTATAATATTTTGGGAAATATGATTATTTTAATAAGATATAATCTGTCTGCTGTTGAAAAGATATATTTATTCCAGTAACCAATTGTTTGTTCTATTTTGTCTAGTATTTTATTATAGTTAAATATTAGAGAATCTGTTAATTCATTGAGTAGATTTATTCCCAGATATAATAATTTACTTTCTGTTACTATATATTTGGAAAATCTTTTGTTTATATTATTTTTTTTTTACAATTACAGGGCATAATTTTAGTTTTGTTTTCATTAAATTTTAAGCCTGAAATATTTTGAAATTTATTCATGGAGTTAAATAGAGCATTCAAAGACTCATTTGCATCTGAGAGAGTTAATAGTATGTCATCAGCAAAGAGTTGGATTTTAAGGTTTAACATTTTATTAATGCAAATGCCCTTTATGTTATTGTTTGATCTGATTTGATTTGCAAAGGGTTCTATGAGTAATGCAAATAACAATGGTGATAAAGGACAACCTTGTTTAGTTCCCTTTTTTATTGTTATAGGGCCTGATCTATATGATCCCAGTTTAACATATGCAGTAGATTTTTCATATAGTATTTGGATAAGATTATTAAAATTAGAAGGAAAGTTATATTCTTTTAAAACTAGTGAAAGAAAGTTCCAGTTAACCAATCAAAAGCTTTATTAATATCTAATGAGATTACATTTAAATTTAGGACTTTATGTTTGCTATAATCTATTAATGTTAGTATTCTTTTAATATTATCTGAAGTATTTCTTCCTTTAATAAAACCTGTTTGATCTTTGTGAATTAAGAAAGGAAGAAAGTGTTTGATCCTATCTGCGTATATAGCCATAAACATCTTGTAGTCTATATTGAGTAATGATATTGGCCTATATGAGGAACACTGTTTCTCATCTTTATCTGGTTTGATAATTGGGGATATCAATGAATATTTCCAAGAGGGTGGTATATTCAAATCTTTATTGGCTATATCATATACTTTTAATAATAAAGATATGGCTTGATTGGGTATTAATTTAAACATTTCTGGTAGCATATTGTCTGGGCCAGGTGCTTTATTTGTCTTGAGCTTTTAATTTGTGATTTTAATTCTGTCATATTGATTGGTTTGTTTATAATGTCTATTTGTTCTTGTGTTAATTTAATATGAATATTGTTTTCTAAGTATTTTTTATATCCTTAGTAGGTGTATCTTGAGTATTTATGGAATTATCAATGTTAAATTGAGTCTGAATGCTTCTAAAATATCATTTAGTTCCGTAACTCTTTTGTTAGTATTGGGAATAAATATTTCTTTTATTTGCTTAGATTTAATTATTTTTTGTTCTATTAGTTAAGTATCTCAGGTGTGCTGAATTAGTAGGGTATGAGTTAATTTTAACTTTGTCAAAGTTAATCATAATCTTATGGTGTAGCAATTCTGTATACTTCTTATTGATTTGTGTAAGTTCTTGAACTTGAGTAGCATTACCCTTTTGTATTTCCAGTTTCAATTTATCTGCTTTGTTTTGTAAGTCTAGCATATCTTTATTCCATAACTTCCTTTTATTTATGTACCAGGATAATATCTTCCCATATGTAACTGCTTTTAATGAATCCCAGACATATATTTCTGAAATATCTTCTGTGTAATTTATTTCTAGAAAGTTTTTGATTGTTTCTTCATAAAATTCTTTGAAATCTCTCAATTTGGTGATATAGGAAGGTATCCTAGTAATGGGATTTGAATAAAATGGTGTAAGCTCTATCTCAAAGACTATGGCATTATGATCAGATAAAGGACAATTTATGATTTTGACTTTGTCAATTTTTGTTATTAGGTCATTGGCAACATATATTCTATCAATTCTAGAGTTAGTTTTATATCTATGAGAATAAAATGTGAAGATTAGTGAGTCTGGTTCTGCAAATTCATTTATATCTTTTAAATACAATGTATCTATAAATTTTGATAGTGCTTTAGAGATGGGTTGTTTTCTTCTTTTGGATTTAGAATCTGTATCTTTTCATTCATTATACAGTTGAAGTCTCCTGCCAATATCAGGCTACCCTTAGTTAAATGAATTATCTCTTCAAAATGCTGTTTAACTGTTTTTAATCCTAGTCCTGGGATCCAATATAGATTTACTAACGTATAGATTCTCTTATTTAACTCTATTGAAACTAGACAAAACATACCTGATGTATCTTGATGAGTAGTAATTATTTTAGGTGTTATAGTTGAGTTGCAGTAGTATAGCTACTCCTCTTTTTTGTTTTGTATTGAGAGTTTATTAGTACTGTGTAATTATTAATATTTAAGTTGTTTATATCTCTATCTAATAAGTGTGTCTCTTGTAAAAAGACTATTTGTGGTTTATGTAAGTTTATGTACTTGAATAGGCTTCTCCTTTTATTACTATTATTTAGACCATTAACATTTATGGATAAACATTTCATTTCCTAGTTTTGAGTTTGTTTTATGTGTGAGTTTATGTAAATATTGTTTATTCTTAGTTCCATCTTGGATACAGAATTCAAAAAGTTTTTCTTGTATGATTTTTGCATATTTCTGAGTGACACCAAAGGGATAGGATAAAAAAAACAAAGAACTTCCAAACTTGTAATTCTTAACCTTAAAACCATTCCCTATTGCTATGAGGTAATATACCTCTTCGTTTGGTTAGTGAATCTAACCAAACAAACTTTCTACCCTCACAAATAATATTTGGATCAGTTTCTCTTATCCTCTTAGTTTTAAATAAAGATAATTGAATAATATATTAAGATAATCTAATCAGCTAAAATATATACATATATTCTTTACTCATCTTATTGTAATTCAATAATACTTACTTCTAAGCAGGTTTCAAAAAGGTACAAATATTTAGATTAAGGTAGTATCATTTCAAAATAATTTAGGGTATTAATAAACATCATGTTAAAATCTATAACTGTATATTTCATACATCTGTTGAAAACTATTTACTGACATTACTGTATAATACAGTACCATTGTTGTGCAATTGTTTTAGACTACTCAAGTCCGAAACCAGTGTTTAAATTAATATTTGCAAAGTCATATTGGAATAAAAACATGAATAGTTCTGAAACCACATCATATTTCATGTTTAACATAAACTGAAATGCGATACAATGTATAAGTATATTAATATTTCTTTAGTAGACATTAAATATGTTCCTCTGATTGCATTTTTCAGCTTTTCAATGACAATTCCCATGGCTGGAGACAACAAGATCACAATTTAGACAGCTCCCTTATCCAAGAGACCACTCATAATGTTGTTACCTGATTGAGTGTCTTGTTGCCAACACTTCCATCAACCCTCAGAGGGACCCTGCACAATGAAAACTGACACAGTACAGAGGTAAAACTGCAGCACTTGACCACACCCTCAAAGCAAACATCTATGTATATCACACATCAACTCCCACAGCTTAGACTGACACCCAACCAGTGAGTCTATCTGCTGACAACAAGTGCTGGAGATACAATCCTGACCTACTCAACACCAGTAATTCAATCCTATGACTGAACAAAAGTATACTGGAGAACACATCAAAACAATGGAAGCTGCCAAGATTCAAACCACCATGTACGAAAATATTACAGGCCAAAATTCCCAACCCATATTGCAGCAAAGAGACAAAACGTATTCAAACCATGGGGTAACAGCTTTACCACGTCAAAAAGGTGTCCAAGAAGCTTGTTTTTCCTCCAACATCGGAGGACAGCCACGATGATCCATGCACTGCAAGAGTACCATTTTATCCTGGCAATTGCTTCACGACTGTATATAGAAACATTTAATCCAAATCATTAACTGGCACCACAACAATATTTCTCAGAAAAGCTGTTTTACAGCCAATGACCAGACAGAACGCATCATTGAGAGGATACATTTATCAAATGTCAAGTGCCCCAGCCATAATACAAGTGTCTCCTCAAATCAATCCCCAACGAATCTACTGCCCACCAAACTTGCAGACCAATACTGGCATCCTTTCATGCAGTCACATTGAAACACAAAAATACAGGTCCGCTGATCAGGAACAACCAGGCTCTCAACTGCCAGACAACACACCCGTCTGCAGAAAGGTCCAAGAATCATAGTTGCATTGTCAAGCATCCTTGTCCACACTAACAGTAACATGATATACCCGCATACACTAGTATTGTGTCATTCTTGATAATGTAAAAACCAGGCAATATTATAAGAAGGGTGAAGCCACAGCCAGGCAACATAACAAGAAGAGCACAGCCGCAGTCACCATTCAAATGAGCAAGCGGAACAGCATGAGCCATCTAAGGATGGATAGCCCGTTGAGTACCTGCCACAATGCATGCCCATAATGCATGGCAACCCAGTAACAAATTAGGGTGTGGGCTAAGCCTCTCCCCCTTCCACTCAAATCAGATCCAACACAATATGTGTGTAGAACACAGATGCTTCGACAAACCCAAAGCCACATGGGATATAAACATTGTATAATTGACACGGGTCAAATCCACTGTTGTTATGTTACTCATTATAGTTGCCTATACAATCATTGCTTCCACTTTCTCCATCTAGTATACCATAACGCCATCTAAATGTTTGATTTGCCAAATGCACATCCAACCTTCTTGTTGCATCCTACCTGCCCACCCGAGGGCATACCTTGGCAGCAGGACATCAGTAGTATTCTGCAGGAGCACCAGCGTGGGAAATGGCAACCCTCCCCAAAACAAACCTGTCAGTTGCTTGACATTTACTAGTTTCTTTAGAGAATTTGTAAAACAGCAGTGATTTTATTTGCTGATGATTAATTTCTGCTTTTAAACTCTGCTGTATAAAACATAGTAAGGGATAGCTAAAATGTCTGGAAATCTAAACTGATAGAAAGACAAGCAGATATATGTCCTTATCTATCAAGGTGCTAGAAGACATCAGTAGCCATAAACTGAAAGTGCTTCAAAAATAAATATCTGTGTATATTTATATGAACCTTTTATATTATTTATGTTTCCTTAGAAGGAATTTAGGTTTCTGTATCTTTAAATGTGAACCTAGCTTATTTTCTGACTAGACGTCAATTAGAAAGAGTCAGGGGATGGCGTACACAAGTAAATGCGACAAGCAATAAGTAACTCAAGTTTCTAGTGATGTTTGTGGCTGTTAAATTGTCTCGAGAACCAAGCAGGAAAAGGTATGTGTTTTTCTTTTTTTTTCCCTCCTCTTATTTGGTGACAAACTCCTGTAGTGTGCATAAGCACTCTAGTTTACAGAGTAGTGTTCACAACTGTCAAACTTTGCATTTTAAACATGCTATGCCTTATTTCTCTACAAAAGAAAAGACAACAGGATATCTAAGCTAGTCACAAGCATCTTTCAACTCCGGATGTCTGGAGCCACAACACACATGACTTATAGCCTCAAAATATCACTTAAAACATATTTTTCACTGGACTATATCAGTATGTGCATATGGGTCAAAGGCAGAACATCTTTTAAGATTATTTAAAGTAGTCTTATGATACATCCTAACTGAAATACTTCATTTCAAAAGCAACGCATTTCTGCCCAGCATTAGCATTTATCCAAACAGGGACACTTTTAACTTATAAAAAGTAATACTATCAGGGATGTAACTGATAATAAGTTATATAGCAGCCATTACTATACCTATTAAGCAATATAACCATATACTGATTAAAATATTATAAGTTAATGAAGATTTTATAAAAAGAAGAGAACAAATAAAAACAACAAAACACAAAGAGAGAAAATAAATAAATAAATAAATAAATAAACTATTTGGGAACATTATTATGCATTGATTACTCTGATTAAGAATATGAAAATAATAGATGGATAATAATGAAAAATAGAGTAATGTTTAAATTATGCTTAGTATATTGATGTGATTTGAGATAAATGTATTTACATTTATGCTAATTTTGACATTTAAAATATAAGTGAAAACAGTACCTGTTTTGGTGTAACTTGAAGACAGTAAGAACTTTTCTTTTGTTGTTAGTATTATTATTTAGATTTTTACAGAATATAACATATGTAAGATTATTTGTCCTTTAGTTTTTTTTCTTTTGCTCAACAGTTTTCCAATTATTTACTTCAGCATTTCTCTTGATTGTACTTATTGTCCAGTCCATAGATTCTTCATGTGTTAGGATGTTGTTGTTGGTAAGGTATTTTATTGCTGAATCTACTGTTTCAAAGATTTTTATTCCATTTGGTAGAAAAACTTTCAGTCTTGCTGGAAATAAAAGATGGACTTTCAGTTGCTTTTTCTTCAAGGTTTTTTATTGGTAGAAATTCTTTTCTTTTGAAACCACCTTTGTAGAATAATCATTGTCAAATCTTATTAATGAATCATTGTATTTGATGGGAGAATTTGCCCAAGCATTTCTTAATATAAGATCTTTATCTTGTGTAGAAAAAGTCTCACAATTATAGATCTAGGCTTGTTCTTACCCGGAGAAGAAGCATTTCCAGAAGCTGCTAGTGATCTATGCCCGTTCTATACCATATGAAAGAGCTTCAGGTATTTTTGTTACATCTGGTATCCAGGTGGTAAGAAAGTTTATCATATTGTCCCCTTCAGATTTTTCTGGTAGACCATATATTCTAATATTATTTCTTCTTGTTCGGTTTTCCATATCATCAAGCTTTTCTAGTAAATATGTATTCTGTTGAAGTAAGAATTCAGTTTGTTGTTCTTCTATTTGGACTCTAGTGTCAATGTCACTTAATGACTGTTCAATAAGTGATATCTGTCCTTTCTGCTGTGTAAACATTTCTTGAAGCTGTTCCAGTTGTTGTGAGCACTTTTCTTTAAAAGTATCTATTTTATTGCCCATCTTGTCGATTTTTATTGTAAGTTCCTGTATATTTGTAATGAGAGACTGCAGGTCTTTTTTGAGAGAAGAGTCTTGTGCTGTATTCCTTAGATGACTCATGCTGTAAAGCTGATATTGGTGCTGATTTTCCAGTAATTAATTTGACAGGAATTATTCAAGTTCTGACAATAAAATTTTTCTTATAGATGCTCAGAGTTATTAGAAATAAGTTAGTAATAAAAATGTCTTCAAATTAAATATTATTTTGTAAAATTCCTGTCAGGAATTGTATTGAGGTAAGAGAGCTGAAATGAAGTGCAGCTATCAGTTCAGCATCCTAGCCACGCCCCGATGGACCAGTTTATTGATGGACAAATAAAATCACCCATCGCAAAATATATTTCATTATGGGCTATACAATAATGGTCTTCTGAGGACAGGGAATGTATCTTATAGTGAAGTATAAAGTGAACATTTGTTTTGTTTAAGAAAAGTTGGAACCCAGTAAGCTGGGATTGTGTGTCTCAGAGAACCTGTCTAGAGGTGATATGGCTTCTGTAAATATAGAATTGCATCAACAATTCCCCTAACTTCTGAATGCACCAGGACCAGTAAATCAAGGTAATGACTAATGCTGCCTTTACAATGAAGCCAAGTCTTACTTACAACACAGACATGGATGTGTTTAAGTTGTAGGAGAGATCAGAATCTGCTAATTTGTTATTAAAACTTCTGACATTGGGAATATCAATTTGATATATTCAGAATTTAAATTTGCTGTGTTTTTGTCTGCTCTGTTGGGATGTGCAGTAGTTGGGCACTGCCTCAAAAGGCCACTAAGCATGCAGAAAGGTCTCAGTGCAGTAAGCAGATGAGATGGAACAAGAGATGCAGGCAAACACCTATGAAGAAAGTTGACCTGTCTCCCATCTTATCCCATAATGACTTATATCGTGCCCCTCCTAGAGTAACACCAACTAATTAGTCAGGTGTTGAAACCAGTTATATTTTTCTTTATATTTAGGCATCATTCTGTGTTGTAGGTAGTATTCTACTCTGGACCAGATTCTTTCCTGCATTTGGCACATGCACAATGAGATTTTATATGCCACTCTGCATGTCCCTCTGGATCAAGTAATTTATACCCATGTGGATTGCCACAAGGTTGTACTCATATCTGTTATGAGGGACTGAAGAGCCATCATAATATTATAGGTCCTGGCATTGGAGAGTTAGCTGTCAACCTCTCCTCCTCTAATTTTGTAATTACACCTGACAATGGAGTCACCAATTACTAGAACACTTCTACATGTACTAATAGACTTAGGTGCTGGTGATAGTATATAGTTTGTAACCTGATGACTCTTTACTATATGAGAAGGTAGTGATGGTGCATTCATAGATTTCTACTGAGACACTGCCTTTCTAGTTTTAGGAGGTATGAGCATATGATGATTAGATTGCATGTGTATATGCATGTGTGTGTGTGTGTGTGTGTGTGTGTGTGTGTGTGTGTGTGTGTGTGTGTGTGTGTGTGTGTGTGTGTGTGTGTGTGTGTGTGTGTGTGTGTGTGTGTATGTGCACGCACACGTGTGTGTGTGTGGGTGTGTTTGGGTTGGGGGGATAATATTTAATGGTCACAATCCATCTTTCTATTAAGATTGTGACCTCCATATTATGTAGATAATGTACACCGCCCACAACAATTACATTTGGTATGTCACAAATAGTTCAATGTCTTTAAGCACTTGGCAATTCCACACTCTCTAAGAATGCAAAGTGCTATGATTCTGACAGCAACATGGATACAAGTTTTGTCCTCCATGGCAGCCAGGTGAACCTATGTCTTACAAGGAGTAAGTGTCACCAAATAGTCAGTGATTTAGTTGATAGGTACAAGGTACAAGATTGCACAGTAAGTGCAAAGGTCACAATGCCCAAAGTAGGAGGAACAGTGCTGACTGGTAACTTCAATGCAAGAGAGCTCCAAGAAGTAATTTAATGGGTGTGGCTAATTGGAAAGTGGTGCCTCTATATTACAAGTCAATGCCCATTTATCTGTGATCAGTCACAGATGGTGTAAGTCTCTTTTATTCCTTAATTCCCTTAGTGCCCACTCATTTTAGTTGCTTTATGGACTATATGCACATCAGATATCAAATTGTTATCAACTGGGCAATTCTAAGGAGAACTACAGCCCTAGATAAAGACAACAGCATTAGACCACTCTGTTGCTCATTGGTCCTGTTGTTAGTTTCAACAAACTTATGTCTATTAAATGCTGGACTAATCAGCCTGATTTACGACATTTCTTACCTGGTTGCACTACACAATAAAAACTCTCTCTTACTTTTAACTGTACAAAGATTTTTTTTCTGTTAAATAGTTTTTACTGAGTTTGTCCAGACTGTACTTACCTCTGGGCTCTGTTCAACCTGCTCCATTCTCCCTCGCTTCACTGGGGCTCACTCCACTCCCCATACCTTACCTCCCATTCCCATCCACCTTTGCTTTCCCTAGATTAATACCTACAATTACTCCACCCTTGATGCCTGTTGTCCAATTACAAACACACCTGCCTCCATACATACAATTAACATCACAACCCCACCTATTACTACACTAGCTTCACTTTAAAGCTTCACAATCTGCACTGAACTGTCCAGTCCACTACTCCTACCTTCTAGAACTCAAACTACACCATGTCACTAAAATTCTGCTACAGTCTCCATAACCTGCTTCTAACGTTACATATCAGTCTCCTAATCTACATCACCTCCCCAAACCATCCCCCAACCCCTAATACAATTACACACTCTACGCTTCCTCCTCATCATGATAACACCACAAAAAAGCTTTAGTAACATATCAGCCAGCCTAGTTCAATATCACTTTATGTATCTCTCAAAACTAAAAATCCTTCCAGACACAATCACTAGTAAACCTACCTTGTACATAACAGTGCCCAGCAATACATCTACCCAATACCTCAATCCTCTGCAAACAACAAACTCTATTTCTGTGTGGGGACATCCACCCCAACCCAGGGCCCCCAGCTACAGCTTCCTCTGCTAAAAGCCTAAAGACTAAAAATATTCTTGTAGCAACCCTAAACACACATAGTATCTGTAACAAAACCACAGAATATTATGCTTGGTTAAGTCAATACACCCCAGATATCCTAGTAATCACCAAAATGTGGCTAAAACCCCATATCTATAATACGGAAATAACACCTCCAGGCTACAATATACTCAGAAAAGACAGAACCAACACAAAGGTGGTGGGGTAGCCTTAATCTACCCCAACTCCATCACAATCTCATCTTTCCCTAAAGAATTACCAACATTAACAATGCTGAAATTCTAATCGGAACAAGACTACAATTATTGGAGATATCAACATTAACTGGCAGAATCTGATGATTGACTCCCATACTAATAGCATAAACCTTTATGGTTATACCCAGCTCATTACCAGTGCAACCCATATGCTTAACAGCAATACCCTAGGTGCAATTCTTGACTAGATACTTGTTTCTAATCCAGACAGATACTCTACTCCCCACACTCTACCCAATACTCTTAGTGACCACCTACCCATATTCATATATAAATCCATGCCACAAACTACAAGAACCCATGCATACAAAACAACCAGAAGTATTAGAAACTTTGATCAGGAAAAGTTTAACAAAATCCTAAAGCCTCCTAACTGGAACCCACTTAAAAGACTACCACTAGAAAATGCCCTTGAATACTTCAACAATATATTTCTAAATACCCTCGACAGCCTAGCCCCCCTCTGCACCGAAAGACTAAAAACTACTCATGCTCCCTGGCTAACAAAAAATACCAAACAACTTCTACAAGATAGAGATAAAGCATGCAATAAATGGCACAATACCAAATCTGATGCCGACCTAATCAAATATAAACAGCTACGAAATAAAGCAAAAAAAAATAGTGAACTTAAAAAACACATTTTTCCAATCAATTGGAAAACCGCAAAAACAATCCAAAACAATTTTGGAAACACATCTCAAACCTGCTTACCCCAGGCTGTAAACAAACTCCATCACCATACCCTGACAACCCCCACCCCCATCCCAGAGATAGTCAACCTGTTTAACCCTCACTTTATAAACAGCATTACCAAACTGTTAACAAATCCCACCTCCAAAACTACCTCATCTCTGGTCCTCCTCTACCCTTGCCTGAAGACTCCTCCACAAACAAAAAAACCCTTTACATTCCAAAGTCAGTACTACATCTTCTAGCACCTCTTTTCTTAAACCTGTCCCTAACTCTCGCACTCAAAAACAACTTCAAAAAGTAAAACTATGCTCCCTCTCCTCTGACAACCTCCCCCCAGAATACTTAAAACTTGCTGCAGAAACCATAGCATATCTTGTCAGTATCCTTATAAATCCTCTATAGCAGAGTCCATTCTCTCCAACCTCTGGAAAAAGTCTATCATCACCCCTTTACATAAAGGAGACAGTACCATTGAACTATCCAATTATCAACAAATCTCCATCTTCTCTCCTCTTTCCAAACTCCTGGAAAAATGCATACATAAGCAACTGTTGTACCACCTCATCCAAAACAAAATAATTACCCCTACCCAACAAGGTTTTCACCCATCACACAGCACTACAACTGCCCTAATCTCCTTCATGGAAACTGTGTCCAAATCTGGTAATATTCTTCTGTCTTACTACTAGACCTATCAAAAACATTTGACACATTGTCCCACAGCAAACATCTTCAACAGGTATCCATTACAGGCTACACCCCACCATTCCTCCAATGGTTTGCAAGCTACCTATCCAACCACCAACAGTGTGTCAATTGGCAAAATAAATTATCCCAATATCAAGCCAACATAACTGGGGTACCACAAAGGTCAATACTTGGGGACCCTTACTCTTCAATGTTTTCACCGACAATCTTCATACCTCAACACACCTTAGCTCCATTATCCAGTACACAGAAGACACTACCATATTTTCCTCCTCCACTAATATACAACTCCAGTAACTCACCCAAGCCACCTTCACCTCACTAGAGACATGGCTGAGAGAAGCCCAGCTACTTTTAAATCCTAAACTAATAACAAAAAAAATAGTGTTCACAGCAGCTGACAAAAAACTTCTCTCCAGTCAGTAAAAGCCAAACTAAACATGCTAAAAACCAGATAAGTTACTCCAATTAAACTTCATTTAGATTGAGCACTTTAATCCAGTATAGCCTGGACTTCATCAGAATTTAAAAAAATTCAAGGGAGAACCTTTATATACTCCTAAATGATATAACAATTAATCAATAACAACATTAACTTACTTACTTTTATATGCTTTTCTCAACAAAATCAATCTCATCTGACTTTACAATATTCAGAGGATAACACAGAAATTGAAACAGTTCCCACACCTAAGCTTCTAGGTATAACCATAGACAGCAAACTAACTTTTCAACACCACATCCTCAATTGAATTAAAAAAACACACATCAAACAAGGAACACTCCACAGACAAAAAAAACTTTCTTGGATAGCTCAACTAGAAAAATCCTTGCCAACACCTATTTGCTTCCCTCACTCTTATATGCAGCTCCCTTATACACCAATTTACAATCTTCTCTTAAAAACAAGCTCCAATCCTGCTACCATATAATTGCAAATTTGTCACAGGTTACCCCAACCATTCCCATCACTCCCTAGCACTGAAAGGACTAAATTGGCTCGAACTCACACAACACCTAAGCCTAGTACAGCTGCCTTCTGCACATAAAATAATATATACACCTAATAGCTGCCCAGTCCTCAAATCTGCCCTAAAACCCTACATACCTACACAGTCCTCTGCTCTGAAAACAAACAACTCTTAACGGTCTACATTCCAAACAAAAGAGCTGGACAGTGCCTATACTTTCATGCCACTGCAAAGCTCTGGAACTCTCTGCAAACAGACATCACTACCATTGAGAGCTTTAACAACTTCAAACACACCCTAAAAAAATGTTTCTATGTCATTAGACATGCCCCTGCTCTTTCCCCTAAAAGGTGAACTCCATTCACTCTCTAGGGCTTTCCTTTCTATCCCTAAATCAGGAATTTCATCTACTAACCACTAGCATGTTGGACTAACAGACTTTCCATATTTCTACACCCTTAACTTTCCCATCCTTCTAAGCATCTACTTGCATCTAATGTTCTGATCCTCATTCTTTACCTTACTCCTACCTGATGTATATAAATAAAGAGTTTGCGATCTACCACTTTACTTTAATACATTTTATTATTTTATCTACCTCTCTGTACTTATTTTGTATTTATTATTGCATCTACCTCTGTACCTATTTAGTATTCAATTATTATTGTGTGCTTCAATACTTGTTTTTTATCTTGTTATATCTGTTTACAGGGAAAGCCTGACTTGGAACAAAGCCAATTTTCAGCAGAGGCCCAAGAAGAAACACTCCAGATGCATGACTGTGACATGGGAGGAAACCCACAGCAACACAGGAAGGACATGCAGACTCCACACAGAAGGCACCCCAGCCAAGAATCAAACTGCAGAACCTCTTGCTGTGAGGCAAGAACACTACTGCCACACTACTGCACTGTCTAATTTTGTTAGGTGTTACATTACTAGTAGTAATATTGTAAAAAGTGTACTTATTTGTCTCTATGTAAAGCACTAGGAGTTATAATATATGATATTTTAAACTTTGGTGTTCATTTCTAACAAGCCATTAAGAAAATCCTCCCCCCAAATTAGTTCTCTTTTATAGAACCAAACCCTATTTAACAGATCACACCCACATGACCATTGCAGCTATCTATCTTTTACCTTCCCTCATGTATGCTTCTCCTATCTTCATCACCCAGAGGACCTTATAACTATCAAACACTGAACATTGTTACAATACAATTCCCAAGTTTGCAGCAGACCATCCCAACAAAGTCCATCTCTATATCTTACTCAAACAATCCAGTTGATCCCCAACAACCTTAGCCTTTCTCCACTAAAAATAGCTCATGCCATCCTCTATCAATCAAATAAATGTCTTTCTCTTACTACTCTCCTACAGTGATACAGAGCACCAAGAGATTTTAAATAAAAAAACTCATTATATTACCTCCACCAAAAGAGCTCAAAATTTCCCCAGAGAATCGAAGTACTCTATTTACAACTTTAAATTATTGAATAACCTCCTCTCTCACACAAATACATATTACATCACAACCTTTAAAATTTCACTTGCTCCATACTGCAAAATCAGGTGACTGGCTAGTTTATCCAAAAGGATTATAGCCTGCAGGCATTATAGTAAAACTAGTATTACATAATATCTGTTAACTTTTATTTATAATTTCTCAAATGCCTGCTTACCATCAGTGTCTTCAACTCTTCAGCCTATTAGTCTACACCTTTATGAAAACATTATAAAACGACTGCTCTATACAGATTATATCATATTAAATGCTTTAATCGTTATCCATGATTTAATAATACAGCTATTATTTTGATTTTGTATTATACTACTATGATGAATTTGATGATTTTTTGCTCATTTACTTTGCTTTGTAGATTGTTTCATTAGTTTAGTGCTTATTAACGGAAAAATTAGCTAACTAAATGTTTGTAATGAGGACATACATGCCTTACCTTGTATACTCTTTCCTTTCTGGAACTTTTTCCCTGACCTCCACTGAAAGATGAGATTTTATCCAGGCAGATTTAAATAAATAAATAAGAGTTCCTATAATCCTGCCTGATGTGCAAAGCTCTGCTAAAAAATAAATAAGATTTTAACTTAAAACAATTATAATTACTCCCACTGTTGTAACTCACCCTCATCTGCTTTGGAGACAGCCTGAATGAATTATAAGTAGGCCTCACTGGTCTATACAGCGGCCCACTCAACCTCTTCTGAAGCAGGATTTCTGGTGTTTACAAAATTACGAAATACCTGTAATAATACAGGACTGTTTTTCAAAACAATGCTAACCAAACCAATTGTTTATTTATTTGTATTTTAACATAAAGTGGAGATCCACACATACCAAAACACAATTATTTTTTTTAATCAAATAGCAAAAATAAAGCATTTAGATTTATGTTTTTTTTGGAGTAGCTGCAGTATCACAGTCACCCCTGAGTTACAATGACATTAGTAAATAACAAATACCACAAGAAGTTTAAAGCAAGAAAAAGGGCAAGAGTAACAGCAATGTCCATAAGACTATAACATAAACAACTACAAGAAGATGCTATGATTTGCACGGTGGCAATAACTAAAGAGCACAGTGTCAGGTACAAAAGAACAACAATATCTAAAAGTGCACTGCTGCATAACAGCTGATCACTGCGCAGCTAAGCAAGCAATAATGTCTCACATGGTGTGCATTAATGTGTTATCGATGCCTGCCCAGGGGTGTTATGATGCCCGACGCCACAGGCGGAGACCTCTACACAACTGGAAGGGTGATAATTACACATTAACACACACCATGTAGGGCATTATTGTACTTGGAGAATGGGCTGTCTATAAAATTGTTGTGTTTTACTTGCTTATCTATTATTTTTTTACATATTTTTAATATAAACTAATTCTTCTGCCTAATGTTTCAAACTTGCTGTAGTATATGTTAATGGTGTTAGAGGAAGCATTTTATATCAAACATATATAATAAATAATATAGTGTTAAAAAAATAATAAGTAATTAAAATACATAGAGACCATTCTCTCTCACATACACACATAAAAAAACTGTTCTGCTTACACATACATATACACACGCACACAGTCTCATCTGCTTTTATACAAATAGTCACTCACAAAAGATCAGTCTCACCCTCTTTCTCAGTCTCTCACAAACAGAGGCTCCCCTGCTTTCATACACAAATTCAGTCACACAAGATCGCTCTCACTCCTGCTCTCTCACACACAAAGGCTCCTCTGTTTAATACACACATTCACTCACACAGGCTCGCTCTCACTCTCTTGATCTCTCTCACACAAACAGTCTCCTCTGCTTTCATAAATGCATTCAGTCACACAAGATCACTCTCGCTTTCTCCTTCAATCTCTCGATCTCTGCACACAGTCTCTCTTTTTTTTGTTTTACATTTTATGCTCACTAAACATCAGAACCACTGCTTAGTGAGTCTAAAATAATGGCAGTTGTTAGTTTTTTTTGCAGTCCGAGCTCCATGGCAACTTGATATGCTGCCGTGAAGCAGCAGACTTGTTTGTTAGCGGGCATTACTTGTACATTAATACTCTGCTGGAGAACGTTTGTTCTTCAATCAAGGTGTTGATGTAGAGTTTGCCCATTCTCTAGGTATAATTAATACTAGTAATATCAGCTAACAACATTCTGCAGCTCACAGAACAACTAAGGGGTATTATTAGCTAATGAAAGAAACAGCTGCATCGATTAAATCTCATTATTAGAATGAGTCTTACTGTAAATAAACAGTACACTAGTTTTGTGAAAGGAATATATTAGAGAAAAGAATTGTATGAATTTATACTCTCGGTGATAGCAGAGGTTTAGTGGAGAAGATCATTTATTGGGCGATTTGTTTATATTTACACACCTAAAACTAATACTGCATGTTGTGTGTATGGGCGGGAGGAGAACAAAAGAGAGTGAAAGTGTGGACAGGACAGACAGAAATATTGTGACTGGGAAATACACAAAAAAATCATATAAAACCATTTAAAATCACTTCTAGTAATCTTAGATACCTGATCGTGTGTCAAATATCATACTATTAAACCCACTAAAACTAGAAAAAAATGACAATGAAACATGAGTTAATATAGTAATAACCCACATCTGGGTGTGGGTAATGCTGGATTTACCCACGGTTGGAGTGGCCAAACAAAGCCAACCATGGGTAAATCCAGCATTACCCGCACCCAGAAGTGGTTATTATATATCTAATGACATTATTTAAGAAAAAAAAAATTACTTTTCTTAAATAATGGCATTGTATAATGCCTCCTTGCTGCCCTTCCGCAGCTGTCTGGTATTCTGCGGCAGTTCTGATGTACTGCGCATGCAAATGCCTACGCAGTACATCAGAGCTGTGGGCAAAAGCAACGGAGAAAGCAAGATCTCTGTTGCTTTTTACAAACTGTTTCACTATGTTAAATGGGTTTAACATAGCGAGACAGCTTTAAAAAAAGCAACGGAGTCTCCATTGCTTTTTTTAAAGCTGTCTCGCTATGTTAAACCCATTTAACATAGCAAGACAGTTTTGAAAAAAGCAACGGAGAAAGCAAGATCTCTGTTGCTTTTTACAAACTGTCTCGCTATGTTAAAGGAGTTTAACATAGCAAGACAGCTTTAAAAAAGCAACGGAGAATCTCCGTTGCTTTTATGAAAGCTGCCTCGCTATGTTAAACTCGTTTAACATAGCGAGACAGTGTGAATCAATGGAGATCTTGCATTCTCCATTGCGGTAAAAAAGAGTTATAGTAATGGAAAAAGTCCGGGCGATTGGACCTTTTTCCATTACTATAACTCTGATTTACAACGTGCACGCTGACCAATCAGCGTGCAAGTTTTTGAATATTAATGGGGGGTCGTTGTATAATGGCATATATTTTGGATAGAGGTCAAGTTATTTAATTTTTCTACTATCATGACAGAAAAATACCAGGTAAAGAAAAAGGGACTGAATAATAAGTATGACCATGAATATTGCTGTATTTAAATGCTGGTTAGCATTACAGCCTAATGTATGCTTAAATGGTTCTGTATACTTTTATGCTTATTCAATGAATTAGAGGTTCACTGTACTAGCAGTACAGAAGGAAAAATGTATGAATTTACTTCCATTGTCTATGCTTCTAAGTTGCTCTCGCCCACATACATATAAGTGTGTGTATAGATAAATAGCCAGACAGATACCGACACAAATAAGATATGGCTTTACAAGTGTGTAAGGATGCTAAAAAGGAGCATTTGCTTTTACTTATTTATTTATTTTTTGACATTGCTGACAAACTGATGAGTTTAGAACCATAAATTTATGCTTAGTGACAAAATATCTACTGTATGATGAGATAAAAATGGAAACATCCTGCTTATTCTGGTAGCCAAAAGAAAACTTTACATATATTTTATCAAAAATAAAATCTCCAAAAAGTTTAGGTAGTTTTGTATTTCTGAATATGATAGTCTTTCAGTCCCTGAGGTTTAACTTACCAAGGATTCATTTTGACTAGTCTGTTCAGAATCCAAGCTGCAGAAATAACTGAAAAACTGGTATTCTCCCACCAAATATATATATAGATATAGCTATATATCAGACAATGAAATCGAGTAAATTTTTGTATGGAGTAACAAAATACAAAAAGGGAAGACTAGTTGTACAGGAATGATTACTCTTGATATCAGCATTTGAATTATTAATATACAATACTGTCAAAACGTCTTATGTAAGATCCCTATCATATACCAATTTATGTTCTCATTAAAAATAATAAAACAGGATTCAAGCTGGTATTGCCTGTTTAAACCACAGTTTATTAAGATAAAAGAAAATGTAAGATTACACATATCAACTCCGCACTCAAGCAAACATGCAGAAGGGAGAAATCTCCACAAAAATGACCCACTGCCTGAGTGCACACTCTGAAACCACACAGTAATACAGAAGTTCAGCTTTGCTGATATGTACTTTAAGAATTGGATACTCAGAGAGCTGGGATTCAGAAAAATGCAAGGAAGCCTCATGGGATATATCACAATTTGGGAAATCATACTGAGTAATTTAGATTGGCATTTTTGTGGGATATTGTGTATTATAATAAAATACAGTAAAGGGAGAAATGTGATCCTGCACTCTACGTGTCAAGCTGTATAAGATGGAATTAATGCAGAGATCCTCTTGGATGATAGTATTATATGAATGTCATCATTCAAATGATGCAGTAATTTCTTACCTTGCTTTCAGTGTAATGTGATAGTAACACAGCTTTTTCAAGACAATGGGCAGTTGCCCTTTTTTGAAAAACATTTTTATTTTTGTGCAGTATTATTTCTTTATCGGTGAGAAAGAATTAGTTTACTGACCAAAATCATATAGAATGAGATTATTGCATTCTAAACTAGTAGGTTTTTAAAATGGCTGTTGAAGATTAAAGCATACTTAACACGTTTGCACTGAATACATTATAGGAAGAATGAATTCTCTTTATCTAGTGCTGCATTTATTTACTGATATATAAAACGAGCAGAGACAGCAAGATAAATTAAATATGTTCAATAGATAAGTAAATGGGAAAAATTTAGTTCCCCGGTTTTTATGCTTTGTGTGATAATGAGTAGCTACTATGGATTTTGTTGATGGCAAACGATGAAGATTTTAAGAGGGCATTTAAAATTATGCACTGTAAAGATTTGTTGAAGTTGCTTAGCTTATGTACATACATGTTTGCAAAATTATCATAGGAAGGAAGTAGCTATTTTTCCCAAAAACATTAAAAAACATTCATTAGATAGACCATCTTCTTTTGGTTTCTAAAATCTTTGTTGTACTGTTATATTTTCATATTAACATTTGATGTGCAGAATGTGTCAGATTAAACCATGGTAACTGTAGTGTCTTAATATATAATTTAGGGCACACATAGCCTTGTCTTATCAAATATAACAGAACATTTAGGCAAGAACCATCATAGTTCTAAAACTTCTCCAAAATGTTCAGTGCTGCTGCTTATAATGTAAAATATTTGGCAATGTAAAGCACATACTGACATCTTACTAACAACTTCAGCTGGCAACCTCACGACATGGGTAAAAAGTTTTACTTTATACTTTCAAAAAGCTATTTTGAGAAATTAACATATGTCAGTATTATTTTCATGTTTGTTAGTTAAAGAAATCTTAATAAATGCATGGCAGCATTTTCAGTGTATAATACGAACTTTTTCAGACTCAAAATGAGCAACATTCCTCATAATGGCATAAACTTGAATACAATAGATTATGACTGGCTGAAATTAAATTGTAGATATTTAAAATGATCCTATAACTTTTAAAGGCACTGGTATATTCCTTTAGCTTAATTGAGCCTTTGCTAACTTCATAAGAAGTCACTTGACATGCAGTCTTCTAGACCACTGAGGAACTTATCCCTATTTACCAGTTGCCTAGGGCATAGTCTGATTTAGAGTCACATACCAGGCAAACATAGGGTCAGTGATACAAATCCTAGAATATAGGAAGCAGCCCATTAGCATCTCATTGCCTAAATTATCTGTGCTAACTGCCACACTAAATTTGTCTTTTTGCCCAGATCTAGTGTTTTTCTTTCAATAGCATAACAGTCCCACTTTGAATTCAATACAGCCCCATCTGCATATGGACCAAACATGGTAATCATTACCCTATTAACATTACTGGAAAAGAGTTTGCATTACGAAGGGTCAGGATGTGTACTACTGGGTCTCACACTTTGACAGAGTGGCTGGTGCACAGTCTAGAAGTTTAATGGAAAGACTGTTGCTTTTGATTATGTATCCTGATATTCAGACTGTACATTTGGTCTATACATTGCAGCTAGATACTTGAACTGAAATTCATAAATCCTAGTACTCCAAGCGTAAGTTTGATACATACTATGTAGCTCAGGAGTTCAATTTGGGATTCTCAAAGTCTGGTTTCAAAATGTGACATTGGGACACAGTATAAATCTAGGAATCTGTGGTTTTATAAATCTTGGCACTTGCACTGCATATAATGTGCACTGCATAACTATTGCACTCAAGTTTGTAATTTACAAAGCTTGGTAGTTAAATCACAACATTAAGAAACACACACTATATGATGCTTGTAACATGTAACATATACATTTGGCAGATGTATTATTCACAATCAGCATGACATGTGCTAGTATTTGTGCAATGCACAATGCTGTGAAATGATGACTAGTACCGTGGTCAGCAGCTTTACATGCATCTCATTTAAATGCTGCATTACACAAAGCAAGTACAGACAGTGTGGTGGAAAGCTGCAACAAACAGAAATCACTAGAAAATGGCATTAATAAGCCCTGCTGCTGCAAACAGTGCAGTGACACATTTCACAATTGTATAACAATGCCAGAGGCATTCAAGATGAGAGTTACTTTATTTAAAGAACATGTACCATCACAGGTTGTACTACATCTGTGCTATAAATTGCATGGACTGTTCAATGAAAAGGTGAGAATAATAAACAATAGTACAGTGAGGAATTCATAAATATAATCAGGGGTTGTAAGTCCACATGGTTGTGTATTTATGACTGCATGCCGTCTATACACAGACACTCCTTTGTTTCAGGTATACTTTTTATTTACTCTCTGTTCATCATCCTGAATGGAAATATATTCAAAATTCACAGACACTCTCAGCTGCAATGGCAGTTTATTCTGTTATCTGCATTCAACATGTCTCATACTTCTGTCCCTTTCACAGATATTACTGACCATCATCACACATCTTGTAAAACTGTGATGGTCAGATTTATCACTTTTATAATATTCTAGCCACTGTACTGTTCTTTGAATTTCACCTTCAGAAGCTTTAAATGCCATTGCAGTCATAACTTAATAAGTTTGTAGTGGATGATATAAAATCAATATCTTGGAGTGGCTTAATGTAGTCTAAATCAATTATTATTGGCAACCAGCCTTTATCAGTGTAATCAAGGAATAATGTCTGAATAGCAGCTCATCATTTGATAGAGCAGAAAAGAAAAAATGGTGTGCCCATTCTAGGAGGAGGATGCAGGTGCACATGTTTGGAGCACACTATTATGGTCGAATTTCTCTGGTAGAGATTAGAGAAACAAGCGCTATGTTCTGCCTGAGGGTGGGCGGGGGAGGGGGGGTCTTACTGATATCAGCTGTTTGTGTAAGTGAGGGGTGATGTACTGTTCACACTCACTGGGCTTTCCGGCCTTCAGATGATACTGTGCATGTGCATAAGTGGGGTGTGAAATACGAAAACACTTGTAACAGCAGTGTAACACTTCCCCTCATTCTTCATCTACTCACCTGCCCTCGAGTTAGTTGAGTATAGCACTGGGAAAGCCAGGTCATGTCCTGACGATCCAGTGAATGTGGAGAGGAACAGAGTGGTGAAAGGGCAGATGGTTAGACTATCTAGAACAGTGAGTGATGACACAGTATTTCAAGAGGAAATAGGTAAACTTATTAACATGTTTTGTGACAGAGGATACCCCCAGGAATTATTGAAGAATACTAGAAATGAGGTGATGGCTAAAAGAAAGCAAATCTACAAACCCATCATCAAATTTGGAATGGTTAGGGTTACATCAATTAATGAAAAGAGAAAGAAAAGGGATGCTTTGATACTTCCACTTAATGAAACAGCATCTAAAATTGTTAATATGGTACAGGAGACATGGCTTAGTGTATTTAAGAACAAAACAGAACTCACGGATATTATTGGTTGTTACCCAGAGATAACATATAGTAGGGGCATGAATTTGAAACAACTATTAGAGACAGGTACCAACAGGAACGTACACAAAATGTCCAAAATGAGTAAATGTGGCTTATCTAGTACTTGCAAGTTTATAAATGACGGGCCCTATGTAGCAGTTCAGAACTATAGGAGAACCATTAGATGTCCTGGTTATTGCAATTGCAATACCAAAATGGTGGTTTATATTGCAACATGCACAAGTTGTTCCATCTTTTATGTAGGGAAGACCATCAGAAAACTTAGGCAACGAATTTTAGAACATACAAGGGACATTAAAAATAAAAAAAACAGTGAGTTCAATATATTTACAATTCAAGAGATGTATATTCTTTGTGATTGATAGAATTCCAAATAACATCAAAGGAGGTGATGATAAAAATGTATTGGAAGCTAAGGAATGTCTATTGCAACTAAGATTGGATGCCACCAATCTACCTGGAATTAAGGACCACATTTCTATTTCAAGCATATTAAAACACAAATCATACTGCATATGATTAATTGGACAGTAGAAACGTTTTTAGTCACATTTTTATGTTTTGCTTTATGTGGATATACATAAATATATATATGTGTTCAATCTCTAATGGTTAGCAGTGTTTTATTATATTAATTTTTGTAAACATTCACAAGTTTCAAAACATTGTATTTATGGCGAAATAATATCAGAATAGTATACATTTTAATACAAGGTAGGTTAGTTACTATGAATGTATACAGGTTAATTATGTCTTGCTATTGTATTTGAGTTTATTTTAATTTATACTATTCTATTCTACTGTATTTTAACTTAGAATAAGTTATTTCTAATTAATCTAATTGATTAATTAATTGCACTAGATTAATTGGAGTTACTCATTGGTTACAGCATTAGGGTGTTGTGTTCTTAGAATGTATATAAGGATACAAGTTTTTATGACAATTATACTCTGAAGATGCTCAATATGGTCATGGGTGAAAGCGCTTAGTATTTACTATTTTATGTTTTGTTACTTTTAAACTAGTTGAATAAACAGGACCCTTCATGACACTGTGTTGCCTTTTTTGTGTTACTAGGAACAGAGTAAAGCTGATGGTCAAATGTGGGAAGTAAAAAAAAAAAAAAAAACAGGTAAAAAATATTACTGGTAACCTCTTAATAAATTTCTTCTGAAAAATTTCTAGTGGAGTGATTTCATTCAGTATATATGACAATAAAGATGGAATATACTTTAGTGTAAGTATTATAAAGGTATGAAACAATCCACTTCAGATTCATAGCCTTGACTTTTACTGAGACAGAAATGTTCTTGAAGCTCAGACTCTTGTGAAATGGATATAACATGAAAGTGTGTCATTTCATTCACTCTAGCTATAACCTCATTATCTAACTGTATGTGCGGATCTGACTTATGACAGAAAAAAATCACACGGGGGAGTGTCACTTGGCCCAGGAAGAAAGAGCTACTTTGTTCAGTCTCTCTCCCCAGTCACTCAATAATTTTGCCTTAGTAGAAGTAGAACCTGAGGAGAAGATCAGCAGGAATCAATGGCAAAATGGCCAGATCATCAGTTCAAATAGAAAATGTATTGATTGCTTGATTTAAGGAAACTAATTCAGAAGAAAAGACACTGTTGTTTGATCATCTTTTTGTGACTTTGCAAGATATCAAGGACTTCTATTCTATTGTGCTGCATATTCAGGAAACACTTACCAAAATGCTAGGACAGATTGGCACAACATTAGAGGAGAACAAACAAATGAAAAAGGTGACAACTAAACAATCAAGAGATGACAAGAACTAGAGAGGAAAGTATGTATGTCAAGGCTGAAAGTGGCTGTCTTTAAAAACAGAAGCCAGGGGTGCAATATGTGAATTATTGTTATACTTGAAACTGTGACTACACAAGAATTATAGAAATTTGTGAAAGGTATGATCAAAAGAGCAGTGAAATCTATGTTTACAGAATAGAAAAGATTTGAAGTCAGAAGGAGGAAATCAGAGTTAGAAAATCTAGTGCATTAGCTTATAGTCATCAATTCTTTGCCTAGTAGGAACTGAGTCAATACAGCGGAAAACAAAAAGAGTTCTCTGGGAGCAAAGCTGCATTAACATTTTGGAAGATTTTTTTTTTTTACAGACATATCAACATTGCAAGGATGCAGACTATCTGAAAAGGAAATTAAATGAACATGGCTTCTCTGTCCTGGTTGTTTGCTAAGATACATTAATTGTAACAGTATGAGAAAAGGAAGAAGATTCACAGATATTGCAGATACATACAGTAGAAGTTTTACAAAGAAGGTAAGGAAAATAGAAATACAAGCTCACAGAGGGCTTTGCAACATGTTATACATAGGGAAATGCAATGGGAAGCAAATAAGTCCAGCGGAGTGGTGAACGTAATCTATGCTCACTCAATGAGGAAAAAAAGGCTTGGCAAGATGGACATGTCACAGACAAGGTATGATACAATCTGAGAAACCCCCAGTGAATAATGAACTTAACAAATAATAGAGACATGACAGAAAAATATTTAGAGACAATATAAATACTGATAAGGATGAAGTAAATGACATAGGCAGTAATAAGACGGACATTCAACCAAATTTAGCAGCACAAGACACATCTACTAGTAAAAGTAAGACGGAAACAATAGTAAACAACACATGTTCAGAATAGGTTATAAAACTATGCGGTACTAGACATCATAAACAACAGTGGAGGGATGAAAGGAAATCTGACTGATACACAATATGAGTTTTGCCTGCATACCAGGGAGAACTTCACAGACGAGCATGGGGCTTCATCACCAGTTTCTAGCAAAGGACAACATTTGCCAGAAGTGGAAAGAGTGGAATGCTTGAAAGTAGGTGTATGAAGAAAGACTTATTTATCTGCACTGACTGAACTGATATACAAGTCACATCTGGGGTTCATGGATTATGTATAGTTACTTGTGCATATTGGAAAGAGAGGTACTGGACAATATATAAAACATGCAGACTTGTAATTCATTTCGAAATGCATATATCCCTATTATAAAAAGTCTATTGCATTAGGATTTTTAAATTGCAGCTTCTTGCTAAATATGGCCTTTTATTCCTTGCTGAGCATGTTTAAAATGGTGGGAATTTCATATAATAATAATATTCTAATTTGCTATGTGTATTGATAAATAAAGGTCATATCAAAATCACGTGGGAGAAGATCTTTCGCTCCTCAAAGGTGAAAGGAGCTTTGATTTCTTAACCTTGCCCTCTTTGTGTGCTGTCACAGGGACAGGATAAGGTCAATGAAGTTAAGAAAGAGAGGCAAAAAAATAAAATAAAATAGACTTTATATTGTTCATTCAATTCAAAGTCATGTTTCTTTCCTCATAGCTTTTCCTTGTCAAGTTCTTGTAAAACAGCAAATCTATCCTTTTATTATACATAGGTTAATAGGTGTGTACTAGGCTAATCGCCCTGGAGCCTTTACAAGCCTATCCCATAGAAGTGGCCTGGCATCATGCCGCCTGATGTTTGTTCCCAATGCCTCTATCAAGTAGAGCCACTGCAGTGATCCCCAGAGAGATCTTTCTATTTCCCATCAACTCATCAAATTTCTCTTGAAGAGGGCCAGTGAGGTGCTCTGCTTGACATGTATGGGAAGTCTATTCCAGGGCATGTGCAGCCTCTGGGTTATGAACCTGTCCCTCCAGCATGTTCTGTTGATTGTGATAATGAGGTTGAGGTCTCTGGAGCATGTGGTGTGGAGGGATTGGGATTTCTTTAGATGTAGCATTTCTAACAGAGCTGGGTCAGACATGGCTTTGTAAGTCAAGCATAGATCACCTTCTAGTAGATGATATGAGATAGAGAATAGCTAGAGTTGTTTTGAGTCTGACCATGTAGAGCATGTGTTTAAGGCCTAGGATCCTCTTCATGAGGTACTTTTGTGGCCTTTCCAGCTGTTGCATGTGTCTAGTGAGGTAGATGCCAAATGGGGCATTCTACTCGATGATTGGCCTAATGAAGGAAGAGTAGAGAGAGATGATGACCTCTTTCTTCCTGGATGCAAAACCCTTGGTAATGAGATGTGCCACATGGAAGGACTTTCTGACCACAGTGGCAATTTGGTGATCGAACGGGAGGTTGCTGTCAGCCTGTGTCCTCAGATCTCTTATAACGCCTTCAGTGTTCAGTGGGTGCTCATCGATGTGGTAATTAGTGGGAAGTGAGTTTTTCCCAAAGGGGATGATGACACATTTTTTGGCATTAAGGGTAAGGCCATGGTTTTGACACCAGTCATTCATCTCACCGAGGCATTTTTGTAGGATGTCTACATCACTTGGGGAGTTAATAATGGCTCCCAGCTTGCAGTCATTTGCAAACTTGGGCAGCCAGAGTCCCATCATGTTGGCCTGGACTTCTGAGAAATACATGCCAAAAAGGAGACGACCCAGGACCGATCCCTGTGGGGCTCCACTATTGATTGGTTGGCAGTCTGACTTGGAGTCCGCTACTTTCACACTGTGGGTTCTATCTGTAAACCAATTTGCAGCCAACCTAGTGATATAGGGGTTTATGCATAGTTTGGTGAGTTTATCAATAATTCCTGCATGGGGAATGGTATCAAAGGCCTTGGCCAGATAGAGGTAGGCTGTATGAACTGCCTTGCCCTCATCCACAGCTCTGATGATTGACTCAAAGAAGTCAAGCAGGTTGAGCAGGCATGATCTACCTTTCACAAAACCAAATTGTGTGGGATCTAGAGTTTGCAGATTCCCTATATCCTTGTTAATTAGGTTCATAAGGATGCACTCCATAGCCTTACATATCAGACTCGTCAGGCTAATGGGGCGATAATTCCCAGGGTCTGTAGTCTCTCCCCATTTATGGAGAGAGATTACTGTAGCAGTGCACCATTCAGTAGGGACAAAGCCTGAAGTGAGGCTGTGACTGAACAGGGCACACGGATGTGGTGCCAGTTCACTTTGTAGTTCGTGTAGAACACATCCAGGGATATTGTCGGGTCCCATGGAAGCTGCATTCTTGGCCTTGGACAATGCAGCTTTAACCTGTGCTGCAGTAATGCTGGGTGCCTGGCATTCCTCCAGCAATGTGATTTGTCCTTTAGGGAAGGAGAGAGGGGTAAGGTGGCACTGAATCTGTCAGCCAGTATGTTGGCAATAACTGTTGGCTCAGTATAGGAGGTAAAATTGTGCAGTAACTCAGAGCAAACCTGAGTATTGCCGTGGAGATTCTTGATATAACTATAGAAGGTTGTGTGGTTATTTTTAGTGTCTGTTGCAATTCTGCCTCCATAGCTGGCTTTAGAGGTTTTGATGAGGGATCTCAACTTTTTGTTGAGGCTAATAAGGGAGTTTTTACAGTCTTGGGACTTCACCTTTTTCTACAACAGTTTCTTCCTTCTGTTATAGAGTTTATTAATGGCAAGGGAACACTCTACTGGCTTATTTTTTTTTTGGAGGAGAGCGTCTTGGTTCTGTTGGGTATGGCTAGTTCCATGCATTTATGTACGTGTTGGTATAGTACATTGGTGTATGATTTGGCAGTCATGCATCTATTTTCCATTGACATGGGTGCCGTGAAGTTAGCCACATCTGGTTTTAGGAGCCCAAAATCAGCTTTGGAGATGTTTTTCATGATGGTTACCTTTGTGAGGCTTGTGGGTGAGATGTGGATTTCCATGGTGATAAGTTTGCAGTTGGAGAATTTGACTACTGGTGTAGAGCAATGCTTGCCCATGTTAGTAATAACCAGGTCAAGGATGTTGCTTCCTCTAATGGGGTAAGAATGAGCTGGTCCAGGGCAATGGAACTGATGAATTCAAAGAAGCGTTGGGCCAGTGTATTGGTGCATGAACTTATAAAATAACCATACTGGGATCGATGTCGTGCAATGACTTTAATGGAAAAAATGGACAGCCAGTAATCCATAGAATAAAAACAGAAATCTCTTAGCGCTTTCACTCACATATACCAAGGGCATCATCAGACGTCGATCCCAGTCTGGTTATTTTATAAGTTTATGTTCGTTTGTTCTTGCTGCACTTCTATATTGGTGCATGAGTAGTTTTCCCAGTTGATTGGGGGTAGTTGAAGTCACCTAGTATGAGAGTGTTGGGCTGGACCCTAATAGCTTCCAGGGGGCTTAGAAACATGGAGTGAGAGTCTTGGGACATGGTTTGGGACTTATATCAGGCTATGACCTCAAACACCATCTTACCCAATGTTAGTTATACCTGAAGTATCTCAGATGTGTTATGCTGGGCTACTAGTCTAGAGGTGTGCATATCCTTTATCAATATGGAGACAACACCACCTTTGGAGCTGGGACTGAAAGGTGTTGAATGAGTTATAACCTTGTAGCACAAGGGTAGTTTCTGCTGCTTTAAACCAGGTCTCCGTTATAGCACAAATGTCAATGTTCTCCATTTTGAGAAGTGTTTTGAGCAAGTGTATCTTGAGATTTAGACTTCTGGCATTGAGCAGCATGACCCTCGGATTGCATTTATTTATAGCTGTTACGGTGGTAATTTGGTCTTTGGAACATCGCCTAAAAAAGACATTATAGGAGTATGAGGAGCCTTAGCCAGTATCCAGAAACCCAGGAGTGACAGATGCAAGCCATCTCTGGCAAAGCATCAAGGTCTGTCAATCATGTCACCCAAGCATACAGATACTGGATCCCCTTACAATGACACCAGAAACTTAGCCAATTGTTGAAGTCAGTCATTTCTTGCTTGTACGGCTGTATCATTCTGAGAGATGATAAGATGCTGCTCAGGGCTAGGGTCATATCTGCCTGAACTACATAATCCGAAAGCTCCTCCGTGTCTCTTTTCATGTAGTCCAGGGAGGTGTATCTCAAGTCATTCACAACCACATGGACAGTGACAGAGTCATACTTGTAATTGTTCTAGAGTGACCTAAGTGCATGTGTTATGTGTCAGATTCAGGCACCTGATAGACACCTGACTGTTACCTTCTCTTTATTCAACCTAGTGAGTGGGACATCAGTGTGCCTCACTATTGAGTCATTTATGATTAGTGTATTAGGCAAGCTGTTTTGCCTTAGGGGCTTAGGTTGAGGGGCACATCGTGTAGGTGAGTTATGTGTCTTGTGGTTTGTGCTGTGTTGTGGTGGCCGAGTGTGTTTTTGCCTTGGAGGTCTCTGCTGTCAAAGGAGATGAAATTTATAATACGCTGAGTTTGTTTAATAAAAAAGCAGTTGGGCATGCTTTATGAGAATCTGAATATAAATATTGAGAAAATGAGCCATAATACATGTGGAGTGTGCCAATATGCAAGATTTTGCATCATTCGCTGTGGATAGAATGCAGCTATGTTGGTTGCTAATTAACCCCGGATTTAATAAACTTTGTGAAGGCACATTGTAGAACCTAAATGAAATGTCACCGTGTCCTTGTAGACTGTTCCTCCTCATCAGCATGGCATGTTGCCGAGGGAGAGTTGTGAAACACGGTTATTGAATCAGTGTAGGGAGTGCATTGCCAACTGTGTCTGCAGATGAGTAAAACACTCCCTGCACTGTTCAATTGTATAATGTCAAGTGGTCATTTAATTGTTGTAAATGTTTCTTTTTTTTATTTTTGTCTTATTTGTGTCTATTTTTTTAAGGATGTTTGTGCAGCAGGGCATGGAGCACAGCAATGCTAAACAGCACCAAGACATCTGCCATACATCTAAAAATAGAAACCAGATGCAATTAATTATTTATTTAAAGGTCATGTTTAAGCATAGCTGAGTGGGTTTGCATGATGTGGTCTGGTACTCAGCAGTGCTTACCGGCAGCTTAGAGGTATATGTAAAGGTGCTGCTGAATTTCACATATCCTTGTATCTAAATGGGTAGAGGTACAGTTTCATGAGCAATAAGTGCAGGGTTTGAATACATGCAAGGGGGAAATAAGTGTTTATTTTTGTACTGGGTTTGAATACATGTAAGGGAAAGTAAGTATTTATTTTTAAATATAAAGTATACCACTTATATTTAAATTCTGGCCCGCTGTGATCCGATAAGCTCTGCTGAGCTCTGCTAAGCCCTGCTAAGCACTGCATAAATATAATAATGGCTGAAAATGTTTGTGCACTGCTCAGCTGTGCTTAGCTGGTTTGTGCACAACTAAGCAGTGCTAAGCATACAGGTTGTGAAGACTGGTAGAGATGGGTGAAGGCTGCCAGCCTAGTCAAATAGAATTTGGTACATAATTCTGTCCTTTGTAAATATGAATGTTGAAATACAGGCTTGTTTTCTTAAATGAAAGAATATGCTGTGAAAGGTTAAACTTAAAACAATGTAGCAACATTGCCCTCTGCTGTAAAGAAAGTTAGGTCAAGCAATTCTTCTCTGTCCTTTGAAATTAAAATTATTTCATGACTGTCTTTGATGTTTACAATTCGGCTCTGGCCAGGCTAGATGAAGGCTTCCTGAAATTTGTTTTAAGGTTAAAGTTAATGACCAGAATTTACATGTGGAATGTCCTTGATTGCTCTGGTTTCTGCCTAGGTGTAAAATAATTTAAATGCAGTTTCTGTCAGCCTGAGAACACCAGGAAAGTGTAAAAAATGATGTAATGAGAATCAGGACTGCAATAGCAATTTAAACAGAGAGAATCAAAAGGCATTAATCATTTTTGTCTTGATCATCCAACTCACAACACTGTCTTGCTCATATGTAAGTTATCTTAGATTTGTGTTTCTTTTAGAAATAGCTAGGAACTAGAAAGATTAGACTAAGTGTTTTTCTGTGATGTCAGAACTGCGCTACTGATTTATTTTAAGTATTTCTGTGTGATCTCTGAACTCTTGACTACCACTGTGTAGTAGAAAGTATTGTCTTGTGTTTTTAATTATTTATTATTAAATATTGTTAAACCCTTTTAACTGTGGCTGTTTTAGGTAGAGATAAGTTAAGCTCTAAGAGTACAATGCATGTATATAAGGATCCTATACCAAGTCACTCTAATAAGCATTGACTGTTTAGTCACGACTACCAAATGGATAATAATATTGCACAGTAATAATTGGACACCCTTTCATGAGGGCCTTTGAGTAGCTGATAAATATCAGTGGGTGGTGGCAAGTGGATCTATCGCATAGTCTGGGAGAAAGGGGCACAGCTGGAGAAACTGTGCCACCCTTCCCCAGGAGTGTCTGTGTGGTTGTATAAACTCTTCTCAAAGTGCATGCGTGTGTGTGTGTGTGTGTGTGTGTGTGTGTATGTGTGTGTATGTGTGTGTGTGTGTGTATGTGTCAGCAACTTGGGCAGGGACATGAAGCACTTGTTAGACAGAGAGGGTGCTGGAGGTTTTAGCTTGCCCACTAAGCTGAAATCTGGACCCTATAGCTTTGCCAGTGGGGCATCTTATTGAGAACCTGGAGAGCAAGGGAGCGACCAGCCTCGGACTGACTGTGATCTTTGTGTGATCTTAAGCAACATTTCACTTTACTGTGTGTGTTTGTTATCCTTTCCTCATATATGAGATGCCCTCTCTGGCGTTAGTGGTGAAGATTGAGGCTCTTTGATTGCTGGGCCAGGGCATGGGCATCACACAGGTCTTCGAGTTTTCACACTGCTCAACTCAACTGTGCTGGTTTGTGAGCAGCTAAGCAACATGATGCATTTTTAAATGTTGCCCAATGTTGTGTAAGGGTGGGAAAACAGGCTATATTAAGCTCAGTTGGAGGAAATACAGCATAATCCATTGGAGTTCTGTCTGTGAAGGATACTATGACAGCTGTCAGTGAGGGTTTGCACTTTTGGGTGCAAAGTTGGGGCATCATGGAGTCCAGGTTCATGGTCAGACTCCTTGTAAAAAAACATGAAGGCTGGGTTCTGCAGGGAGGTTACCAGTGCTCAGAGTGCAAGGTGGAGGCCTGGGAAGGGTTGACAAGAGACTTCACCCATGCAACTGGTATCCCCTGCTCAAGTGATCAGTGTCGTCCCCACTATGACAACCTGAAGAGACATAAGGGGGACCTCTTGGACACCCACATGTATGTAAGAACTTTTACCTCTGTACCACCAATATCTAATTTGGATGTCTGCTAAAATGGTATGCATAATGGTGTTCTTCTCTCCCAACAACTGCAAAAGAGAGGGCTCACAACCCTGAGGTGCATGCCAGGCACTTGGCCAGGTTGCACCATGAGTGTGGTGAGTATGGATTTATTATGCTAACTGCAGTGAAATAAGCAAGAAAGAATAAATCATTACTTTTTTTTAAAGTCTGTACATTAAAGTTTGTATTGCAATAAATGTAAACTTAAATCTGTAGTGCAATAAATGAATAATGCCAACTGTAGTGCAATAAAAACATGAAACAATAGCATTACCTGCATTAAAGTATATACAAGAATGTCTGTAGTACAATAAATGTGAAAGTAGAGCTGTATTGCAAGACCTGATTACTGACAACTGCTGTTCAATAAAAAGTCAAAACAGTACCAGAAACAGCATGAACATACAGTAAAATCTGTAGTGTAATGTGTAGAATTAGAGCTGTTTGTCAAGAAATTAATAATACCAACTGTTCCACAATAACACATGAACCACTACCAATAACACCAAAGTAAACAGTGCACATCCGGTTTGTCTTGATTTAACCATTGTAGTACAACTGTATGCATTCTGGCTCTAAGGGAAGATGCTGCAGTCAAGTATAACACTGTATAGCATGCAAATATAATGGTAGTGAAATGTCTTATTTAACACATACAGTACCATTCAAGGCTGTTTCTAGGCCAATATTGTCCACATAATGCTCTGTCATTCACAAACAGCAGGTAAGCAAGGTATATTGGTGAGGTAGCCCACACCATGATCTGATATGTTAGTTGACATCACAGATATTTCTAACCAGTAACAATATATTATGTACATTTGCATTCTATATACTAATGTATAGATTACCTACTATCTCTGTCATGCTTCTATTTCATGCATGTGTGTTCCACTGTCAGTGCAGTCTACTATCCAACAGTAGTAGCGCTATCACGTCATATATTGGTTCCAGGTGAGCTCTAGGCAAATATCAGTCAGGTAGTAGTCAGCAGTGGCTCAGTAGCTCAGTTTGTTAAATGCTTTGTCTGTAATACATTTTGCCACACAGAGACCCATGTTCAAATCCAGTGCTATGTAGTGCTAGATATTACAGTACCATTCACATAGTGTTTACAAATTCTCTCTTCATAGAAACTATAGGTAAATGGGTGAGGTAGCCTATATTATGAGTAAATAATTGTATGTTTAGATGTCACAGACTGTTGAAATCATTAGCAAGAATGTGAAAGTACAACATAACTTAAAGGAAATAAATATAATAATAATCAAATAAAATTAAATAAATAACGTAATCTTTTTATGGCTGTATGCCTAGAGTGTCTGTTCAAAGCTGCTGCAGCCAACTCATACATTCCATGCTGATGTCCTCTGCAGTCACTCTTGTTGGGCTCTATCCCCATACCGGCCAAGCAAGGCATGATAGTTGTTTAGTTTTTGTACTGTAGACATACATGTCTCTCAAGTGTCATGTTGTCATGCAATGTAATTAGTAGTGCATAATCCATCTATCACAGGATTACCATTGGAATGACTACCTGAATTGCAAAGTATCACTACATAAACCCACAGTATACCTTGGTAGTTATATAGGTCCATCTGATGTGCAAGTGTTCTGTGCAGTTGTGTACCCACGGTTGTAACTGCCTGGCCCATACTGTCCCAGGTGAATAGCTTGAGAGGTATGCACATACTAGAGCAGCTAAAGGGAACTGCTACACATAAAGAAAGGACAGATCCATAGAGTAGACAGGTACTGTTGTCCACTAAATATCCTATAATGGTACTAATGGACTATTTTTTTTTTCTCTATCTCTACATCTTCATTTCTTTGTTATTTTTATCCATTGGCTATGGTTTACTATTCACATATATTGCTAAATTACCTGTATTTTGGGCATGTGTATTATTATTGTTATGTATTATAATGGTTGTATAGTAACATATCTTGTTGAATTACCTATTTTGTTGGTCTTATGTTGTAACTGTTACTGGCATGCTGTTAAAATACTGACTGTTCTGGCATGTATTGTGTTTCACATATATTCACTGACATGTAATTGGGTTATTTCCACTGTTCTGGAATGCTGTTATTACTAACTATGTTTTGTTCCTAACTCACCTATACTTATTGCTATACCTCCATCACCACAGCACATCAGGTTAGGGTAGGCCAATTCCTTGTGATCTGCCTACCTTGCCTCAACTGGCCATGGCACTGCATCCTAGCACATCTGGGGCCTAAGCCGGTGCTGCCCCCTCCACTGCCACTGCACCACCTGTGACATCTGGTGGAACCTTCTCAGAGGAAGGTGCCTGGCCTCCTCCTGGGAGCAGTGGCTGAGAGGCTGTAGCCACCCATCAGGAACTGCTGGTCCTGGTGTGCCGAATCATTCATCGGACCTATAAACATTAACTCCGCCAGAGTGATTGCACACTGGCCCTACTGGTGTAGCAGGCTGGCCCTAGCACCCAGCCTCCAGCACAGCCTCTTTTGGGGCATTGAAGGAGCAGCGTTGGCTGCCCACAGGAGGGGATGCCAGTCATGCTGTTGCTATCTGGAGGCACATGCAGTTCTGATTCCACAACACCCTCCCCGTCCAAGGTGTTTACCCACATATGTGTCACACACCACCCCTGTCTGCTGTCATGTTTGTCTTGTGTGTCTGCTATTTCATCCTCTTCTACCCAACTTACCTCCCCCATGTACCTATGTCCCATCCCCAACATTCCACTCTTGTTAAAAAAAAGTAATCGGCACCTGTCCCACAAAAAAAAAAACATGTAGCATACATAGCTCTCCATTTCACACACCTGTCCACCGGACACAACTAATTTGGTCCAATTGGCTTGATGACACAGTTTTGTTGTCCTCACCCCTCTCTTTGGGGTTTGAGAATCCACATTCAGCTGCAAAACATGCCAAAATGCACAACTGCTGCTGTACAAGAAATAGATAGCTATGGTTCTTTCCTACTCTTATCCTGCACATCTCTATATGCCTTTCACATTGTTTTACCCCCTGCTTGCCCCCATTTCACCACTTTCCTATCACCCCCTTTTTGTTTTCTTTATATTTTTTTTTTTAGTGCGGGTTTGTGTATAGCGGCGCTTTGCTTAGCTCAGCGTAAATGAGCTTTAAAGTGCTTTAATGTCTATATGTGTCTATTACAGTGTTCCTCATATGTAGAAACTAAACACCTCTGCCATGTGTCGAACCCAGACCCCTCTCAACTGCAGCACACTGCATTACCCCAACACACTACACAGGTTTACATTGGACAGGTGTATCCATCAAAACATACTGCTTTCTACTTGCAGACATTACGCATGTAACTGAAATAAGAAACTAATGTGAAAACTGGGGAGTGTATCCTGGACTCTTGTGCAAAAATACATAATAATGAAGACATACTAATGCATGTGAGGCCTGTGATAGCAGGCATATGTGCACTTTGATCAGCAACTTGTGGAAAGACACCTGCTAAAGTACCAATGGCAAAGTACATGTACAACTAGGACCCTGGTGCAGAAATACAGCCATATAAAGCCATGTGCATACTGATGGATCTGAAAATGTTTCTTACAGCCTGTATCTGTGCATATATATCCTGCAAATACAGATGCAGTTGCAGTGTCTTAGGAGCGCAGTCTGCTAAATGCCTAGCATGCAGTACATTTTGCCACACACAGTCCTGGGTTTGAATCCAGTTGCACTTCAATTACATTATTCTGAAGACAGCAAGTAATGACTGAGTCATGCAGTCTTACTTCACACAGTTTACTGCATCTTAACTGCTACCCAGTTTTGCAAGACAAAGGCCTGCAGTCAGACACAATGCACATATCCATATAGCCTAACTATATTTCACCTACTACTACTCTGTTAGTCACACAGTTACATAACAGAAGTGCCTTATGTACATGCCCCAATTGCACTGTATAGAATACACTTGCCTTGACTGTGCTGTAAGGACAGGCCTGACACAGCTGACACAGTTACATGTACAGCTTGCTGTCGTCCATCAAAATGTTCACACACACCCTATGTATTGTAGGCTGCAACTGCAGCCTGTAGCAAATACAGCTGTGTGTAGGTAGCTGCTACAGACCTACCATACCTTCTAACCCTCTAGAACAAGGGATCTAGACACAGACATACTTAAAGGGGGGTGGAACAAAGGCCCACAGATGGGGACATGTGTAACAGTTTGGCCTTACAAAGATAACAAGTTGACAGAATAACAGCTATTGCAGTAGCATGCACAGTCTGATGGGTATGCAGTGTGACACACACATGTTTCTCATCCCTTACTGACCTCAGCCCATACTGATTGCCAGTGCACTGACAGATGACTATAATGGTATGGAACACTGACCACACATACGAAGCAAAACTGTGGACATATGTCATAAATCTTTACAGTGGACATTGTTTGTATGATGCTGTAGTCTCCACACCTCATTAATGTCCATCCCAAAAACTAAGATGGGGCCGATGCCTACATGAAGGCCTTATATATTGCACTGTGGTGGCATGTCATTGGCTAATGATAGTACAATACAGCTGTTTTGGTTGCAATTAGCAATTCTGTGCCACAGAGTGATGCAGAGGCAATTACCTGGTGATGAGCATTACCTTACAAAGGCAAGCAGCTGGTTATGGGGAACAGGTCAGTATGTGACTTAACACACAGAGAGAGTGTATTATCTAAAGATTACTTGAAGCAAAGTTCAACAAAGGAGTACTGCACTCCACCATGTATGTAATAGATTTCTACATATAACAAGATGCAAATGGGAGGATGGAGGTATGGGAAAAGGGATTACAGCAGTAAGTATGTCTGAGATATATGGGGATGACATGTCATTGATACTCTGCTGTCCTACACCTATGTGCATGCCTCTCAACTGTCCTTAATTTCAATCACATCTCAGCTCTGTCCCTATCAATCCCACCTACAATGGTCAACTGTTGTTGGAAAGTGGATTACACATAGTACATACTGACAATAAGGGAGGGTGTGCACCCCTGTAACATCAAACGATGTACTGTAATTCACCTGCTCATTCTGTCAATGTCTCATATAATTAGTTCTAACATTGCAAAACATACCCTGAATGTCCCTGATGTACTCTGGCTAGGTCCCTGTGTCAGTTGACATTTGTCCCTGTTTGGATGAGAGCTGTGCCTAACATACCTGTCAACCTCTTAAACAAGAACTCAGGACAAAGCCATGATTAATGATTTCTCACAGGTGGCCGAGGGGGGGGGGGGTTGGAGTATGTCCCCTCACAACCTGATGTCAATGTGTCATCGGATGTCAATGTGTCATCGGGTTGATGGTGGCTGAATTTGTCCCAGAGATTGACATCCCTCTTCTACCCCCATTGTCACAGCACACAATCAGTATGCCTACACATACCCAGTCCCCAGAGGCCACAGATAGTGGACAGTCAGAGGGTGGTGGCATTGAACAGCCCAGTGTGACAACTATGGCTTCAGTGAATGCAGTCACTGACCATAGCCAGAGAGCTGGTGAGGTCCCATAAAGGCAGATTGACAGAAGTGTTCATAGAGGGACTGCTATCCATCCACAACCTGATGCAGGTGTCACATCATGGGTCAGTTACCACATATTTTTTTCCATCATGGAGGCACAGCTATGTTCTGAATGCAACACCAGACAGGCGTGTTCTGAATACAACACCAGACAGATTCTTAGGGTTATGGATGCAGCACAGTCTGACATCTGTGGCTGCCTCCACCTCATTGGGGACAGCCTGCTTTGTACCCTGCTGCTGTGAATAGACAGTGGCTGAGAAAATGTCAGTCTTTGTCAACAAGATGTCTGTGCTGAAACATCTGGTTGGAGTTGGGCATTGGATACATGGACGAAGGTCAGCAATACCATCTGCTGGGAGTCCACGTGGTCATGCAGTCACATTCCTGTACTGGCAGTACCTACAGTGCTACAGAGGGAAGTATGCTGTCCACACATTAATGTGGAAGGCCATGGGCATGTGGTCCTTGGCAATCCTGTGTGGGACACAGCCCCAGTATTTTGCAGTCACCATCAGGTACTTGCACTGCATCTGACCTCGAGCATGCTGGTGCCAGTGCTACTCCTGACAGAGCCATTTTACATATTCATGGTCTGAGACAGTGATCTGTCCACTCTATCATGTATGGTCCACAGCTGTTCAACATACACATGTGTAGGGCTAGCACTGGGCTTGACTGTGTGCATGCATACACTCAAACACCACTGTTGCATGTAGGTCACCAACAGACACACACGGCACCTCTCCATGGCTAATCTAACCCACACCCCTTCCTGACTCACACACATGCTGTCACCTGTCTGGCACAGCCTAGGCCTCTAGTACCCTCACGCCACACCCTGTGCATGTGATGATACCTGTACCAAATCCCTGCTATCCATGACATTGATGCAGGGAAATGCAATAATGTGTCTAATGTACAGGGTGACTATATTACTTTACATGCACTTGTGTAGTGCAATATTGTTTTACCAGGGTACTTGTTGTGGGCCACTACAAGTATTGTATGCTGGCATGTGTAATAGCTACACTATCAAATTTTGTGCATCTTCGTTGGATGATGTTAGACTAGTGGAAGAGTTACAGAATGACAGGTGTGTCACACACTTGTGTATGTGTCCATTCCAAGTGTCTGAGGGGATAAACAATGGACACATGGTGGCAATACAGTGGCACAGGATGGCATGGCAGCACAGCAGACACATAATGTCAGCACGGTAAGGAAGTATATGTGTATAGCTCCTTAGCTGCATATGTGTATACCAATGTATCAGGGACAAGGGGGGCAGTCAGAGTAATCATGCATTCATAGCTTGTGACAAAGTCTGCTACCCTCAATATATGTCACCTGAGTTTTCTGAACATACACATCTAGAAGGTGGTGGACATCACTTATGCTTATGTGGATGAGGGCAATTTAGACGCCAGCACCTACTCACATGCCCATAAAATGGATATCCACTGCACAAGGATAACCCATATGGGCATGTCAGTAGCGCTATAAGGCGATTTGGATGATGTGAGATTAGATCCCCTACTTACCTACTATTACACACTACAGTTTACAGTACTTGTTGCCTGCACCACAGAGTTCATTTGACATTAGACTGTCCACCAGCATGCTTAAGGTGGATGACATCAGCAGTCCTTGTAAAGCAAACCAATGTAGAGGCTGGCAGCTAGTCACAGGGCCTTAAAATGTATATCCATTGCAGAGAGATAGGACAGATGGGCATGTCTGTAGTGCCGCAAGGAGATATACTTACACACACACACACACACACACACACACACACACACACACACACACACACACACACACACACACACACCGGATAATGTGAGATTAGAACCCCTACCTATACCACAGCTTGCAGTATTTATCACATGCACCACAGAGTTTGTCTGATGTTAGATTGTCAGCCAGTGCTTTTAAGGTGGATGAAATCAGCAGACCTCATAGAGGAGGGCAATACAGAGGCCAGCAGCCAGTCACAGGGCCATAAAATGCATACTATTGCAAGGAAATATTCCATGTGGGCATGTCCATAGTGCTGTAAGGGGATACATTTATACACACACACACACACACACACACACACACACACACACACACACACACACACACACACACACACACACACACACACACACACACACACACACACACACATCTATCCTACTTATCCCCCAACTAGCCCCCCCTACTGTGACCACCCAGGCAGGCATACTCTTATATATAAGTACACACACACACACACACACACACACACACACACACACACACACACACACACACACATTGGATGATGTGAGATTAGAACCATTACCTATCTAGTAATACACACTACAGCTCACAGTATGCTTGCTGCATATGTGCATGCAGGCAGAGTACTTGTGGAGTACGCAAAGTTGCTTTGTGTTAGGCAGCATGTGTGGCCTGCAGAGTGATACTGCTTGGTACTGTTATTGTATCTAGTGTCGTAGGGATGGGATACCTGGTAATATCCCTCCTATGTGTGTATACTTCTCAGTCTGACCATATGTGGCTGTTTGCAGTTTGACGTTGGACATGCGGTCATGAACAATATGGCCTGTCCAAGACATGCATTGCACCCATTGTACATTACACCACCTGTGTACCTGTGTCTGTCTATGAGGTGACAGTCCATAGGCACAGGAGTCTGTGGGTGAGTGCATTATGTAATATTGTGGCCTTGGTCTGGTTTCATCAGACAACTGTTGTGATGTGTAAGTGAAGATAACCCCAGCTTTCCAGGGTATGTGGGGACATTCATGCATCCCCACACATATCTATATAAATGTGTATAACAGGGATATAAATGTGTTATGTGGATTGTTTTTAATTATTTCCTGAAGTAAAGACCATTCTGCCAGTGACATATTAGTAGGATTAATTTTATTATTTATTATTTATTTCAGGAAATAATAAAAAACAATGAAATTAGAATTATGAAATCCGACAAGGGAAGGGAGCTTGTGGTTATGGATGTTATTGACTATAATGCAAAGATGTTTGATATGCTTTACAGTGAAACTTATCTAGAAGTGTCTCATAATGAACTGAATATTGCATATAGGAATGTAGATCTCACCCTAGATTAGTTATTATTAAATGTCAAATCAGTCTAGAGGTTCATGAGTTTTTGGAACGCAAACATCCTAGGATAGGTACCATTTTGGGGATCCCTAAGATCCACAAGTCAATAACAACCTCTTCACATTCAATTGTAGATGCAAAAGCATCAAAAACTTTCTGTTTGGCCAAATTTGTTGATGGAAGGGTTAAACATGTTTTGGACCATAGGAAATGGGTAGTGAGAGACTCACGGGACTTTTTAGAAAAAATAAAACCTGATATGTATGCTGATGAACTGATTATGGTCACTATAGATATTTGTGATCTATTCTCGGTCATTCCCCATGACGTGGGGCTTGAATGGTTCTATGACTACTTGTGTAAAAACACCAATTTTGACCATGGTTCAATTTTGACTATTAGAACTTGTATGAAACTTGTGTTGGACAATAATTTCATTGGATTTGAAGGACATATTTTTAAACAAAGACAGGGTGTGGCTATGTGTGCATGCTGTGCCCCTATATTTGCCAACATTGTTTTGGCACACTGGGAGGACCTTTTCATTTTAACATCTAGGTTCAAGGAACTCTGGATGCTATGGGGTCATTACTTGAACAACTGTGTCCTATTTTGGAAAGGGAATGAGAATGAACTAGATGAGTTTTTATCTTACATTAATGAGACAACTGATTTTTTGAAGTGCACTATGGTTAAGGACAATAATATCCTACATTTTTGGATGTAATTATTAAATGGACTATACTAGGAAAATATTCACTTCCCAGTTGTATAGGAAACCTACTTACTCTAATTCCCTTTTGCACTGTGAAAGCTGGCACCATGTACACCAAAAGAAAGCCCTGGTAAAAGGGCAATTTGTCAGGCTGGCTAGAATGATCTCTGAGGAAGGAGACTTTGCAAGGGAATGTGAGGTATTAAAAGAAATGTTATTTAGTAGGGGTTACCCCACTGACTTCGTGTTCAACATCTATAATGAAGTCAAAAATAAGAGAGAAATTGGCATTTTTCATATACTCTTGTCTAATCACCTGAGTGGAAGGGAGGACCTTGAGAGAAGTAACAACAAATTTAGTAAGGCCTTGGTCCTTCAATTTACCATGAACTTCTTTGACATACAGTACATTATATCAACGTACTGGATGATTTTTAATTTAGATAGTATCAACAAATTGGAGGGGTGTCAACCGATGGTGGTGTACAAGAAGGATACCTCAATAAAGGGGCTGTTGGAAAGAAAAAGAAATATACCTGAGAGCGGTGGTTGTTTCAAATGTGAGAGATGCTCTCAGTGTCCTTATATACTGTGTGGACAAGTTATTCATTAAAGGCTATGGGACTATACTACCTTGTAAAAAATATTCTTGTTACTCTAGAGGTATTGTCTATATAGCTAAGTGTGATTCATGTGAGGGGTTCTATGTAGGAAAAACTAAGACAGCTTTGAAGCAAAGGGTTTACAAGCGTACTTATGACATCAGATGTAAAAATTTAAAAAAAAATGCTTTATATAAACATCTTAGTTTTTTCCCTTTACACGCTTTTAAATTTTGTGCCATTGAGCATGTTGATCTGAGTCTTTGGGGTGGTGGGCTTTGATGAGTACTTGAAATTCCTTGAATTCAAATGGCAAATTAAGCTTAATGCCTACCAGTTTCCTGGTTTGAATTGACAAGATTACTATAAGTTCATTGTTGAAGCTTAAATCATTATATTTTATATAAAAAATGTTGGAACATAACTTAATTGTTTTAATATTGTAGTTTTTAATGTTTTAAAAGGGTTGATATTTAAATTTTTTACTGCATCCTTTTTATTGCTCTGTTTAAATCATATATGCAAATGTTGATTATTTTTCACAAGGGGAAATTATGTCATTTAATTGTTTGATTATTGCTGGGGAGGGTATTTAAACTTGATTTTTTTTAGATACATGATATTCTGATGGTCTAGTTTTTGACGAAAGTGCTAAATTAAAGTGTTTTTTTCCTGTACTACGTACTGGTGTGTCACCTTCTATGTTACTCAGAACATGTATAATGCTTGTCTGTAGGTCTGTCCCTTTGTCCTACCATTCATTCTGGCTTTGTCCAGCTTTATTGTGATAACAGATTGAGGGGGTTTTGACAGTCTGTGAAAATACCACCTAATGACTGCCTCAAATGCAAAAGATGTGACTACTGTCAGATTCAAACCATCAACACCATCCCTCATGCTAATGTCCCTACCCTACTGAAACACACAGGCTGCTAGACAAAGATGCGACATTCATCACACACCAACAGCATGCAGACATATACATTGTCACCCCTGTGTTATGTGAGACATAGAATGTGTGGTCAGGTTCTGTTTCTATTTCACAGCCCTGGAACTGTGTGGTCTGCTAATATATCATTGCAAATATACTTCTACAGATGTTATATGGGTACCTGATGTGTTGGAGGTGGGGGACGATCAGCCCATTCTCTGCTGGTATACACAGTTGTGTAACTGTTCTGTGACCCCCACAGTTTGTCATCTCCCTTGAATATTGTAGTGGGGTTTCCAGACATGTGGCCTAGTGAATATTATGGGACACATACTATTGGACAGATTACCTGTTGTCCCAAGTGTCTGTTAGATCTCTTCAAGTATCCCAGTAGCCCACTATATTCCCTTGCATACATGTGGCAGGTCCATACATATGCTACCATATTCTAGTACCCCTTACAAGTGATGAGTAGCTGTGTAACTTACCTCTCTCTGAAGCATGCAGTCCTCAGCCAATACATCTTGAGGTGCAGGCTGTGTGGGCTGGCTGGCACCATTTTAACTAATATGAATGCAAGTCATAGCAAAGTGTGACAGTCCCTAGGGCCCTAGGTTGTCAGTGCATGTGCTATGCATTGTCTCTTGGCAAAGCCAGGGTATACTGGGCATGCCTACATATGCCTACAGGGAAAAACTAAGGGTTTTCTTCCTTGGAGTTCCCTTGTTGGTGTGGCTGTGGTGACCTAGGTACGGATGGGGGCCTGTATATCCCTTCCCTTTGCTGATCCAGCTGCAGCTGTTTCCACAGGATCATATTATGTAGCATGGCATATACTCTGAACACGTGTGCACATGTGGCTGGAGAGTACTGTGGGCTCCACCAAATATATTGAAGCACCAGAAACATGACTTTAGGAGCCCAAACACGTGCTCTATGATGTTCTTTGTTTGTGCATGTGCCTCATTATTGAATTCTTTGGTGGATGTGTGTGCATTTCTGATGGATGTCCTCTTCCATGGTTCCAGTGTGTAGCCAGCATCCCCCAGTAAATGGACTTGTGGGATGTCCCCTCTAGCAAACATCTGGTACAGCTATGATACATGCCAGATATGGGAGTTGTGATAACTACCAGGGCTGTCAGCACACACATTCATGATAATGCCCTGGGCATTGCACATGACTTGGCAGTTGGAGTGATACCCCTTGTGATTGACGTAGATTCTGCCCTCCTCACTAGATGGAGCCTTGATGTGTACGTGAGTGCACTCTATGGCACCTAGTACCTCAGGGTAGTGGCTACATGGTAGAAGTGTTGCATTCAGCTGGCTCTCACCTCTGGGATGAGGGGAAAATAAATGTGTTCACTGGCATGTGGTAGCATGGCATCCAGGAAATGGTGGAGTACCCTGGATGCTGATGCCTGTGAGACCCCCATCATGTCCATAGTTGGTCTTTGGCATGTACCCATAGCTAGTATCCTAAGAGCTACACATACCTTTATTTCCACTGGGATGGGTTCCCTTCTGTTAGTTCTGGGTCTAAGTTGAGGTTGGCAGAGCTCAGTGAGCTCTTGTAGCATCTCACTGTCCACCCTGCAGTGCTCTACAATCTCCCTCTCATGTAGCTCCTGGAAGGTTATCCCTGGCCTGAACACTGTCCTCCTTTTCATTCTAGGCCTATGGTCTGCATCAGCCACAGCAGCATTGACCTTAGCATCTAGCACATACATATATAGCAGACCTGCAGCAGCCTCTAGCATTTCTTCAATTAAAAGTCCCAAGTCTGTAATCTAGTCGTGCAGATTATGGGAGTGAAATTAGATTGTATGGTATCTGCAACCTTGATAATACTCTCCTGAAGGTGCAGCCTTTGTGATTGGCTACCTATGATGCATTCCACCTGCTAAGTACATCATTAAGGATTGTTACTGGCCATAGTTCAAGTGGAACAGGGTCATTAGTAATTAAGATCTCACTGCCTTTCTCAGCCATTTTTTTCACAGCCTTCCTCACTCAGCACTGCAGCAAGCAACACAAACAAGCAAACAATGCTCAGCAGTCATTGTACATGTCCCCATGGAAGGTGATGATCAGCATGACAGCCCACAGTGCAGATATGCTCAAACATTCACCCAGAAGGTAAACAAAGCTTAGCAGCCAGTGTACACACACCCTTACTGAGCACAGCAGTGTGCTGAGCAAAGAAGCACTACTGTGCTCCAATGAGCGTAAAAGGATACAAACACTCCCTCTTTTGATGTTGGCTGCCTCTTCTGTGGACACCAACACAGTTCTCTGCCTACATGGATGGGATCTGTGGATATGAATACCCATTTGTACTATTCAGCAACCATGCACCCAACCTGTGAACTATACAATTCTATGCCCTTCCTCGTTAGCAACCACAGCAGTCTACCATTGTACATGCTTCGCATAGGGTCCTATAATGCACTACTGTCACATAGTACTAATTTTCGTTTTTTCACTTTTTACTTTTTTTTTTCCTTAACAGCATGTTTGTGCACTGTGGCATGTTGCACAGACATGATCTGATTTATTTTAGGTTATTTTCCATTAGGTTTTGGACACATAGTGGATAGTTTTGCGCATATCTGTGTTGTGTCTGCTATGCTATTTCTGTCCTTCTTACTGCACATTTACAGCCCCTGTTCTCTGTTCAACATCCTGTACACAATAGTTTTTCATGTACATTTCAGACACAAATACAGGGTCTGCAGGACTGATTATCTGCTTGTTGGATCACCCTACCACCCTCATTTGCATGTAATTCACCTGCTTATGAGGTGATTTGCATGCCACAGACACTTCCATGTTGGCGCACTTGTGCTTGCCCCTCACCTCTATTTCTTGGATCGCACACCTGCTTACTTTCATATAAGCAGTGTGCCACTATGCCTACATGGAAAATAAGGCAATTTAGATTTTATTAAATCCCCCCTAAGTTTTATAGGTCAGTGGATGATATGGGATAGTATAGTGCAAAGTTGTAAAATATCAATAAACAATATATATGCATCTAACTTTAATTCCACAATACCTTTGAGGAAATCTAAAAAAAAACAGAGAGAGGTGATATCCAGGAGATAGGAGGATACCATATCCAGAAGTGGACAAGTTTTTTGGGAAAAATATAACAATAGGGGCGAGGAATATCTGAAGGGAAAAATAAAACAAGATTTAATCGATATATGGAGAGAGAGACAAAAGGTAAAATAACATTTGCCTTTTCTAGAATGGAAGGAGTTCAGGACAGTAGGCTAGATTACTACGTATATGGATAGAGAGATATAAGGTAAAAGGATACCATTTGTCTTTTCTAGAAAGGAAGGACTACATTGCACAGGCAGAATTATTTTTTCATATGCAGGGAAGATAACTCAAGAGTGAAGTGGATTACAATATTAGATCAATGTATTTCAGGCAATGCTCCTGTATCCTTGTCAATAGTTGTGCTGCAAAATCAAGACTGCATACATATAGACTGCCTTGGTATAAACACAGAACTGAAGAATGGCAGAAGATGCATGGAGATGAAATGCATATGATGGTACTGGATAACCTACTTGAGAGGAATGCACTGTATATTTTATGGGGGCAGAGGGTAAAAACAGCTTTGTGGGCTCATCCAATAGTGACAGAAAATAAAACAAGCAAACACAGACTTATATATATATATATATATATATATATATATATATATATATATATATATAGCTGTTAAAGGAAAATAAGCTAAAATAATTGCAGGATCTAGTATCTGGAGAGACCAATAATATGCTTCTCTGATTATGGGATTGTATATCTTTATGGGGGAGGTGGTGCAGTAATCCATATCATAGGCAGGTATGAATAATAAAGGGGAAATTACTTTTGGTGGCCACAAGGGGAGAAAAGTGCAAAGCATATGGAATGAGCATATAGAGAGAAGAATAGTAAGTAGTGGACAGCATAAAGAAGAAAGCTGGAGTGATGCTCAAGTCACTCAATTAAATAAAGAAGGCCTTTAGAAAATATTTTCAAAAAATATACTACAAACATGAGGGTGTATGCATAGAAGAATAGTCTTAAAGTCCATTGCATAGAAAGACAGTAGGTGAAGAGTTGCAGTTGAATTTAAATGCTTAGATAACATTACAGGAGTACCAAATTGCTATATATAGAATAAAGAAAGGGAAAATACCAAGCCAGGTTTGATTTCCCCCAAATATTATACATGGAGAAAAAGGAGGTATTGTACCAATCTTAGTAGAGCATTGTGATTAATTCTGAAGAGCAAAAATGACTCAGATGGCATGAAATGTGTTAAAATTATTCTAATACAGAAATGGAAGGAAATAAAACAGACTTGTCTAATTATTGACCAGTTTGACTCCTGAATTCGGACATAAAAGTGTTAGCAAATGTCCTACCAAAATGATTGTATGCAGTCTTACCCAAGAATTTACGTCCAGAACAAAATAAGCTTATTAAGGGCAGACAGAGTATTGATGATATACTTTGTCTAATTGTTGTAAAAACTATCACATCTGATATCATCACACTGGGGTATTTTTTCAACAATAAAAAAAAAAACACTTTTTATGTGGTACATTGGAACTTTCTGGTTGAAGTACTGTGGAGAAGAGATTTTGGGGATGTGTTCATTCAGTGGATAAAGATGATGTATTTTAACCCCACTTCTGACATATGGATAAATGATTGAATATCTACAAAAAGGTAAAATCTCCAGATTGGCTAGGGAGGAATACCTTTTATTGTCAGCATTGTTTCTCCTAATAATAGAAGGGTTGGCTTTGTGAGTTTATGAGACATTACAATAGAGGCACCAATTGGGGTATGGCCATGCTTTATCCATACATTAATGTTTGTATTTTAATGGCTAAAAAACATACAGAAGACTTTTCCAAAACTATTGAATATATTTGACAGATTCTGTAAAGTGTCAGAGCTGGAAATGAACAATAATAAAATAGTGTTGATAAGGGATGTTAAACAAAAAGTATGGTAAACAATTGGTGATATACAGGAAGTGGGAGTATCTTACCTCCCTAGGTTTAAATGTGGGATACATATAAAAAGGGACAGTTATAAGAAACCTGGAGAATTTTTATAAGAAAATAAGCAAACTCTTGCAAAACAGAAAGAGTAAGACATATAATCCATCCATCCAGCCAGCCAGCCATCCACAAACCCTTTTTCCCATTTTTGCACATGGGGTCTAAACACTATCAAGTTAATGATTATCCTTTATCTATGCATGCCATGGGAGAGATTCCAGCACTTTGACTACCTTTGATTGGATAAGATGCAGGTCCTACTTGAAGCTTATGTTGGCAAAGTATGACAGCATTGCATTCCAAGACAGGAACTCATAACCCTACCCAAAGGGGGGTGATAAATCTTCCTTCACAGTTTGTGAAATTTGATATAGCACAATGGAAACAGTTGCACGAACAGGGTAAAGATACAGGATTATACAGTGGGAGCTATGTGGTTCTCTACAAAGTGATCTTATGCCTGACACTTTGGGAAAACTGTGAATCAGGGATCGTGCAATTATGAGAAGTGTGCTGGAATGTGTGTGCATATAAGAGGATCTGGAATCAGACATATGTAAAAGATGGAATTCTTAGACATGATCAGGTAATATTGAAAGAATCAGTCATATATGGATGGGACCATGGAGATAGGTATAAGGGTATTGGGCAGTAGGACAGAGTCCTTCATCCAAAGAAAACAGAAAATGTTTCCCAGTCTTAGAGATCAACATGATTTCACTTTTAATATATTAATGAAAATCTATGTTGAATGCTTAAACATTGCACAAGGACAGAAACACAGAGAGGCTCTTTAGAGCAAGTGTAGCACAGTGAAAAGGATAGCTGACAGTAAGGAAGCATTAAAAGAAGAGCTAGATTGGGCACAATTTGGAATATGAAAATATTGAAAACTTGCATGAGAATATACCTTTTACCTTAGAAAAGGACTCTGTGTGGGATGAATAAATGACAATCCTTCATGTGTGGTATAACACATCCAATAAAGTAGTATGGGATAAAGGAATTTCTAATTTGAAACAGAAATGTTGAACTGAAGATGCAGAGATGATTCATATGTCTGGGAGTGTAGGAGAGCACAACAAAGGTGGAGACAGGAAGCAGAAATGTAGAATTGAAATACTTGGCAAACACTCTTATTGGTCCTGGGAGGCATGTGATATTGGACAGAAAAGAGACATCTACTGAGGGCAGCGCAAGAAGGAGTTAACCATTCAAATACTAGTGGTATTTAAACCAAGAATGGTCATAGTAAGGGAATGTAGAATGATAAACTCTGTAAAAGCAGGGAATTTTCATGTGGAAAGATTTGAAACTGATTATGAGAGTTAAATGAAATTATAAACTGAAATTTGCATAAACAAATATCTAAAAGCTAGACATCTGTACATATTTATTCTTGGAATATGAACACAAATAAGGTTCTGTTTTGGATGAATATTGTTGTTCAGTTTGGAATTATGTATTTGGAGGATAGAAAATGTCTTGGTCATATGTGTATATATATATATATATATATATATATAAAATATTCAAATGTTTAATTCTGCTAATATATCTCATAGATTGCATTTGCATGCTGTAAAATTGTTGAAGTTGTGTACATTGTTATTGTTCATGTTACTTTATTTTGAAAATGAAATAAAACTTATTTAAAAATCATTTCCTCACATTGAATACAATAATATCTAGCCCAGGAGGCCCAGGGGATTTGTGAGCTGCTCTGTTGTCACATAATTGTTTGGGAGTAGTTTATTTGGTCACCTTCTGTGCAGACCTAGCACATCTTCCCTGTTTTTGCATTTGCTTTTTTCCATGTCCTTCAGTTTTCTCCCACATGACAGACATTTGTTAAGTACATTGCAAACATGAAATTGTCCACAGTTCTATGTGTCTAGCTTGCATGTCTTAAAGGAGAGAGGGCTGACAATTGACTTCCTTCCCATTTTTTCCAAGTAAACTCGATGGTCAGTGATGGCTGTTCATATGTAAAATGCAACTTGAATGAAATGAGTGGATAGATGGGTTGAGGGAATAGTTAAAATATAACTGTCACCTGATACCTTTTCCCAGATAATTATTCACTCCTGTTATATCACTTTGCATTGTAAGAAAAAAACTGAGAGTCATCAGCATATTTTGAGATCCAGCAATTATTTGCCATTGGAAATGTGGGAAAAATGAATAACTCTTATCAAAACTGAAACATGAAAAAAGGGGGAAAACTGACATGTAAAACTCTGCTTTTCAAAACAGGGCACTTAAAGAACTGTTCTTGCATTTTCATCCTTTGTTGTCATCCCTTCAACCATTTAGCTATCTTTTTATGTAAATGATGACTGATGCACTCAGTATTAAACTGTGGATAATCTTAGTATGTGCCATTATAGCAAAAGTTGTGGCTATATCTTAATAAACCAGATTTTTTTTGGTATGCCATTATCTAAGGTCTTACAAACAGGCTAATAAAAGTCCATAAAAATTGTAAGGTTGGATCTTCCCTTGTATAGATTTATGCTGTAATGAATTCCAACAATTTGTTTTTTTTTCCTGTCAACATTTAGTCATTTTTCTATAAAATGTTAAATGCAATTCCCTGTAATAGAGATCAAATAAACAGACCTATAAGTCTTCATTTTCTCTCCTTGTGATCAATAATCTATTCCTGCTTCCTGGGAAATTTCTGGGAATTTTCATTGTAAAGCAGGGAAATAAAGAATTTTCAATTGGATTCTTACTGAAATATTCCAATTTCTATATAATTGTACCCGAGGTACAGTCAGTCCTTATGCTAAATGACAATGTGACTTTATAAAAGATAACCCTTAGTATTCATTTTGGCATTACTGACCAGTGGCAATTATATAGCACAGTATAATACAGAGATCAACTCCATCATTTAAGTTTGAACCGAAGTTTAACTTAAGATGTTTGCCATTTCATAAGGAAGTTCCACAAAGTTCTTCTCATATATAACAGGAGGCTTATTGGGTTTGTAGAGCTCTGATGACTATTGGCATATAGTAGACTGTTTTTTGTTGTTGTCATTGTCATACTTTTTGACAAAAGCATACTTATATTTTATTTGAACTGCTTCACTGCTTCCTTTAAACTTACCACATACTGATTTTATTCATACAATTCTTCAATGCATTAAATGGATTGTTGTTCTTTTCAACAAAGCAAATCTGCTATTCCATCAAGGTACGACTTCTCTGAGTTTTTTTTAAGTCTAGTGTCTTGAAATATCTAAGTTGTAAGTATTTCTGAAAAATACTTACATCAGCAGTTGTTCTCACCATAAATGGTAATATAAAATATTTTAAATTGTAAACTTTTTTAAATCTTTTTACTTCAGTAGTGGTTTGCAGTTGTATTATCTATGTTTAAATATTTATAGTCTGCTTTAATGCTTTTGTAGTTAGACTTTTTTAACTCAGTTTAGACTGAATGTTTATCAGCATAGATCAGTGTTTTGTAAAATAGTATGAACAATTCACAATAGGCTTGTTTATATATTTAGTAACACTTTGCAATATCTTTATTGCTATGCGTCACTATATATTTTTTCACTGTAAAAAAGTATTTATTTATTTATTTCTATTTGTTAAGTGTGAAAAATCTGACTAAGATAAAATCTCATTTTCAATGGAGGCCAGGGGAGAAAAGCTCCATAGTTACAAAACAGAGTTAACAAAAAATGAACTGTACACAGATATTCTTGGCTGTATGTACAAAATAAATAATTACAAAATACTCTCTACATAAATAGAAAACCTCAGTAATGGTGGTTGCAAATAAATGTATCAACAGTATATTAACTTGAACTTACCATTAAATTGAACTTCTCTGCATGTGTGTATTATTTCCCTTTGAAATGCCTTGACACTAAGTCATAGCTAAAAAGGGTTCTTGACCTAGCTTGTCTACATGGTTAAGAAAGAAAGGAGGGAAATACAGTTTTAAGGGAAAGGACATACTTCTGAGCATGCTCCATGACTAAGTTCCAGCTTGCAGTGCTACTTCATCATTCTATTAAGTGTAATTCATTTCTATTCTCATTGCACTGTTACTGTAATCTTTGAGTGTACATTTAAATTTTACTCTGAGGCTGAACCCAGGAATGCATTCATGTGGCTCAGCATACAAGCAGTTAATAAAAATAAATAAAATAAAAATAACATAATATCATCTGCTGCTGCTGCTGCTTGATCCCTCCCCAAAAATTATTTTGTTGTGTACAAGCTTAAGAGATCCCTTGGAGTTGTCATGCATTTATCTTCATCCATTTCTTTATAATGTTCATTGAACTACTCAGTTTTTCTTTTTGCTATCCTGTAAAACTTTGTGTTAATTTGACATATCATTCAATATCTCCATAAACATCTGCTAGCAGATCATCAATTTTTCTATTCTCTGCATCTAGTTCATTTAACCTGTCCTTCAACTCCTCCATATATTCATTTGGAATATTGTTGAACTTATATCTTGTCACCTTGGAAGATTTTCTTGTTTAATTTAATTCTAAACTTTGCAATAAAAAGTCAATGGCACAACCCAGAATGCAACTCCAAGATCTGTTTTTGTTGACAGTATTTTACAATTGTATCTCTGACAGCAAAGTATATAGTCAGTCTGATTTTGGTATTGATCATCTAGTGACATATATTAGTAAAGCCATCGTCTTTGCTGTTTAAAAAACAGTGTTTACTGTGACCACTGAATCATCATGGCACAATTCTCCTAGTCTATAGCCACATAATTTTATACTTTAAGGCCAAACTTACTTTGCTATTCCAGTTAAAATTGACTACCATTTTTTGCATTGCAGTTCCCTGTTATGAATGTTATATAATTTTCAGTATTATATCCAGAAGGTGAAACAGATCCTTATAAAGCTGGTAAAATTCTTCCTCACTGGCATTCTCAGTTAGCTCACAAACTCATTTCATTATAATGTCCATTGGTTTGTCTTGGAGTCTACTTGAGGTCATTCTATGATTTTTGGGTATGTAACAAAGCACTGCTTTGGATGCCCTTTTATTATCTATGATGGCTACTCAATCTCTTATGTAAATGTCTTGTCAGTAGGAGATATGATGACTATCTGACAGGAAACGGTCCAACCAAGTGTGTTTTAGTTCAATAATTCCCAAGATGTCAATGTTTACTATGATGATCTTTAGAATTATGTTTGCCCTACCACCTTTCAACTATCATCCCTTTCTGGTCATGCAGCTCATTCATTCTACATCATCAAAGTGAAGATAATTTAGACAGCCATTATGGTTGGTTAAAGAGTTTTCTTCGTAGACTTTCATTTCTCCACATGGATGCCTACATGTAGAGCTGAATGTGGGACTACAATGAGATAAATGCACTTCAATAACTGATGTTGCCAGCAAGCATGCAACAGACCCACCCCATCAACACAAGCTGATGTGGTTTTCCTGAATTCAGCCAGAGGAATACACTTCCCTATGTGCACCTTGTCATTACCCTCTCCTCTTCTGGGAGAGGTGAACAGGCAATAACCCTTCAGTTATCTCCCTCTGTGCATGACTCCTATTGTTAATGGACCATTGCCATTAATGTTTGTGTTGTGCAGTTCTTTTCATCATTAGACTTTCCTTTCAGCTCTGAACCCCTCAGCAGAAAATGATCCTTTTCATCTTTAATACACTATCTTAAAACCTTAAGCACTATTTCACTTGTTCAGTGCTCTTCAACAATAGTATAATGAAAACATCAAAGCCAAGGATCTCATTTTTGCTTGGCAGCTTGACATGTTTGTGTTTCTGTTTCACTTGTCCACTGGGTTTTATTGGCAATAATACAGTTGTGGATTACAATTACTTTCTCAGTGGAACATATTTGGTCTGAACTCTCTGCCTTTACCTTATAGCTTCATTGAGGTACACAAGCACCTGCACCCTAACAAGATAATTGTCCAGAAGGGACTTATATTTGTGATATGTGTGAGGCATCTTCTAAATCTTTTTAGCAAAACTTTTAAGGAATGACAACAGCATAGACAGCTACATAATATACACAAGGATACAATTCTTTCTTTATGGAATTAAAAGTAGTTCACTGTCGAATTTGATTTCAGCAAATTGTCCCTCTCAGGATCTAGAGATTTGTTGATGCAGAACTGCAGTCACACAAATGTGGTCTTGTCTGGTAACATACATAGAAGTTTCACTTCTGTTGTACTACCAACTAATTATAGATATATTCTGGGTATGTCATACATGCTACAACAGGAGGAGAAACACTACAGTTACCACTACTGTAAGCTAAACTTATTAATTGTAGCTCAGTGCACCTAGGACTTCCATTATGTCTTTATGAATTTCAGTGTAGCTCACTGCTGAAATTGACTTCAATACATTGTGCACTGTAGCACATGGAGTTTTAGTGATGTCAAATTTGCCATCATAAAAATGTCTATTGCATGATAGAATGTGTAGAATTTATTTTGCCTGATACAAGGACTGCTCACTAGAGATGTATTCTGGCCATCTGCTTGACAATGTATCCTAGTAAGTGCTTATATATCTACCCTAAATAGAAACAGTGTACCATGACTGGCTCTGAAAGGAAATGGTCTGTGAAACCCTCACATCTCTCAGGTGTAGCTCATTATTAAAAACATTCTTCATTTTGACTTTTAAACAATCCATGTTCCTCATAGTTCCACATTTAAAGGATCTGCAACACATTCAGTTTTAAGAGTTTGAGGTTTTTAACTAATATCTAGGCTAAGTCATATTGAAACAAATTAATTCATCAACAAATGTTTAATAAGTATAAAGTAACACATTTTAACCATCCTGTGAGCTCTCTAATTGAAAGTGCTAGAAAGCTGTTAGTAGGTGTTTCTCATTTTGTACATATGTTCCACATTATAAGAGGCGGTGTTCCACATTCTGGAGATTAAAGTTTGAGAGGTATAGAAACCCTACACATGGTATCTACATATAAAAGTCCAAATGTCAGTTCCCCTTGGTAACTACTTAATAAGATATTTAGAAAATACAGCAGGACAGGTCTGAAAACTATATGTACAAGCCAGTGCATTTCTTTGTGTCGGTCCCAAGCCCTGATAAATGGGGAGGGTTGTGTCAGGAAGGGCATTCGGTGTAAAACCTCTGCCAAATGACTTATGCGGAGAACATTTCAAATTTCCATACTGGATTGGTTGAGGCACAGGTTAACATCGACCGCCACCAGTACTGTTAGCCTACAGGGTGCTAGTGGAAATTGGGCTACTGTTGGCCGTAGGAGAAGAGGAGGGGGAAGGCATGCCCAAAGGCAGGAAGAGAGGAGGAAGGTTAGGAGTGTAGAAGTAAGGGTAGTAACTTTGAATGTTGGCAGTATGACTGGTATAGGGAGAGAGCTAGCTGATATGATGGAGAGAAGGAAGGTTGATATACTGTGTGTGCAAGAGACCAGATGGAAGGAAAATAAGACTAAGTGTATAGGAGGTGGGTTAAAATTGTTCTATCATGGTGTGGATGGCAGGAGAAATGGGGTAGGGGTTATCCTAAAGGAACAGTATGCCAAGAGTGTTTTGGAGGTGAAGAGAGAGTCAGTAGAGTGATGTTTATAAAGCTTGAAATTGATGGTGTAATAATGAATGTTGTTAGTGTATATGCTCCACAAGTTGGGTGTGCGATGGATGAGAAAGAAACATTTTGGAGTAAGTTGGATGAAGTGGTGGTGAGTGTACCCAAGGTTGAGAGACTAGTGATTGGAGCGGACTTCAATGGGCATGTTGGTGAAGTGAACAGAGGGGATGAGGAAGCGATGGGTAGTTATGGTGTTAAGGGGAGGAATGCAGAAGGTCAGATGATTGTGGATTTTGCAAAAATGATGGACATGGCTGTGGTGAATATGTATTTTAAGAAGAAGGAGGAGCATAGGGTGACATACAAGAGTGGAGGAAGATACACACAGGTGGATTATATCCTATGTAGGAGGGCGAGTCTGAAGGAGATTGGAGACAGTAAAGTGGTGACAGGGGAAAGTGTAGTTAAGCAGCATAGAATGGTGGTCTGTAGGATGATGTTGGTGATCAAGAAGAGGAGGAGGAGTGTGAAAGCAGTGCCAAGGATTAAATGGTGGAAGTTAAAAAAGGTTGATTGTGAGGTGGAGTTCAGGGAAGAGTTAAGACAGACACTGGGAGGCAGTGAAGAGTTACCGAATAGCTGGGTAACTACAGCAGAGCTAGTAAGGGAGACTGCTAGAAAGGTGCTTGGTTTGACATCTGGACAGAGGAAGAAGGACAAGGAGACCTGGTGATGGAATGAGGAAGTACAGGATAGTATACAGAGGAAGAGGCTGGCGAAAAAGAAGTGGCATTGTCGAAGAGATGAAGAAAGTAGACATGAGTATAAAGAGATGAGGTGCATGGCAAAAAGAGAGGTGGCAAAGGCTAAGGATGAGGCATATGGAGAGTTGTATGAGAGATTGGACACTAAAGAGGGAGAAAAGGACCTCTAATGATTGGCTAGACAGAGGGACAGACCTGGGAAAGATGTGCAGCAGGTAAGGGTGATAAAGGATAGTGAGGGAAATGTACTCACAAGTGAGGAGAGTGTGTTGAGTAGATGGAAAGAGTACTTTGAAGGGCTGATGAATGAAGAGAATGAGAGAGAGAGAAGGTTGGATGATGTGGGGATAGTGAATCAGGAAGTGAAACAGATTAGCAAGGAGGAAGTAAGGACAGATATGAAGAGGATGAAGAATGGAAAGGCTGTTGGCCCAGATGACATACCAGTGGAAGCATGGAGGTGCTTAGGAGAAATGGCAGTGGAATTTTTAACCAGATTGTTTAATGAAATTTTGGAAAGTCAGAGGATGCCTGCGGAGTTGAGAGAAAGTAGTTTGGTACCTATCTTTAAGAATAAGGGTGATGTGCAGAGCTGCAGTAACTACAGAGGGATAAAATTGATCAGTAACAGCTTGAAGTTATGTGAAAGAATAGTGGAAGCTAGATTAAGAAGGGAGGTGATGATTAATGATCAGCAGTATGGTTTCATGCCAGGAAAGAGCACTACAGATGCAATGTTTGCTCTGAGAGTGTTGTTGGAGAAATACAGAGAAGGTCAGAAGGAGTTGCATTGTGTCTTTGTGGACTTACAGAAAGCCTATGACAGGGTGCCTAGAGAGGAGTTGTGGTATTGTATGAGGAAGTCAGGAGTGGCAGAGAAGTATGTAAGAGTTGTACAGGATATGTACAAGAGTAGTGTGACATTGGTGAGGACTGCAGTGGGAGTGACAGATATGTTTAAGGTGGAGGTGGGATTACATCAAGGATCAGCTCTGAGCCCTTTCTTATTTGCAGTGGTGATGGACAGGTTGACAGATGAGATCAGACAGGATGCCCATTGGACTATGATGTTTGCAGATGACATTGTGATATGTAGTGAGAGTAGGGACCAGGTTGAGGAGACCCTGGAGAGGTGGAGATATGCTTTAGAGAGGAGAGGAATGAAGGTCAGCAGGGCAAAAACAGAATATATGTGTGTAAATGAGAGGGAGGATAAAGGAATGGTGAGGATGCAAGAAGTAGAGTTGGTAAAGGTGGATGAGTTTAAGTACTTGGGATCAACAGTTCAGAGTAATGGTGAGTGTGGAAGAGAGGTGAAGAAGAGAGTGCAGGCAGGGTGGAACGGGTGGAGAAGAATGTCAGGAGTGATTTGTGACAGACGGGTACCAGTAAGAGTGAAAGGAAAGGTCTACAAGAGGGTAGTGAGACCAGCTATGTTATATGGGATGGAGATGGTGGCATTGACAAAAAGGTAGGAGTCAGAGCTGGATGTGGCAGAGTTAAAGATGTTAAAATTTGCACTGGGTGTGACTAGGATGGACAGGATTAGGAATCAGTATATTAGAGGGACAGCTCAGGTTGGACAGTTTGGAGACAAAGCAAGAGAGGCGAGATTGCATTGGTTTGGACATGTGCTGAGGAGGGATGCTGGGTATATTGGGAAAAGGATGCTAAGGATGGAGCTGCCAGGTTAGAGGAAAAGAGGAAGGCCTAAGATAAGGTTTATGGATGTGGTGAGAGAGGACATGCAGGTGGTTGGTGTGAAAGAGCATGATGCAGAGGATAGGAAGAAATGGAAACAGATGATCCTCTCTGGCAACCGCTAACAGGAACAGCTGAAAGAAGATGATGATGATGATGTTGATGATGACTCTATGCATAGGAATTTCAGTTCACTTTATCATTAATTCTGATGTGAACAATTTATCCTGTTTGTAATCTAGAGTTTTGGCAATGACAAATTTGCAGCCATAAAAATGCCTGATGAAATATACAAATGTTTAATTATTTTTTAATGACAACTCAGTAAAGCCATAACAGAAGTCATATATCAGCTCATAATGGAAACAAAGTATATTGAAACATGCAATTTTATTATCTGGACATACCTATGAAACCCTATGATTATCTATATATAAAATGACACACCTGCTACTGCTTACTGAGTCTGCTTATCTGATGTGATTCCCGACTCTGTTTCAGCATCATCAGGTAAAAAATATGCAGTTAGGGTACAGCCATTGTTCAGGCAGGCATGTTTTTGTTCCTTCTTCTCATTTGGCACTTATAGAAAGTTTGCCTGTACACTTGATACAAAGACATTCCCCTATGATAATATACACTTTTGCATTTGCTCCAAGATGTCTACCGCAAGGACAGGGTTTGGCAGAGCCAAGCAAATATTCCTAACCAATGTACTGCATGACGTGTGCCTCCATATCCAATTGGAGGTAACATTATGTGGGGCCAGATCACCTACCTCACTACAGGATAGTTAAGTTAGCATTTGCTATTTGGTCTTATCCTTACTTACTGGCTTCTCCAGCTCCAGAGTCACTAATTGATCACTAGTAATCTGGAAAGGAGTCAAGGCTTTATCCATTAATACCAGAGACCTGACTTAAATTTTAGTCTCCCTTTAATATTTCTTAATAATTAGAATATGACACCAAGATTCTCAGCCACAGAAGATATCTATGACTGCCATTCTATCATTACTGTACTTTGTACAGTTGATTTTTGAATCCAGTTTCAGCAAATTGCCCCACTCAATACACACAGGTTTGATTACTCCAGGCAGATGTCACAAAAGTGAAGATTTAACTAGTGAGATACCTTTTTAAAATCTAGTACAATAAATATTCAGGAAAGACATATGCATGACATTTACTGCACTCCACAGCCCACAGTAAAGACCTATACCCATTCCCAAAAGATACCAAGCAATGTAAGTAGTAGCAGACTATAATAAATAAATGTTTGCAAAATATTGCATTCAGTGCTTATGTTAAAAAACATATATCAGTTTCCCTTTGAAACATCTTTAAAACAATTCAGGGACTAACAACAGGATACACTGAATCAAAATAATTTTGAGACGTCTACTCTAAAATTAACTGAATTTGACATTAGCAAGTGCTCCAGCTTGTCAGACTGAGTTTTGGTGATGCCAAGTTTACAATCACAAAAATCTTGCTTTGTAGAGTATGCACCATTTTTTTCTTTCATTGTAATGACAAAACAGTAAAGATATATCCTTGTCATGGATTGCAAACACTACCATGAGAAGAAGTGATATACACACCTCTAAGGGAAATATAGTATAATGCAGTATATAAGACAATGCCAGTGAACACTGATCAATATCAACAGTTTGTTCCTAAGGATAAAAGGCCATATGTCAATCCTTATTTCAGACTTTCTAACAAAATGTTTGAAAATGGCAAAGGTATACTCTTCTGCAAAATGCATCAAAGTCCACCATTAAAAAAGGTAGCCATTCTATCCTTATGAATTTCAGCACAGTTTAAATTATTGCATCCTAGAAAAGTACTATCATCAGGAAAGCAGAGTTCCTATGTATCCTGAAGAAAATATTTGTCCTAACTGGAAATTTTCACATTCGCCAGACCTAAGTATGCTGCTTGGTATTTTCAAGGTCTAATTTATGAAGTCCTGGCATAGATACATACATAAAATAATACAGATAAATAGCAGCTACAAGTCAGAGAGAAATTGTCAATGTCGGATGTACAGGGTCAGAGTTATTAAGGACCATTTATAAAAGGCTATGAAAAATGTGGCACTTCCATGTTGACAGTAGTTTTTCAAAAGTAGAGTATGTTACTGGAATGCTGGGGTAGCAAATACAAGGTATCAGTATCAGTAGTAAAACATGCTGAGCATTTGGGATATAAATGTTTGTCTGGCAAAACAGTTATGAATATTAGCAGCACTGTCAAATGTAAATTAATATCATAAAGCTGTTAAACATACAGACAAGAAAAGAGCACAGCTTTATATTCAACATCATACCATACACACCAGATGTAGTTATGATTAAAATTCAAGAGAACTTTAGAATGTCTTGATGTGTGGCTCATAGTCTTATCACCAAGATGAGCCATCTAACATACACAGCTTAACAAATTAACATTGTTTTTAAATATTATGAAAATATTACATGCATAATTTGAACACATTGTACAATATAACAGCAGTGTGATGCCTTCTCTGTCATCCATCATTGCAAAGTATTCACGCTGAAAAACAATCCTCCTTCTGATACGTTGAGGCAATCTTGCATACATGGAGTGAGATGTAACCCCTTTTTTTACCTTTAACAATAGTAATTTTTTGCAAACAAAATGCAGTTTTCTTTCATAAATATGCAATGTAAAATCAATAAAATTGACAATCCTTGGTTACTAATATCAATGTGTACTACATTAGGGCAGATTCACGATGGCTTGCACGGAGTCTAAGAGTTGAGTAAGACTCCATGCAGCCATCATGTCTGATGAGCGATCCAGGAACAGCCTGCAGGGGAATGCAAGAGAGCTCCTAAAATGGCTCTTACACGGACAGGGCTGGGATATGCAAATTACCTCAATTGCAGGTGAAAGGCATGCAAATGAGGTAGATTTGCGATTCAGGAAACCCGAACCTGTCCGAGTAAGAGCAGTGTTATTTGTAGAAATGTACTCAGTTGACAACTGAGTATCATTCTGCAAATAGCAAAATGGAGCCATGACAGCTGCAAATAAAGGTCGCATCCAGTGCAGGAAGCATGCCAATGGCCAAATATACGGCCATTGGCAATGTTTCCCGATGCAATATTAAAAAATAATAATTTGTTTTTTTTCCTCCGATTTCTGATGTTTAAGTGTAGCGCAGCGCCACGCAAACAGGCTGCGCTCTAAAAAACAGAAAACTAAAAATTAAAACCCACAAATGTGGATCTTATTTAAATTGTTAATGTACAATGCAAGGGAATGGCAGGCTGAAGACAACATGGCCACTGAGTAGAGGTTGCTAAGGGGGGAAGCTCATTCTAAGAGATGTAACCAAGCATTAGTAGGCAATCCTATGCAAAGGAGGGTTAGGATAGTGAATCGCAAATGAGCACAGTCAGTGAAGTGTAGGAGTAGGATAAGGGGAGTAACAGAGTAGAAGATAGGTGACATCACGAGTGGGGTAGGAATGAAAGAAGTGAAGCTCATTGGAGCAGAGTGACATGTGTCAGCTGTCATTTACACATCATGGAAAGAGGTGTGTCAACAGGTAGGCTAGGTAAAGGCAAGAAATGGAAGGCGTATGCTGTGGATAACACCAAAGTTTCTTGCTGAGTGGGTATGTGTGTGTGTGTGCACGCCTGTAAACCCGAGTAAGACAGAGTGCGCGTGTGTAAGCATGAGTGCCCGTGTTTAAGCCAGAGTAAGCAAGTATAAGGCTGTTTAAAGAGTTGTAAGTGCGTTTGCACTGGTGTGCATGCGTTTTAACCCGAATAAGCAAGTTTTAGTCCATGTAAGCATGTGTGCACGCGTGAGAGCTGCTGTGAGCATGTTTGCGCTTGCGTGCGTGGTGCTCCCCCACTGAGGAAACAGAAAGGAAAAAGGAAGCACAACAAATAGTAGGAAGCTATCAAGGAGTACTAGCAGATCTAGCAGGTGAAAACAATCAGAATCAGGCAATTACACAGGCAGTACCCTAGCCCAGCCCAGCCTAGCACTTAAAACTCTACAAACAACAGTGCATTATGTTTCTCACAACAGACACTGCAGTAAGCTAATAGAAGTGAAAACTGAAAAAGCTTTACTGAGACAAAGAAATGTTAGGGGCTGCCATTGCTGTTATAAAGCCACATTTGCAACATGCTGAGGGTGGTGACAATGGAAATGCTGCTGGACAACCCACAGTGAGGAGACAGAGAAGAGTGTACAGGCCCAGGGTAACCTACCAGGGACTACATGAGCTGGAGATAGTGGAGCGCTATAGAGTGGACAGAGACCTCCTGCAGCAAATTGTTGAGCTGTGCAGGCCACGCCTCACACACAGAACCAACAGAGGGGAACCCATCCCAGTGGAAACCAAGGTATGTGTTGGCCTAAGAATATTAGTAACAGGTACCTTCCAGAGACCAACCAGTGATATGATGGGGATATCACAGGCATCAGCATCCAGGGTACTGCACCATTTCCTGGATGCCATGTCAGCACATGTCGGTGATCATGTATATTTCCCCAATTCCCATGAGGTATTGGCCAGCAATATGCGTCTCTTCCAGCAAATAGCGGAATACCCTGAGGTAGTGGGTGCAATAGACTGCACGCACATATGCATCAAAGCACCAGCCGGCGAGCGGGGTAAGGTTTATTTCAACAGCAAGGGCTTCTCCTCCATCAACTACCAGGTCGTGTGTGATGCCCAGGGCATAATACTGAATTTGTGTGCTGGCTGCCCTGGAAGATACCATGATTCCCATGTCTGGCATCTGACACAGCTGTACCAGACATTTGCCAATGGGGACATCCCACATGGTCACCTAGTGGGGGATGCTGGCTATGCACTGGAGCCATGGCTGATGACACCCATCAGAAACGCACACACACCTGAACAGGAACACCATAATGAGGCACACGCACAAACATGTAATGTAATCGAGCATGTGTTTGGGCTGCTCAAGTCACGGTTCCGGTGCCTGGACACATCTGGTGGAGCCTTGCAGTACTCACCAACTACATGTACCCAAATTGTCATTGTATGTGCTATGCTACATAATATGATTCTGCAAAAACAGCTGCAGCAGGACCAGCATAAGCCCAGGCCAAACAGACCCCCACCATTGCCAAGGCCATCACAGGCAGAGCGTGACTCGGAGGAGGAACAACCTGAGCCTGCCCCAGTAGGCAGAAGGAGGTGTGCCCAGTATCCTTTGGCCTTGGCAAAGAGGCAACACATAGCACATACACTGGCTCAGTAGGAACTCTGGAAATTATACCTCTCTCTGACTTGCACATATAGTAAAAGGGATGCCTACATTGACACTACCTGCTTTCAAACATGTACAGGGAGTGCAGTATGTGCATCCGACATAGGCAGCCCTGCAGCACCACCTGAGGCATGATTGCCATGTGTTAAGCAATATAAAGCAGTGCTAAATAGCATTTACCACCATGTAGTATATGCAAACAAAATCGCACACACCAACTAGCACAACTGTGGTCAATGTTGAGTAATATTGGGCAACTTCCAGCAATGTTGGTGAATACTGAGCAATGTCAGACAAGCCTGGTCTAAGTAGGGCATAGCTGAACAAAAGCCAACATGCTCATATTTGCTTAACTGGCCCTTAAGCAGTCTGGTCAGCGCAGTATGAAAACATAAAGCAGTGATGGGCCTCGAACCCATAATACTGTGCACTATAGTTAAAGTACTGAACCATGAAACCATGACAGTATTGCGGTGGTCAGCCTGTATGAATGAATGTCGATAAGTCTATGCAAAGTATCTCATGGAAACCCTGCAGGCACACCATAATCCCTGTCGAGTTATGACACAAAGGTGAGTCTTGCAGTAAGAACAGAACCTGACTTCCAACACACACAGTATAAATGTTAATATTGGTCATGTTCACACACATCAACAAAAATAGTGGGCCTCAGATAGCAACATACTGAAAGGTCACAATGGGCATGCTCACACACTTGAATAAATGAGACAAATGTCAGGCAACAAAACACGGAAAGCCTGAACTGGGCATGCTCACACACTTAGGCCATGTCTGAGTACAGCAGTGGGCCACACATATCTGGCAGTTGCATGTGTTAACCCAGGAACCTCTCACTATCCAGCAATCCGCCCTTTGCACACAGTTATATGCCAACAGACACATATATAATATAGTGGAACCCTGTCATAATCAAATATGTTCTGCAGATACCTAAGTTGTTCATAGAAACTGGTAAAGCAAAGACGATAAAGACCTGCAAACAGTATCAGCAATAAACATTGTGCATCCTGAACATTAGCATAGGTTCAGAGGTCAATACTAGGCTATCTGCCCTAGAGCATGTACAAGCCTAGCAAGAGTGTGTTTGGCATTCGCAAACCTGTCAGATTACTACACTGTGCGTGTGAATAGTAGGTCACACAAGATAGCCCATGTACGTTTAGGCTAGTGTGCCTCTGTCTAGCATGGACACAGAAGATATACCAGGGGTAAACATACAATCACCCATACAGTTGTCAAGATGTCTCCTGTAGGTGGTCAGTGGGTGGCTCTGCCTATGTGAAACTGGGATTACAATCCGGAGTGTGTGGAGCCTCTGGGATAAGAATCTGTCCCTCCAGCATGGCCTATTAACATCTGTGCTGAGATATATGTCCCTGGAGTGTGTAGCTCCAAGGGAGTCAGATATCCTGAGGTGGAGCATGTCCAGTAATTCTGGGTTGGGTATATCTGTAAACAACAGGCACACATCATATCCGAGTAGGTGGTAAGCGACTGAGTAGAGCTGGAGTTACTGCATCCGAACTGTGCAGGGCATCCATGTGAGTCCATAGATCTGCTTGGTGAGGAAGTTCTGTGGCCAGTACAGTTGCTGCAGGTGTTGGGTAAGGTACCATCCAAATGTGGCATTGTAACCAAGCATGGTTGTGATGAGTATAGGAGCACAATGACCTCACTCGATGTAGATGTGAAACCTTATGGGATAATGTGGCCTATATAGAAGGCCTGTCCAACCACTTTGGCAACGTGATTGTCAAAGGCGACAGTACGAACAAGTCATGTCCCCAAACCCCTAACAACTCCTACCGTATGTAATGGAGTACTACCTATGTGGTAATGTGTGGGCATGTTGTTATTCCCAAAGGGGATGACTATGCAACTAATGACATTTAGCTGTAGGCCATGACTCAGGCACCAGTCATCCATCTCTGTGAGACCCTGTTTGAGTATGCATGTGGCAGCTGGAGAGTTGATTATGGCACTCAGTTTGCAGTCAAGTGCGAGCATGGTCAGCCATATTCCCCCTTTGGTAGCCTGCACGTCAGACAAATATATACTGAACAAGAGAGGTCCCAGGACCGAGCCGTATGGGATGCCTCATGTAACTGGTGTATAGTCAGACATGGCACCTGCAATTCTGACCATGTGGGTGCTATCCCTGATCCAGGTAGCAATCCATCATGTGAGATATGTGTCCATATCGACGCTGGTGAGCCTATGCATAATGGCCCAGTGGGTTATTGTGTTGAAGGGTTTTGCAAGGTTCAGGTAGGCTGTGTGGACAACCGTCCCTATGTTGATGGACCTGTTAACCATTTAAAGAATACAAACAGGTTCAAGAGGCAAGATCTGCCCACAACAATGCTGAAATGTGTAGGACACAGTGTCTGTAGGTTACCGATGTCTATGTGTATGAGTCCCATGACAATACGCTCCATAGCTTTGCAGAACAGGCTAGTTAGGCTTATAGGGCAATATTGTCTGTGGTCCATTGTGGCACCAACTCTGTGGAGTGGGACCACTGTCACTGTATACCATTCCTTGGGTATATATCCTGTAGAAACTCCGATATTGATCAGTGATGTAATGTAAGGGTTACGTTTGTCATGAAGCTTGTGTAAGATGCAGGCCGGGACACCGCCTGGTCCCATTGATGCTGTGATGTACGCTTTGGGGAGGGCAGCACTCACCTGTTACTGTGTGATGTCAGGGAGGTTACACTCTGTTGGGATGGATAGTTGCTCCTTAGGGGGGATGGGGGGAGACATCTCCACTGAACCTGTTTGCCAGGATGTTGGCAATGCCAGTGGGTTCAGGGTAAGTTTAGTCAGTATACAGTAACTCACAGCATATCAGTGAGTGTCCACCCAGGTTCCTGACATAACTGAAGAAGGCCGTGTGATAGTCCTACGTGTCTGGTGCAATTGTCCAGTAGAAGCGGCCCTTAGAGAAGTTCATGAGTGATCGTAGCTGTCTGCTAGATCAGATCACAGATGCCTTCCCCATCTGGGATTGTGCTCTATCATGTAGTAGCTTCCTCCTGATGTTGTACAGCTTATTAATGGCTGGGGTCTACCAGACAGGTCCCCTGCCATTCGAGGAGTGAGTCCTGTTGTTATTTGGGATAGCACAATCCATGCAGTCCACTAGGTGTCCATAGAATGTGTATGTAAAGGATTCAGCAGTCTGAGCCATATTTGCCACTGTCTCAGGGTCTCTGAAGGATACCACCTTGCTTTGGTGAAGTGAGACGTTGGCTCATGAGAAGTTCACCAAGATTACCCAGGATGGGTGTGTGGAGGGTATATGTATGTCCAGTGAGATACATGTATGTTCTGACCTTACCAATGAGGGGTATATCGCTGGTGTGGAACATAGAGTCCCCATGTTGGTGATGATCAGGTCCAATATGTATTCCCCTTGTGGCTGTGCTGACTGGTTGTGCCATAGCATATGAGTCTACAAATTGTAGCGACTGTTGGGTGAGGGTGTTGGGGCTTGAGTAGTATCCCCAGTCAATATTTGTGTATTTGAAGTCACCCAATATAATGGTGTTTGTGGAGACCTTCATATTCTCCATAGTTCCCATGAAAGCCAAGTGTGGTTCCTGAGTTTGGGAGGGTGGTCTGTAGCAGGCAACAAACTGAAAGGCAGTTTTGCACAATGGTAGTTGTATATGTATGGTCTGTGATGCTTTGTGCAGTGCTACTAACCCAGAGGTGTGTGTTTCTGTGATGTATATGGATACTCCCCCTAGTTGTGTTGTCTGTTCCAAGTCTTGTGGTCAGAAAGCATGGTATGAAACATAACCTGGTAGTGCTGCTGTGCATAAGTGAGCCTGAACCAGGTGTCTGTTAGTGCACAGATATCGCTATCCTCCATACTGAGGAGAGTCCTGAGTGGCCGCAATATGAGGGTAACACATCTGGTGTTGAGCAGCATTACCCTTAGTTTCATTTAACCTGTAATGTCTATGGAGGTGGGTTTGTCTTTTGAGCCCTGCTTAAGAAAGGCACTATGGTGGTAGCAAGAGCCTTAGCCAGCATTCAAAAGTCCAAGGGTGACAGGTGCAAGCTGTCCATAGTGAAGCTATGTGGCATGTCGAGCATGTCACCACAGGCTGACAGACACTGTATCCCCTATGAATGACACCAATTTGTTAGCCAACTGTTAAATGTGATATGTTTGTCTGTATACTGTGACATCATAATTGGTGGGTGTAAGATGCTAGACAAGGTCAGGGTCATACTGGCCTGGGCTACATGATCAGAGTGTTCCTCCATGTATCATGTCATGTGGTCCAGGGAGTAACGTCTGAGGTTTTACGCACCAGCATGGACAATGATGGTGCCAGTCCTGTACTTGCTTTGGAGTGACCTGACTGCATGTGTTATGTGGCAGATCCTGGCACCCGACAGACAGCCCAAAGTGACTATTCCCTTGTTTGGGCTGGTGAGTGGTATGTCAGTGTGTCTGACAATAAGTATTACCTATTACAAGTGTATTAGGTGTGTTGTTTAGCCCAAAGGGCAGTGACTGTGTGGCACACTGACATTGTGAACTATGTGATATGTGGGTATTGTAGTGGGGTAGCAGTTGTGTGTGTGTCTGCTTTGGAGGTCTCTGCTGCTTAGGCAGAGTTCATTTACAGCATCCGAGTATGTCTATGTGTGATAATGTGGTTTGAGTGCTATCGCTAGAGGATATGTGAGACTGATATGTGGTGTGTGTGGTTACCTTCACCACCTGATAGACTGTGCCAGTCATGGGTCGAGAGAGTTCAGCACCCTGTATGTCTATATAGGTGCATCTCACACATATATCTGAGTTTGTCGGGAGGAGGAGAGGGTTGTCTGTGTACATGAGGCAGATGTGACATTGTGTCAACATCACAATATTCACCAGCTGGACTGGAGAGTACACACGAAACCGACCCCTGGACATGACAGGATATTATGATGACATACTCTGTAGCCTGATCACAAAGGATCAGTAGGGTGTTAAGTGTGTAAAAGAGTATAACAGGGATTAGTGCTCAGGTTCATTGGTGTTTTGTAAAGAGTAGCTGAGAAGGAGTCCAGACTGAAACATGACACCTCCTTCAGATATGTCATAAATAGCAATGTACACCCATATATGTCCTGAGTCAGGGCCAACTGTACCTGACTGACAATGCTGACATCCTGACAGACAGGCCCATATATACATACCCAACTCCCACTGATGATAGTCCATATCATCATACCAGGAGATATCACATGTAGAATGGATGAGCAGCTACCCCCAATGCCAAAAGCATGGCAGCAAGTGGAATACATTGATTCCCAATATGTGTCATGCATAAACTACAGAACAAACAGATCCTGCACCTGAACAGTCAGCTGAGCCTCACCCCTACACAGGATGTGGAACCGTTGAATGTGTTACAGCAACATATGGCACTCCCCACAAGTGTTGGTGCACAACACACCATGGGAAGTACAGTCCAGTATGCCTATGAAGTCTGATCTGCAAGGTCATGGAGTCCATCATGGTTGAAGTCATAAACAGAGCTATTGGAAGCTGACATACACACAACCCTACCAACTGTGGTATGTTCATGTGCGGATCATGGTTCCCAAACATGTTAGACTGTTTGCAAGGCAGCCACCCAGGACATACATCACTGAACACAGCTACACATGTCTCACATAGACTTTGAATAGCCCTTTATCAACATCCCAGACACATGTAGTATCTACAAAACCAACAAGCTGTGCATAAATATGTGTTGACATATGAAGGAATGTCAATGTGTCCACAGAAAGATCACACAAGTTAAGGATTATGAGGTCCTGTTCAAGCTGTTGACACCTGCTGACCCACATGGACCATTCCTGGAATGGCATAAAACAAAGTGTACACACATCACCATGTCCAGTCTGATGATGTCACCATCCTACATATACAGCAGGAGAAGGGAAACTAGCCAGTAAAGCAAATAGCGTGCCGTGTTAATGCATCTCTCTCTCTAGTATCATAACATAGTTAGGTAGGGGTTTGAATCCTGCAAACACTGACTGTCTGTGTGTGTGTGTAGGGGGGTGTATGTGTGCAGTTTCCTTTGAGAGGAGTGCCCCTTTTGGAGACTGGGAAAACTCACTAAAAGAGGTACATTCCTCTTTGGAAAGTCTGATGATGTCACCATCCTACAAATACAGACAGAGAAGGGAAACCAGCCAGTAAAGCAAATATCGTGCCGTGTTAATGTTTTTCTCTCTAGTAGCATAACATAGTTAGGTAGGGGTTTGAATCCTGCAAACACTGACAGTGTGTGTGTCACTGTTGGTCAATGCAGTGTGGGTTTTGGTTTTACTATGGTAGGACATATTATGATTAAAACAGTAAGTGCATTGCACACATCAGGTATCTGCGTGGCAAATATATATGTGTACATGTCCCCTCAATCAGTACATAGGTGTGAAGCCTGCATACTACATGAATACATCTGTTTCCATTGACAGGTTGTGCCGCTGCTTCTCAGATCGTAGGTCACATATGTATGTATGTGACAAGGCTGTCCACTGTTGTGATCTGTGGCCAAGGTCATCTGTGCCACACACACCCATGACAGTTACTAAAGAGTAGTGTGAGTGAGGGTATATGCCTGGGGTATATGTCAGACATGTTCATACACAACAACGACTGGCAATAATGGACAGTCTGTATAGGTGTACAACTGCCTTGTGGATATGCATTCAGGCCTCTAATGTCTTATGTGATACACCGAGGGACTCCACAATACCTATGGATATGTGGATACCAAGGGACACATGACATAACACGAGGCTGTATGTACACATTGGTACCCAACATACATGTTGAGGTCTACCATTGATGTGGTACTGACGGGATAGTATGTATAGTAAATGTGGATGACTATGCCATAGCCGGCTTACTGCTATACAGCATGTATCAGACAACAGGTATCTGTCTGTATGATACCCTTGTGTAGGATATGCGTCCCATCCAGGGAATGCATTGTAGGCCAATGCATGCATTTCCAGATGTGGATGGACACATCCCTAGTGTGTTTGCATGTACCTAAGGGGGCTATATGCCAAACAGGTGTGGTCCCAGGAATGGGTGGCGGTCAATACCACTGGTTAGTGTTAGAGTATAGTACTGGAAGGATCCAACTGTTACTGAGTTCCCTACAACTGTGTGTCATTTGTCAGGACATCATCCAATGATTGCTTATAGACATGCTGTTGAGGTTGTGTATACTACCAGACCGCAAATCATTGACAGATATTAACAGTATCACCCACAGCATAGTGTCAACCCATGTCATACACACATGTGGACCCATGTTAGTACATAACTGTAGTAGAATGCATACTGGCCATTGAAAGTTACTATGAGATGTTAACAATGTGTACAACAGGGTATGCCACACGTCCCATGTGTCCACCATGCACGTACATGCAGACAGTGTGCACCCACCATGTTCACAGATGTACACTTGCTAATCTGTACTGCACACATCACACATGTACTGTCCACTCACTAACACATGCTGGCAACACATTACACTTCAGCCAAGTGGCACATGGGTGGACAATACATACTCAGACCTAACAGTGGTGTAAACAATGCTACATTGACAATCAGAGCTTTGATGCATAATGCCTGCTCAGACATACCTACAAGGATGTCATTACACTTTCCTGTTGACAACTTGCTAATATTGCTACACTGCTATAATGTCACCCTGTGCATCAGCACCATGTTAGCCTCTTCCTGCATCAATGTTACAGATGACAGGAGGCGACACAGGTATCATCATATGCACAGGGTGTGTTGTTGTTTGCCAGAGCCTGACATTGACCCATCCAATTGACATGTCTGTGTGTGTGTGTGTGTGTGTGTGTGTGTGTGTGTGTGTGTGTGTGTGTGTGTGTGTGTGTGTGTGTGTGTGTGAGGGACAACAGTACAGCATGGGCCAACATTGATGTAATTTGTGTGTGTATGTGTGAGCCCTAGTTGTTTGGTTAATGTGTGTGTGTCTGCATGCACACAGCTCCACCATGTGGCTGCCATATACAGTAGTTTGTGGGACAGCCACAGACTGTACCTGCTAGGCTGTACAGATCACTGTCTCTGGCCACGGACACAGTACCTGTGCCTGGCAGGGGTGCTACAGACAGTATCGGGTACCAACCCTGACTGGGTACTGTCATCAGAGGCAGAGGTATGACGACTGGACCCATGTCCCTGCTGGGACTGGCCAGAGCCATGTGCACGTGGTCTACTGGGATGGTCAATGGACAGGCCAGCCCCAGCATGGCTGGGGCTGGTACTGCCACTATGGGAGCGGCTGTGAACTGTGAGCCGTCCGCAACAATGCCAGCTGTTGCTGTTGCTAGCATGCTTCCACCTCAACTTCACAACCGTCTCGCACAGTCCTGGCTCATGGAAGACATATTGTGGAGGGCATCTACTGTCTCCCCCCAATGTCTATCAATGACCTCGGTGTAATTCCGGATGGCACCGGCAAGGTCACGGATGCTGTCATTGATAGCGGTGTAATGGGCCCTCTGCGCCCCAAGTCCCTGTCTGGTGTACTGTTCCGTACGTGCCTGAGTCTGCATTACAGCCTGGAACATACTGGACATTGTAAGACCTGTGAGGGCACATCTGCCAGGGGCAATACGACCAGCGGTGCTCCCCCGAGAACCCCTGGACCTCCGCCTATGTGGTACCATTCCAGGAATCCAGCTATGGCTGCTGTGAGGGGATGCAAGTGCCATGGGTACCACACTCTCCTGGTCAATGCCAACTGTATGCTGTCCCTCGCCTATGGCCATTGGTGATGAGGGATGTATTGACAGTATGAGTGTGCACATAGATGGGGTTGAACGCTGTGTACTGTCGATTGGCGGACCAACGACAGACCCTGTCAAACCTTCCTGTGCCAGAATACATGTCTCATCATCACCACTATTCGTGGCAGTGGCTTCAGGTTCCCTGCTGCTTTCAGCCACCCCTAACTCAGCACCTGTTAGAGGAAGACAGGAAACACACTTTACAGTCTGCACATGATGCAAGCACACATGCACACATGAACACATGCACACATGCACACATGCACACATATACACTCTTCACTACAGCACATACACACACACACACACACTAGCAATCCAACACATACTCTATAGTGGGTGAAGGTGGGTGTCAGTATCACAAGGCAAACAGTCACCACACAAGTGTCAGCATGCAGAATATGTGTTGCACAAGACCATGCAGTGCAAGTGTAGATGCCCCTATTTCATGGCAGTGTACATGGCTTTGATGCAACTGTGTAGTTATTCAGTGATTGGCTACACCCTGGAACACAATGTGTACCTGGACACAACATTGCTGTGCAAGTATTATCAGCTCTGCAATGCCCTGTGCACCATCACTCACAGGTATACATGCCATGGCTGCATGTGTTATCTGTGTGACACATAGATTTCCATGTCTGAGTACAGTGTCTGTGTCCATAGCAGATAATAGTGGGCACAGGTGTAGCACATGCATGCTATGTACACACATGGGATGAGTGGTGCATGTTGATATGAAGGAATCCCAACGCCCGACATGGCCAGTGTACAATGGTTATGGTGAGTGTGGGACATATTGCAGATATGTCGGTGCCAGCCATGGCATGGCATGCTACATGACTGCAACATTAAACACCACACATACCCAATGTGTGTCATGTGACCTATACACCCACTAGCATTCCAGGACATATATGTGACACTTTGTTTGGATGGCGACTGCTGTACATATTGTGTATACTGGCTTATGTAAGCACACACACAACATGCTATGCATATTGTGTATAGGTGCATATGTTTGCACACACACAACATTGAGGTGCACAGCAATGACTGCTATGAGTAGTACTGTGGTCACTGTAACTGGATGGGGTGTAGTACCCTGTGCCATCGTCATCATGCATCTTGTGGTCACTCACAGCTACTAATGTGTGCAAGACCAACGCCTAGCATGCTGTAACTGAACTGCAGTGTTGAGGCTACATTCACAATTACACAGCCACTTTGTACATGGGTGTGTGAGGTGCCCAATAGGGAGCATTGCCTAACATGACTGTGTTATGTGTTGAAGAGTGTTGCACAGCCCCATCATAGGCCTCTAACCCTGAGGTACATCATGTGTGTGTGCATGACATGTGGAATACTGAAGTTTGACCTTACAGCGGGTGTGTGGTAATGCCAAATGTAGCATGTTTTTGTGTACTGCGTATGATAAACGTGTTCTGTTGTGTACAGCTGTAGCAACTATGCATATCCAATGTGCAGTACAGTGTTGCCACAAATGTGTCTGCTGCTCTGTGCATTGCATGTGATTGAGGCAGCTACTGACTTTACTGAGATGTTTAATGTCTCACAGCAAACATGCACAGCATGCATTATGCATAGGTGTGTTACGTGTACATGGCCTACACCTCACCTATGACATGCACATGTCATTACCAATATTAAAGTGTTAACACACTCACCAGCATGTATCGTCTGCCCTGCTGTCACACCAGAGGGACCTACAAGAATATGACACAGTTTGTCAGTGGCCACAACTGTGGCATTGCTACTGTGAGTGTGCTAAACTACAGTAGAACAACAGTCAACAGTCACAGGTGTACAGATACTATTCCAAATATCAGTATTGCACACAATAGGCAGCACAACTGCTGAACACACAGTACACATCTCACATATGCATATTCTAACAATACAGGTAACAGTAGTCTACAGCTAGGGCATATTACCTGCACGCTCCATGTCATCATGCTGGGTGGCTCCAGCCTCCATGATGACACATGTGTGATGCTGTTGCTGCTGTAGGCCAGGAGCCACCATGCTTAGGAGCAGCTCCTCCACTCTGGTGAGGGGGGGATGTATGGCCACCCCACCACCTGTGGCAAGCTGTTGTCTATGGATATCAGACGCACGCCACCGGACATGTCTAATTAAATCACTGCAGTGATGATGTACCTGCTCATATGTCCGGTTATGCATGCCTATGTCATTTACCTGACGAACAAGATCTTGCCACAGTGCAGTACGCTCATGCTGGTGCTGGCTGGCCCTGGAAAACAGCAGTGTATAGTGCTGCACCAGGCTGTTGTGTATTTCCTGTTCCTCCGCAGCTGTATATGATGGATTGCGTTGATGAGCCATAACCCTGGAAGACAATTAAATGATATGTGTGAGCAAGTCATGTGGCACACTTAACATTATTAAGTACAGATATCACTTAACTGCCATATATAGCATCTGTTTGTCTGTCAGAGGATACACACATTCAGTACCACATATCAGTGCTCAGCCCACAACTGGCTGACAGTGCCTGTCACACTCCATATAACAAACCGGTATACACCAGTACTCAGCACACTGTTTGGGATACAATGCACAACCTCACCACGGGGGTATATATTAAGCTAATGGATGAAGAAATATGTCATCCAATGCAATGAATGTAAAGTACATTTACAGTATTACCAGTAAACCACTCTAGTCTTTGATGCCATACCCCTACCTAACATATGTGCACGGTTATTAATATAGCTGGCATACTGCTGTAACAGAGTATATATGTTGCTAGGTACACACACATACCCTGTAACACACATGTGATTGCGGACATGGTACAGGCATCATTACACACACATCAGACCTACATAGAACACACACATGTATGCCGACACAGATGAGCATTACCTGTGCACCTTACAGTACTGTGTGCCCCTACTTACAGATACCTATGCCTGAGGTATGTAATCTGTGCAGACTACAGGAAACACAAGACAGTGTTACCAGGGAATGTGAACATACACCATACTGTGCTGTTTAGGCCTACAGCTTCAGGTAGTACAACAGTTCATATGTGAGCTGGATTCACCAGCAGTACCACTTACTGAGCATACATGTATTGCTTCAGCCTACAATGGGACACCACAGTTGTACACAAGGAACTACGCCACAACATATGCCATCCTACTATGTCTGCATCCCAATAACTGACACATCTTTCTCTGGCCTCACACCTAGGACACAAACTACCATGACAGAAACAACCTCACACTAAGCTATCACACCTTTACAGACCTTGCACACATTCACTGTCACACTCATTCCACCTCACATAGCAGGTATTGCACTGAGTACATGTGTGTGTGCATTGTGTCATAGGTAGGTAATACGCTATTGGCCCTAGGGCCCAGAGCAGCCTAGCCATATGCTACCCTGGCCTTTGACACACATGTAATGTGATTTCACTTGCTCCTGTCAACCGGATACACAGAGGTGACTCCCAGGGCATATTACCTATCTCCCAAACAATCATCAGGGGTATGTATGACATCTGCTAATGAGGAGCCTTGTTTGTTAATGCTGGGTGGTTTAGTCCAGAGTATGGCATATTTGTGGATAGGAACCTGTACCTCCAGCATGTGCTGTTTAGTGAGGTGGCGAGGATTAGGGCCCTAGGTCATGTAGCCCGGAGGGATTGTGAGGTGTTGACATGGTGGTTGGCCAACTGCTATGGGTGTGACATCTCTCTGTATGTCCGGCAGAGGTAACCTCTGGGTGGGCAGTATGCAATGCACTCTAGCTGTGGTTTTGTGAGTCAGTCTGCATAAGGCATGTGTTTGAGGGCAGTATTACTCTTTGTGAGGTATGTCTGTGGCCTTTTCACTTGCTGTAGTTGTCATATGAGGTACATACCACATGGGGCATTGTGATGAGTAGAGGAGAACACTGACCTATATTTCCCTAGATGACACACCTTTTGTGATGACACGTACCATGTAGACAGATTACAAGACTAGTGTGGCACTGTGATTATCAAAGGGGAGGCTACTGTCCACCTGTGTCCCATGTTCCCTTCTGACACCTTCAGTGTTAGGCAGGCTACCACCTATGTGGTAGTTACTGGGTAAAGTGTTTTGGAATGGGGTATGGCACTGCAGTACCAACACTGGTGTTCAGTCCATGCCTTGGTCAACAGGCACCTGTTGCAGTACGTATGACCCCATGTCTCTCTCTCTCTCTCTCCATATATATATATATATATATATATATATATATATATATATATATATCTATACATAGCTATACATATATCTATACATATCTATACATATCTATATATCCATATATAGATATATATATATATATATATATATATATATATATATATATATATATATATATATATATATATATATATATATATATATATATATATATATATATATATATATATATATATATATATATATATATACATATATATATATATATATATATATATATATATATATATATATATATATATATATATATATATATATATATATATATATATATATATATATATATATATATATATATATATATATATATATATATATATATATATATATATACACACACACACACATACATCCGTATACATCCATTGCTGTACATATAGCTGCACATATAGGCACATATACTGCCCACCTTTCATGGTGTGGATGTCAATTATGCAACAGTTGTGCGACATACAGTTATGTAATAATATTGCACAGTGTTGTGCAGAATGCATTTTGCTGTCCTCAGGCTGTATAGCTGTCGCAGGCCTCACTGCCTGTAGCTCAGTCCCACAGCGTTTAACCACCAAATGACATATACCAGCACTGCTTGCTGTCTGCAATGCCACACACTACGACCTACATACATATGTGAACATAGCAACCTTCAACAACATATATATATATATATATATATATATATATATATATATATATATATATATATATATGTATATATATGTCCAGCCTTCACTAAAGGTTGCAGTATGTCCCTTGCCCTATGCACATGTGCATATACATATAGATATGGACTGCTGCCACATATGGATGATTCACAGTATGTAGAGTACCCTTCAGACACATCATTCGGATGCCAACAAATACATATCTGTTACATACCTTACCTTTGTATTCCTCACCTCCGTCTATTGTAGCTGTTGCTTTGTTATTTTTTTTTTTTTGTTGTTTTGGTTTCCTCTGTGCATTGGTTTTTCTTTTCAGTGTCTGTCTCTTACAGCCTGTTTGTCTCCATCTGTCTGTCTCTGTCTGTCTGTCTCTCTCTCTCTCTCTCTCTCTCTCTCTCTCTCTCAGTTGGTGCAATGATATTATTGCATGTGTGGACAGCAAGTACAGGCTGCTTTTCTAGGTATCTGCACATGTGCATGTGATGGCCTCTGCAGCAATTGGTGCCCACCATTTAGTAATTGCATGCAGCCTGCTGTGTGGTAATTGCAGTACTCACTGTGATTGCAGGACACTGCTATAAAATGCTAGGTTAGGTAGGCGTAGCCCTTTCAGTTGTGCAAGGTGGGGCCCATGCTTGTTTGCTGTGGACACTGTTGTCTCAGTCAGAAGGTTGGTATATGTCTCATATCTGAAGCTAGGGTTGTAGCCAGTGATATGCATGTTGTACTGAAACCTGACTGTTGCTTCTTCCAGTGCACTCTTCTCAGTGTGTAAGTTTACTCACACCTCCTAATACTAACACTGGATACATGGGAGTATGTACTTTCTTTTTGAATTAGAGAATTAACTGGCATACAACAGTAGTTATTGCAATGTGTTCCTATGGCTTTCCTATTTTCCCTTTACATTCACTCATTGTAATGCATGATATATTTCTTACAGCACCAAGTTATTGTATATCTGCTGTGGCTTAGTGGTGCTTCATGCAGACTGGTGAGTCCAAGGTGTGGGGTTTGAGACTGACAAGGGTATTTTATTTTGCTGCTGAGCAGGGCCCTGTCATACATAGTGACTAAGGCACGTTTAAGCAGTTGTAAGCGGGTTTGCACGATGCTTAGCTAAGCACACACATGTGCACACTGGTGCAAACCCGCTTACTACTGTTTACAAGTGCTTACTCTCGCTAACCCCAGCGCTCATTTCTTTGACAGAAAAGTAAATGGGGAGATAGGAATGTGGTGATAAAGGGTGCACAAAGAGGGGAAGACAGTAGGGAAACCAGCTCAGGATGTACAGGATGGGTGTGGGGAAGGTCCATAGCTGCCCGTTTCTTTACCAGCAACAGCTGTGCATATGCAATACATTAGGAGTGAAATTTGAAACCTTCCACCCTTGAGAGAGGGTGAGGACAACTAAGTATGTTGTACTACCAATTATGAATATCAGGCACATGCACTGTTTGTGAACTGCTATACTGTCATTAGTACGTTACTCACTTCTGAACAGTTTGTGGTTTGTTTGTGTTGACATTAGCACAGTCTGCTCAGGACAACTGGACATATTTCAGTACTGTGTATGCCTACCTACACCCGTGGGTGTGCCTGACTACACAGGTATATGGTACTTTTGGGTAGGGTGCAGAAATGCGGAGAGCATTATTTATTATCGTGTGCTGTTTATCTTGCTGAACATGCAGAGTTGCTGTGTACCTGTTAGTCTATAAAGGCTAGTAGTCTGTCTCAGTAGCTCCCACCTGTGGACATATCCAGATGGTAGACAGAGGTTAGCCTAGTATCCTTTGACTGTGCACCACACCAGTCTTTTCAGCACCTGAACAATGACATTGTCACAAGTGGCTGCTAGCAGTACATGGCTACATCCTTTGATATTTCTGTGGTGTACTCCTACATACGGGCATGCTTGTGGAATTCATTCTACAGCTATTTGCTGAGTGTGTAACAGCAGACAAGCTGATATGCCTGTGTGTTTCTGACACTTCCAGGTCTCAGATACTCTCAGGTAAATATTTGAACAGCCTCAGGAAAAGGTACATATAAGTGGGATACATCTGTGATATATTTCAGATATTTTGCTGTTGAGACTTTGGGGGATTCGGAGCATATGTATTACTACACCTTTTCTGACATGCAAGCAGTGTCTACTCTCACTTATTGACATTTTTCATTAAGTGAGATTCCCCACCTTTCTGCCTACTGTTAGTACATTTCACACAGAGTCAGAGGGGCACAGCTAACATTTGTTTGCAAATCAGGGACATCCCTGTAAATCAGTCACAGTTGGGAGGTCTGGCCTCTGACCTATTCAAATATGCCAGTGTTTATCCTGCTCTGATACTGTGTGGGGTTTGTAAGGTGCTACTGTAACATTATTCCCTACTAGCATGGCTGGTTCTCTTTTCACAGTCATGTCATGCAATTCCACAACATTTGCTGGTTAAGGGCCACAGAAGATGATTTGTGTTATGCCATTCCTATTCACCCTTTACATTCACTCATTGTAATGCATGATATATTTCTTTCAGCACCACATTATTGTCTATCTGCTGTGGCTTAGTGGCACTTCATGCAGTCTTGGTAGTCCAAGTGCTGGGGTTCTAGACTGACAGGGGTATTTTATGTTGCTGCTGAGCAGTACAAGGGCCCTGCTATAGAGTGACTAAGGCACTTTTAAGCAGTTGTAAGCCGGTTTGCGCGGGTTTGCGTGATGCTTAGCGATGCTTAGCTAAGCGCACACATGTGAACACTGGTGCAAACCCGCTAACTACTGCTTAAAAGTGCTTACTTCCGCTACCCCCCGCGCTAATTTCTTTTAAAGAAAAGAAAATGGGGAGATAGGAAAGTGGTGAAAAAGGGGGCACAAAGAGGGACACACAGTAGGTAAACAAGCTCGGGATGTGCAGGATGGGTGTAGGGAAGGTCCATAGCTGCCCATTTCTTTAACAGCAACAGCTGTGCATATGCAATGAATTTGGAGTGAAATTTGAAACCTTCCATCCCTGGGAGAGGGGTGAGGACAACAAAGTATGTTGTACTGCCAATTCTAATTATCAGCTTACATGTTTGTCCGATGGACATGTGTGTGAAATGGGCAGCTATGTATGGGGCGCAATTTTTTGTGGGTACAGATTGCCCCTTTTTTTTTTTTTTTCAGGTGAGAGTGGGAAGTGAGGTAGAGGAAGTAGGTATGTCCGGGGAGGTAGGTTGGGAAGGTAAACAGACAAGACAGACAAGACGCATACAGGGGCAGTGTATGACACATGGGGTGGGTGACACAATTGACGGGGTCGGATGTTTGGAAATCACAAGCCCATGAGACCATAGATGGTAACAATGGAACTAAGATCCCCACCCATAGGCAGTCACCACTGAACCTTCACAGCCCCGAGGGTGGCTGTGCTGGGGGCTGCGTAGGATGGGCAGGCTCACCCATGAGATGCACCACTCTTGCCTCAAGCTGGCATAGGGGATCAGTGACTGAATGCTGGATCTCCCTATGCACCACAGCCTGGACCCTTTGAAGGGTGACAGGTGGCCCTTCTCTGCCCATGCTTGCACAGGGGGGATGAGCCCCATCCCCTGCAGCGCTTCCACCCGAAGGTGGCACAGGACCAATGGAGGAGGGGAGCCCGGCTGGGCACCGGACCTGCTGGTGCCAGGTGCACTTGCCAGCTGAGGAGGGACAGGTGGGTCCGCTGGGACCAGCCTTCCCATACGTTCTGTGATTAGGTGTGTTTAATTACAACATAAGCAAAACAGCATTCCAGATTAGTTGTAACAGCATGCAATAATATTCCCATTAACCCAACACACCAAGGGTACAATAGTTGAACAGCAAGCATAACACATGCATATATTGAACCACAGTGGTTATTCCAACAGCATGCAGGAATGTTTGGTAGCAACAGGCCACCATGATTGTGGTGTTTAAACAGGGCACATGCATCAACGTGAATGCAAATATTTATAGAACAATAGGACATATGTCCCAACAAATATTTAAGATTACACATACCCATTGAGGTGTGGAATTGCATGGTTTATGCACATACAGCAGGGTGTATAAAAAACTTGGTTAACATCTTATAATGACCTTTTAGTGTACAGTACATTCCTAGTGACTGCAAGTGTATATCCCCTACCTGTATTATTACACTTGCCACCATACATTAGGTTGTGTACTGGGTTTGGCTAGTTCAATATATGCCTGACCTATATCTGACATACTAACTGTCCAGGATGCAGATGTTACTGCTACATATTTCTTGATTGCATTTATATTTCTTTATCTACATATCTGGGATGTTTTCACATGACATTTTCACTTTGATTTGTACAGAGCCCTGCATTTCTTGACACACACTCACATTTCTGGGGAGAAATAACATGCTACACGTGTGCCAGGTTTACTTATTCATGCCAGCCAGTAACTGCCTGTTGTGGACTGTATATATGTTTCACAGCTACTAGTACTTCCATCACCCACTTTATATGGGACTGCACAACTCTGGGTTGCCAGCAGCTTTTCAAACAGTACTGTTTGTATACTGCAAGGGTACAACAACATTTCAGACTCTGTGACACAGACACACTCTGGGTTTTAGACCTTTATTAATGACATTACACACTTTTCCACAGGCTCACTCCTTTATTTGTTTTAACAGTGTATATGGCAGACATGTTCAAGACATATTATACCTTTATTAATAGGTTAGAACAATCTTTTTTCAGGCTCAGTCACTTATTTTATATGACAGTGCCTGCAGAGATATTATTCCAGACATATGTTACCTTTCTTAATGGGTTTCTACACTCTTTTCTGCCTCTCTGATTTTTATCTGACAGTACATGCAGAGGACTTATTCAGGCAATTTTATGGCTGTATTATTGGACTACAACACTTTCTTTCATGCTCTCTCCCATATTTTATATAACAATACATGCAGAATAATCACTAACCTGCCTGGTGGCACAGCCTTAGCAGCCTATCAGCATAGACTTGCTGATTCATAGCATGGTCACCTGCAGCTGTAAAGTAAATGAAGGGATATTGAGACATACCTATCCATTATACATACTCCATTATCAATTCTTACATAATGCATTCCATGGCTACATATTCAGTTGTGGGGCATCCCACATCCCACAGGCCTCCTGTATCCATTGGTTCAGGTGGACCTGCTTTCGTCTCTTCAGGTCTGCATGGTGGTGATGGACCTGCTCACCAGTCCGAGGAACACCTGTGGCACTGGTGAGGTCACAAGCTAACTGGTTCCAAGCATCTGCCTTGTACTCCGTCCCTTGGAACTGGCCCTGCAGGAGTCTTGACTCGTGATGGTGGACAATGAGCCAAACCATGTATTTGGACTCCTTGATGCCCCAGCGTTGCGTTCGGAAGCGTGTTCCCTCTCCGACACCAGACATTCTAACTGCAGATGTGAGCTACAATCAGTTATGGCGTGTATTCCCACCTGTGGGACTTAAATATGCCGCATTTCCCGCACGTTTTTGTGATTGGCCATTTTGTAAAATTCTCGGCTGACTGCAGACCTGCTTAGTAATGGTTAAACTGCCATTTGTAAGTATATGAATGTTAATAGTGGCTGCTTCCTGTATGTTGTCATGGCTTACTGGTTCTGTACTTTGCTTTTGATGCACAGAGTCCTGGGTTCAAATCTTGTTATTCATTTTATTTTCATACTACCCAGACAGGCTAGGGGGTGTGGCTGCATTTAAGCAACTTTGCTCTACGTTGCTCCTCGGTGCCCTACGGTGCCCTGGTTGGCATGGCACACACGTCCACGCAAACACATTGCGCTGGGTAAAGCGCCATTGAACTATGGGCAACTCTATTGCGCTGGGTAAAGTGCTATGAATCAATGGGCAACTCTATTGCGCTAGGTAAAGTGCTATTAAACTGTGGGCACCTCTATTGCACTAGGTAAAGCGCTATTAAACTACAGGCAACTCTATTGCACTGGGTGAAGCACTGCTTAACTGCAGGCAATTTTATATCAGGATCCTTTAAAATATTTATTTTGTTCACTGATACATTGGCCATTTCACTGCTTTTTAGTAATGTTTAAACATATTTGCCAGGTATTATTTCATATACTGATTTAAAAAATAAATACGAAGGGGAGTGGTGGGACTCGAACCGTGAATGCCACTTTTTGTGTGAATGCTCTACAATTACGCTATTGCTATTTGGTGTGATTTGCATTAACATACTTTCTTATGCTCTTCCATGTCAGAATTGCTAACTCTAGCTAAATAATGGGCACACCCACGCACACACACGCAAATATGGGCAGCTATTTTGGGGATTTAAAAAAATATATTTAATGTTTTGCGTTTTAGAACTGTGATAGTGGTTTATAATATCAGGGAGTGTGGTGTTGGGTGCAGGGACATTTGAGCAGACTCGCTCTTGTGTGTGTGCTTTGTTTAGTTTTAAAACACTTGCAGGGGCGTGGACATTTAGACTGCTCGGCAGTCGGACATGCCCCCTGCTTTCTTACACAGTCCGTGTAAGACTTACGGTTGAGTCAGTGTGCCCTCATGCATATTCATGGCACGCTGACGTCAAACCGTTCAACTGCAGCCTCCGAGTAAGACTTATTAAGTCTTACACGGAGGATTAGTGAATCCAGGGGTCGTCTAACAAAAAGCTTTTGTATTTTACACTTTTTTTGTAATGTGCACTGTTTATGAGATACTGCAAATCATGTGAGGTATGTTTTCAATCGAAGGCTTTGCAAAAAACATATGGAAGCAAATTGTTTCCTGATTTTGAATACATTAGCAAGCAAATGGATTAATTAGCCTGTTGCTCATCTCTGAGTGTTTTATTATAGCAATAACCCATGCCTGGGTGTGGGTAATGCTGGATTTACCCATGGTTGGTGTTCTTTGGTCACAAGGGTGAAGCCTCCTTGCTGCCCTTCAGCAGCTATCTGGTATTCTGCGGCAGTTCTGTTGTACTGCACATGCGTATACTTACGCAGTACATCACAGCTGTGGGCAAAAGCAATGGAGAAAGCAAGATCTCCGTTGCTTTTTACAAACTGGTTTGCTATGTTAAATGGGCTTAACATAGCGAGACGGCTTTAAAAAAAGCAATGGAGAATCTCTGTTGCTTTTTTAAAGCTGTCTCGCTATGTTAAACCCATTTAACATAGCAAGACAGTTTTGAAAAAAGCATTGGAGAAAGCAAGATCTCTGTTGCTTTTTACAAACTGTCTCGCTATGTTAAAGGAGTTTAACTTAGCAAGACAGTGTGAAACAATGGAGATCTTTTGTTCTCTATTGCTGTAAAAAAAGAGTTATAGTAATGGAAAAAGTCCGGGCGACTGGACCTTTTTCCATTACTATAACTCTGATTTACAATGTGCATGCTGACCAATCAGCATGCACGTTTTTGAATATTAATGGGGGGTTGTATAATTGTGAATTTAATATAAGAACATTGTCCCCTTAATACATGGAGTCATGGTGATGTCAAACTTGCAGTCATAAAAATAAGACTTTGCCTGGAAAGGTATATAGGAATTTTCATGTCTGATGTAGTGGCAATGTACTAAGCAAGGATCTTGGATATGTGAGCATAAATAAGCTTAAGCAGAGGCCATCCATCCCCCTGTTGAAAACCAAGCATAATGCAGCATATCAGATGATTTAATAATAATAATAATAATTATTATTATTATTATTAGTAGTAGTACTATTATTATTATTACTATATATATACCTTACATCATGATTCATTTGAAGTTTCTTAACAAGCCATCCAGGGAACTGAAGCAGAATACTCATTTCTCATCAAGAAAAACACCTCTGTTTACAGTTCAGTGTTGAATTAAGCTATACTATCTTGTCCATGTCAATAAAAACAGATTTGTTTGCAGCCAGTGTCAAAGCTAGGAGTATACACATCACCACCAGCTGAGAATTCATTTTTTTACTTCTGAGGAGATAAAGTGAACATTTTAAATAGGGAGACATAAACTCAGTCATTTCATTTAAGCAATTATTGAGAGGAGAGAGTGCAAATTAAGTATGTCTCATACACTTTTCGTGTGTTTGTATGTGTGTAAAATGCCCCAAGTGGGGGAGTTCCTGATTAACTGACTTGAACAGAGAGTTGAAAGCTCGTTTATTTGTCTGTGATTTGCAGTTACAAACCCTGTACCCCTGAGCACCAATTAATAGACTTTCCATAACACTTTTTTGGGAGAATCTCTCCTCCCTTAACTCTTTTTTGGTAGAATTTCTCATTGTTAGAAAAATGCATGTCCATGCAAAACTTGTAGCGCTGTTAACCTTTTAAGGGAATTAGGCATTATCTGCCTCTGAGCTGTTAATAAATTACTTCCTGTAGACAAAGGTAATTTTCTTATAGTGTGACTGAGCAAGTCACTCAGACAGTAATCCTGGGGTCATCCCAAAAAAAGGACACTTTTTCCAGAGGTTTTACCTGATTAACAAATAGAAAATACTGGGAATGATTCATAAATGCTTAATCTTTGCGCAACTACTATGTGCGTGTCATGATGCACACATAATAGCACTCTATTTTGCATTCATTAAATGGGTCTACATATTGTGTAGAGCTGCAAAACAAAGATAAATGGTATGCTATACTAATGAAAGCAAAAGTAGCCAAATTACATGCTAATTATTCAATCCAAGATGACAAAGTCATTCAGGAAGATATAAAGTAATTGTGTAGACTTGGTGTAGTTGTTTGTCATGAACTCCAAAGCCTACTGGAATACTGCCACCATCACACTCAAAAAACAAACAAAAAAAAAAAAAAAAAAACAATGTTAGGGGCTGCAGCTGCTGAGCTCTTGCATGTGTATGTGCTACAATCTCAAATCTATGCTGCTACTGCTGCTGATACACCTTGCCCAAGGAGAAGAAGGGTATTCAGACCCTGTTTAAGACATGAAATGAATGATATTGAAATATTAGAGTGATACAGGGTTGATAGGGAGACACTGCAGGAACTCTACAGCATCTGCCTCCCCCAACTCGACCAAGGGGAAATCAAGGAGAACCTATATCAGTGGAAACTAAGGTTTATGTAACATTAAGGATATTAACTACTGGTACATTAAAGAAAGTCACAGGGGATATGCTAGGGTGTTACAGGCATCAGCCTCCAAAATATTGCACCATTGTCTTAATGCAATGCTAGAGCATGCAAGGGAGTACATTTATTTTCCAAGAAAAAAGAGGAGAGCATAAGAAAAATGCAGGAAGTTTATGCTGTAGCACACTTACCTGAAGTTTTGGGGGCCATAGACCTCAATCACAAAGAAATAAAAGCCCTGTCTGGTGAACAGGGGAGGGCAAGCATCATTGGGAAGAGGTTCCAGTCATTCAACTTCCAGGTTGTCTGTAATGTCCATGGGATCATCCTCAATGTATGTTCAGGCAATGCACACTTCTCAGTTTTAAACAAGTCTTACTAGGGGTGAAGTTCCATAAGGCCATCTGCTCAGTGCTACAGGTTATGCACCAGAACTGTGGCTCATGACACCTATCAAAAATGCACATACACCTACAGAAGAAGGCTACAATGATGCTCATGCTCAAACTAGAAACATTTTAGAGCATGCATTGCTGAAGTCACAGTTCTACTGTCTAGACAAATAAGGTCGTGCCCTGCAGTATGACCAAGGCACATGCACAGAATTTCTCACAATCTGTGCCATGTTGCACAATATCATCTTGAGGAAAAAAACTGCAATGAGGACAGCAAGGGCCAGGACCACACATTCCTGGACCATGGGCAGGACCAGCACATACAGACAAGGATTCTGAGGGAAAAACTTCAGCTGCAGAGGGAGTTGGCAGTCACAAGCATGCACAGAATGCCCTTGACCTGTCTAACAGGCATAGGATAGCACACACACTCATCAGCAAAGGAATACACATAAGTTAAGCACATACAAATATTAAAACTGATGAAAGCCAGTGTCCACAGACCTTTTACTTTCCCACGTAATCGCTGTGTATAGAGAGTATCAGACAGAGGCAGCACCAAAGACATGACTCTTACCTGCAGTGATGTCAAGGTAAGTTTGGAACCTGTAGTATGTGAACAAACGTGTAAGATGATAAATGTAGCTGATATACCTGCATACTGTTAATTGCAAATGTACTCAATCAGAACTTGTGTGAGGTAACCACCAATGGCATTATCAGCTTATAGGAATGATATCTACAATATACAGCTATGATTTGTACACAATAACTGGCCTCAAGCCATTCACTTACCCACTGTACACATAACAGACAACTTGATAATCACATTAATAGTTTTACAAGTAGACCAGTAAGCAAGAATGTAAAATCAGTGATTTGAATGCATCACTTATAATACTAATGGAAAAAAAGTCTTCCAAAATGAGCATTTAGAAAAATATCCAAAATATGCCTATGTAATAACCATGCATAAAACCAACATTGTGAGGAAGACTCACTTAGCTATATACACTATCAGTAAGACATATATATAACCTAAGTCAAACCTGAGTGAGTGAAGCAAGGGCATTGCACATTCATATTCAATTGCAGAAGGTGGGGGGCAGTAGGCCAAGGCTGTTGACACTAAAGTAGTGAATGTGTGTGTGTGTATGTGTGTGTGTGTATGTGTGTGTGCGTGTGTGTGTGTGTGTGTGTGTGTGTGTGTGTGTGTGTGTGTGTGTGTGTGTGTGTGTGTGTGTGTGTGTTTATCTGCAAGAGCACAATCAATATCTGTGCTAGCACTATATTCTGGCATGTTGGACAGATGTGAGCCATGCGTGGTAGCTTTGTCAGTTTACTGTCATTATTCCAGACCATATGAACTGCCTCTGCCAGAATTTGCACTGCCAGTTCCATGTCCCTGTTTAAAAGTGGGGGTGCTATTTGAACATGAGCAATATCTGCTGGATGAGCTCTCTTCATGACTACATTAAAGACCACAACCTCCTACCATGTCTGGTTGTGGATACCTCAAGCTCTGATAGAGCAGTGGAAGTACTGCAACTACAGGAGCAGGATCTGACATGGACTCATCAGTTAACACCAGAGGATGTTGCAGCTCTGTGGACATGTAGATGCCAACCCTCCCACATCAGGCATTCCATCAGAGAATCTGCCTGATCCTGTGTGGCAATCATCTTATGCAATGAGTCACGTATGTCAGAATAAAACACATTTAGGACTTGCACTATTTCTTCTGAGGCTGTGGTGAAATGTACCTGTGCCTCCATGATGGCCCTATACAGATATCTGGTGTCACATAATGACAAACCAGTATCAGGACAAATGTGGACAGTAGTCCATAGCTACACCATTACCTGTATATGATGTAAATTCAGCCCAATGAGCACTTTGATTATGCAAATGAGATGTTAAATCAAAAGCATTCTTGAGTACCAAAAAAATCACTTGGTGTAGGAGAGGTCAGCATCATGTAAGTAGCTACACAATTGCACACACATGCCCTATGACTGCAGAGAACAGCATTGACAATTGTTAGCTGCTAATGGCTTGCAAGTGTTAATGATTACTGTCACTACAGCAAGCAACACTGCAGAGACTCTTCTCTCTGAAGCGTTTGTATCACACAACATAGGCTTAAAAAAGTGGAATCACCTTCAGAGCTATGAGATAACCTTAACAATTTTGATATTCTTGCAATAATATCACTCTCCATTCTTTGCTTAAATTTTCTTCTGAAATGCTATTCAGCTATACTACACATTGAAGCTAAGATGCAAAGGAATGCCCATGACGTTGCATTTCTGTTAATTAAGCTGAGAGGAGGGGAAGATTCTCAGAAAATAAATAGAAAACATAGTTGACAGTGTTGTTAACCTTACATTAATATGGTGTGGGTTATTATTAACCTAAATTATTTGTCAATATCACCTAATTTCATCTAAACAACAACTTATCAATGTAAAATATGTATATATGTTTATGCAACTTGTTTTGCAGTGTAAAATAATTTATTTTGTGTGCTATTTCTATATGATATGTAACTTATCAATGTGAAGAATTTCTATATGTTTATGTAACTTGCAAATCTTCGCAACTTAACAATGTAAAAACTATTATGTAACTAGTTATGTGGAGCTTTTCTCCCCGGGCCTCCACTGAAAATGGGCTCTCGAGCTCAGTGGACCTCCCTGGTCACCAAACTGGAATAAATAAATAATAATAATAAATAACATATTCAATCAAATAAGAATAGAACATTTTCTGATCTTTCTACTGCTGGACCTGTAACTTGAGAGTCTTCTAAGTCAGATCTCTGTGGTACATACATTTTCTGACTACTACACTAAGCCTGTGTTGGTGGCAAAGAGGGATAAGAAACACAACTGTGTGTTGTTATTGCACTGAATTAAGGGTTCAAATCCAGATCATGTGTGAGAGACTTAATGTATATTTCCTGAGCACATGATTAGGTTGCAACACACACACAGTTATGAAACCTCACAATCCTACATTTTTATTATTATTCCGATATCTACAGACAATTATTTCCTTTTATTGTGTTCATCATTTGTGTGCATTTTGGCAAAAAAAGCACTTCAGACTGGAAGCATTTCAAGGCAGCGAATCAGAGTCCACTGTCCAAGGTACAAACTGACCAAAGTAAAACTCGGACCAAAACCAGGACCAGTGGATAAAAATCCAATGAAACCCAAAAAATCAAACCAAACCAAAAAGAACCAAACTACTTAATGTCAACAGCATTAACTCCACAGTTAAACACTTTTGTCTTTAACAGACTTCTTCAGAACTATGGAGACCCAAACTAAGAAGTAGGTTAAAATAGCGAGTGAACCTCCCCCACCCCCACCAGCATCTACCAGTAAAAGACAAACTTCAATTAATACCTTAAAGACGTGTACCTAAAGCTTGAACAACAGAAGCTCTCCTTAATTCATTAATAACAGAAACACTGTCATTAAGTCCTGGAACATTTGAAGTATCAAGTTTCAGTTGCCAGCACATTTCCCTGTGCAGAAGCCTGTTTTCCCAGTCACTACAATAAATAGATCTCTGCACTTGTTCTAATATAAAAAAATGTAAATTTTGTAAATCCCTCACAGGTCAAGAGGTGCTTTGCAAGTGTACTTTTACAATCACCTTTCAGAATACTGTATAAGTGCTGATAAATATGCTTGGAAAAGGCATTTTTAGTTTTGACTATATAGAAGGATGAACATGCCTCACAGGAAGCTATATATACAACTCTAGATGTCTTACAAGTACAAACATTGGTAACATCAGTTTGTCCTAACATTCTCCTTAGGAAACCAGTATAATTGGTGTTAATATAAGGACAAAAGTGACATGACCCACACCTTCTAGTACCTAGAACTCCTTTGGTCTTATTACCAGACATTTCAAGTAGCGTTTTCATATTAGATTTGTTTCTATAACTGAAACTATCACTTTTGTCAAAGAATGCCTTAGTAACATCGTCGCATTTAAAAATACACCAGTTTCTTCTCATAATTGTCTCTATTTGTTTAACATCAATAGTGTATTGTAGGACCATGTTAGTCTATAGGTTGAGAGGAGTGGTGTCTTTACACTCTCTAACAGCCTCAAGTTCTTGCAAAATAGTGCAAATTTAGTTTGCCTTCCAAACCAAACCTGGCTTACTTGCTCCAGGATGTCATTGGATTAACCCCTCCTTATAACTTTGTTGAACTCTAACAAACAAATATTGTCCTCAGAGGTAAATCTTGACACAAAAATACGTTGGCTCTTAACAATGCCTCTTTTTTGGTGCTTGAAGCGACATATAGTGCAAAACAGAAAAGAATTGCAATAGGTAGGTTTTCTGTATACTGATATAGAACATTTGCTGTCTAGAGGAGAAATTCTGCATCTCACCAAAGTATCATGGTAGCACATAAAGTAAACAAAATGATTTTTAAAGAAACATAAAAGAGCATGCAAGGTCTGAATCCCATTTAAAGCAACATGCTGCTTGCAATGTTTTCAGCATATATGTAAATGCAGCATGTGTATTTTTTCCTTTGTTCGCATAATATACAGAAGCAGTTTATTGGCTTCTAATAATCTCTTCTAAACAGGCATATTGCAAACCTGTTTAACTCAACTAAGAAACAAGAAGAATATTCTTATAGTATACAAATGAATTTACTCTCTTCTGCTCTCCTTTTAAATAGGCCTTTTTTTATTAATTTAATATATTTGCACGATATACTCAGAAAAGAAGAAATTCTAAATCACTTATTGTTGTACAATGATAGGACTACAGTGGATCTTCAAAGTAATATTATACAATTAACAAATTAATAGTCTTGGTATTTCAATAGCAACATTTCAAGGCTATCCCAACCACTAAAACTTTTAATATGATTTATATATAGATCTGATTCTGATCACCTCTTTTTAAAGTTTTACATAGTATTACAGTTAAATTTAAAAATTATTTGTACTTAGAAACTTTGCTTGATTTCCATTTTTTGCAATAAATTTTCTACCAGCTGTCAAGATTGCCCCAAACATTTTTTGCTCTTTGGCTTTTACAGATAAAGCAAGTGGATCATTCATTAGTATTACCGATCTAGTTAAAAAACAATTATCAGACCATAACATCTTAAAAAACTTACTTAGCTCTTCACAATCTGCATTTCAATTTTCACAATCAGAAAATATGTGTCCTATTAGCTTTTGCGTCTTTCCTACATCTGTAACAAACTGAAGAAGTCATTTTACTAAACCTAGAGATTTTATAGGTAGTAACAAACATTCTATGTATATATTTCCACATAAAAACTTTCCAGTATAAACATGAAGAAGTTTGACTAACTGATTTAAGTAAAAAAGTTTTATTCTTACCATCTATTGAATCACTCAATCCACTATTATCTAAAAAGTTCAAGAATTTTGCATCAAAATTATTATTATTATTATAATTAACTTAAATACTTGGACAAGCTTCCTTTTTAGGTCAATCTGCCTTTGATGTTAGCATTCATATATTCATATAATGGGGATAGTGTTCTGTTCATCTTCTCTCATATATACAAATTCATTTAATTTCTTATTGATGGAAAACATTGACTGGTTAGCAGATTTATCCAACTTATATTCTTTCATTAATTATTCTGGGGACTTAACTTTTCCTTTTTCAAAGCACTCAGACCATAGCAGTAATCCATTCCTTTTTAGTAAATTCATTTTAGCATTGCTCTGAGTTTTCTTAACTATAGAGGTGTGTGCAATGGGAAAGTAAAAAAATTTCCATTTTGATATTAATGGCATTTTAATAACATATTTCTTAACTCTTTTAATAACTGATTTCATATATACAGACCCCGGGATTCATGAAGTGTGCGCCAGGCGCAGGTGTAGCGTAGGCAGTATAATGCCAAATATGGCCACTGAGCGATTCAGGTACGATCCAATTCCACATGTACTACCAGCGTACACCATATCTGCGCCGCCCTCGGCACAGGCATGCTAATCACCCCATGCGCAGTACTGCACCATGCAAATGAAGGTACATAGCGATTCATGAAGTGGTGCAGACATAGAGTAAGCCCACAGAAATGTAAACCAAAAAAAAAAAAAAAAACGGTTTACATTTTGCCAAACAGAACATCGGAGCTATGAAGGCAGACCAAACTCATGTGTTACAAAGTTAGCATACGCCAATGGCTAAATATACAGCCAATGGCATAAGAAACGATGCACAACACCTAAAAACCATTTAATGTCATGTCCACAGTAACACAAAGTACAACTGCAGGGCATGTGTGCGCAAACGGGAACACAAGGAAAATATACACAAATGTCATAAAATCGCAATATAATATAAATCATGATTTCATCAATGGTATGCATGGTACACCACAACCAAGCTGCAAGGGTTGCTAAGGATCTGTGACAGTGTTCGGCATGGTAACTATGAAGTAGTAGTCAATGCAATGCAAATGAGGCAAGTAATACTGAATCGCAAATGTCCCGCCGGACTAAGGATGTACCATACGGCACAGTGCTACAACACCGAGGAGTGGTTTGGAGGTATACATGACATCAGCAGTGGGGTGTGTCACCGTAGCTGTAAGCACATTGGAGCAATGCAAATCCGGCCTGCCTGTTGCTAAGCAAAGCTGCAGGATAGGGGTGGGGATGTAGGTATAGCATCGTTTAGCTGAGAGCACATATGGTGCCCAAAAGCGCATGTGTAGGAGGATGAAAACGTGCCTGAAACCCGGTAAGCAGACGCACGCGCCATGCACCATAGCTCAAACAGGAAGGTTAGGGGAAGAAAATAAGGAAATGCCGCAGTAGGGTAATTGGAGTACAAATGAGCAATTAACACCTATTAACTCACAGTGGGCAATCGACAGCTGCTAACAAGTCTGCTCGCAGCAACCTGCAGAACAGGATAGGGGAGGTATCGGATTGCAAAGAAAAGAGAACTGTCATAGCAGAGCAAAGCAAACCCGCAGTAGATCGGCCATAGAACACATGTTGTAACATAAACCAGGTATTGGAAAGTACAAATGAAAGCAGGCTGCTGGATGCATGCCTGAAAATGGGAGGGGAAACATTAAGAAATGTTAAGGGAAGGGCAAGAGGTAATCAAGAAAATGGGGGAAAAATTACGAAAATGTTAAGGAAGGGCATGGCAGCCAAATGTAATTCAACACCAAAGGCACCACAATAGCAGTACCTGTGGTAAAACACATAAGATACCCTGTAGCTCCGATGGTACATACACACCCTATGACATCATCAGTGTTCACAGCACAATAGTATAAAGTGTGAAGGCACCTCACACACACCTGTGTATTCCCAAACACTGCACCATCAGTGTAAACAGATGGGGAACTTTTACAATGTACATGTTGGGAGCTGCCATAGCTATGATTCATCACCATGTGTTAGAGACTGAAGGCGTTGTGGAGGATGATGCTGACATACACCGCAGGCTCCAGAGGAGGAGAAGAGTGTTCAGACCAAGGGTAATCTACCAGGGGCTACATGATCTGGAGATAGTAGAGTGTTACAGGGTGGACAGGGATATCTTACAGCAAATAGTTGAGCTGTGCCGGCCACGTCTGAGATCCAGAAACAACAGAGGGGAACCCATCCCAGTGCACATGAAGGTATGTGTAAGCTTGCGAATACTAGCCACAGGTACCTTTCAAAGGCCAACTGGAGATATAATGGGGATCTCACAGGCATCAGCATCCAGGGTACTACACCATTTCCTGGATGCTATGTTACCACATGCCACTGAGCATATATACTTCTCCCGAATTCAGGAGGAGTTGGCCAACAATATGCGTCACTTCCACCAGGTGGCACACTACCCGGAGGTACTGGGTGTGATAGACTGCATGCACATACATATCAAGTCACCACCCGGTGAGCATGGTAGGTGCTACATAAACCGCAAGGGATACCACTCCATCAACTGCCAGGTCATGTGCAATGCCCAGGGTATTATTATGGATGTATGTGCAGGCAGCCCTGGAAGCTACCATGACTCCCACATCTGGCATGCCTCACAGCTGTATCAGGTATTTGTCAGGGGGGACATCCCACATGGCCACCTTGTGGGGGATGCTGGCTATGTACTGGAGCTGTGGATGATGACTCCTCTCAGAAATGCACACACACACCCATGCAAGAACGCCATAGTGAGGCACATGCACAAACCAGAATCATCATAGAGTGTGTGTTTGGGATGCTGAAATCACGGTTCTGTTGCTTGGACATATCTGGTGGAGCCTTGCAGTATTCTACAGACACGTGTGCCCACATCTTCATAGTATGTGACATGCTACATAATATGATCCTGCGGAAACAGCTGCAGCAGGGACATAATGGTGAAGGCCCTCACAGCCCACTGCAATTGCCAGGGCCATCACAGGCACACAGAGATTCAGACCACAAACACCCTGTGCCAGCCCCAGTAGGCAGGCGGAGGCTTGTCCAATATGCCCATGCCTCGGTAATGAGGGAACGTATAGCACATACACTGACAGTGTAGGTCCCTATGGACTGACACACCTCTCCACCTGCACACACAGTAAACTGGATCGCACACACACACATGACCACCTGTAAAGTGTAATGTATAGGTAGCCTACTGTGTGAATCCTACATAGGCAGCCCTTAACCATTGCACACACAACAGCTACTGGAACAAGGAATGTCAACACCTGAACAGTACACGCACCTAACAGCATATGTTGATACTGTATGTATAGGTTCCTAGGTACATCGGTAGGTACATGCCAGATTGTCAGAGGCCATTCATCAACCAAGGCAAACAGTGTCTGCTGTCACCACCACATCAATTAACTAACTGCCCCTCAGTGGAGCAGAGGCAATTGCAGGATCCATGTGTGTAATCACTGTTCCCCACATACTCGGCATGGCTTACCTGGTGTGTTAATAAGGGGCTCCATATAATGTAATCAGGGATGTAGTGGCAAAGCATGGGGAGTACCCATGACAGGTATCTGTCACCCCAGCATGCTCCACCTATGGTTGTGTGAAGGTGCAGCACATTATAGTGTGTGTCTCACTGTGACATACATTACCAATGCTGGAGCACATCCATTAAACATCACTTGGACATACCATTAATAGGTCTCATCCATATGTAAACTAACTGAGTTACATATTTGATTGCAGTATGGAGTAACAACCATAGTACAGTCCACATACAAAACACCATAACACGTGTACAAATCCCAGATGCCCAAGTGGTAAATGCACTGATTGTCATGCATGTTCCCGGTCCCACTTCCTGCAAGGGACGTTACGTAATACCGAAGGCACGAATAATGGATGTTGGATGCAGGTCATCAGATCAGGTTTAGCACATATCAGTGGGATTATGTGTTGGCAAGTGCTGGTAAGCGTCGTTTAAACATGAATATACGAATATGCATGAACAGGGCTAAGCTTTTCTGAATATCACGCAGATCACGGTCAACGATGTCCAGAACAGGTGAAACTAGCATTATTCACCCCTGTACTAATAGTGCCTGCTCTGAAGGGTAAACCGACCACTGCCAGGAATAGAACACGCAATCATGTACACAATCACCTAACACTAAGCTACCCAAGATGTACCAATGGCAGGTGTGTACTGTGACAGGTTAAAACACAAACGTGCGGAGTCCAGGAAACAGTATACACCGATATGTACACAATGAAAGGTGTGTTCTACCTCTCACTCTCTCTCTTTCTCTCTCTACATATATAAATATATATCTATAGGGTGATAGAGAGATATAAGTTGATATATACATATTCACCTATATCTGCAAATATATAGATAGGTCAACGACATGTACACAACCATGGAGGTACAAATAAATAGGATACTGCCAACTATCGAATGTGTCACATACCGACACGCATAATCATGAGGCTGAAAGACTGAAAGACCACAGTACCAGAACACTAGAACCGAGAGTAATATTATCATGATGTTAAGGGACATTTAGTTATCGCTGCCAGTGCTGCAGTCCAGGTAGGTACTATGTTCAACTGTGTTTGTGATTGCTGTAGTCTGTGTATGTGTATGTTGAGGGTGCTGTGTGCATTTCTGTGGGACTGTAATGTGTGTGTGTGTGTGTTTGCATCGTGTGTCTGTTAGTGCTAAGTCGAAGGTAGATCATTATGGTAGGTGTGGTCATAGCTGGCTGTAGGCATATGGTTACCACCTGTCCCACTTTAAGAGGGACAGCCCCTCCCTGGGCAGTTGTGTCCTGACAAAAAATATTAAGAAGGGCAAATGTCCGAGATTGTGGGACATAATTATGTCCCATATATTATGTAATAGTTGCATTAAATATTTATGCCTGTATCTAAAATACGTAAATGTTACATGAAACTTGATAAGTAGCTAAAGTGCTTCAAGAATAAGTATGTATTCAGGATAAAAGTATGTTCTACCCTGTGTACTGACCATGAGTATGTGTCGGCTTGGAAACACCAATGTGTGTCCTGCAAATGTCCCACTATGGCCATTTGAAAAGGTGGCAACCCATGCCAAAGAGGTTCAGTCACCCACACAACTGCAATGAGTGCAAATATCTGTGACAGAAATACACGAGACAGCTGTCATTTAGTAACATTCCCTTACATATCAATGTATTTCAGGAGGTATTGAAGTATCAACATCACCTGCATGCTATATAGAAACCAATTAACAATGGCTTAATATATAAGCCCGTAACAACCATAGTTTCTCAGTCTACTAAATGATAGGTCTTCAATTAGGGAAGGAGCCCACACACATATATGGAATATGTAGAAATGCAGTCCCCACAAACCTGTATATGCTATATACACCCACCAACATCTTCCCCACACCCAAAACAATTGCAATACAGACTGTAATAACATCACAAACATCCACTCACTTAATTACATCTGCAGAACCGTTAACATACCTTGCGAGAGACACATTTGTAATGACGCCATGTGAAATTGTAGCTGTTGTATAATGGAACAGACGGCGATGTTACAGGTTTTGTTTGCAGTAGTCCCTTATCAGACGGTTGAGATGACAAGTACACTCACATGTAGAACCACATACTCTAGCCATCACACACAATCCACGGGGGACATTAATTCAAAATATCCATGTCTCTCCAAATAGCAGTTGCAATTCCTCACAACAAAACACATACAGGCCATCTCCCCGAAGGTAGGGAAAAGAGCAATGCCCAAGTGGAGAATTCAATTATACCCCACTGTTTCAGAGTAATTGGTGAATGGAGTAGTGGCACAGCTGATGTGCATGTAATAATTTACTCAGGAATACCAATTGGCGGCAGGATACCACATGTTACAGGTATCGAAGTATATAAGGATGCCTTGCCATACATTCAAGCCATAAGCTCATACCATAGAACCGTTTAAACAGTAAAGGTGTAAGAGAGATATTTTACGAAGACTCGGAAACAGGGTATGTAGAACACTCAGTATGTCAGTGTATGTAGAGCCTGTTTTGTAGTAATTAAAGTGTACACAATGCATAAAGTGGGAAAAGGTATTATGTAGTGATGTCTTGTTGAGCATAGTAACGCTTGTAGAAATTGTGTGTCCTGCTTTAGGCCACAAGGTAAACATCTCATACACCACAAGGGATGCTACATGAGGGCTTTAAACACAACAATTCCACACCACCCGGTGTCAGCGGTAGTAAACCTAGGAGCAATAGCTGTCTCAGTGTTGTGGACAACATACAGAATGGGCTTTGTGGGTGAGGTATGTGACATATGTGCACAATCTGACAGCTGATAATAGCATTGTCACCGCTAGGTGAATAACCCTGTACCCATTAACTACAACCTAGGCAGCAGTCAACATTATGGACACTGTGTGTAAGGGATGGTGCTGTGCAGTTCACCTCTCTGAGCTGGTGACATCTCCAGGCCTGTTAGGTAGTCATACGAGGCACCCATGTCATGACAGGGTGCCATCCATGAGCATGGAGATCATTGGACAGGCATACTCAGCACGCAGGTGACCAATATCGGATCACATATCACCTTTCAGGAGTATTGGCCATGCGTAGATGGGCGATACCAGCCTTCACAATCCTCACCTCCACTATGCAGCATGCTGGCTGCCTTGCATAAAGACATGTGCTACACTGTGATGTTGGACATGCTACACGTACATATCCTGATCTGAAAGACATACGTCATGGACAGCCACTGTCCTACTACAATGATCGCCACATGCTGAACAGATCCATGTGCCATACATGTTACATACTCCTGCCATACCATGCATCCCTGTCCATCAAAGCTGCACATGTCATCTCTGTCAAACATGGTGCAATGACCGCATGGTAGATGTATCATTAACTGTCTGGATCAGTAATGTGGCACTGATGCATCTGGCATTGGCAAAATGGCTGTTGGATACAGCTAGAAAACCTTGCCCATACATGCCATGGTTGATAACCATCCCTACGAATAATGTCCGGCTAGCCATTGTCCCATGTGTATCACATGTGCAACACAGGTGATATGTGGCAAGATGTTGAACTGCTGTACAGTGCCGTGTAGATGTATATGGCAAAACACATGCATGTAATGTTTTCCGTGTGCATGTGTACATTGTCTCTGCTCATGTCCGTTAAGGCAGTGTATGTGTTGATATGTGACATATACACAGCATCAAGGTCAACAGCATTACTGTGGACACATCCGGGCATGTGCTGATAGGTAAGAACACCAGTACAGGCAAACAGACATGCCCACATCAAGACAGCATTCACATCGAGTATGAGCAATGTAATGAGGTGACCCACATATATGGTGATGATATCCAATGCACAATGGGTGTTAAATGTGTGTGACACAAACATGTCAGTCATATCAGTGTCATGACAATTTGCAAAGATAACTGTTCATATGTACTACGTTTAATACAAATGTATGTGCAGCTGTATCTCTGTACATCTTTGTGATACTGTGACCTGTCCCCATCATTATGTCTTCCAGATAATGCCTCATTCACGCCTGCCAGCTTATAGCCACCAGTAAGATGATGCCCTCATCCCGTACCTCCATGATAACTATGAGGTGTTGTTCAGCCATGTGCCACAGCATGCCCAGCAGCATGACGACCTGTGGCAGGAACTACGCAGGAGGGTTAATGATGTGGGTGGCCATAACTGCACCTACCAGCAGGTGCGCAGACACTGCATGGACCTGATATGACATGCAAAACAACGTGCAAATGCAATCGCCAGGGAACAAGGTGGAACAGGTGGTGGGCCACCAACCCAGCCCCCACTCACACACAGCGAGGAGCTACTGGCCAGCCTGGGGACACCCTCAGAACAGCATCCACAAACAGTAGCTGCCATCATGGAGGTGGGTGTCTCCCAACCACTGAGCCTGGTGTTGCCTGGTAAGTTACTACTGCACATATGACTATTGTATCCCATTTAGTTGCATGTGTCACTGTACAATATGTAACGTAACATATGCAAGGTATGTTTACACACATGCTGCATACTATAGTTTGCTACCCTGTGTATGCACACATGTGCATACCATATGCTATTGTACAGGCAAATGTGTTAACATGCACAGTGCACCCTGTAGCTGCCATACAGTCATGGATAATGTTCAAACCACTGTGTCACCCCTATACAGGTACCTCTGACGTGCCGCACAGACATCAGTCCATTGCAGGTGAGACAGTTATCAGTATCAGGCATGTTAATGCATATATTTATTTGCCATGTGGCCACTTAACACATGTACACATAATGTATGGCCCAGTCATGATATACAGGTTGCATCTGTCATCAAGCACACTGGCTACCCATGTGCAATATATACAGACTAAATGAAACACCGACATGAAACCACAGTATCTGTCATTGCTAGATGTGTGGACAGCTATGCATACAACAGTGGAGGTGTTGTTCAATGTAGGCATATGTACTATACATTGCAACAACACATGTGTGGTACGCAAACAGTACCACACAGTGAGCTGGGATGTGGGCAGCCCACAGGATTCACCATTGTGTAATATGCCCCTGCAATGGGTGCACACATTGTGATGTGCCATCTGACAAGTCCCAGACATATAGTGTTCCGACTGCGATATTGTCTCACTATCCCATAATACATACTCCACATACCAAACATACAACCCTTTGTCTGCATAACCCTGTGGACAGTGACGTATCTGACATCTATGGGTGTATGTCATATGGACAACACAGACATGTGAGATAGATGGCCATCACAAACATTTGGCCAACACATGTTCACACATGGCCATGGAGGATGGCCAGAGACATGTAGCCACACAGTGGATGTGATGTGTATACACCCTGTTGCACATTGTCCACACATGGTCCAACTATAGCCTTTGTTGAATGGTTATATAGCTGATGTGGAACACTGGACATCCTAAAAGTCTGTGCACAGCTTGTGGAGGTGTCGCTTAATTAGACCATATAAGATGTGTTGAACATCATGACTGTGTCATAGCATGAAAGTAGTCACCTGTACAGCTTCCACAGACATAGACACCACATCAAGCCACAGATACTGTACATTTCCCTTGCTGCTGTTGGACATCACTGCCAGCTGTGCACCTTGTGTGTGTGGTACATAAATGCCATGTGGGACATGGTGTATTGACAAGTCTGCTATGTGTGGACACGGTTGCCAGGCAGCTAAGACAAGTTAGTAGTTGTGCAGGGGTGTCATCCATAGGTCTTCCAGTGACCTGTCACATGACACAACTTGGTTTAGTGTTTATACACCTCAGTGACGTGGGTCACAATCCACAGTAGTTATGTCATGTGTTTGCATGCAGTCATGGCTATGCACTGTGTGTGTATTACACTCTGTATAGGAATATAGGCACCTCATGATGCCATGCAATGGCACAGTGTCTGTACTTCACACTGTATAGCAATGTAGATGCCTCATACTACCCTTCAATGCTCATGCACATCTGCTAAAAATGCTTTCTATCTGTAGGGCATACAGACAACACTGCAATGTGATACCCATTACACCACTGTACATGTGTCAGGACACCACTGTGTCAGACATATATGCATGTCAATGCACACGTCCGCAGATTACATGTCATACTACATGTCAATGTCAAGGTCACATCAGCCATGTGTACTGTTAACCTGTGCTGGTTCACATGGCGTATCACAGGGATGCATGCTTACTACCATGATTGTGTGAACTGCATGGCTTCTGATATGACACCTGCTTGCTGCTGTGTGCAACCCAGTGATGTATGCTAACTACCACTATTAATGTCTGAGCTGCATGCCGTCTGCTGTATCACATGCATGCTGCATGCCATCCGTCAAATCACATGCATGGTGAGTCAGTGAGTCCGTGAGTCAGTGTGTCTGTGTGTGTCTGTGTGTGTCTGTGTCTATTGTGATGTAGAGTCTTTCTTTGCATTCACAGGTGATGTAGGTGCGTTACCCTCCTGAGGTCCATCTGATGTTAGTGTCCCCACAGATACTAGCAGTGATGAACATATGCATGAGGTACAGGCAGTGTTGTCAGGGGCTGAATCTGTTCCAGTGGTTGCCATCCCAGCTATGTCCCCCTCTTCCCCACACACAGTACTCATGCCAACACATATCCCATCACCAGTGGCCATAGAGGAAGGACAGTCAGTGTGTGTTAGCTTGGAACAGGAATGTGTGGTGGCTACAGAAGGTGTGTCTCCACACCATGGTGTCAGTGTAATGACTGCAGATGGGCCACACAGGCATGTGGCCAAATACAAATAGAAAAACCTGTATGCTATGCCAAAGTCCTGGTAAAGCTCCAAAACACGAACAACTCCAAATAAAAAGCAACAGGACACTACTGTGTGAAAAATGTACTAAAATTTAATCCAGATAAAAACACTAGGTAAGCGCTTTCGGGTTATACCCTTCATCAGACAAAGACACATTATACAAACAGCTTTTTAAAGAATAAAACAGCCAATAGCATCTAATGAAAAACCCGCCTATTTAGAAGGGTGGGTTTAACTGGAATGACATTGTTTAATCCTGGTTCCCTGTGTGCCATAAACTCAATAATCCACCTTGATTCAGCCAAAGCTGTCTGATGTTTGATATCACCCCCCCCCCTGTTATTTAGCCTAATGTTGACAATGGCCCTAAATTTAAAACTGTGTGTAGGATTTCCACTAATGTGCCTATACAGGGCATTACTTGGGTCACTATTCCTGATACTACTTAGATGCTGCAGGATTCTAACCTTAAGCATGTTATTGGTCATTCCTACATAAAAATAGGAACATTCAACACATTCAGCTAAGTACACTATATTGGTGGTCCTACATGTGGCCCTCCCTTTTAAATGAAACATCTTCCTGGTTATTGGGTGTGTGAATGTAGTCTCTTTGTTGATGTAAACACAGGCCTTGCATATCCCACAGGTAAGTGTCCCTGCAGTGATCTTAAAGGACCCGCCTTGGCCACTCATCCTTTCTTTACACAATAAGTCCTTAAGGTTCCTGTTTCTCCTGTATTGGAATCTGGGGCTGTTGTCAACAATACCCCTGAGTCCAATGTCACTAGTTAAAATATTCCAATTATCTTGTACAATCCTATTAATATCATTGATGTTACTGCCAGAGGTAAACAACAATTTAGGACCCATGTGCATACATACACTGTTGTCATTATCTATTAATTCCCCTCCTTGTGTTCTCCTTAACCAGGGCTTATATTTTGTCTGTCTGAGTTTAACACTACTGTCAAAAGCACGGTGTACCAATCCTTCATTATAACCCCTATCCTTAAAACATTTATCAAGTTTGTCCAATTCTTCATCAAACTGTGTGTCCACTGCACTCACCCTAGATATCCAACTGACCTGCCCCTTAACAATGTTAGGGAACACGTGTCGGGGGTGCATGCTATCATACGATAGCAGAGTATTCTGCCAACACTCTTTCCTGTGTAAACTGGAAACAAAACCTTCTGGTGTCTGTTCTACACAAACATCCAAAAACTCTATACAGGTATAGGATGTTGTGGCAGTAAATTTCAAAAATGTAGTGGTGGCTGGAGTGAATGTAAGAAAGGAAGCGATCAAATGAATTACAGTCACCATTCCACAGAATAAACATATCATCTACAAAACGGGTATACATACTTATGTAACCCTTCCATGCTTCATTATTTAAAATTGTAAATGATTCCCAATTGCAGAGGACCAAATTGGCATAGGTGTTTGCACAGGGGGTACCCGTAGCTACCCCCTGTGCTTGCCTATATAACGAACCTGCTCCTATGAACACATTATTTTACAGAACAAGTGTCAGCAAATCCTTCACTAACTCAATTTTATACATATCCATACCCTGACATGCAAGAAGCTCGCCCACTGCTGTTACACCATATTCATTGTGGATGACAGTAAATAGACTGTTGACATCCAGAGTGACCATTAACAATCCATTAACTCCATTTGGTCTAATAACATCCCCCAAAAGTCTCAAAAAGTGTCCTGTGTCCACAAGGATGTTATCTACCTGTTGCATATGTGGCTTAAGAGTAGCTTCCAGCCATAACGAAATGTTCTCTGTGACCCAACCCCTGCCTGACACTATGGGTCGCAGGGGTGGGTCATTCAAGGATTTATATATTTTGGGCAGGGCCTTAAATACCGGTGTGACTGGTTTGTCCACCCATAAAAACTCATATGTATCAGGTGTGATTCTCATGTCATTGAGTAGAGATCCTAATCGCTGATGCACCTTGTCAATAACAAGTCTAACCCCTAAAGGATTAATTTCTATATAAGTATCATCAACCGTTAACATATTTTTTACCTTCTCATTGTACCATGCAGTGTCTAAAATAACCACAGCACCTCCCTTATCAGCCCCTTTAATGGTTAGATCTTTATTATCTATCAGGCATTGTAAAGCCATCTTTTGTGCTGTGGTTAAATTATAATATCTGGTAAAATTCCCATCTGAAAAATATTTAATCAAATCTCTCTCACAGCCATTCATAAAAAGATTCAATGCAGGTGTAAAAGGTGGTACAAAACTACTCGTTTTTTTAGGAAAAGCACAATTATTTTCAGTATTTCCAAACATCACCTTCAACATAACATTACGACAAAACAGCATCAAGTCCATAATGATTTCATTATAAGAGCAAACCCTACTTGGTACAAAGGTGAATCCTTTGTTTAGTACTGTGAATTCATCTTTGTTTAGCACATAAGAAGATAGATTGTAAACAATACCAGTATAAGCATGAGCAGTCAATATTGTGTCCTTCTTCTCTTGTCCATATCCCTGCCGTCGCTTAGAGATCTCTTCCACACCCCTTTCTTTCTTACTGCAGCTGGTAGCCTGTCCAAAAAACTCTCATGCCCCTGGGCCACCTTCGGGCATGCTCCAGAGACATATACACATCCTTCAGTAACCCTGGAGGTTGTGGGCAAAGAAACCATGGGTGATAAAGCCACTCCTTCAGAACTAGTTCCCTCTATCAAAATGGAACTTACAGACACATCATGGACAAGCTTTGTACTTCCTTTGGTGACTGTTGCTGCCGAAGCAACATTTGATCCATGCAAAGCATTGCCATCTCCACTATTCCCCTCCTCACTACTGACGCTCTGTTCATTCGATACGAGCGACAGTAAATCTGTACTAGTTCCTATAGAGTTAGTCACGCTTTTTCCACGTCGATCATTATCACGCCCCCCAATGGGACGTGGTACTGACTTCCTTTGCATACATTTGGTACTATCCGTTTGTGCCTGGTTGTACCTCGGCCAAACGAAGATGTTCCCCTTGGAAAAGTCTTCAAAATCTCTTTTAATTTTACTCATCTTAGTATTGCGCAGCTTCTCAGCATTGCTATGAAAAGATTCATGCAACGCTTCCAGTCGCTGCACATATTTTAAATCAGTGAACTCAGAATCTAACTTACTTTGTAACTGCTGAAATTCAGATTTCAATCCTTCTAATTCAGGAGCGAAAAATTCATTTAGAAGGTTCATGTATTGAAAGCTGGTATTGATGTTCAATGTTTGCCACCTCACTAGTAGATCAGGGCTGGCATACAAAGAATCCTCATGCCCCTAGGTACTATGCCATAATCGAGGCATGCTTCCAAGTGAAAGGTTTGCCATTGTAAACGTTGCATTTTGTTCATTTTAAAGGAAAGGTCATGTAGCAAATCCTCAAAGGTTTTATCTACAGCCACCGGTACTGGTTTACCTTGTTGTCCATCCTTCTTAACCATAAAACCCAAGTTCAATAGTGGATTCTCCTTCATAACCAAAGTCTTATTCCATCGACAGTTACTTACTTCACCTGAGCCAGCACTCAGGGAAGAAATATCACCTCCAGTTCTGTCCCTCACAGCATGCATAGCGTAACAAACACTGAAATACAAATACAAATAGAAAAACCTGTATGCTATGCCAAAGTCCTGGTAAAGCTCCAAAACACGAACAACTCCAAATAAAAAGCAACAGGACACTGCTGTGTGAAAATTTAATAAAATTTAATCCAGATAAAAACACTAGGTAAGCGCTTTCAGGTTACACCCTTCATCAGACAAAGACACATTATACAAACAGCTTTTTAAAGAATAAAACAGCCAATAGCATCTAATGAAAAACCCGCCTATTTAACAGAGGTTATAATGAAAGATTGGTACACCGTGCTTTTGACAGTAGTGTCAAACTCAGACGGACTAAATATAAGCCCTGGTTAAGGAGAACACATGGAGGGGAATCAATAGATAATGATGACAATGTATGTATGCAAATGGGTCCCAAATTGTTGTTTACCTATGGCAGTAACATAAATGACATCAATAGGATTGTACAAGATAATTGGAATACCTTAACTAGTGACATTGGACTAAGGGGAATTGTTGACAACAGCCCCAGATTCCGATATAGGAGAAACAGGAACCTTAAGGATTTATTGTGTAAAGAAAGGATGAGTGGCCAAGGTGGGTCCTTTAAGATCACTGCAGGGACACTTCCCTGTGGGATATAAGGCCTGTGTTTACATCAACAAAGAGACTACATTCACACACCCAATAACCAGGAAGATGTTTCATTTAAAAGGGAGGGCCACATGTAGGATCACCAATATAGTGTACTTAGCTGAATGTGTTGAATGTTCCTGTTTTTATGTAGGAATGACCAATAACATGCTTAAGGTTAGAATCCTGCAGCATCTAAGTAGTATCAGGAATAGTGACCCAAGTAATGCCCTGTATAGGCACATTAGTGGAAATCCTACACACAGTTTTAAATTTAGGGCCATTTTCAACATTAGGCTAAATAACAAGGGGGGTGATGTCAAACATCAGACAGCTTTGGCTGAATCAAGGTGGATTATTGAGTTTATGGCACACAGGGAACCAGGATTAAATGATGTCATTCCAGTTAAACCCACCCTTCTAAATAGGCGGGTTTTTCATTAGATGCTATTGGCTGTTTTATTCTTTAAAAAGCTATTTGTATAATGTGTCTTTGTCTGATGAAGGGTGTGACCCGAAAGCGCTTACCTAGTGTTTTTATCTGGATTAAATTTTATTACATTTTTCACACAGCAGTGTCCTGTTGCTTTTTATTTGGAGGCATGTGGCCAGTACTGCTCATAGGAGGACCTCTGGCAGACATGCACCTGCAGGACAGAGCGCAGCAGCTGGTGTCACCAGAAGCATGTTCCAGACTGTATTGGCGGCACAGGCATGTGCTGAATGGCAGAACACAGAAGGGCAGAGGCTTCAGAGGGCTGCTATCCATTCTTTAAACAACAACATCCAGGCATTGGCAAATGCGCAACAGCAGATCGCTGATGCTCTGGACAGGTGATTGGGTGACATGGTTGGAATCCTTGACCACGGCATGGCAATCCGCAAATGTGAGCTGTCCTTGCTGGAACATCTGGTAGGAGTGAGGCATAGGCCACGTGGACGTAGGCCAGCTACACCACCTGGTGCAGGTCAACGTGAACGAGCCACCTCACATGCCCGCTCCCACAGTGCTGGTAGCAGTAGCATTGTAGCTGGTGCTGCGCTGTCCACACCTGGACAAAGCAGGCCACGTGGATGTGGCCCTGGATGTTCCCAGCAAGGACACAGTTCCAGTGGACATGTGTCATCAGACAGTAGCCAATCTGCTCCTCTGCCTGGTAGTGCCCGTGCAACCCCTGGCAGGTACAGGTCACATAGCTGTGGCTGGACACAGTGAGCTGTACATCCTGGTCTGTACATTCTGGAGCTGTCAATAATACCCCTGTGTAGGCTGGACACATGGCAGAACTGTGTGCACACACACACGCACACAGCAGAAACATCTGTAGGGCACCACAACACCCACATGCGTAATGACCATACATGTCCAATCAGATCACCGTCCCTAACCCACACACATGATGTCATCCACTGGTGCAGCCTATGCCCCTGGCAACCATTATCACCTTGTGCATATGATGATGCCTGTGCCGCATCCCTGTCATCCACACCATCGGTGCAGGGACATGCTCATATGGTCTGATGCAAAGGGTGAACAGAATAGTGAGTAGTGTATATTACATTTGTTGTGTACTGTTGACAGGCATCAGACATACCATGTAGTACAGGTTTAGAATGCATTGTTATATGTACACAGTATGTGTCTTGGTAACAACAGTAACAGCATGTTGGTAATGATGCCCTGCTTCCCTCTTTAAGGTCTGATTGCATGTGCCATTACGTTACAGTGTTTGCAGCTAGAGTGTATTGTTGTATGTTCACAGTCTGTGTTTTGGTAACAACAGTAACAGCATGTTGGTAATGATGCCCTGCTTCCCTCCGTAAGGTCTACTTGCATGTGTCAATAAGTAGCAGTGTTTGCAGTTTCCCATGTGTAAATGTGGAGTACTCACAGGCATGTATGGCAATACCAGCATGCTATACGTAGCCTTAACTTCACTGTTAGAAAGGCTACCATTCCACATATGTCCACACATCTACTGATCCAGAAGCATGTGAGCTGTTCAATAGGCTACAGTGGCTAGAGACGCGACATCCATACCGGGTCACATCACAGGTATGGTGACACAGTGCGGGGGGTTTACACAGTGGTCTGGCTGATGTCAATGTTAAAGGCCAGTTGATAGCATAAGGCCTCACTGTGTAGCAATAATACACTGTCACATTACAGGATGAGAACACGCACAGAAATACACAGAAACACACAGTAACATGACCATACTCACGGGGTCAACAACACTATAACGCACACTTGATAGTGTTGAGGTGAGGACCCCTGCCTATGTGGTAATCACCTTCACAGTACTGTGCACCCACATGACACAACACAGAGAATGAACATGTACAGGTAGCCAGTAAGGCTGAGACCGATAGGGTAGTAGACTGCATCACCATGAGGTGTTAGGGATCCTGACTGTTCTGTATGGTAGCATACACCCTCACTCCATGCACCAGACAGCCATACATACATACACACATACACACACTGTGGAGTCCACAAATGTCATTCACATACAGATAGCTGACATGTGTGTGATACACACACCACCCCTGCCTACATCTTGCTTTCTACACTGCAGTAAGTACAGATCTCTACAACAGTGTACAGAGGTGTGTAACAATTGGGATGTATTCCCCGCCATACGTGGCATATATGGTCACACAAGCAAACACACATGGCAGTACTGTGAATCATACACGTGCTATATGATGATACGTCTGACAGACTTACAGCTGTATTGGCCACATTATGTGTACCAATGCTACCTTTGGCAATTGTGCTGTTATATGCACACGGGAGGACATAAGTGTTACAGGTGTCAAGTGATGTACAGTCAGTAACACCCTGACCGCTGTGTAGGTTGTATATCTTCACATTTAAGTAACAGTTACATAGCGTACTGTTTGCACATGTAATGGTAGGATGGCTTGTGACACACCTGTGAGCTGTCTTCAGCAAACATCCATCTACAAAGGTGGACCACCACTTTATGTACACACATCCATCCATACCTGATGTACATCCTACCGTACTGTCAGTATTTCACCATATACAGGTGTGAATGATGGGGCTGCATTGCAACTGCATGTTGTAGTTAGACACAGATGAATGACATACATCAGCTACTGCACATGCATGGTAGCTGCATGCACACCACTACATGTACATGTGTGTTGGTCCTACATTCCTGTCATGTAGCCATGTTTGTATGCATTGCAATTGGTGGACATGTGTGATGACATACATGACACATGGACCGTTGTATGATATGTTGGTTGTCATGGGTAACTAGTACAGAGGAAATGTTACCTCAGTCAACATTGCTACTTTATGTGCTGTTAGCATTCAACAGCCATGGACCTACCTTCCATGTGCATGCGTGTGATTGCTGTAGCCACTTGTCTGCACAGAGGACAGCAAAAGCTTTGCTATGTACATATACGTTGTGTGTGTGTGTGTGTGTGTGTGTGTGGGCCATGTACATATCCACTGCAATTACTTGTATGTCATATCCAAACATAAGTGTTTTCTGGTGTACAGCGACAGTCATCTGTTACAGCTGTGTAAGACCCAGGGCCCCTGTTATGTGTAGAGCCGACCTGGTTATGAACTGTGGTATCATTGCATTGCATACCACATGATGGAACCCTGTTAGTACATGTGTAGTCTGCACAGTTGCTGTAGACCTATGTACAGTCCACTGGTCATGAGTAACATGATGGTGTAGTAATGTATGGATGTGTGTTGCTGGTCCAAGGACATGGTGATGTCCGTGGGCTACATGGTAGACTGCAGCATTTACTACTGTGATCTGCACCTGAGACATCTGTGATGGCTCTTGAGTGTGTACTGGTCAGTACATGTGAGTGGCCTTCATGTACATGGGGACAGTAACACCTTGAGCGGTCCATCACAGTCTTATGGCCCACATGTGTGTATCTGAGGTATACGGTGGTAGTGCTATTGTGCACAACTGTGCCATATGCCAGGTGTTCCTCACTGCAGAGATGTCCGTATTCCCCATTGTTGGATCTGGATTGTCAGCTGTGATCACGAACACTACACAGCTAGCACTGACGACCGGTGTCAGATGTGTGTAGTGCAGCATTCGTGCTAACAATGTTCACTATCGACACACTGTGCCCTTCCGTGTTTAGAATCCATGTGCATACAAGACAGCCCTTCGCTACTACTAAGTGTGTGAGCATGCCCAGTATGCCGTTGTGTAGATGGACACACAGTACATTCCAAGCTGTGCCCTTCCGGGTTTAGAATCCGTGTGCATACAAGACAGCCCTTCGCTATACTAAGTGTGTGAGCATGCCCAGTACGTCGTTGTGTAGATGGACACACGGTACATTCCAAAACGGACGTGTGCTACTAAGTGTGTGAGCATGCCCAGTGACACCCTGTGTCAGTTATGTGCCCCTGTGTATGGGCATGACCATTGAAATCCTGTATAGCGATAGTGGTCATCCTGGCAACAGATGTCCATACCCTATGTCAGGATGGATTCCTACATTGAACACACTGGGACTGTCTTGAAGGGTGTATTGTCTGTGGCGCATCTCGTATCCATGTAGTGTCGTAATAGTGTCCCATAGATAGGCAGTTGTCCTGCTCACACCACTGCCGTGTGTTTGTCTACATCTACCTTGGGACAGTAATATGCCTTTAGACTGCTCCCTCTCCATACATTCCCTATCGGTGTCTTTGCCTTTGCCTTTGCTGATGATGTCATCCACCAAGAAGTATGCCTTAGGGAGTGCTGTGTTCCAGTAATCTCGGTAGCGCGATCTGTAACTGCGTAATGCTTTAGTTTGATAAAGTAATTAGGTGTATGTTCTACTCCCGGCCCTGCCAAATGTGTGTGTGTGTGTGTGTGTGTGTTTCCAGCTGCCTGGGGACAGAGTAATGCTTTTAGATGGCTCACTCTCCATACATTCCTTATTGGCGTCTTTCCCTTTGCTGATGATGTCATCTACCTAGAAGTATGCTTCTGGGAGTGCTGTGCTTCAGTAATCTCAGTAGCGGGTTCTGTAACAACATAATGCTGTAGTGTGATAAGGTAATTAGGTGTATGTTTGACTCCCGACCCTATCAAGTGTGTGTGTTTCCCGCTGCCTGGGGACAGAGTAATGCTTTTAGATGGCTCCCTCTCCATACATTCCCTACCGTTGTCTTTGCCTTTGATGATGATGTCATCCACCTAGAAGCATGTCTCTGGGAGTGCTGTGTTCCAGTAATCTCGGTAGCGCGTTCTGTAACTGCGTAATGCTGTAGTGTGATAAGATAGTTAGGTGTATGTTCAACTCCTGGCCCTGCCAAGTGTGTGTGTGTGTGTGTGTGTGTGTGTGTGTGTGTGTGTGTGTGTGTGTGTGTGTGTTTCCAGCTGCCTGGGAACAGAGTAATGCTTTTAGACGGCTCCCTCTCCATACATTCCCTATCAGCATCTTTGCCTTTGCTGATGATGTCATCCACCTAGAAGTATGCCTCTGGGAGTGTGGTGATGCTGAAACTCAGTAGCACGTTCTGTTACTGTGTAATGCTGTAGTGTGGTAAGCTAGAAAGGTAGGTGCTTGATTCCAGGGCATGTCAGGTGTGTGTTTGGCAGTTATACCCTGTGTGATATCTGTGGGTGGCTAGCTGCGAGATGTGTTCCGTGTGTTTTGTTGCTGACCTATATAGTGTCCACAGCCTGCATATTCTGCCAAGACACTGGGTTGTCAACACATACATTTGCCAATAGGTCTGGTGAGTAAATGCCAGCAGCCCTACTCTTACCTTTAATACAGTCTGACCAGTGTGACGCAACAGAACACACATGCCTTGATAGTAGCAACACTACATGATGCAGGTGGCACATGTAGTTTCCTTTTCATGCCTGTCTAATGCTTTGCTGTCATGTGGTCTACTGTTGTGATATAAATGCAATATCTACATATGTGTGCACATGTATACGTGTGTATGTATATCTATGTATATATGTATACAAATAATATATATGATACATGTAGATATAGAGAGATAGACATAGATATAAACATATATGTCGGGGGACATCAGCACTATTGAATGTTTGTGCCAGATGATCTGTACGTGATAACCTGGGATGTATCTATATCTGCCATGGCATAGTGGTAATGCACATCGTCTGTTGTGTGCAGGGTCCCGGGTTGTACTCGTGTAGACAGCGGTTATTTTGTTGCTGGGAAGACCATGGGACATTGAATACGGTGACAGTAAGGCACCTGTTACCAGTTGTCTATGGATCTGAGTGACACTAAGCAGTGGTTATTAATTTTGAGGTTCGGTATGGGTCATATAACTATTCATTAGAAGACTATACTATGCAGATGAGGTTGACAGTAGTGTATCCCATTTATCCCCAGGGTGTGATGCAGATACCTGGAGTGTATGTGCGTAGTTAGCTGGGTGCAGGGCTCGAATATAGTTGACAGCCTGGAAGGGGAGGGTCAGGCTAGCTGTACGTACATTGCAGAACTGTGCCTCGGGAGTGCTCCTGCCTTAGCACGCCTAAGCTAGGGGTGTGTCTATACCTGCCTGGTGACATTGGGAGGGACAACAGCAGTGGTGGGGTTGTAAGTGAGTACAGGCTGCACAAACAGGTGATGATCAGCACAATCAGCAGATGACATGGCCAGCCCGCACCTGAACAGTACGGTAATGTGAGCAAGCATCATACACACAGGTTTCTTCCACACTCTACACCACCGGTGTATACCTGCGGGGACATTTCATGACACAGTCCAACCAAATGAGAAGGGCTGCAGCAGGCAACATAGATCAACATGTGCAGGAGGCTAAGGGCAGTGAGGATGTGTATGCTGCAAAACATCCCTTACTGGGGTGACATGACTTTATAGACCCAGGGTGACTTACCAGGGGCTACATGAGCTGGGGATGGTGGAGCACTATGGGGTGGACAGAGACCTCCTACAGCGGCTTGTTGACCTGTGCCTGCCACACCTGACACATCAAACAGGCTGAGGGAAACCCATCACAGTGGATACCACTGTGTTGGCCTGTGTATACTAGCCACAGGTACCTCACATAGCACAACTGGGGATATCATGGGGATCTCACAGGCATCTGCATCCAGAGTATTGCACCAGTTCACAGACGCCATGTCAACACATGCTAGTGAGCACGTACATGTCCTCAACACACGTAATTAGTAGACCAGCAATATGCATCTCTTCAACCACATGTATGACTACCCTGGGGTACTGGGTGCTATATCCTGCACACACATACACATTAAAGCACCACCCGGTGAGTGGGGTAGGGCCTACAGTCACTGCAGGGGCATACCCTCCAACAGCTAAGCCATATGTGATGGCCAGGGCATTAGATTGAATTTGTGTGCTGTCTGCCCTGGAAGCTATGATGATTCCGATATATGGCTTCTGACACAGCTGTACCACACCTTTGCCAATATGGACATCCCCTACAGTGTCCTAGTGGGGGGATGCTGGGTAACCACTGGTGTCGTGGCTGATGACACCCAGCAGCAATGCACACACACCTGAACACTCACACCATAATGAGGCGGATGCACAGGCAGGACATGTAATTGAGCTTGTGTTTGGGATGCTCAGTTCACGGTTCTGGTATCCTGACACATCCGGTGGAGTCATGCAGTATTCACTAGCTACATGCACACAATTTGTTATGGTATTTGCTATGCTACACATTCTGATCCTGCAGTAACAGTTGCTGCAGGAACAGCATGGGGCAGAGCCACATGGCCCAACACCACTGCCAAGGCCTGTACAGGCACAGTGTGACTTGGCGAAGGAACTACCTGAACAGGGCCCAGTCGGCGAAAGGCCGTGCACAGTATGACCTGCCCTTGGCAAAGAGGCAACACAAGGCATATGCACTGACACAGTAGGTACCCATGGATGCCCCCTCTCTAACCCACACACATTACAATGGATGCCAAACATGACACTACCTGTGCTCGGCCATGTATAGGAGGTGCACTGTGTGCATCCAACATAGGCAGCCCACCAGCACCGTCCTCAGGTCCAGATCACCCCAAGAGTACGTCTATTGACCTAAAAAATTGGCAGTCATATTAGAATGTGTATTTACCCATAGCTATGGTATGTATTTGAGCATACAAGAGACTTTGGTGGCCAACTGTTAGGGCAGCAGACAGTACACATCCATAGTGGCACCATGACATCTGTAGCACATACGGGTGTCACAATGGTAGCCAGTAGTATGCAGGGTGTCCTAACCCACTGCAGATTATGGGATGAACATCATGTGTGTCCATACAGCCCACACACGTTCCATGCAGCTGGACAGGTGTGGACCAATACAGACAAATGATATACAATGGCCTATGGATATGCCCAATGAATGACCCGAACCCCCAAAGACACACACAGACTACAGCAGGCCAGGCGGTTTGATGTAGGTTGTGAAAGCTAGGACGTCCAACACCACTGTGCTGGTATTTAACGCTGGGATCTGACGTACGCTGGTATCCGTCCAACCGGCAATTTAGGTAGGTCCACACACTGACATGGAGTACCTTGCATACCAGTACAGTAGCGGTAGATGTGTACAATTGTCAGCTGTGCCCCCCCGTCCAACCTACACATGTACGAATCATGTGCACCACCCACGGTGCTGTGTAGGACTGTGGATGCGGTTGGCTGTCCCCCCACGCTATGCAGACATGTAGCAACTGTCAATGCCACATGACCATTAGCTGCCCTGCAGACACAGCATGACACCTGTCTGTGTAGAACAGAGGGGTCAGCAACAAAGTACTGACTATCTGGACATGTGACACATGCGATACAGTTGTCCATACTCGGCATGCTCACACACATGACGGTATGACGGTAATGTCGGTCGACAACATGCGTAACAGTCATACTGGGCATGCTCACACACTGACACACAGGACGGCCAGGCATGCATACACCAGTGGTCTGGACATGTCTGCCAGTACATTGCTATACTGTTGGATGACTGCGCTGCATGGTGTGTATGTGGTCTATTGTCTGTACATATGCCATGGTCTATTGTTAATTCACATGAGCTATGTGCGCAGGGTACTGCTACCAACACGTGAATAGGGCGGTTCTTTGTTTGCGGACAGACCGACGCTTTTGGATACGGACTGAGTAAGGCAAATTCCAGCAGGTGGGAGCAGTTGTGCATGGGTTTGCACAGTGTTAAGCACTGCTGATCTCTGGTTACAGCACCTTTTACCCATTTAGACTCCACATTTCTTTAACAGTGCACTACTGGCATACTGGTAGACAAACACGCTTACAGCCGCTTGCTCACCAAAATTTCTGCTTACATTTGTCACTCACGCTGGGTGTGTGCGATCCCTTGTGATGCGTATTATATTGGACTACATGAGGTATGTCTAACCATTTGGCAACGGCAGGCGTTCAACTGTACCGACTCGGCACCCTGTCCAGTGACGTAATCATATTATATGCATGTTCCTAATGCGATCTGCTCCCATCTGCCTGATACATGGGAACCGATACTCTGCAATGTTGACATGTGAATATGATTTTGTTAACGCAGCTGTCTGGCGAGTCATGCTACCGCATACATACTGTATGTTTTCCACCTTTCAGATTGCACGACGGGAGACTGTAGGAATAACACATTTCCCACTTTGCATGGGACAATCCCTCAATAGGCATATGTCATGTGATGATACTCTAGCCATTGCAACTGTCCTGATTAGGGGACATGTCTGTAGTGGTTGCTTGTTATAGGTCTTGTATACCTGACACGTCGATATGTTATATGTGGTGGCATAACCAACTTTACAGCTGCTAGATTACGCTTTGATTTGTGCTGATATGTATATTGCTGTACTATGCATGGCTGTAGGTATGTTCTGCCCTGGTATGTCTGACATTTCTACAGAGCAGGTCCCACTTTGGCCATTCAGAATGGTGGCAGCTCAATAGATCCTATATGTAGAGCTATCACATGTGTCAAGGCAACACATACCCACAGCCAGTTGTAAACTGACTACTTCCATGGTTTGCATACATTAAGGTTATTCTTGTAGCATTATAATTGCTAATGCTGTTTCCTATTACATATAGCTGTTTCTGATACAACAAATTCATTTCTGACAAGACACCACTACATACAATATATGGCCTCCGTTCCCGAACTCACAGGCCATGTGCCATAACATTAATTTTGCAGGACACAACTGCCCAGACGGGTGTGTTACTCAAAGGAGTATGGGTGTGGAACCTCATCTATTATGCTATCATCTACCTGAGGTGGTCATCAAATTATGCACTTTCCATCACTAGCAGAATGGGGGAGAATGAACATTGTATCAGGAACACTGCATAACACCCTGTGGGACACAATTAGATGACTGGTTCTATTAACCAGACACATTGACAGTCACAGACCATATGTATTCATTCACGTTTGTTGAGATACATGCCGTTTATGACTCATACATGTCATCTGTCATTACCTGCATTCCTCCACCTGTCCACCTAATATCACAAGTTCCGGAAGTGTTTATTTAGACTTTGTTACATTATGATTCATAACTATGGACAGCCATGCTAATCAGTTATATGGCACTGATTTGGTCTCTATGTATTCCCCCAGTGGTTTACAGAATATCCGATAGATGTGCTCTTCAGGTTTGGGACGTTTAGGCATCTGCTATGCCCACATAGGAATATTAATGACTTCCACTGGGCGGGCCTACTACATCTCTGCCAACCAGCACCTGCACACTTAAGCCCATTATTGCATACCCATGGTCCACCTACCTGGCACCCCTCTACAGCACTCATGACATATAATTACTGTGAGCGCAGCTGGGGTATGAGCACACCCCTACACATTGCCCACTCTCCCCGTCTCGGGACACATGTATGTTTTGTTAACCCATGTATTATCACACTTGCACAACCTACTGTTCCATGTATACCTACATCCTGCTCGCATCGATGACAACAGGTTGACACATACACTGACTTTTTGGGGTCCCGCAAGGGACACCGTTATGCATGTTTAAAGTGTAGACCTTGCAGATCTCTCCCACTGCTACTTTCCTGCCGGTGTTTTGGACAGCAGCAGTGTAGTAATCTTTATTGCCTGTCTGTATGTCTGACCGGCCTAGCTGGGCAGCGTGGGGGGTTACAACGTTTATTTATTGGACCTCCCATTCACATATGACCGGGCTGTATATATGTTATCCCTAATTGCTGTAAAGTAACCTAGATATGTACATGTGTATATCTACAATGACATATTTGTTTTGTGTGTATATGTATATATCAATACCTGTTGTTTGTGTATATATATATATATATATATATATATATATATATATATATATATATATATATATATGTATATATATATATATATATATATATATATATATATATAATATATATAGATATATATATAGATATATATATATATATGTTTTTATCTATATATACATCTGTGTGTCTGTTAACCTATACATTTCCCGTACGTAGACACTTACACATGCGTATTGGGTTTTATCTCTGCTTCAACAGCATACTATTGCCTTAGTCATTATGACACCGACATTTCACTCCGGTGGACTTGTGATCAGTATGCTGCACGTTATACAGTGGACAGATGTCGCACGTTTTATATGTCTGGGGTGCTTCTGATAAGTGTGATGTGATAGTGTCATTCAACTTATTACTCATATGCGCAGCCTGTTATTCCTGCTACTGTGTTTGTTTCTGTGCAAATTCATATTATTAATGTTAATAGAATGAGTGTTTGTGTTACTGAGATTGTACGTCAACATATTGATGTCTGCATGTAGTTGTGTCTTTCTGCTTTTCCCAGCTTGGGGTTGTCACAGCAGAACTCCGTTCCACTCATGGGTGGCGTTTAGGTTTTATGTGCCGGGCTGCAAGCCCTGACGCACAATGTCCGACAACAATACGCCCATTCACGCATGTCTCCACGCAGACGACGCTCTATCTGGGAATCGCACCTGCGTACTAGCTGACCTCCACGGGCTGCTCCATTGCAACTGGCACAACATACCCTAGCACTCCTATGTCCATAATCGCATATCCATAGTTTCTCCAGCACACCCATGTTGAGTTTTCTTACATACCAACCATTATACACCTGTTATCGCAGCCATGACACACCTTTACACATTGCCCTCTCCAGAGCGTTGGGGCCCTACACACATTTTCTACCGCCTCGTGTATTCACAGGTTTACCATCCATTCATATTTGCACATACGTGCCTTTCCTGGTGTTATGGATTACGGAAGATTTGCGGGTTACAAGTGTAGATGGTCGCAACATGTACTACATTCCATCTGTTTACAATGTTGACTTAGCACTTCAACAATGTTATGGCAACTGGTATAACCCTGCCTCTGGTGTGAATAGCGGTGCTCTACTCACACTTGTGCAGCTTTATCTGGCATACGCTGCAAGCACTTTATAATTCCTTACTTGCTCTAGATTCTCTTCACAACCCTTATGTTTGCTTTCGTCTTTCGGCGCTCCTTACATATCTATCTATCTATATCTATATATATATATACATACATATATATATATATATATATATATATATATATATATATATATATATATATATATATAGATATATATATATATATATATAGATATATAGATATAGATATATAATTGCATATTTCTGTTATGTCTGTGGATATTTATCTATACACACATCTATCTATCTATCTATCTATCTATCTATCTATCTATCTATCTGTTTATCTATCTATCTATCTATCTATATATATATATATATATAAAAGTTACAGCTGTACAAGACAACATACATTTGCTATGCTGCAAGCTGCGTACACCTGCGCAGGTGCACTTGCATCTACTTATTCTGAGTTACATATGTTTACTGGCATTTCTTTGGGATTACATGTGCCTTATTCCTTATGAAAGTACCACTTTGATTGATGGAATCTGGTTAATGGCCCCATGCGAGATACGCGGTTACCTTTACATGTGTAAATGTTGGCTTTACAGCACAGAGGCATTCATTACACAATTAATATGTGCTATAGTCGTACTTGAACCGGGAATGCCTTTACGTTAGGCGGATTCTCTAACCACTACACTATTGTTATTCTGCCTCATTTATATGTATACTGATGGTTCATAGCTACTCTGACATACGCCTCATCGCTTCCCTTACAGGGAAGGCATCCATTCTCCTGCTGGGAAAACCGCAGTACTACACTTCCAACATTCCCTGTTTCCTACTGCTCTGGACCTGTACTGCATGTCTACTCACTCCAAGGATATTCAGAACTCCTACACTTATAGTCCTCGCACATATGCGTGATTGATTGTCAGGGTGTTCATGTGCTTGTCCAGGTTTAGGCTCGTCTGACTGGTGACTAGAACTGCCCTGGTCCTGTTCAAATATCAGACGTAGCACATGGACAGAGTTAGTCCAGATTTTAACATTCTACCTGTGTTTACAGAAACAGGTGTTTGGGCACCTCTGACCACATTATTAGGTTGGTGCTACATAATTTAGGGTGGGGAGTGGTTCCACTACATAATACAGGGTGGGGGGTGTTCCACGTGTTTTCCTTCACATTTAAGTATTTCATTCATTTATAGATAGAATGAATATTATTCTGGACATCAGTTATAAATTCACTACAGGTATGCAATAGTCCTGTCAACAGATATGACAGTTGGTTTGTGTACATATGTGTACGGACCTCTGTGATACTCAGGGACTAGTTTCTACAGTGACAAGGATAAGGCTATGACAACTCAGGGACAATCACGGACACTTCTACCATATTAGTACTATTAACTTGGAACGTGTTGACAGATTTGTATTACTACTAATTTTCTGCAGTTAAATGCATCTATTACTCTTCATTGTTGTAAGTAGTCATTCTTATTCAGCACCTTTCCTCCAAAGGTCACTGGCTTTGTGAGTGATTAAGAGGCTGGCCAGTTATTGTGCGAATGTTCTGACCATTGGTAGGGTTGACATTGTCATATGTACAGGTTGGGATATATTCTGGGGACACCAGATTGTTTAGGCCAACACATACCCATGGTCAGTGCAGGTTTCGAACATTCATTAGTTTCCTAGCTGTGAGCCTATACCTTTAGCACTTTAGTTGTTAGCCTGTTTCTTGTATGAATTATGTATTTTCTATCCTGATGTGACCGCTTTAGGCAACTGTTACATGCAGTATGGTACATAGTTATTTCCTACAATTACAGGACATTTGGCATTGTATCATTGTTGGTCAGGTCACACCTACCCACACAGTAACTGTCCCTCACACAGTGGATCAGGGGTTATCCTGTTTATGTCAGTGCCTTCATCACCCTTTTTCTATGTGTCAATATGTGAATTTGTGCAATATATTATCTCGATTATTCGTGTCGGGACACGTGCGTCATGGGCAGGAGTTTGATCCTGGGTAGTAGGTTCTGCATGACCATCTAGGGTTGGATAGTCTCGTGCACCACTACTGCACATTCCAACTTGTGTCCAGACATCTACAGGACTGGACATCATGTCTTGATACCCATTCTAATGTTTACACAGGTCACTTATCCCATGAGGGATATCCAAAAATTTAACAAGACCGATACCGACCATTCTTCTGGCGTTATGAAAATGTGCTGGGGGTTTTACATGCAAGGGATACATAGTTTGCAATCCTGAAACTGCCTAGGGTGACATACCTACTACATATGCGTAGTGGTCACTATGTGTAGATGTGGCTGTTCCAAACTAGTAGGCCAAGTATGGCTGGATTTGGTGGACGTTCAGGTATGGGGGCAGGTTGTGTGCTGTGGAGGGGATGCTGGGTAGTCCATTATGCATCCAGGTATGTTGCATTTGATTTGGCCAGTTCCATCAGGACCAATCTGTGGGTATGTGCCAGTGACATTTCTGTACATTTGTATCGCACATTTTAATATTCATATGTTTGTGGGATTGTGTCCTACAGTATGGCCTGTCTGGTTGTATTGCAGATGTGTATACATGTTCTTTGTGTTTCTTTCTGCTTCACCCACTGCTCCTTCATACACCTCCAGTTCACCTATTCTGCATATGACACAGTCTTGCCTTTGAGGATTATACCATTACCTATCCCCCCACGCACATATTCCTGACACTCCATCCATCACTGCTTTGGTTGATCGCCCATGACACGGTCAAGGTAACATATTGCATACACTACATATGTCAGGTACCTGTATGGTTGTGTGGACTACCCTGGCATGTTTCACCTTCCACATGCTATACCTCACGCACATAGGTACACGCCCATACTTAACTTTCATGACATGGTTGGTACACCTGGGTAATACCCGTTCAACTGTGACACATCCTGACAAGTACGGCTTGGACCACAGATGTGTGGATTTTGGCCAACTGTTCTGATCATTGGTAGGATGCCACCTTTTCCTATGTCCAGGATGGGATATATTCCGGACACATATCCGATTGTACTGGACAACACGTATCCACAGTCAATGCTACAGATAATACTGTTCCTTTAAGCCTACATGTTGCCTTATTGTTGTAGAAGTTTATATGCTCCTTCTGTTTTGTTTACATGCTTATTCTATATCCTATCACATATGGTATGTTAAATACGGACATACCTATTGTATGTGACTATTACATGTGTTGTGGGATATAATTCTGTCATACAGTCACTAGATATTTACATTTATCGTGGTTTTTGTTATGGACACATCTGCCCAGCTGTGTTCTCTCCCTCACAATATGGGTCAGCTGATGACCCTGACCATTGGGCTGGATGTACCTATTGGCGGCGCGCTAACATGATGTGTTTCACTTCCACTTGGTATAACTATCTACACTACGTTGGACTACGGGCACACGGTTTTCAATGTCATTTGTTCGAGGGATAGGGACCCGTTATTCCCTACCGTGCATTTGTATTTGCTTCTTCATTTGGTGTTCGCAGGAACTGTCTTGCATGCTTTGCATATGTTTCGGTATCCACGGACACTGACAGATGTGATTACTATTGCTTGCAAATTGTTATATGCAAGCATTTTAGGTTGCACGTCGACAGCTGACATTTCCACGCCGCCGTGCGGCACTTCGACACGCCCTATGCACTCATGCTCCTTTCCTATGCACGTGGCTGTGGCGGCAGTGTGCCTTCATTAATATGCATTTGGCGCTACTGCGCCAACTTCACACCACAAGGTCGGCGCAAGTCTAATGCCAGCCTTGTGCCGAGCTTTATGAATCCTGGGGAGAGTCTAAATATTGAAATTAATTTTCTTCTAATGTAAATTTTGTTAACCAGATGAAAAGAATGTTACATGTTTCTAACTTATCTTATTTAATAAATGTATAAGAATGTAGTGTAATCTTCTCCTGGGTGATTTTCCATTGATAAGTGTAAGTTGAGTCTATCCAGAGTATATTAGATTTAGAATATGTAACAATATTTATTTATTTATTTGCAGTTGGTTTACCAGGATAGTCCATTGGGCCAAGATGGACCCATTTTCAAAGGAGTCCTGGGGAGAAAAGCTCCAGAAACAAGGTTACATAGTTTTTGGATATGTATTACAATATTTACAAAATTACATAGTTAAGCATTTTACTGGTGATCAACATTTCAGATGGTACATACTATAGAAGCAACTCATATTACAGTATTTACAAAATTATATAGTAAGAGTATAACATTTAGGAGGAATTACTGATGAAACTGATTAGGAGATGGAAACATTTCAGTGGAGATACTGAGAGCCATTTTGAGTAAGGAAGTTAGCTAAAAGGATACAGAGTAATACTATAGGAGAGGCAGAAACAAGGAAAGTGTAGGTAAGGAGGAGGAAGGAGGTAAATGCAGACATGAGTTTTTGTTCTTTTGTAGGAAAAGAGAGGTAAAGGCAGTCTTGATTTATGAAGGGTGGGTGAAAGAGCATTCCCACTGGGTTAGTAGATGAGAGTAAAGGGAATTTTTGAATGTAAAATGATTGAAGGTGGTACAAATAGCTGGAGGTAGGGAATTCCAGAGACGAGCTAGACTATAGGATAGGAGATTTTTACCTGGGGGTCGAATTGGTTTATATAATTCAATTAGGCTTTGGTTGTTAGTTCTGAGTACTCTATTGGGCATGTGCATTTTAAAGGCAGAGGAGAGAGATGGACAAAGGAAGGGTTTGAAAATGAGCTTATGAGCAAGAGTAAGTTGAGAATAGATGAGTTGGTTGTGTAGTTCTAGCCATTCTAGTTTGTGGAGAGAAGAACAATGGTGAGTAGATGCTTTATGACTAGTAGCGAATTTGGCCATTTTATTGTAACATGAGGAAAGTTGTGTTTTGAGGGAAGATTGTAGGTTAGTCAGAGTGGGGCTCCATAAAGAGAGGGAATCAGGAATGTGGAAGAGAGAGTGATTTTAGTAGAGGGTGTAAGGAAACGATTTTGTCGGTAGAGCATGCCTAGTTTTTGATGAGTTTTTTTGATGTTAAGTAGCATGTGGGAGTTGAATTTAAGCTGACTATCAATTTGAACCCCAAGTAACTTAGCCTCTGGCACCAATTCCAAGGTTGTGTTGTTGTTACTAGTGATTAAAAAATAGTTTGGATTGATAGAGATGTGTTTAGAGGGTGTAAATACCATTAGTTTGGTTTTAGAAGCATTTAGTGCTAGGTGTTTTTTTCTCATCCATTGTTCAGTGATTGAGAATGCGTCTTGTGTAAGCTTTTGGAGTGAAGGGATGGATGTGGCCGAGCTTATAATAGTTGAATCATCTGCATATTGAGTAATATTAGAGAATGAGATGGAATTACGGACGTCATTTATGAAGATGTTGAATAGAAGAGGACCCAATATGGAACCTTGATGGACCCCAGTTGGGGTATTAAGGAATGAGGAGGTGGCTTTTTTCCATTTAACTGCTTGAGTTCTATTAGATAAGTAACTAGAGAACCAGTTTAATGAGGAAGGAGATACGTTAAGTTGGGAGAGTTTCTTTAGGAGTAGTTTGTGAGAGATAGTATCAAAGGCCTTTGAGAAGTCTAGTAGAAGGGTAGAAACAATGTGTCCAGAGTCCCGGGCTTTATTTATAGTTTCTAGGAAGGAGAGGAGGGCTGTCATAGTACTATGGCTGGGTCTAAAGCTGTGCTGAGTTGGAGTCAGCAGGTGATTGTCTAAGAGGTAAGGTAGGAGCTGCAAATGGATACATTTTTCTAGGGGTTTAGAGATGGGAGACAGAATAGCTATGGGACGGAAGTTTGTAATATTGTTATTATTGCCACCTTTATGCAATGGTATGATAAATGCCTTTCTCCAAATTTGGGGTACTATGCTTTCTTGGATAGAGCGGTTGATTAGAATACTAATAGGGTAGGCTATAGCTTCTGCGGTTATGCTAAGGAAGTAAGAAGGAATATTGTTTGGGGCATTAGAGCATGGCTTTAGTTTCTGGAGGAGTTTTTTATGGTAGATGTGGGAATAGGTTTAAGTGCAAAAGTTTGAGAAAGGGGGGTAGAATAAGATTTGACAGTTGGGAAGTTATTACCACCATACTACCATAATCTTATATGAATTATATAAGCATCTCTAAGCTTTTGAGGGTACCATAAGAATGAAGTTAACATTTTTTTTCCATTTTTTAAGTTTTTTTGTCAGATATACACAATTTTTAGTAATATAATCACTTTAATAAGCACTAACCTATCCTGAAAAAAAATTCAATTCTTTAATAAGAAGTAACACTTCTTCAGTAATTTTTTTCAAAATTATTAATCAACTTTATAACATTTTTAATAGAGTTTTAATCCTAAATATTTTTCTTCCCAATTATATTTATGTTTATCTTTAAACTTACTATCTAGTAATTCATTTGATGCTAATGTTTCAGTTTAGTTAGTTTTAAAGTTCAGCAATGATACTTACTGAAACTTTTCAATTTCATCATGTCTTTCTTTAATTGAATAATTGAAATCTCCTATAGTTAGTAAAATATCATCTATAAAGTTTTTATTTTAATTGACAATCTATATTAATTGAGAATACATAACTTTTTTTCATTGCTTCTTATACTATTAGCTAAGGGTTTGACAACTAATGCAAATAATACAGGGGACAAGGGACACCCTAATCTTGTGCCTTTGTTTAAAGTGAATCTTTAAGAAATGTTAGATCCAATTTTAACATATGCTTTGGAGTCTCTATATAGTTTTTTTTAATACTTTAATAAATGGAAATGCAGATGCTTCTAAAGTTTTAAAGAAGTCTTTCCAATCTACATAATCAAGACCTCTCTTGATTTCTAAGCCAATTACAGCCAATTTCTTGTTCATTCCTTTTGCTAAATTTAAGATAGTTACTATCTCTTTTTATACTATCATATGCTAATCTATTGACTATAAATCCTGTTTAATCTTTATTAATTTAAAGCAAAACTATGCAGAACTCCGTAATAAAGCCAAAAAAACTCATTAAACTAAACAAAATTAACTACTATCAAAATCCCTAGGAAAAACATTCTCACACCCCCCAAAAGTTCTGGGCCACAATAAATTCCATACTTCAACCAGGTAAAACTGCTACCCCTACACCTGCAACAGTAAACACCCATGAAAATATTCTCACTCAATTCAATAAATATTTCACTGAAACAGTTCAAGCCCTTGCTGAAACCAAAAGTAATGGTAGCTGCCCTATCATACCAACCATACAAAATAGCACACGAACACATGATAATATCACCCAATTTAGCTTGTAGCCAGTGTCAGTCAAATCAATTTTAAAACTCCTGCACAAGCTTAAACCAACCACCATGGCCACAGATAATTTACCAGTTGAATACCTACAACTAGCAGCTGATACTATAGCCTATCCTGTTGCTATTCTAATTAATAGATCAATATCTGAGTGTTAAATACTAAGCAAGCCTATGTAAGATCTCCCACATAATACCACTACATGAGGGTGGCAACTCCTTAGAACTCAATAACTACTGACTGATTGCTATTTTATCACCCTTATCAAAAATAATAGAAAGAGTTGTTCACACCCAACTAATTGAATACCTTCAAAAATAATCTGCTATCTAAACATCAGCAAAGCTTTAGACACTTCCATAGCACCACCACAGCCCTAATGTCCTTTACCAACACAATTGACCACCACAGAAACAATGAACAACTAGATTGTGTCCTTAATATGCTATCCACCCCAAACATCAGCTCCCTCTCTATCTTATGGTTTATAAGCTACCTATCAGGACACCAACAAACAGTAAAATGGCAGGACCAACTATCCTCTCTCCTACTAGTATCCTTAGGTATCCCTCAGGGATCCATACTTGGCCTACTACTATTCTTTTTATTTACCAATCAGCTCTCAGCCTCCACCCCAATGCCTCAGTAGTACAATATGCTGATGACACCACCTTCATCTGTGGAGCCTACACAATAGATAACCTCCAGGCCCTAACCAAAAAGTGCTTCTCAGAAGCCGTGACTCGGTTCTCTAACTCACAGCTTATCCTAAACCCAAATAAAACAAAACTTCTGCTTTTCATCGCAGGTAGACCCCCCCCCCCCTTAAGCAACAACTTTGCCATTATGTACACTAGCAAAACCATGGTCACCCATACCACCCACACCAAACTTTTAGATGTACAAATAGACACCAACCTTAGATTTGACTTTCATATAGCCCAAACTATCAAGAAAGTTGACAAAAAACTGGGACTCCTCTACTGTAACAAGCAATTTCTCATTAAACAGACTTAAACCACTATAGCCAGTACACTTCTGCTGTCTACCCTCCTCTATGCATCTCCAATACTAACTAACATCCACAAAACTGATCTGAATAAATTGGAATCTTGTTATAATAAGATTGCCAGATTTGCTACTGAATCCCAGTTAAGTACCCATCACTGTGTAGCTCTCACACAACTAAACTGGCTAGAGCTGTCTCAACTTCTGAAACTCATCAATTGAGTTAGGCCCACAAACTGTACTACTACCCAGCCAAGACTCTAGCATAACAAAAACTAATTAAACCATATTCTACAACAAGAATTCTAAGATCTAGTACCCCAAACTGCCTGGAAATCATCAAAAATAATAATGATGCAGGGAATTCTCTCTTCAACTACTCTATTTCTGCCTTGTATTAATCCAAAATCTTGACTTACTTTGCCCTTAAACATTATGTTAACTACTCAACTCTGTCTTATATTTTCACCTCTCAGTGCTCAGGACTCAATTATGCTGGTTCACCCATACTACTACTAGTAACAACTCAACTAGCCACAGCATATCAGTTATTACATTGTCTTACCCCTCCTACCTGCTAACATCCTCCTAGCTAATATCAACCCCAGCTATATGAGTGTAGCATGATGAATGATGACTACTGTATATGTTATTATATAGTTGTTTCATTGACATTAATGTAAAGGATGTATATTATTCTTACATTGTACTATATGAAACTAAAACCCAAAATCTCTCATCTTATTGATATGTGTAAATTTCACACTTACTATGTTATAACTTGATTACCATAGACTATGTGCTTGTATATTTCATCTGTTTGTTTTATGCATTGTCTGAAGCTTTTCTCCCCAGGCCTCTGCTGAATATGGACCTCTGTACAGTCAGACTTTCCCAGTAATCAAATGTAAAATAAATAAAATAAAAATGATCTACTATATCTTTTAATCTTGTAAGTAGAAGCACGCATTTTATAATTTAAATTTGATAATGAAATAGGTCTAGATGACGAAACTAACTTGTTATTCTTTTCTTGTTTAAGTATAGTTAAGATTACAGAAAATGTCCATGAGGGATGAATTATTTTGTCACTCTGAGTTATGCTGAAAACATCACTCAGTAATTATAAAATATTTAATGGAAGCAGACTATATACTTCCATACTTTCGAACCCTAGAGCTTTACCATTTGTTCCTTCTTTAAAGCTTCTTTAACTTCTATCAGGGCTATAGGATTATTGACAGAGATATTTGTTGGTCATTACATTTATTAGTAGCACTTTTCTTTAAATACTTGTCAATTTTGTAATCATCATGTATATTATTTTTTATCTTTATTAAGATCCTCATGGAATTTTTAAAAAATATTAAGCATTTTCTCTGTGTATAAAGTAAGCTTATTAGTGTGAGGATTTTTAATATTATTGATTTGTGCCTTTTTGCTTGCATCTTACTGCTATTAGTTAATCTATGTAGATTTTTTGAAGTCATCGAATAACTGTGATTTTATTTTTTTAAAAGCTATCGCCACTTTATGTGTTAAAACTGTTTGATATTTTGTCATTATTTTTAATGAATTCAGTATTATCTAATTTCGTTGTTTGTTGTTCACACCTCACTTTGTCTATATCATCTTGTATTTCTAACAACTCTTTACCCCACTCTTGTATTTTATTACTATCCCATCTTCCCATTCTATCTTAAATATGCATTTTTAAGGAGTTTCATAGTATGACTTTAGTAAGCTGATCATTATCATTCAAAGATAATAAAAATCTCAATTTGTCCCTTAAAGTAACTCTAAAAATTATTTTAATTTCATCATATATACTGAGATTCTATACATAATCTGAAATGTCCTTATATTTTTTAATATGTTAATAGTTTGTGCATTATGATCAAATAAAGGACAAGGAATAGATTTAAAATAACTCACTTTATTAAGTAAATCTCGAGGCATAAATCCTTTCAGTTCTAGATTGTGTCCCATATGCATAAGCATAATCAGTGAAGAACAATGATTTATCTTCTACTTTTACTAGTAAATCAACAAAATTATAATCACTAATCAATCTGTTTAGTACTTTGGCTGATGCCATTATTTTAGCATGCTTCTGTTCTCTTGTATCTTCTATACTATATATGCAGTTAAAATCCCCTGCTAACATTAAACTATCAGTGCAATGACTTTCCCGCAAATTTAAATTATCTTAGCCACTCTTGCACCCATTTCAGGGATCAAGTAAAAATTAACAAGTGTATAGAGTTTACCATTATATTTAATTTTTAAAAATGTATACATTCCTTTGGGATCATTAATAGATTATATGACCTTAGGCATTACAGTATAGCAGTTCCTCTGCTCTTTTTGTTAAAAGAAGAAGATGATAATATTTCATAACCTAAGTTATTTAAATATTGTATATCATAATTTATCAAGTGAGTCACAAGAATATAATGTCTCCTGTATTTAATTTTAGATATCTCATTAATGATTTCTTTTTGTTGTCACTATTTAATCCATTTACATTAGTAGATAATAGATTAAAACTATCTGTACTATGTATTTAAAAATATCTCTTTTAAAAGACAATATGACACACTTATCCACCATATTAATTTCATTATATATAAGATTCTACTACATTCCTCCAACACTATCTTAACATACCACATTTTTTACATTTTCCTTTCTACTAATTAACCTACTAAAATTCCTTACTAAAAACAAAGACAAGTCTACAACTCTAACTGTATATATTGCTAATAACACAAAACCTACCTTGCATACCAAAGTTCCTAATTTGCCTGCTGAATAGACAAATGGCTACACAAGCTCTCTACCCAGCAATACCTAAAGGTTAGTAAAAAAAACTAACCAAAAGCTACAGTGAGTTGCAAATAATTAATGTAATAAGTCAAAAATAACAACAAGCTATCAATTTAGTTATATATTTTGCCATTTAAAAGTATTTCCCCTTATTACTACATACAAGTTTAATAATTCTCTTCTATTAATCACAAATAAACAATTCAACAAATAGTGCACTATATACCTATGTATGTAATAGAAGTATAAATTATCCATTAACTATTCCTAAATTATTTTCTCATTGAAAATTATTATAATTAAATCTCTAAAAAATAAGTATAACAGAGTAGGATTTGAAGAGATAAAGGCATCTGTAAACTTACACACACACACACACACACACACACACACACACACACACACACACACACACACACACACACACACACACATATATATATATATATATATATATATATATATATATATATATATATATATATACATATATACGAATAAAACCGAGAAAACACTGGAGAGAAAGTTATTAAAAAAACAAAAAAAACTTCCGAAGACATTTGTAAAATGTAAATAAAACTAGGTATAACACAAGAAGAAAGAATACAGCAAGTAGAACCTGTGATTGAGCACACTTTCGTTCTTTATTTATTTAAGAGCTTTATCAGAATAAATAAACTGTGCAGATTACAAAGTTTAAATAGTGTAAGAAAACAAATAAAACTAATCTTGATCAGAATAAGAAGTTCTTAAAGAATGAAAGTACGCTCAATCACAGGTTCTACTTGCTGCATTCTTTCTTCTTGTGTTATACCTAGTTTTATTTATGTTTTACAGATGCCTTCAGAATCTTTTTTTTATATATATATATATATATATATATATATATATATATATATATATATATATATCATGCTAAAAGACACATATATATTATAGATATAACAAAAGCTATGAATTAATTTTTCAATTATGTGAGTCAAACTTGTGTAACACACAACATGACAAATATAAAAAATATATAAAATTCCTTTAGTTTATTAAACTACTTCATAAAAGTATGCATATTATTGAGATTTCTATGGCAGCAAAATATATTTGCAGTCCATATTGCATTCAAAAGTTACAATGTGCTCCATTCAAAACCATTCTCCTTTCCCAGATTCAAACATATTGAAAAGTCTGCCTTACTTTCTATCAACATGAATGTGCAAATTTAGCAATAAAACACTCAAATTTCAGCTTTGACTTATGAAATGAATTATTTCAGGTAGTCCTGGTCAATCTAACAACATACAACATGTAAGAAGCTTCAAAGTTCAAATGACCAAGCTTCAAATTTCAACTTTCAGATTATTTTCAAATAATGTTATATAGCTTTCTATGCAAATTATATGAGACGTTGTACATTCACATTTCTGACATATGCAGCTATATGTAATAGATATCTTTCTTAAAATCAATTTATTTAAATATATTTTTCCATCTTATTTTCCCACTAATATTCTGTCTTATTCTATACATGTTGTTTTTCTAAAATGTCCCATCAACATGCTATTTACTCACCAGTCCTTTGTTAAAGATTATAGTACATTAGTATATTTTTAACATGATGACACTGCTCTTTTCATCTTACATATTAAATATTTAATTAATTGTGCATTTGCATATTATTCATAAGATGTTTAGTCTTCTTTTTAAATATAGTTTTACAAGCAATATTGACTATATATATAAAAATTCCTGCTTGTTTAATTTGAATGTATATTTTTAGCCATTGTGAACTGCTGTTCTGATGTAAGCTTCGCATCCTGGCATCAGAATTTGATTACAGCATGTGAAAATGACAACTCACAGCACACAGCAGCTAAATTCCTCTATAAGTGTTTTCATTCTTCCTAGTAATTTAAGCTGTTATAATCAGTAACAAACACATAACGTTACCTCTTTAAATTAATATGTGCAGTGAGAATTAATAATACTACAACATAAGCTATTAACAATCAACAAAATATAAGCAAATTATGTTAGCAACACCTCAATATGAAACATTACTATAGGTTTTGTTTTACCAATTCTTCCCTTCTAAGAAAAAAATGCATTACTGTGAGTAGATTTCTTACATATATACTTAAAATAATAAAGAAAAAGAATGTTGTATATTGTTATTTAAATATCTTTTTTTCTGTTTTCACAGAAATAAGTGATGAATGTTGACCTAGATTTTCTTCAGAACAGTTTAGGGCAGGAAGAAGCCAAAATTCTGACCCAAATGGAACATTCGTTTGTTCTCAAGCTTTCTTTAAGTGAACTTGCTTTATAAATGACATGTGAAAGGATTGTGTTACACAGGAACAAGCAAAACAAAATCACCAGCATGTAAACACTTCTAATTAGCATATTACTTAGATATGACATTCAGTTAACCCAGCAATGCACATACTAAGCAAATCTGAACAAGTGAAATAAGAGTACTAATTTATATAGCCTTAAACTTCCAAACTCTATTGCTTATAATTTAATGACATTCTCTTATGCAAAGTATTTGTCTAAAATTAGAAAAAAAAAATATATATATATATATATATATATATATATATATATATATATATATATATATATATACATATATATAAATACACATGATATGTTTAGTTAAGTGAAATATGGTAAGGTTTTCACTGTAAATATAGTAAAATAGTAAAATTAACCATTTGACCTGATCCACTTCAATTAACACATCACACCGAATGATGTTTGATGACCTTTATTAAACTTCCATAAACATAACTTTATTAGCTAATATTTATTACTTACAACTGAAACATTGTATATTTGATTTAATTCCAGCATCAACATGCATGTAATGTTAATCAGGACAGTATGACTTTGCTCATCCTGACCCAGTAAGCAGTGTCCATACATCCACTCACTTACTTATGAAGCAGTATCCCACCACTCACTTCATATACCAACATCAATGTAATGTTACTCAGGACAGTGTGACCTTGCTCATCCTGACCTAGTAAGCAACATCCATACCTCCACTCACTTGCTTATTTAGCAGTATCCCACCACTCACTTCATTTACCATCTACTTATTTATTTATTTTGTTTGTTTGTTTGTTAACTGGGTAGTGTCAGACTCGGCCAGAGGTCCATTTTCAGTGGAGACCCAGGGAGAAAAGGTCCACATTGTACAATACAAATATAATACAGAATAATAATAATAATAATACATCAGGAGTGAGTTATATACAAAAGTAACTTGAGATTTATATACATAAGAAAACAAAATCAAAATTAATTTCAACAGTAATGATAGGGAAATGCCCATTCAGCAGAGAAAAATAAGACAACTCAGCAAGACTGTCAAATCCACTCCCCTACCCTACCTCCAATTCCTACACACCCCAAGTGCATCTAAACATATACTATCCCCTGCTCACCTGACCAATCTTTGTGCCAATCAGCAACCTGCTATAATTAAACCCAACCACACCCAAACTAATCTCCCTGCCCAATATCTAAACTAAGACCTAATATCCAACCCCTACCACACCTAAACTATTTGCCTCAATCACAATATTTCTGAAAACCATAGCTCCACCCAGACAAATCATGCAGGGCATACTACCACTACTACTACTAACTCTCACAACTCTAGTCTACTCCACATCCATACACTCTAACATACCATTAAACAATACCTTCTACATAACACATACTTACATACACACACATACAAAACTATTGTAATCTGCTCCACACTATTTGACAATAGCTCATTATTTTATATGTACAAAACACACACCATGCTACCGTTCAATAGACAAACAGTATCTAGAGTAAATACAGACATAGCATATGCTATAAAACTCAAACTATTCCTTAAAAAATGGCTACTAATCTAAGGAGACATACACCCCAACCCAGGTCAATGCAACAAAATTCTCTCACATAAACAAAAATCAGACCTACTTATTATTAACCTAAACTCAAGAAGTATATCCAACAAACTACATGACCTACATGCATTCATAGCCCACTACTCCCCAGATATACTAACCATTACTGAGACCTGGCTAAAACCCACCACCCAAAATGAAGAAATTCTCCTCCCAGGTTATAACATCCTGAGACTAGACAGAGATGCCAAAAAGGGAGGCAGAGTTGTAATTTTATTTCAAAACACACACTTAACCTCCAGCCTCTGAAAATCCCACTTCCCAAATTTCAGAATGCCAAAACATTAGGCTCCATTATATCCCTCAAAAAACAAAAAGAAAATCAACATCCTCTGCAGTTATATTCCTCCAGGAAATAACTCTCCTATAACAGAGAAACATTTACAATGGGCTACAATCAACCTACCCCAAGAAACTATCCTGTTAGTGACTTAAACCTAGATTGGCTAGCCTGCAACTCCAACAATCCCTCAAACCATATTAACTTATTCGGATTCTCACAATTAATCCAAGAATCCACCAGAGTTGACAAAAAATACAAAACACATTCCATACTCAATTGGACTTTGGTTAATTTCCCCAAAGAAAATTAACATGTGGGCTGCCTACCTGATGAACTGAGTGACCACTGCCCCACATTCCTCTTTCGTAAACAGGTAAACATACCCAAACCCATACTGTATAAGGAAACTAGAGATTAGCACAAGGTAAATCCACAAATTCTTAACAGCATGTTACAACAATGTAACTGGCAGCCACTTCAAACTCTAGCATTAGACCAGGCAGTTGAGTTTTTCAATAGTACTTTTATGAATGTTCTAAATACAGTAGCTCCCATTAGGAAACTTAGAACTAAAGTTAACTATGCCCCTTGGCTAAATAGGACCACAAACACCTTATTAAAAGCCAGAGACAATGCCTGGAAGATCTGGAAAAAGAATAACACTAGCCAAGACAGACAAAAATATCAACAACTTCAGAATCAGGCCAAAAAAACAAACAAAAATGGATAAACAAAACTACTTCCTAGGTATCCAAAACAAACATTCCAAACACCCCCAAAAGGTCTGGCAAGCTATCAATTCCCTTCTGAAACCCGGGAAAATTACGACCCCAGCTCACAACACCAATACTAATAATGACAGAATAGCTTCTCAATTTAACCGTCACTTCACAGAATCTATTCTGTCATTATCTACCCAGTTATCTAACAATAAACTCTATATTCACCCCCACTATAGATCACAATAATATACCTTCCTTTACACTCTCACCTGTACCAACCTCCACAGTTAAAAAAACTACTCTCAAAACTGAAACCTACTACTCTCACAGCAGATAGTCTACCTACGAATTTCCTAAAATTAGCTGCGGAGTCCCTAGCCTACCCTGTCTCAATTCTTATAAACCACTCCATACAAGAAGCTTACATCCCAAAACTATGGAAAGTGTCATATATTATTTCCCCTACACAAAGGTGGCAACTCCTGTGAGCTATCAAACTACTGCCAAATTGCTATCCTATACCCCCTTTCCAAGCTCCTGGAAAAATGTATTCACACTCAAGTGATGAACATCTTAACTTCACATAATCTCCTCTCCTTCACACAGCATGGCTTCCGCCCAAGCCATAGTACAACTACTGCTCTTTTCTCCTTTACTAACCAGGTTAACCAACTTAGAAACAACAACAACGTTGTATCAGCCATATTCTTAGGTCTATCTAAGGCATTTGACATGGTCTCGCATAACCTACTTTTAGACACTATCCACCATGTCCTTTGCCCCCTCCACCACTGCCTGGTTCAAAAACTGTCTCTCTAATAGAAAACAATCAGTCACATGGTAAGGTGTACTATCACCTCTACTACCAACTACCATAGGTGATCCACAAGGATCAATACTGGGGCCTCTACTATTCACCATTTTCACCAACAAACTACATACTTCCACCCTGCATGCATCACTTATACAGTACACCACAGATGACTCAACCCTAATCTGCTAAGCCCCATCCATAACCACTCTTCAAAAGCTTATGCAAGAATCCTTCTGCTCCATGGAAAAATTGATTACTGATATCCAACTGATTCTAAACCCCAACAAGACCAAATTACTTCTTTTCACCCCCAACAAATACAGAACCACACCCCTTCACTGTCACCTCCAAAAACAATACCACAATCTCTCCCTCCCCCCATACTAAGCTCCTTGGTGTTGAAATAGATAAGGATATTCACTTTGATGTCCATATCTCTCAAACTATTAAAAAAGTACATCAAAATTTTGGAACTTTATACAAACACAAAAACTTCCTATCAGACCAAGCATGAATCACCCTAGCCCAAACCCACGTTTTGTCTTCCCTAACATATGCATCACCAATCCTAACTCACATCAGCAAAACAGACCTAGACAAACTAGAATCATGTTACAATAAGATTGCAAAATCTGCCAATAACTCTACTTTTAGAAGCCATCACTGTCTTGCCCTAAAGGAGCTACAGTGGTTAGAACCCCCTCAGTTAATTAGTTACCACCAACTAGTGCTCACCTTCAACATACTAAAGAATCCCCACAAAATTCCAGCCCTAAATCAACTACTAAACCAATATTCAGCAAACCGTCTTCTACGCTCATCCAACAAAACCCTTCTCTGTATATCCAAAGCTAAAAATACTGCAGGGAAAGCTCTTTTCTCTCATACCATCACTAGAAAATGGAATGACCTCCCCCAGAACATCTCTTTAGCGCCATCTATCTCACTGTTTAAAAAGTCACTTAAGTCACACCTCTTGAAGTCCTGGCTCCGTCCTTGCATCACATAAATGCTTTCCTGCTCTCCTTCGATTCTTCCTACCTTCCTCTCTTCTCTTCTTACTTTCTCTATAATACAGTACTCAAATACTGCCATACAGGGCCTACTAAGTGTACATTATTATGTCTTGTGTGAAGTCTCTATTGATTGCATTGGTTAATGTGGAGTTTTCTTTCTCCCAAATACTGCCATCCAGGGTCTACTGTGTGTAAATTAAGCTTGCTTGGAAAAAAACATTGTAAATTTACTACTGCTTGTATGATATATCTTTTTGATTGTATAATTACCACTGTACATATTGTTTGATGTGGAGCTTTTCTCCCCAGGCCTCCGCTGTAAATTGACCTCATTCCAGTTGGACTTTTCCAGTAAACAAATGATAAATAAATAAAATAAATATTATATGAGGTAACAGTAATGAGTGTTGTAAGTTAGAAACGTGTCTGTAGCTAGGATGTGTTGCATTATGCTGATACTAAATATGGAGTGTAGATGGCAGAGTCCAGAAGAGAGGTTGAATAAGAATTTCAGGGAGGGTGGGGAGGGAAAAGGGTTGCAGGGAATTATAGGTTGTATGTAGTAGGATAACCCCAAAGGAGATGGTAAAGGGCATGGGAGAGAGATTAGCCAGGAGAGTGGCAAGAGGAGCCAGTGATTAGCAATGTGCTCCTTTAGGAGTACAATGAATTGATGATGGTTAGGGATTCTAGTTATGGTACTGGGAAGAGTGTTCCAGAAAATGGACATTTTGTGCAAACAGAGGGAGTTGCCATGTAGGTTGTGGGTTTTGGAAATCTTTAGCAGAGGTTTTAGAAGATCTGAAAGTGGTATTGGGCTGGACTAAGAAATACCAGGGCAGTTGTCAGGTTGGTTGACTGTTTTGTGATTTAAGGTTAGGTGATGTAGTGATAGAAGGTTGGGGAGTTCAAGCCAGTTTAACTAGAGCAGAGCAGTGGTATGAACTATGTAGTTGCTTAGTAGCATATTTTGCAATCTTGTTGTAGTATGATTCTAGGTTGTTAAGGTCTGATTTTCAGAGGTTTGTGAATATGAGGGAGCTGTACAGGAGGGAGGATAGCAGGTAAGAGTGGGCTGTAGAGAGTTTGGCTGTTGGAGTTAGAAATGGTTTGGCTCTGTATAGAGTGCCTAGTTTGATGTGGACTTTCTTGATTGTAAGTGCAATATGATTGTCAAATTTTAGACTATTGTCTATGGTAAAGCCTAAAAGTTTAGTGCGGTTAGTGGGACCTATTTTGGTACCATTTGCAGAGATGATTCAGAGTGAGGGATGGGAAGGTTTGAGTTTTTTTACATTTGAAAACTATAATCTTAGTTTTGTTAGGGTTCAGAATGAGTTGCTGTGAGAGGTATTTTTCAATGTCCTGAAATGATGATTGCATTTTTAGTTGGAGTTCTTGGGGTGAGGTGGCTGAACAGGTTTAGAGTGGCATCATCTGTGTACTGAACTATGGATGTTAGTTATGCAGCAGAGCTGAGGTCATTAGTAAATATGATAAAGAGAAGTGGACCAAGTCTAGAACCTTGGGGTACACCTACTGAGATGAGGAGTAGGGGGATGTGAGCTTTCCCATTTAGTAGCCTGTTGACGATTGGAAAGATAGCTGTGGAACCAAGTTAGAGCTGATGGGCTAAGCCCATGGGAGGACAGTTTATTAATTAGCAGATAGTGGGATACGGTGTCAAAGGCGTTGGAAATCTCAAGAAAGATGGATGACACAAGCTGGCCTTCATTAATGTGATGATTAATAGTGTTAGTAAAGGTTAGTAGGGCAGTGCTGGTACTACGTTTAGGTCTAAATCCATGCAGGGAACTGGAAAGTAGGTTATCGATTAGAAGATAGTTAATGAGTTGCTTGTGGATGCATTTTCTAGGATTTTTCCCAGGGGGGTGAGGATGGTTATGGAGCAATAGTTATTTAGCTCTGTAGAGGGCCCTCCTTTGTGGAGGGGTATTATGTGGGATATTTTATTTAGTAATTGAGTAACTGATCAGAACTGATACTGGGTAGGTAATTGATGGGGCAGCAAGTTTTAGAAATTCATTTGGAAGTTTGTCTGCAGCGACACAGCAGAGTTTAAGTTTAGTTAATAGATTTTATTTATGTAGTTAGTTTGTATGGGTGAGAAAGTGAGGGGGGTTAAGGTTTTTTCATTTGGGAGCTGGGACTGTGAGAGGTTGAGTAGGTTGGTTGGTTAGTAAAGAGGTGACAGTATTTATGAAGTGAGAGTTGAATTGTATTAAGATATGGTCTGGTGGCTGGGAGAGGGATTGCGGTATGACCAGGGTTGAGAAGGTGGTTGATGAATTGGTAGAATTTGTGGGAATTGTTTTTGTGTTTCTGTTGAAAGGACAGGAAGCAGTTTTATTTGTCTTTTTTGATCTGTTTCTTTGTTAGGTTTCTTAGCTGTTAATAAGATAAGAGGTCTGTTTTGTCTTTGGATGTATGGTAATCTACCCAGGCTTTATCTTTGCGTTTCATTAGTATTTTGGTCTCTTTGGTTAGCCAAGGAAGGGGCTTAGTTTTAATGTGCACTTTCCTGGTGGGGGCAAGGTTGCTAAGAATAGTGAGGAAAGTGGTGTTGAAATCCTGCACAGCTTCATCTAAATGCAGTTATTAAATTACAATCCGACCAAATAAGCAGTGTCTTTACCTCCACTCACTTATCTTACTTATGAAGCAGCATTCCATCACTCATTTCATTTACTACTAGTTGAATTAACTTCCAACCAAATAAGCACCATCCTTACCTCTGCTTACTTATTTATCACTCACTTTCATTTCCCAACTCATTGAAATTAACATCCAAAACAAGAGGGGGAACAGAAGAGGGCACACTTGGCCCTCTTCTCCACCCACCAGCCTGATCAAACTGTTCCCCCTCTCTCCTACCAACTTCCAACCTAACAGCTCATAAAAGGCATTAAAACGTCATCCGGTACAGCATCCTCTCTAAACAAACTAGATCCGTGTCACCACCTCCAACACCAGAACATTAAACCCAATGCCATGTGAACCATGCAAGGGCAATTACCTGCCATCATGCCTAATTGCAGACCTATTTCCCCACCCAATTCATAGAACCATGAGAAAAATGAGACTTCCTTTCCAAAATCAATTTTAAGAGTGAACCTACCATCCCACCAGCTATCCAGTATAAGTAGAAAAACATAATGATCATCCTAACATTCGCTGGTCAACTACCACCTTCTGAATGACTAAAATACATCCCTAACAAAAAGCCACATAAACTGTAACCCCATGAACCTCCATCTCCTAATGTCAACCCCACAACAAAACCTACATTAACAACTATCAATGTTTCCCAGCTGCTCTGCCACTACCAGCCACAACACTACACCTGCTCTACAGCATGCCCTCAATCCCCCACAGACATGACACACTTGGCCCCATCCCTAATTTTGCTGTGGTCCTCTCCACGTAGTTAGAGATCATGCACACAGCTGCACTGCCTGACACAGACTTAAAGCCCCAACCATTACAACCTACTCCCATGGAGACTAGAAACATCTACCCCTTCAGAATGTGATTTCAAATGCATTTCTTTCAGGACACTGGCAAATGCCCTCTCTGCATTTACCCAACTGCAACCTCATTGTGCACTACTCGACTGGATTGTTCACTCTATACATCCCCATCTATGATTTCATGGTGTTCAGCTCCAATGTCTGAAACATCCTGCAGCATGTATCACCTGTGTAGCCCACTTCCTTCAGAACACCAGCTAAGGCAGACTCATTTGTCATCTCTGCCTTAAATTCTGTACCTCCAATATCTGCAAAAGAAAAACAAGTCCTTAAATACAAAAAAAAAATTGCATACCTGCCAAAATCTCTGTTTTTGTATCCCTGTCCCTCAGTGGACCTGTCAGTGATATAGTGAGTGCCGTTGGATCAGAAAATTACACACATACTGTCAGCAGCATTTAATCATCTAGTTGAGAGCTTTCATATGAGACTATGAGTGCCATTTTGTTACTTGGTTGTTGAGATAATCTTGGAAATTAAAAAAGAATTGGTAAAGAAAATTCTTAACCATGCCATACTTCTGATAATACTGCAAGTTACAGAGCATCCGTGCTAAAGGAGAATGCCTTACCAACATCAGCCCCCTGACATTACCCTTGCAGGGACAATATGGAAAAATTGTTGTGCTTCAAAAGTGGTAGGAAAATGAAGAAGTGCTCTATCCCTAATTAAATATGGAAGTCTCACCTTTCATCTATATGGCAAATGCAATCTTACTAAAACCACCTCCCTTACTTCCAGCGTTAAACTATCTGTCTGGCCTGGGGACCCCTTAGCAAAGCCCAGCACGTGAGTGCTACCTCTCCCCTTTTAGAGCAAAACATCTGGACAAAGACATAAATGAAAGTGGGGCAAAGGCCCAAAAGTATGATTATTTTTAAATTTACTTTGCTTTTCCTTTCCTTCTCTCCATTTCTTCTACCACCAATTTAAAGTAGTGCTATTCAAATTTATAGGTAATCAGACCAGTGTTTTATTAATATCAGTTTCTGAATGGTAGGTGTTCTAACTCAAATGTCTGACCTCATTTCTAATTGTCAGCTCTCATGACTAGCCAGTAAGTTGTCACATAACCCCAGTTCGTAAAACAGACCAAACTATGAGTCAAAGACCTGGACCTTCTGCACATATGTCTCCTCCCTGTAAAAAGGTCTGCCTATCACAGGTATGGCGCTAGGACATTCCACCTACCACACACCAATGCTCAATGTGGCTCTCTCCACCCACTTACAACATATTATAAGACCTGCTCTCCAAACTTAGAAAGTTGATAGACTAACCAGGTCTGTTGCATTACCATGAGTTTTCTGAAGGTTATGAAGTTTGTCTGTCATTACTCCCTGAATTGGCTTGTAATATGTCTTGACTCTGACCCCTAATGATTTACTGGAAGACCACAATGTCATGAGAAACAGGCCAAAACCTTAGGCCGGAATCTTGAGATTCTATATAAATCTGTACAGTTGACAGGGATGTCTCAATCTCTAAGAGCCCAAATTTAAGATTATCCAAACACTCCTCATCCCGCAAGCAACTCTCACAAATTTCCAAACACTTACATCCTAAAATCACATGAAACCTCTAAATTATAGAGGTGTTCCCTTTTCAAGAAAGCTACCATTGATAAGCATCACCATCAAAATGTGTTTCATTACCCAGTTACACTTGCATAAGCCCTATTAAGCCTCTCCCACATTTCCTCCCAATCATCCCTCCTTCTCATTTAACCATTTCCTCTCCCCTACCCTCAATGCTCCTATAAATATATTTATTTAACCCCACTCTAAAGATGTCCCTGGACAAATCATTTTGTTACCAAACCTCATTTATATTCCTAATCATGAAAAATGTTTAAGCTTAAAATTGTAAATGCATGCTTACATATGTTCTGAAGATTAAAGCCCAGTGCAATCCTTCTGCTTAAAGGGCAAGTCTATTGTTTCAGAAAATAAAAATCCTGCAATCAGAGAATAAAAGTAATTTATTTTTAAGCTTTTTAATTTTAGATGCAGTTTCCAGGAATTTAGCTCACTCTGTCTCCTGAGGGATATACTGTTCTACTTCATTTTATAAGTATTGCTAAAGATTTTATTGCTGTTAACAAAACTGAATATCTCCTCCTCCAGCATATTAAGTATTTTGTTTTTCAGAAATAAATAATTTGATATTTGCAGGAAACACCAAAGAGGCTTTAGTATTGCTCTTTTTAAGTTTCTTGATCAGTGGTAAACAGGATTTTCTTCTACTCATTACTTTACTGGAGTAATCATTGGCAGATCTGACTACATGTTCACCTAAATTAATAGGTGAGCTGGCCAGTGCTACTTTTAATATTTGATTTTTTTTCTAAGCTAGACATGAACTTAACTATAATTGAACTTTCTTTGAATGTGCTCTCAGGGATCTATGTCTCCCTCATACTTTTCAAGTATACTATAAATTCTAATGTTATTTCATATCAGTCTATTTTCTACCCATTAAACTTTTTTCTATAAGACAGTCTTTTTTTAATAAATTCAGTCTGAGACTCACCTTCAGTTATTCTAACTTCATGATCATTTAAAGGTTATTCCATACTGCTGATTTGTGCACTTTGTTGTCTTATAAGAATTTCTAAATATTCCATCTTCTTTCTGGTCTTGTCTTTAAAACTTTCTTGTTTCATATCCAATTTGTCTATTTTAAGTAATACACCATACATAATATATAGTATGGCCTGTATGTCTTATTTAACAAAGGAATCCGGAGTACCATTTCTTGAGTAACTCATGTTGAAGTCTCTTCTTTCTTAATCAAACAATTGAAATTTTGACAGAAAAAATACAGCTTTTGAAGAAATTAAAGCTATAAGGGCCGGATTCACAAAGGCTTGCACGGAGTCTAAGAGTAGAGTAAGACTTCATGCAGCCAACATGTCCACTGAGCGATCCAGGAACAGCCGGTAGGGGCGTGCAACAGAGCTCTCAAAACTAGTCCTACATGGACAGGGCTTGAATATGCAAATTACCTCAATTGCAGGCGAAAGTTATGCAAATGAGGTAAATTTGCGATCCAGGAAACCCAAACCTGTCCGAGTAGGAGTAGTGTTATTTGCAGAAATGTACTCAGTTGACAACTGAGTACGGTTCTGCAAATAGCAAAACGGAGCTGTGACAGCTCCAAAAAAAGGATGCATTTACAGGAGGAAGCATGCCAATGGCCAAAAATATGGCAATTGGCAATGTGAAGTGATGCAAAATAAAAATAAAATAACTTTTTTTTTTCATCTCGATCTCCGGGCTTTAACCATAGCGCAGCGCCACGCAAACGCGCTGCACCCTAAAAAACAGAAAATCAATAATTAAGATCCACAAATGTGGATTTCATTGCTGATATGAATTTACAATGCAAGTGAATGACAGGCTGAAGACAACATGGCTACCAAGTAGAGGTTGCTAAGGGGGGAAGCTCAGTCTAAGAGATGTAACCAAGCATTAGTAGGCAATCCTATGCAAATGAGGGTTAGGATAGTGAATCGCAAGTTTACATAGCAAATGAGCACAGTCAGTGGAGTGTAGGAGTAGGCTAAGGGGAGTAACAGAGTAGAAGATAGGTGACATCATGAGGGGGGTATGTATGAAAGAAGTGAAGCTCATTGGAGCAGAGTGGCATGTGTCAGCTGACATTTACATATCATTGAAAGAGGTGTGTCAACAGGTAGGCCAGGTAAAGTAAAGAAATAGAAGGTGTATGCTGTGGATAGCACCAAAGTTTCTTGCTGAGTGTGCATGCATGTGTGTGCGAACCAGTAAACCAGAGTAAGACAGTGTGTGCGCGTGTAAGCGTGTGTGCTCACGTGTAAGCTGGAATAAGCATATGTAAGGCTGTGTAAACAGTTGTAAGCGAGTTTGCACTGGTGTGCGTGCGTTTTAACAAGAATAATCAAGTTTTAGTCCGAGTAAGCATGTCTGCATGTGTGTGAGCCGGTGTGCGCATGTTTGCGCTTGTGTGCTCGGCGCTCCCCCCTGAGGAAACAGAAAGGAAAAAGAAAGCGCACCAAATAGTAGGAAGTTACCAGGGAGTACTAGCAGATCTAGCAGGTGAAAACAATCAGAATCAGGCAATTACACAGGCAGTACACTAGCCAAGCCCAGCCCAGCACTTAAAACTCTGCAAACAACAGTCTATTATGTTTCTCTCAAGAGACAAAGCAACACTGCAGTAAGCTAATAGAAGTGAAAACTGAAAAAGCTTTACTGAGACAAAAAATGTTAGGGGCTGCCATTGCTGTTATAAGGCAACATATTCAACATGCTGAGGGTGGTGATAATGCAAATGCTGCTGGACAACCCACAGTGAAGAGACGGAGAAGAGTGTACAGGCCCAGGGTAACCTACCAGAGGCTACATGAGCTGGAAATAGTGGAGCGCTATAGAGTGGACAGAGACCTCTTGCAGCAAATTGTTGAGCTGTGCAGGCCACACCTCACACACAGAATCAACAGAGGGGAACCCATCCCAGTGGAAACCAAGGTATGTGCTGGCCTAAGAATATTAGCAACAAGTACCTTCCAGAGACCAACTGGTGATATGATGGGGATATCACAGGCATCAGCATCCAGGGTACTGCACCAGTTCCTGGATGCCATGTCAGCACACGTCGGTGATCATGTATATTTCCCCAATTCTCATGAGGTATTGGCCAGCAATATGCATCTCTTCCAGCAAATAGCGGAATACCCTGAGGTAGTAGGTGCAATAGACTGCATGCACATACACATCAAAGCACCAACCTGTGAGCGGGGTAGGGTCTACTTCAACCTCAAGGGCTTCCCCTCCATCAACTGCCAGGTCATGTGTGATGCCCAGGGCATAATACTGAATGTGTGTGCTGGCTGCCCTGGAAGCTATCATGATTCCCATATATGGCATCTGACGCAGCTGTACCAGACATTTGCCAACGTGGACATCCCACATGGTCACCTAGTGGGGGATGCTGGCTATGAACTGGAGCCGTGGCTGATGACACCCATCAGAAACGCACACACACCTGAACAGGAATGCCATAATGAGGCACACGCACAAACACGAAATGGAATCGAGCGTGTGTTTGGGCTGCTCAAGTCATGGTTCCGGTGCCTGGACACATCTGGTGGAGCCTTGCAGTACTCACCAACTACATGTACCCAAATTGTCATGGTATGTGCTATGCTACATAATATGATCCTGTGAAAACAGCTGCAGCAGGACCAGTATAGGCCTGGGCCAAACAGCCCCCCACCATTGCCAAGGCCATCACAGGGAGAGCATGACTCGGAGGAGGAACAACCTGAGCCTTCCCCAGTAGGCAGAAGGAGGTGCGCCCAGTATGCTTTGGCCTTGGCAAAGAGGCAATGCATAGCACATACACTGGCTCAGTAGGAACTCTGGAAATTATACCTCTCTCTGATTCACACATATAGTAAAAGGGATGCCTAAGTTGACACTACCTACTTTCAAACATGTATAGGGAGTGTAGTATGTGCATCCAACATAGCCAGCCCTGCAGCACCATCTGAGGCATGATTGCCATGTGTTAAGCAATGTAAAGCAGTGCTAAACAGCATTTACCACCATGTAGTATATGTAAAGAAAATTGCACACACCAACTAGCACAACTGTGGTCAATGTTGTGTAATATTGGCCAACGTCCAGCAATGTTGGTTAATATTGAGCAATGTTGGGCAAGCTGGGTCTAAGTATATGAAGGTCTCTCCAAACACCATTATATTGGGTGACTTCTACTACACAAACATTGACTGGGAGCATTACTCAAGCCCCAACACCCTAGCCCAAAGGTTCCTAGAATTTATAAACTCAAATGCTATGGAACAACTAGTCACCACCCCCACAAGAGGGGATAACATACTGGACCTGGTCATTACCAACATGGGACTCTATGCTCCATACCAGAGGTATTCCCCTCATTGGTAAGATCGGACCATAAATTAATCTCACTGGATATCCACATCCCAATCCCACCCACTGCCCAGAAAACCACAGTGAAAAACTTCTCAAACGCTAACTTCACACTTCTCAAAACCGAGGAGGAATCCTTCAAGGCCCATGGGCCTGTGGAAACTACGGCTCAAACTGCAGAATCCTTTATAAATGCATTCTATGGACACCTTCAGGAATGCATGGATCATGCTATCCCAAACAAAACCAAGACCCAATCTTCCAAAGGCAGGCGTCCAGGCTGGTGGACCCCAGCCATAAATAAGCTGTACAACAGAAGGAGGAAGCTACTACATGATAGAGCAAAATCCCTAAAAGGGAAGGCATCTCTGATCAGTACTAGCAAAAAACTACGATCCCTCATAAAATCATCCAAGGCCAGCTTTGAGAGATAAATTGCACAGGACACTAAAGATAATCACAAGGCCCTCTTTAGTTATGTTAGGAACCTGGGTGGCAACTCCCAGATATGCTCAGAGTTGGTCCAAAATGACAAAAAATACACTGAACCCACAGACATTGCCAACATCCTGGCAGAAAGGGTTCAGTGCAAACTTCTCCCCCCCTTCCCCCTTAAAGAGCAAATATCTATCCCAGCACAGTGCTGGCTCCCTGACATCTCAGATGCTCAGTTGAGAGCCACCTTCTCCAAAGCAAAAAACACAGCATCAATGGGACCAGATGGTGTCCTGGGCTGCATCCTACATGAACTCCAAGAAGAGCTAAACCCCCACATAAAGCTGCTGTTCAATCTCAGCCTTACTACAGGATATGTACCCAAAGAATGGCATACAGCAACAGTGGTCCCACTCCACAAAGGTGGTGCCTCTATGGACCCTGGAAACTATCTCCCCATAAGCCTGACTAGCCTGGTCTGCAAAGCTATGGAGAGGATCATCATGGAACTCATAAACAAAGACATTGGGGACCTACAGACACTGGATCCTACCCAATTTGGCTTTGTTAAGGGCAGATCCTGCCTCTTAAACCTGGTAGATTTCTTTGAAACAGTCACCAAGGTCATTGATGAGGGGAAGGTAGTCCACACAGCCTACCTGTACCTCGCAAAAGCCTTTGACACAATACCCCACTTGGGCATCATAGATAAGCTCTCCAGCTTAAATATAAACCCCTATGTCATAAGATGGGTTGCAAACTGGCTCAAGAACAGAACCCACATAGTCAGAATTGCTGGAGCCATGTCAGACTCTAAACCAGTTACAAATGGCATCCCACAAGGCTCAGTCCTGGGACCTCTCTTGTTCAGTATATATTTTTCGGAGGTTCAGGCTAACACGGGAGGACTGTGGCTGAACAAGTTCGCAGATGACTACAAACTGGGTGCCATAATTGACTCTCCAGCTGACACAAGCATCCTCCAAAAGGGTCTCATAGAGATGGATAACTGGTGCCAGAGCCATGGCCTAAAGCTAAACATTAACAAGTGTATAGTCATACCCTTTGGCAAAAACAAAGTGCCCACAAATTACCACATAGGTGGGAATCCATTTAGTACGGAAGAAGTAATTAGGGACCTGGGGACCCAAGTAGACAGTAATCTCTTCTTTGACAACCACATTGCCAAAGTGGTTAGAAAGACCTTCTATATAGCCCACCTTATCATGAAAGAATTCACATCTAGATCGAGGGAGGTCATTGTGCCCCTTTATTCATCCCTCATCAGGCCCATAATTGAATACAATGCCCCATTTGGGATGTACCTTTCCTGACACCTGCAGCAACTAAAAAGACCCCAAATGTACCTCACAAAGAGGATCATGGGACTCAAACAGATGCCATATGCTGCTCGGTTAAAGAAACTCCAGCTCTATTCAGTTGCATACCACCTGCTTAGAGGTGATCTATGCCTGACGTATAAAGCCATGTCCAACCCGGAATTAATGAGCATGCTCCACCTCAGAAAATCAAAATCCCTTAGAGCTACGCGCTCGAGGGACTTGAACCTCAGCACAGAAATAAATAGGAAATGCTGGAGGGACAGATTCATAACCCAGAGGCTCCCTTCGCTCTGGAATAGAATCCCAGTCCATGTTAGGCAGAACCCCTCACTGACTCTATTCATGAGGAATCTTGACAAGTGGATGGGAGATCGTAGGTTTACCCCGGGGATTACTTTGGTGTCACTACTAGACAGAGGCACAGCAAACTAACCTTAAAAAGGGCACAGTAAAATCAGTTCAGAGGGTGGTGAAAGCCAAACACACTCTGGCTAGGCTTGTAAATGCCTTAGGGCAGATAGCCTAGTATGAACCTATGAACCTATGAACCTAAGTAGGGCATAGCTGAACAAAAGCCAACATGCTCATATTTGCTCTACTGGCCCTTAAGCAGTCTGGTCTGCTCAGTATGAAAATATAAAGCAGCGATGGACCTCGAACCCACAACACTGTGCACTATAGTCATAGTACTGAACCACTAAACCATGACAGTATTGCAGTGGTCAGCCTGTATGAAGAAATGTTGATAAGTCTATGCAAAGTATTCCATGGAAACCCTGCAGGCACAGCATAATCCCTGTTGAGTTATGACACAAAGGTGAGTCCCGCAGTAAGAATAGAACCTGACTTTCAACACACACAGTAGAAATGTTAATATTGGACATGTACACATACATCAACAAATGTAGTGGACCTCAGACAGCAACATACTGAAAGGTCACACTGGGCATGCTCACACACTTGAATAAATGAGACAAATGTCAGGCAACAAAACACTGACAGTCTGAACTGGGCATGCTCACACACTTAGGCCATGTCGGAGTACAGCAGTGGGCCATACATATCAGGCAGTTGCATGTGTTAACCCAGGAACATCTCACTATCCAGCAATCTGCCCTGTGCACACAGTTATATGACAACAGACACATATATAATATAGTGGAACCCTGTCATAATCAAATATGTTCTGCAGATACCTAAGTTGTTCATAGAAAGTGGGAAAGCCAAGACGATAAAACCTGCAAACAGTATCAGCAATAAACATTGTGCATCCTGAACATTATCACAGGTTCAGAGGTTGATACTAGGCTATCTGCCCTAGGGCATGTACAAGCCTAGCCAGAGTGTGTTTGGCTTTCGCAACCCTGTCAAAGTAGAACACTGTGCCTGTGAATAGTAGGTCACACAAGATAGCCCATTTATGTTTAGTGTATTGTGCCTCTGTCTAGCAGGGACCCAGAAGATATCCCATGGGTAAACATATGATCACCCATCCACTTGACAAGATGTCTCCTGTAGGTGGTCAGTGGGTGGCTTTGCCCATGTGAAACCGGGATTACAATCCGGAGTGAGTGGAGCCTCTGGGATAAGAATATGTCCCTCCAGCATGTCCTATTAACATCTTTGCTGAGGTTTATGTCCCTGGAGTGCATAGCTCCAAGGGAGTTGGATATCCTGAGGTGGAGCATGTCCATTAAATCTGGGTCGGATATTTCCTTAAACTACAGGCACACAACACATCTGAGTAGGTGGTAAGCGACTGAGTAGAGCTGGAGTTACTGTATCTGAACTGTGCAGGGCATCCGTGTGAGTCCTTACATCTGCTTGTTGAGGAACATTTGTGGCCATTACAGTTGCTGCAGGTGTCGGGTAAGGTATATCCCAAATGTGGCATTGTAACCAAGCATGGTCATGATGAGTATAGAGGCACAATGACCTTACTTGATCAACATGTGAAACCATATGGGATAAGGTGGGCTATATAGAAGTTCTGTCTAACCACTTTGGCAACGTGATTGTCAAAGGCGAGAGTACGAACAAGTCGTGTCCCCAAACCCCTAACAACTACTACCGTATGTAATGGATTACTACCTATGTGGTAATGTGTGGGCATGTTGTTATTCCCAAAGGGGATGACTATGCAACTAATGACATTTAGCTGTAGGCCATGGTTCAGGCACCAGTCATCCTATGCCAATAAACTGAAACACAACCAAAACGAGAAGAAAACCAGACTGTAATCCCTTAACTCGAACGTTGCTTTAATGAACAGACCACAGAAAAACAACCAGTGTTACTAAGCGCTTTCACCTGTAATATACCAAAGCCCTCATCAGAGTAATACAAAGTGCCACTGAAACAGGATATTTAAAAACTACATCATACACACACCTCCCACCTAAGCCAATTACATTCTAAAATGGCATTACGTTCGAACATCTTAATTAAAGCTACAATATATATATACACAAATTAAAATTACTTAAAAGGTTTTGTTACAAAATGCTAAGTGTTAATAATTATAATAAATGCCTGCCAATTAATAAATGATGTTCACACAACAAAATATTGTTCAGAAAAGCAGAAATACATGAACCCATGAACCATTGTGAGTGTTAAACTGAACGTTAAAAATGTAGTAAATACACATATATAGTGAACAACCTGCCTGATTAGCAGACAAAACATTAAATACAATAAGACCTTAACTTTAAAATGCTAGCAATTGATATATGGTCATTGATACCTGGAGGCTTAGAGGCATCTAATCTGAGTTGCCATAAACATTCTTTTGACGTCGCCCCCTCTATCATAGTATGGTATCCTATCAATCACAAAAAATATATAAACTTATTAAAATTAGTACATACTTCACTGTGTACGTATAAAGCAGTCATCCTATCTCTGTGAGACCCTGTTTGACTATGCATGTGCCAGCTGGAGAGTTGATTATGGCACCCAGTTTGCAGTCATCTGTGAACATGGTCAGCCATATTCCTCCTGTGTTAGCCTATACGTCACACAAATATATACTGAACAAGAGAGGTCGCAGGACTGAGCCTTGTGTGATGCCATGTGTAACTGGTGTATAGTCAGACATGGCACCTGCAATATTGAGTATGTGGGTGCTATCCCTGATCCAGGTAGCAATCCATCATGTGAAATATGTGTCGATATCGACGCCAGTGAGCCTATGCATAATGGCCGAGTGGGGTATTGTGTTGAAGGGTTGTGCAAGGTCCAGGCATGCTATGTGGACAACCGTCCCTACACCGATGGACCTGGTAACTGTTTAAAGAATACAAACAGGTCCAAGAGGCAAGATCTGCCCGCAACAATGCTGAAATGTGTAGGACCCAGTGTCTGTAGGTTCCCGATGTCTATGTGCATGAGTCCCATTACAATATGCTCCATAGCTTTGCAGAACAGGCTAGTTAGCCTTATAGGCCGTTGTGACAGCAACTCTGTGGAGCGGGACCACTATCGCTGTACGCCATTCCATGGGTACGTATCCTGCAGTAACTCTGATATTGAACAGTGATGTAATGTGAGGGTTACGTCTGTCATGAAGCCCATGTAAGACGCAGGCAGGGACACCGTCTGGTCCCATTGATGCTGTGTTGTCTGCTGTGGGGAGGGCAGCACTCACCTGTTTATTTGTGATGTCAGGGAGGTTAAACTCTGTTGGGATGGACTGTAGCTCCTTAGGGGGGATGGGGGGAGACATCTGCACTGAACCTGTTTGCCAGGATGTTGGCAATGTCTGTGGGTTCAGGGTATGTTTAGTCAGTATGCAGTAACTCACAGCATATCAGTGAGTGTCCACCAAGGTACCTGAATTAACTAAAGAAGGCCTTGTGAGTGTCCTACGTGTCTGGTGCAATTGTCCGTTAGAAGCAGGCCTGACATAAATACATGAGTGATTGTAGCTGTCTGCTAGTACAGATCACAGATGCCTTCCCTGTCTGGGATTGTGCTCTATCATGTAGTAGCATCCTCCTTTCATTGTATAGCTTATTAATGGCTGGGGTCTACCAGACAGGTCCCCTGCCATTGGAGGAGTGAGTCCAATTGTTATGTGGGATAGCACGATCCATGCAGTCCACTAGGTGTCCATAGAATGTGCATGTAAAGGATTCAGCAGTCTGAGCCATACTTACCACTGTCCCAGGGTCTCTGAAGGATACCACCTTGGTTTGGAGAAGTGTGTGACGTTTGCTTTTGAGAAGTTCACCAAGATTACCCGGGATAGGTGTGGGAACGGGATATGAATGTCCAGTGAGATAAATGTATGTTCTGACCTTACCAATGAGGAGTATATCTCAGGTGTGGTACATAGAGTCCCCATGTTGGTGATGATCACGTCAAGTATGTTGTCCCCTCTTGTGGGTGTGGTGACTGGTTGTGCCATAGCATATGAGTTTGCAAATAGTAGCAACTGTTGGGCGAGGGTGTTGGGGCCTGAGTACTATCCCCAGTCAATGTGTGGGTATTTGAAGTCACCCAATATAATGGTGTTTGGGGAGACCTTCATATTGTCCAGTGTTCCTAGGAAAGCCGAGTGTGGTTTCTGAGTTAGGGAGGGTGGTCTGTAGCAGGCAACAAACCAAAAGGCAGATTTGCACAATGTTAGGTGCATATGTATGGTATGTGATGCTTTGTGCAGTGCTACCAACCCGGAGGTATGTGTATCTGTGATGTATATGGATACACACCCTATTTGTGTTGGCCATTCCAAGTTTTGTGGTCAGAGAGCATGGTATGAAATATAACCTAGTAGTGCTGGTGTGCATTTGGGAGCCTGAACAAGGTGTCTGTTAGTGCACAGATATTGATATTGTCCATACTGAGGAGATTCCTGAGTGGGCGCAATTTGAGGGTAACACATCTGGTGTTGAGCAGCATTACCCTCAGTGTCATGTACTCTGTAATGTCTATGGAGGTGGGTTTGTCTTTTGAGCCCCGTCTTAGCCAGTATTTGAAAGTCCAAGGGTGACAGCTGCAAGCTGTCCATAGGGAAGCTGCATGGCATGTCGAGCATGTCACCCCAGGCTGACAGATGCTGTATCCCCTGTGAATGACACCAATATGTTAGCCAACTGTTAAACGTGATCAGTTTGTTGGTACACTGTGACATCATACTTGGTGAGTGTAAGATGCTAGACAAGGTCAGGGTCATACTGGCCTGGGCTACATGATCAGAGAGTTCCTCTATGTATCATGTCTTGTGGTCAAGTGAGGAACGTCTGAGGTTGTACGCACCAGCATGGACAATGATGGAGCCAGTCCTGTACTTGCTTTGGAGTGACCTGAGTGCATGTGTTATGTTATGGATCCTGGCACCCGAGAGACAGCTCAAAGTGACTATTCCCTTGTTTGGCCTGGTGAGTGGGATGTCAGTGTGTCTGACAATAAGTGTCACCTATTACAATTGTATTAGGTGTGTTGTTTAGCCCGAAGGGCAGTGACTGTGTGGCACTATGACATTGTGAACTATGTGATATGTGGGTATTGTAGTGGGGTAGCAGTTGTTTGTGTGTCTGCTTTGGAGGTCTCTGCTGCTTAGGCAGAGATTATGTAGAGCCTCCGAGTATGTTTATGTGTGATAATGTGGTTTGATTGCTGTCGCTATAGGTTTATGTGAGACTGATATGTGGTGTGTGTGGTTACCTTCACCACCTGATAGACTATGCCAGTCATGGGTCGAGAGAGCTCAGCCTCCTGTATGTCAATATTGTTGCATCTCTCACATATATCTGAGTTTGTTGGGAGGAGGAGAGGGTAGTCTGTGTACATGAGGCAGATGTGACATTGTGTCAAAACCACAATATTCACTAGCTGGACTGGAGAGTACACATGAAACTGACCCCTGGACATGCCAGGATATTATGATGACATACTCCGTAGCCTGATCACAAAGGATCAGTAGGGTGTTATGTGTGTAAAAGAGTATAACAGGAATTAGTGCTCAGGTTTGTTGGTGTTTTGTAAAGAGTAGCTGAAAAGGAGTGCAGACTGAATCATGACACCTCCTGCAGCTATGTCATAAATAGCAATGTACACTCATATATGTCCTGAGTCAGGGCCAACTGTACCTGACTGACAATGCTGACATCCTGTCAGAGAGGCCCATATATACATACCCACCTCCCACTGACGATAGTCCCTGTCATCATACCAGGAGATATCACATGTAGAATGGCTGAACAGCTCCCCACAAAGCCAAAAGCATGGCAGCAATTGGATTACATTGTTTCCCAATATGTGTCATGCATGAACTGCAGAACAAACAGACCCTGCACCTGAACAGTCTGTTGAGCCTCACCCTCTCCACAGGATCTGGAATCGCTGAATGTGTTACAGCAACATATGTTACTCCCCACAAGTGTTGGTGTACAACACACCATGGGAAGTATAGTCCAGTAAGCCTATGAAGTCTGATTTGCAAGGCCATGGAGTCCATCATGGTTGGAGTCATAAACAGAGCTATTGGAAGCTGACAAACACACAACCCTACCAACTGTGGTATGTTCATGTGCAGATCATGGTTCCCAAACATGCTAGACTGTTTGCAAGGTAGCCACCCAGGACATACATCACTGAACAGAGCTACACATGTCCCACATAGACTTTGAATAGCCCTTTATCAACATCCCAGACACATGTCGTATCCGCAAAACCAACAATCTGTGCATAAATATGGGTTGACATATGAAAGAATGTCAATGTGTCCACAGATAGATCATACAAGGTAAGAATTATGGGGTCCTGTTCAAGCTGTTGACACCTGCCGACCCACATGGCTCATTCCTGGGATTGCATAAAACAAAGTGGACACACATTACCATGTCCAGTCTGATGATGATGTCAGCATCCTACAAATATAGCAGGAGAAAAGAAACCACCCAGTAAAGCATATAGCGTGCTGTGTTAATGCGTATCTTTCTAGTATCATAACATAGTTAGGTAGGGGTTTGAATCTTGCTGACTGTGTGGGGGGGGGTATGTGTGTGATTTCCTTTAAGAGGAGTGCCCTTTTTGTAGACTGGGAAAACACATTAAAAGAGGTACAGTCCTCTTTGGAAAGTCTGATGATGTCAGGATCCTACAAATATAGCAGGAGAAGAAAAAACACCCAGTAAAGCATATAGCGCCATGTTAACGTGTATCTTTCTAGTATCATAACATAGTTAGGTATGGGTTTGAATCCTGCAAATGCTGACAGTGTGTGTTTGGGTGTATGTGTGAGATTCTCTGTGAGAGAAGTGCCCTTTTTGGAGACTGGGAAAACACATTAAAAGAGGTACATTCCTCTTTGGAAAGTCTGATGATGACAGCATCCTACAAATATAGCAGGAGAATAGAAACCACGCAACAAAGCATATAGTGCGTCATGTTAATGCTTATCTCTCTGGTATCATAACATAGTTAGATAGGGGTTTGAATCCTGCAATTGTTTACTGTGTGTGTGCACAGCTGGTCAATGCAGTGTGGGTTTTGCTTTTACTATGGTATGACATATCATGATTAAAACAGTATGTGCATTGCACACATCAGGTATCTGCGTGGCAAATAAATATGTGTACATGTGACCTCAATCAGTACATAGGTGTGAAGCCTGAATACTACATGAATACATTTGTTTCCTTTGACAGATTGTGCCGCTGCTTCTCAGATCGTAGATCACATATGTATGTATGTGACAAGCCCGGCCACTGTAGTGATCTGTGGCCAAGATGATCTGTGCCACACACACCCATGACAGTTACTATAAAGTACTGTGAGTGAGGGTACATGCCTGGGGTATATGTCAGACATGTTCATACACAACAACGACTGGCAATAATGGACAGTCATTATAGCTGTACAACAGCCCTGCGGATATGCATTCAGGCCCCTAATATCTTATGTGACACAACCAAGGGACTCCACAATACCTATGGATATGTGGATACCAAGGGACAGATGACATAACATGTGGCTGTATGTATACATTGGTACCCAACATACATGTTGAGGGCTACCACCTATGTGGTACTGTTGGAATAGTATGTATAGTATATGTGGATGACTATGCCATAGTCAGCTTACTGCTATACAACATGTATTGGACAACAGGTATCTGTCTGAATGATACCCTTGTGTAGGATATGCGTCCCATCCAGGGAATGCGTTGTAGGCCAATGCATGCATTTCCAGATGTGGATGGACATATCCCTAGTGTGTTTGCATGTACCTAAGAGGGCTATATGCCAAAAAGGTGTGGTCCCAGGAACGGGTGGTGGTCAAAACCACTGGTTACTGTTATAGAATAGTACCGGAAGGATCCAACTGTTACTGAGTTCCCTACAACTGTGTGTCATTTGTCAGGACATCATTTAATGATTGGTTATAGTCATGCTGTTGAGGTTGTGTATACTACCAGACTGCAAATCATTGACAGATATTAACAGTATCACCCACAGCATAGTGTCAACCCATGTCATACACACATGTGTACTCATGTTAGTACATATCTGTAGTAGAATGCATACTGGCCATTGAAAGATACTATGAGATGTTAACAATGTGTACAACAGGGTATGTCACACATCCCATGTGTCCACTATGCACGTACATGCAGACAGTGTGCACCCACCATGTTCACAGATGTACACCTGCTAATCTGTAATGCACACATCACACACGTACTGTCCACTCACTAACACATGCTGGCAACACTGTACACTTCAGCCAAGTGGCACATGGGTGGACAATACATACTCAGACCTAACACTGGTGTAAACAATGCTACATTGACAATCAGAGCTGTGATGCATAATGCCTGCTCAGATATACCTACAAGGATATCATTACACTTTCCTGTTGACAACTTGCTAATATTGCTACACTGCTATAATGTCACCCTGTGCATCAGAACCATGTTAGCCTGTTCCTCCATCAATGTTACAGATGACAGGAGGTGGCACAGGTGTCATCATATGCACAGGGTGTGTTGTAGGTTTGCCAGAGCCCGACATTGACCCATCCAATCGACATGTCTGTGTGTGTGTGTGTGTGTGTGTGTGTGTGTGTGTGTGTGTGTGTGTGTGTGTGTGTGTGTGTGAGGGACAACAGTACAGCATGGGCCAATGTTGATGTAATGGTTGTGTGTATGTGTGAGCCCTAGTTGTTTGATTAATGTGTATGTCTCTGCATGCACACAGCTCCACCATGTGGCTGCCATATACGGGAGGTTGTGGGACAGCCACAGACTGTACCTGCTAGGCTGTACAGATCACTGTCTCTGGGCACGGACACGGTACCTGTGTCTGGCAGGGGTACTACGGGCAGTATCGGGTACCAACCCTGACTGGGTACTATCATCAGAGGCAGAGGTATGATGACTGGACCCATGTCCCTGCTGGGACTGGCCAGAGCCACGTGCATGTGGTCTACTAGGATGGTCAATGGACAGGCCAGCCCCAGCACGGGAGAGGCTATGATCTGTGTGCCGTCCACGATGACTGCCAGCTGTTGCTGTTGCTGGCATGCGTCCGCATCGATGTCTCAGCATGGTCCTGTCTCATGGAAAACACATTGTGGAGGGCATCTAATGTCTCCCCCCAACGTCTATCAATGACCTCGGTGTAATTCTGGATGGCACCGGCAAGGTCACTGATGCTGTCATTGATAGCGGTGTAATGGGCCCTCTGCGCCCTTAGTCCCTGTCTGGTGTATCGTTCCATACTTGCCTGTGCCTGCATTACAGCCCAAAAAATACTGGAGGTTGTAATACCTATGGGGGCACGTCTGCCAGAGGCAATACGACCAGTGGTGTTCCCCTGAGAACCCCTGGACATCTGCCTATGTTGTACTGTTCCAAGAATCCGGCTATGGCTGCTGTGAGGGGATACAAGTGCCATGGGTACCGCACTCTCCTGGTCAATGCCAACTGTATGCTGTCCCTCAGCTAAGGCCATTGGTGATGAGGGATGTATTGGCAGGTATGAGTGTGCGCATAGATGGGGTTGAACCCTGTGTACTGTCGATTGGTGGACCAACGACAGACCCTGTCAAACCTTCCTGTGCCAGAATACATGTCTCATCATCTCCACTATTTGTGGCAGTGACTTCAGGTTCCCTGCTGCTTTCAGCCACCCCAAACTCAGCACCTGTGAGAGGAAGACAGGAAACACACTTTACAATCTGTACCTGATGTTAGAACACATGCACACATGCACACATGAACACATGAACACATGCACACATGCACACAAATACACTCCTCACTACAGCACATACACACACACACACACACACACACACACACACACACACCAGCAATCCAACACATACTCAATAGTGGGTGAAGGTGGGTGACAGTATCACAAGGCAAACAGTCACCTCACATGTCAGCATGCAGAATATGTGTTGCTCAAGACCATGCAGTGCAAGTGTAGACGGCCCTATTTAATGACATTATACATGGCTTTGATGCATGTGTGTAGTTGTTCAGTGATTGGCTACAACCTGGAACACAATGTGTACATGGACACAACATTGCTGTGCATGTATTATCAGCTCTGCAATGTCCTGTGCACCATCACTCACAGGTATACATACCATGGCTGCATGTGTTATCTGTGTGATACATAGATTGCCATGTGTGATTACAGTGTCTGTGTCCATAGCAGATAATAGTGGGCACAGGTGTAGCACATGCATGCTACGTACACACACGGGATGCATGTAGACATGAAGGAATCCCAATGCTCAACATGGCCTTTGTACAGTGGTTATGGTGAGTGTGGGACATATTGCAGATATGCCGGTGCCAGCCATGACATGGCATGCTACACGACTGCAACATTAAACACCACACATACCCAATGTGTGTCATGTGACCTATACACCCAATAGCATTCCAGGACATATATGTGACACTTTGTACAGATGGCGACTGCTGTGCATATTGTCTATTCTGGCATATGTAAGCACACACAACATGCTATGCATATTGTGTATAGTTGCATATGTTTGCACACACATGACATTAAGGTGCAAAGCAATGACTGCTATGTGTAGTACTGTGGTCACTGTAACTGGATGGGGTGTAGTACCATGTGTCATCATCATCATGCATCTTGTGGTCACTCATGGCTACTAATGTGTGACAGACCATCGCCTAGCATGCTGTACCTGAACTGCAGTGTCGTGGCTACGTTCACAATTACACAGCTACTTTGTACATGGGTGTTTGAGGTGCCCAATAGGGAGCATTGCCTAACATGACTTTGTTATGTGCTGAAGAGTGTTGAACAGCCCCATGATAGGCCTCTACCCCTGAGGTACATCATGTGTCTGTGGATGACATGTGGGATACTGAAGTGTGACCTTATAGTGGGTGTGTGGTAATGCCATATGTAGCATGTTTTTGTGTACTGCGTATGATAAACATGTTATGTTGTGTACAGCTGTAGCAACTATGCCTATCCAATGTGCAGTATGGTGTTGCCACAACTGTCTGATGCTCTGTGTATTGCATGTCATTGAGGCATCTACTGACATTACTGAGCTATGCAACGTCTTACAGCAAACATGCACGGCATGCATTATGCGTAGGTGTGTTACGTGCACATGGCATACACCTCACCTATGACATGCACATTTCATTACCAACATTGCAGTTATACCACACTCACCAGCATGGATCGTCTGCCCTGCTGTCACACCAGAGGGACCTACAAGAATATGAGAGAGTTCGTCAGTGGCCACAACTGTGGCATTGCTACAGTGGGTATGCTAAACTACAGTAGAACAACAGTCAACAGTCACAGGTGTAGAGATAATATTCCAAATATCAGTATTGGACAACACTAGGCAGCACAACTGCTAAACACACAGTACACATCTCACGTAGACATAATCTAACAATACAGTTAACTCTAGTCTACAGATAGGGCATGTTACCTGCTCGCTCCATGTGAACATGCTGGGTGGCTCCGGCCTCCATGACAACACATGTCAGAGGTTGTTGCTGCTGTTGTCCAGGAGCCACCATGCTTAGGAGCAGCTCCTCCACTCTGGTGAGGGGGGGATGAATTGCCACCCCACCACCTGTGGCAAGCTGTTGTCTTTGGATATCAGATGCATGCCGCTGGACATGTCTAATTAAATCACTGCAGTGATGGCGTACCTGCTCATATGTCTGGTTATGCATGCCTATGTCAATTACCTGACGAACAAGATCCTGGCACAGTGCAGTCCGCTCCTGCTGGTGATGGCTACTTCGGGAAAACAGCATTGTGTACTGCTGCACCTCTGCTGTGTATGATGGGTTATGTTGGTGGGCCATCTGGCTGAAAAAGATATGAACAATATGTGTGAGCGAGTCATGTGGCACACTTTAAACCTTTAACCAAAAATATCACTTTACTGACATATATATACCATCCATTTGTCTGTCAGAGGTTACACATGTTCAATACCACTTATTGGTTCTCAGGCCACAACTGACTAACACTGCCTGGCACACTCTATATATCACACCACTATGCAACAGTACCCGGCGCACTATTTGTGACACAATGCACAACATCGACACAGGAGTGTATATCACGTTAATGCATGAACAGCGATGTCATCCATTGCAATGAATGTAAAGTACAGTTACAGTAGTACCAGTCAACCACCCTATCATTGATGCCATAGCCCTGCCTAACATATGTGTACAGTTGTTATTATAGGTGGCATACTGCTGTAACAGAGTGTATATGTTGCTGGATACACACGTATACCCTGTAACACACATATGATTGCAGCCATGGTACAGGCATAATTACACACACATCAGACAAACATACAATGCACTACTGTATGCCAACACAGATGATTATTACCTGTGTACCATACAGTACTGTGTGCCACTACTTACAAACCCTTATGCCTGTGTTTTGTCCTCTGTGCAGACTACAGGAAACACACAAGACAGTGTTTCCAAGCAAGTGAACACACACCGTACTGTGCTGTTTAGGCCTACAGCTTCAGGTAGTACTACAGTTCATATGGGAGTTGGATTCACCAGCAGTACCACTCAGTAAGCATACATGTATTGCTTTAGCCTACAATGAGACACTACGGTCAACAAGAAGAAACTATGTCACATCGTATGTCATACTACTATGTCTGCCTAACAGTACAATACACATCTTTTGCTGGCATCACAGCTAGGATAGACACTACCATGTCAGATACAACTTCACACTAACCTAACAGACCTTGTACACATTCAGTGTTACACTTATTCAACCTCACATATCAGGTATTGCATTGAGTACATGTGTGACTGCATAGTGTCATAGGTAGGTAATATGCTATTGGCCCTAGGGCCTACAGCAGCCTAGCCATATGCTACCCTGGCCTTTGACACACCTGTACTTTGATTTCACTTGCCCCTGCCAACCAGAACCACAGAGGGGGTTCCTGGGCTGCATTACCAATCTCCCAAACAATCATCAGGGGTATTTATGACAACTGCTAATGAGGAGCCTTGTTTGCTATTGCTAGGTGGTCTATTCCAATGTATGGCATATCTCTGAGATATGAACCTATCCCTCCAGCATGTGCTGTTTAGTGAGCTGATGAGATTTGGGGCCCTAGACCGTGTATCCCGGAGGGATTGTGATATGTTGCCATGGTGGTTGTCACCCAGCTATGGGTGTGACATACCTCTGTATGTCTGGCAGAGGCCACCTCTGTGTGGCCGGTATGCAATACAGTCTAGATGTGGTTTTGTGAGTCAGTCTGCATAGGGCATCTGTTTGCGGCCAGTATTACCCTTTGTGAGGTATGTATGTGGCCTTTCCACCTCCTGTAGTTGTCATGTGAGATACATACCACACAGGGCATTGTGATGAGTAGAGGGGAACACTGACCTATAGTTCCCTAAATGACACACCTGTTGTCATGACACATACCACACAGACAGATTACAGGTCTAGTGTGGCACTGTCTTTATCAAAGAGGTGGCTACTGTCCACCTGTGTCCCATGTTCCCTTATCACACCTTCGGTGTCAGGTAGATCTCTACCTATGTGGTAGTTAATGGGTACAGTGTTTTGGAAAGGAGGAATGGCACTGCAGTATCAACACTTGTCTACAGTCCATGCCTTGATCACCACACACCTGTTGCAGTACATATGGCCCCATGTCTCTCTCTCTCTATATATATATGTATATATCTATATCTATATCTATATATATATATATATATATATATATATATATATACATATATATATATATATATGTATACATATCTATACACATACATGTACACATCCGTTGCTGTACACATAGATGTACATATAGGCACATGTACAGTCCACCTTTCATGGTGAGGATATCACTTATGCGACAGTTGTGGGATGTAAAGTTATGTGATTATATTGCACAGTGTTGTGCAGAACGCATGTGGGTGTCCTCAGCCCATGTAGCTTTAGCAGGCTTCACTGGCTGTAACACAGCAGATCTGACAAATCAGTCCCACATCGTTTAACCAGCACATGACATATAACAGCACTGCATGCTGTTTTCTATGCCACACACTACGATCTACATAGATATATGCACATAACCTTCAACGACAGATATCTGTCCACCCTTCACTAACAGTTGCAGTATGTCCCTTGCCCTATGCACATGTGCAGATACAGATAGATACATACTGCTGCCACACATGGATGACATGCAGTGTGTAGAGTACTCTTCAGGAACATCTACTACATGCCAGCACATACATATGAGTCACATACCTTACCTTTGTATTTCCGTGCTCCGTCTGTTACAGTTTTGTAGGTTTTTTTTTTTTTTTGGTTGTTTGTTTTGGGTTTTCTCCCTCTCTTTCTGTTTCTGTCTCTGTTTCTTTCTCTGTTGTCTGTGTCTCTGTCTATGTCTCTCTCTCACTCTCGCTCTCTATCTCCGTGTACCTGCAATGATATTATTGCATGTGGGACAGCAAGTACAGCCTGCTTTTCCAGGTATCTGCACTTGTGCATGTGACAGCCTCTGCACCAATTGCTGCCCACCATTCAGTAATTGCATGCAGCCTGCTGTGTGGTGATTGCATTACTCACTGTGATTGCAGCCCACTGCTATAAAATGCTAGGTTAGGTAGGCATAGCCCTTTCAGCTTTCCAAGGTGGGGCCCATGCTTGTTTGCTCTGGACACTGTTGTGTCAATCAGAAGGTTGGTATATGTCTCTTATCTGAAGCTAGGGTTGTAGCCAATGATAGGCATGTTGTACTCAAACCTGAATGTTGCTGCTTCCAGTACACACTTCTCAGTGTAGACATGTACTCACCCCTCCAAATGCTAACACAGGATACATGGGAGTATGTACTTTCTTTCTGAATTAGACATTTAACTGCCATACAAATGTGGTTAGTGCACTGTATTCCTGTGGCACATGCAGTGTTTGTGAACTGCTATGCTGTAATTATTACGTTACTCACTTCTGAACAGTTTGTGGTTTGTTTGTGTTGACATTAGCACAGGCTGCTCAACACAACTGGACATATTTCGGTACTGAGTATGACTACCTACACCCTGGTTTTTGCCTGAATACACAGGTGTGTTGTACCTTTGGGTAGGGGTGCAGAACTGCAAAGAGCATTTTTTATTATCATGTGAGGTTTATCTTGCTGAAAATACAGGTTGCTGTGTACCTGTTAGTCTATCAAGGCAAGTAGTCTGTCTGCATAGCTTCCACCTGTGGACATATCCAGATGGTAGCTAGAGGTTAGCCTATTACACTTTGTCTGTGCACCACACCAGTCTTTTCAGGACTGGCACATTGGCATTGTCACAGTTGGTTGCTAGCAGTACATGGCTACATCCTGTGATAGTTCTGTGTTGTACTCCTACATAAGGGTATGCTTGTGGAACTCCTTCCAAAGCTATTTGCAGAGTGTGTAACAGCAGTAATGCTGATATGCCTGTGTGTTTCTGCCTCTGCCAGGCCTCAGACACTCTCAGGTATATATTTGAATGGCCTCAGTGAAAGGTACATATAAGTGAGATACACCTGCAATATATTACAGACATATTGCAGTTGAGACTTTCTTGGGAATCAGAGCATTTGTATACCTACACCTTTTCTGACGTGCAAGCAGTATCTACTTTCACCTATTGACATCATTCATTACGTGTGATTCCACACTTGTCTGCCTAAAGTTAGTACTTTTCAGAGTGATTCAGTGGGGCACAGCTAACATTTGTTTACAAATCAGGGACATCCCTGTAAAGCAGTCACAGTTGGGGTGTCTGGCCTCTGCTCTATTCAACTTTGCCAGTATTTATCCTGGTCTGATACTGAGTGGTGTTTGTAAGGTTTTACTGTAACATTATTCCCTGCTTGGATGGCTGGTTCTCTTTTCACAGTCATGTCATGCAATTCCACAACAACTGCTGGTAAAGACCCACAGAACAGGATTTGTGTTATACCATTCCTAATTTCCATTTACATTCCCTCATTGTAATGCATGATATATTTATTTCAGCACCAAGTTATTTGTGTGTTTGCTGTGGCTTAGTGGTAATTTATACAGTCTATTGTGTCAATGGTCTGGAGTTCGAGACTGGCAGAGGTCTTTTCTTTTGCTGCTGAGCAGAACAAGGGCCCTTCCATAGAGTGGCAAAGGCACTTTTAAGCCGTTGTAAGTGGGTTTGCGCGGGTTTGTCCAACGCTTAGCTATGCTTAGCTAAGCGCACACATGCGCACACTCTTCAAACCTGCTTACTACCGCTTAAAAGTGCTTACTATCGCTAACCCCCACGCTAATTTCTTTTAAAGAAAAGAAAATGCGAAGATAGGAAAGTGGTGAAAAAGGGGGCACAAAGAGGGACAGATAGTAGGTAACCAAGCTCGGGATGTGTAGGATGGGTGTAGGGAAGGTCCATAGCTGCCCATTTCTTTACCAGCAACAGCTGTGCATATGCAATAAATTTGGAGTGAATTCTGAAACCATCCACCCCTGGAAGAGGGGTGAGGACAACAAAGTATGTTGTACTGCCAATTATAATTATCAGTTTACATGTCCAATGGACATGTGTGCAAAATGGGCAGCTATGTATGGGGCATAATTTTTTTTTGTGGGTACAGATTACCCTTTTTTTTTCAGGTGAGAGTGGAAAGTGAGGTAGAGGAAGTAGGTATGTTCGGGAAGGTAGGTTGGAGAGATAAACAGACAAGACAGACAAGATGCATACAGGGGTGGTGTATGACACATGGGGTGGGTGAACACAATTGATGGGGTTGGATGTTTGGAAATCGCAAGCCCATGAGCCCACAGATGGTAACAGTGGAACTGAGATCCCCACCCATGGGCAGTCACCACTGCACCTTCACAGCCCCGAGGGTGGCTGTGCTGGGGGCTGCGTAGGACGGGCAGACTCACCCATGAGACGCGCCACTCTCGCCTCGAGCTGGTGTAGGGGATCAGCGACTGAACACTGGATCTTCCTACGCACCACAGCTTGGACCTTTTGAAGGGTGACAGGTGGCCCTTCTCTTCCCACGCTTGCACAGGGGGGATGAGCCCCATCCCCTGCAGCGCTTCCACCTGAAGGTGGCACAGGACCAATGGAGGAGGCGAGCCCGCGCTGGGCACCAGACCTGCTGGTGCCAGGTGCACTCAATAGCTGAGGAGGGACAGGTAGGTCTGCTGGGACCGGCCTTCCCATACGTTCCCTGATTAGGTGTGTTTAATTACAACATAAACAACAGCATTCCAGATTAGTTGTAGCAGCATGCAGTAATATTCCTATTAACCCAACACACCAAGGTTCCAACAGTTGAACAGCAAGCATAACACATGCATATATTGAACGACAGTAGATATTCCAACAGCATGCATGGATGTTTGGTAGCAACAGGCCACCATGATTGTGGTGTTTGAACAGGGCACATGCATCAACATGAATGCAAATATTTATAGAACAATAGGACATATGTCCCAACAAATATTTAAGATTACACATACCCATTGAGGTGTGGAATTGCATGGTTTATGCACATACAGTAGGGTGTAGAAAAAAACCTCGATTAACATCTTATAATTACTTTTAGTCTACACTACATTCCTAGTGACTGCAAGTGTATATCCCCTACATGTATTATTACACTTGCCACCATGCATTAGGTTGTGTCATGGGTTTGGCTAGTTTAATATATGCCTGACCTATATCTGACATACTAACTGTCCAAGATGCAGATTTTACTGCTACATATTCCTTGATTGCATTTATATTTCTTTATCTGCATATCTGGATGTTTTCACATGACATTTTCACTTCAATTTGTACAGAACCCTGCATTTCTTGACACACACTCACATTTCTGGGGAACAAATTAACATGCTACTCATGTGCCACATTTACTTATGCATGCCAACCAGTAACTGACTGCTGAGGACTGTATATATGCTTCACAGCTACTAGCACTTCCATCACCTACTTCATATGGGACTGCACAACTCTGGGTTGCCAGCACTTTTTAAAACAGTACTATTTGTATAATGCAAGGGTACAACAACATTTCAAACTAAGTGACACAGACACACTCCGGGTTTTAGACCTTTATTAATGACATTACACACTTTTCCACAGGCTCACTCCTTTATTTGTTATAACGGTGCATATGGAAGACATATTCAAGACATATTATACCTTTATTAATAGATTGGAACACTCTTTTTCAGGCTCACTCACTTATGTTATATGACAGTACCTGCAGAGATATTATTCCGGACATATGTTGCCTTTCTTAATGGGTTACTACACTCTTTTTCTGACTCTCTGACTTTTTTATCTGACAGTACATGCAGAGGACTTATTCAGGCCATTTTATGGCTGTATTATTGGACTACAACACTTTATTTCATGCTCTCTCCCCTATTTTATATAACAATACATGCAGAATAATCACTAACCTGCCTGGTGGTGCAGCCTTAGCAGCCTATCTGCATAGGCTTGCTGATTTGCAGCATGGTCACCTGCAGCTGTAAGGTAAATGAAGGGATATTGAGACATACCTATCCATTATACAGAATCAATTATCAATTCTTACATACTGCATTCCATGGCTACCTACTCAGTTGTGGGGCATCCTGCATCCCACAGGCCTCCTGTATCCATTGGTTCAGGTGGTCCTGCTTCCATCTCTTCAGGTCTGCATGGTGGTGACGGACCTGCTCACCAGTCCGAGGAATGCCTGTGGCACTGGTGAGGTCATGAGCTAACCGGTTCCAAGCCTCTGCCTTGTACTCCATCCCTTGGAACTGGCCCTGCAGGAGTCTTGACACATGACAGTGGACAAGGAGCCAAACCATGTATTTTGACTCCTTGATGCCCCAACATTGCTCTCGGAAGTGTGTACCCTCTCCAGCACCAGCCAGTCTAATTGCAGATGTGAGCTACAATCAGTTATGATGAGTATTCCTGCCTATGGGGCTTAAATATGCCGCATTTCCTGCACTTTTTTGTGATTGGCCATTTTTGAAAATTCTCGGCTAACTGCAGACCTACTTAGTAATGGTTAATCTACCAGTATTAAGTATATGTATGTTAACAGTGGCTGTTTCTCCTAAGTTGTCATGGCTTAGTGGTTCTGTACTTTGATTATGATACACAGAGTCCTGGGTTCGAACCTTGTCATTCATTTTATTTTCATACTGTCTAGACAGGCTAGGTGGTGTGGCTGCATTTAAGCAACTTTGCTCTACTTTGCTCCATGGTGCCCTCCGGTGCCCTGGTTGGCGTGGCGCGCACGTCCGCACAAACACATTGCGCTGGTTAAAGCGCTATTTTGCTATGGGCACCTCTATTGCACTGGGTAAAGCGCTCTTACACTTTGGGCAACTCTATTGCACTGGGTAAAGCGCTCTTATACTTTGGGAAACTCTATTGCACTGGGTAAAGCGCTATTAAACTATGGGCAACTCTATTGCACTGGGTAAAGCGCTGCTTAACTGAAAACAATTATATATCAGGATCCTTTAAAAATATATATTTTGTTCACTGATACATTGGCCATTTCACTGTTTTTTACTAATATTTTAATCATATTTGTCAGGTATTATTCCATATGCTGATTTAAAACATGAATAAGAAGGGGAGTGGTGGGACTCGAACCGTGAATGCCTCTTCTTTGTGCAAACACTGTACCATTACGCTATTGCTGTTTGGTGTGATTTGCATAAAACATTTTTTCTTATGCTCTTCCATTTCGGAATAGCTAACTACAGCTAAGCAATGGGCGCACACATGCAAATACGGGCAGCTATTTCGGGAATTTAAAAAAAATAAAATTAATGTTTTACTTTTTATAACTGTGATGTGGGTTTACAATGTCAGGGAGTGCGGTGTTGGATACAAGGACATTTGAGCGGACTCGCTCTTGTGTATTTTCATTATACTTTTCCAAGCCTTGCAGGGGTGTGGACATTTAGACTGCTCGGCAGTCGGACACACCCCCTGCTTTCCTACACAGTCCAGTTGATTCAGCGTGCCCTCATGAATATTCATGGCATGCTGACATCATACAGTTCAACTGCAGCCACCGAGTAAGACTTATTAAGTGTTGCACGGAGGATTCGCGAATCCGGGGGTAAATCTTTTCTCTGACTACTAGTGAATAAAATTAGCTAACATATATCTCCAAATTTTAATTTTTTGACTATACTTTCTGTCAGAGAAAAGTTTTCAGTCACAGAGCTTTCACCAGGCCTGCTCTCAGTTAGCCATTTTGGCCATGCCCCCCTCATGTGTTGTTTTAGTGGTGTTGTTTAATGGGAATACAAGTCATGTTTGTCCTTGTGTTTTGTGGTATAGAATATAAATTGTTATATTTTTTAACTGCCTTTGTAATTTGAACACTGCTTAGCAAGTTATAAATAGGGATCATAGGTGAAGGAAAAAGTAAGCAATTTCATTTCCATCTTCTTTACTAGCACAAACACCCCTGTCATGGCTGCATGGTATTTGCAATGATTGAGTAATGTGCACATGATATTTACCTTTTTCTGTGGTACAAACTGTAAAGGTAGTGACTTTGGACCCATAACAGAGTTGTTGTGGGTTTCAAATCCATACTATGTGAAGAGAATGTGGAAATTATAACTCAAGATTCATGACTTACTTTCATCACAAATCCATGTGCTATTTCTTTCTGTTCTTTGCCTTCTGCACTTGTTCAGTGCTAAGCAGCATGCAACCTAGCTTACCTGCTTAAGAAAAAAGTGAAAACTTTTATTTGAGCAGCCTTTTGTAATGCAAGCAGGCTTATTAGAAATGTCCAGATATCAGCACTCTGTAAAGTACAGAGTGGAGAATATCCACCTGCTGTGTAGCTGTCTCTGCTGCATAAGTTGTAAGTGAATTAACTTTACAAAGAAAGTACGGGTAATCCTGGGTTCAAATACAGATTTAAAAAAAAAAACTGCTAGAATGCCATTTCTTACAATGCTTTGATTAGGAAGGCAATAATACATGCAATTTGCTATCATAAATAGGGTGACTGCAAGAAATGCATCTGTAATGCTTTGATAGCTGCACTTTTCTAGGTAGCATATGTCATTAATGACTTACTTATGAAACCCAGTTGATTGTGTGTGTAAATTGTTTAAGTTGTTTAAGTATATGACAATTATGATAAGTAATTAAAATGCACTTGCATATCTATGATGTGTACAATCCTTTAGTTAAAATCATATTGACTATTTACATAGCCTATCTCTATGTTTGGGACAATATGTTTTTGTGAAATATGCATGTATCATACCCCAACCTGTATAAATTAGCTCATGAAAGTCTATCCATCTGACAAATATTTACAAAATGTAACATTGCTTCTTTCATATGAATGCAGTTTCCAGGACTTCTTAAAGCCACACTCATACAGACCTATCTGAGGTATATCTTCATTCATACTGAATACAGTATATGTTTAATGAGTGTAGTTGAAGAATAGTTCTCCTGTAGCATTTGCATATAATAACCCGGCTTGAAATGTATGCATCATTTGTTCTATAGGTTTGATTCCCATCTTGTCCAACTAGGTTTTTACAGGGTGCAGTTCCTCAGAAATTATGTTGCAAGTCATCCTATTTAACCTACCAAAGACCAAGACTTACAAGCTAAGTCATTAGAAGAAATGTAAATAATACCTTCATTGCTGCTTGAATAAACCCCTCCCTCTTTGTCTGATAATGGATCTCTCTGCTTTCCATTGCACAAATGCAGTTGGCGTGGATTGGCATGTTTGTACACGGGCTGTTAAATGTGAGATTGTAATTTGGTGGCAATTCAGGCATAGAGCTTTTGCTTGATTTATGTGGACATGGCTGGTGCAGGAGAAGATGATGCTAATGTTAGACCACAGTGGTGGGGTATTAAGGATAACAGGATTTATGTGCACTCTTTGTGACATGATACAGCTGTAGACTGCTGTGGGGGATACTATACTGGGTCTCAGTCTAAGACTGAGACTTGAAACAGTTTAGCCAAGGCTGTCTCCGGTGCAACTGGCATTCTATGCACTGGAGAGAATTCTTGTCATCACTATGGTGACCTTAAATAGCACAATGAAATGGCAAGTTTAGAACTGCTGACATCCTTCAGTTGTGTTAGAATACTGATTCATCAACATTAAATTATGCAGAAAGTGGGAGACAGCTAAAACTGTTATTCATTATGTTTTCATATCTGTTATTCTTTGTTTTCTACTGTACAGCTGCAGAAGACATTTCAGCAAACAGGGAGGTGCACCAAGAGAGGCATAGTGTATGTATACATCAGGCCTTACTGTAAGCTTAATAACTATTCTAATTATATGCAATATGAAAATGCTGAAATAAATAGATGTATTTATGATATCATAGCAATGCAGTCGATTAACAGTACAACAGATTAAGACCTTCCCATCATACCTGGATGTGGCAAATGGGTATAGAATGGATAATCATAAAAGTATATGTAACAGAAAAATAATCCAGAGTGTAACCATGCAGCTTACCGGTACATATACCAACTCAAAAAAACAAAACAATCTGACTCATATAGCATCTCAAAGCCCCGAGCATAAGTGAACAGTACCAAATATAAAGTAAAAGACTGAACAGACCAACGTTATAAAAAATCCATTTACTATAGATAAATCGGTTAAGCGCTTTCACCCCAATAAAATGTTACAGGAATTCTTCAGTGTTCTCTCCCACTATCTTCCTGCAAATTCTTCATTTCTTCCCTTGTGTTTTTCCCTTTGATTTCTCCACCCCCCCATTTCATCACTTTCCTATCAACCCCTTTTTTACTCATTTAATCTGATCAAAAAATACAATCACACACAATATATATGGGTAGAAATGGCCCATAAGAAATCCTTCACTTTTTGTCCCCAGCATTTGCACAGAAATTGGCATTGTACACATATGCTGAATGACAGTAAATGGCTACTCATGTCCTTTGCAAAATCTGGTCATTTGTTGCCATCACCTGCAGTAGTGTTGTTATCCTCACACAAAGGTGCTTAAACATGTTGCACTATTGAATACAGACAGAATAAAGGCAACACTTGGCAACAGTTACTCTATCAGTTCTTTGACTATTGGATGCAACAAAGTACAACTTTCCCTGTGAATTGTTGACATAAATCAGTTGTCTGAAGATTGATTTTGGCCATAGCATTAAGGGTTTGATTTATGATGTATGTCACATTATTTCTTACTGTGATGTTATACTTCTATGATCTGTTTCATGACGTACATCTTAATTTTTATCCAGTTACAACCTTTAATGAACACATTTTGAAAATTGTTACAAAAAAGCATTTGCAAACACATCTGTGACCATAAGGAAGAATTAGGAAACCACCCCTATTCTACCCATTCATTAATCAGGTTTTTTTCCTCTCCTACAACTTCTGGATCCCCAGAGCCATCAGTTAACTATACAGAGCATGACAGATGATTAATGAGGACACACCCATAACACCAGCCTTTGATATATTTCTGGCCATCTGTCTTTATCTTCACTCCGTCTCTCTCACCCCTTGTACTGTTAATTATTCATTAGGCTAATGGAAGTAAATTGCATCATGTGACATTTTCATATTATTAGCCACAATAAGACTGACACAACACAGTCTGAGCAGTAATGGCTTAATTTGAATTTACTACCCAAGATCACAAGCTAAAGATTAGTGCTGGAATTGCAAGTGTACAACTGGCACAGTGCACATTTAAATGGATTACATCACCACTGTTTATTAACTGAATATTTATGCTAATAAGTGGTTGAACTGCACAATAACACTATACAGCTACATGTCGTATATGTATTTGAAGACTAGTATACACAGTATGATGGTGAAAGACACACTAACAGTTGGCCTCAAACATCCTACATATATAGTTCCACAATGTATAATGCACAGTATCAAAGTCATGCAGCATAGAAGAATTCACGCTCTAACTGTGAAATACTGCAGTTATGGTAGCATTATGTAATCATTGTGTGGGCAAAAAGTCATTTCCCTAGGGATGCTGAAATTTACTAGTATAACAATGCACTGCTGTAAATCTATCTCATAATTAGAAGTGTACATAAAGGTGATGTGAGGTGGCCATATGACAGCAATGATACTCTCACTATTTAAGCAGTGATGAACTTGAATCATCTATCACCATCTGTACAACACATAATCATCATCCAGCAGCACAAGAGAATACTAAGTATGAGAGATTCAGCATCTATGAAGTTGTGACATCAGCATTGTATTGCCAAGGAGATGAGTCTGGTGAAATGACTTACAGCCATCTACGGTTATAAAACTTGCCACTGCGAATGCATGTCAATGAATCTTGAATTTTTTTGCAGACACACACATACACACACACACACACACACACACACACACACACACACACACACACACACACACATTTGTAGAAGTTAAGCACTCCTGTAGTCAAACCTCATATACATTTATTTACATATTCAAGATAATAGTGTAAGAAATGCAAGCACCACAGGAGAAGTCTGAAATTTAAAGAGTGACAGTTCACTTTAGAAAGAATGACCCCATCAGTGTTTTGCACCAGGGATGTAAGCAGCGAATATAATTTTATAATAACCTCGTGCTGGTATTGCTGCCCTGCAAATCACCTGTCATTTGAAAAATAAATGACCCCCATTTGACAAATGTTTGCATCACCCTCATTCTATAAGATGAAATAGATATTTTTTCAATCTATGAGAGTCTTACTGAAATCATTAATTTGGATTAGATTTGGAGACATAGTATGGCCTAAAAAAGGCATAGTTTCCTAAGGTAATGTAAATAAAATTGTACTCATTAGAGTAAAAAGAATATGCCTAGCTACACCCTTGTGGTGGAAAAAATATTGTGGTCATGAAAGGTGGGATTAGGGGATGGTGGAGTCATCTAGCAGTTTAAAATGTTTATCCAGAGTAGATGTTCATTGAGCACATGCTCTCCTAACTGTAAACATCTCCACACACACACACACACACACACACACACACACACACACACACACACACACACACACACACACACATATATGTTTCCTTTGCTGAGCATCAAACATCCTACCTCTCTGTTTATGCAATCTAGACAGCACTGTATTTTATGCAAGTGTCAGAGGAGAAGACTGGCATTAACAATGAGAAATAGGACATTTGAACTTCTTGAAAATCTATTGTATGGAGCAGATGCTATTGTTTATCACTGGTTGTGTAACAAGTGCATATGTGTGCACAACACAATGTAGCATCTCTGTGATAGTCACATATAATTACATATTTTTCTACTAAAATTTAGATGCTATCCTTGTACAGCGTGCTACTATGAGGGACATTGACATGTTTCGCATTATGGGATGCCATAGATATTCAATGTTGTATACCAGTAGATTATCAATCATACTTTCCAGCACTTTCATGCTAGGATAATTACACACTTGTATTGTCTCATACTTGTACTGTGTGCATTGATAAGTTAAACTTAAAAATCATACATAAGACAGGGCACTGCAGAATAACAGTAATGGATTACATAATAATTGGTGTTCCAAACTTGTAGCACTGCTGCAACTGTAAACACTCTAGAACAGACATACATTAAATGATTGAATTGAGTCAACATCATTCTGAAAAAAAGATCACCTGCTGATGAAGGTAATACAGACATACAAGCATTGTGCAATGTAAAACAATGATGTATGACGTTCTATCTTTTTTTTTTTTTTTTACTCAGAGCAGTACTAACAAGCTGAATTGTATAGCTGATAGCAAAAAATTAGCTCATGTGCAATCATATCCTGAAGTGTTGAATTCAGAATGAGAATTAGCAGTATTCTGTACTGCTCTGTGATGATTTTCATGCAAAGATCAGTGCAAGACAGGCTTCACAATAGGGAGCAGGCACACTAATATAGCACCAGGGTAATGATATGTTAAGGAAAGGTGTAGCCAAAATTTTCAGCCACATGACTCAGACAAAACCTTCTGAAACATGTTTCATCCATCTGGATTCAAACCTTTAGATCTCTGCAAGAAACAACTTTATTTCTAAGTATTATCTAAGCACACCATGTAGGAAGTCATACTTCTGAAATTTTACATCTAAAAGCAGATTTCAACAATGTCAATGTACATATTCAGCTTCATTATACTACTGACCACAATTATTTCTACATCCAACTGTTCAGCTTATTGCAAAGACATTTATCTTAATATACAATGATGCTACCTTAATTTGTACAGCCCCAACACTCATCATTTTCAGGAAAGAACACAGCAAGCCTTTTCTAAAGTAGAAACCTGGCTAATCAATTCCCAGTTAATACTCAATCTCAACAAAACAAAACTCATCTTGTTTCACCATACAAGATCCCCAGACACTACTTCACTATTAAAAATTAGCTCAGCAAACAATACCATCATTACCCTAGTCTCCTACATTAAACCCCTGGGAGTAGTAATAGACCAAAACATGAACTTTGATCTCCACATAAATCAAACAATCAAAGAAGTCCAAAAAATAGGTAGCCTGTACAGGAATACATTTTTCCTCATAGACAAATCCAAAATCTCCACTGCCAGAACCCACCTTCTCTCCACACTCCTATATGATTCTCCCATCCTTACTAACCTCAAGAAAACTTACATAAAAAAACTAGATAGCTGCTAAAATAAAACAGCAAAGTTTGCTACATATGCCAGCTATGGATCCCATCACTGTCACACTCTCAAAGAACTCTCATGGCTAGAATTCCCCAACCTGCTCATTTTTAAAGAGCTCTCCATGGCCCACTAAATACTCAACCAACCTGAAAAAGCACCTGCTTTCAAAGGCCCACTTACTCACTATTTCAATAACTGGACCATGAGCTCCAGTAACACAATCCTAGTAGACATCACTAGAAGTAGCAATAATGCTGATGACTCACTATACTCAAACAGGTATCGCCAACATCTGGAGCTCCCTACCCATTGATATTAGACCCACCTCCAGCATCACAAATCTTAAGAAACTACTAAAATATTACTTAACATCTACCTGGCTCTTCCCTCACTCAGATATAATCTCTAACAAAACTTCTATCCCCTCTATAACTCCTGTAACCTCCTTCTCCCTTACCTATATCCCCTTGTCTTCCTCACTCAAATATAACCTCTAACTACACTTCTATCCACTCTATAACCCCTGTACCCTCCTCCTCCCTTACCTATATCCCCTTGTCTCCCTCACTCAGATATAACCTCTAACTACACTTCTATCCACACTATAACTCCTGTAAACTCCTTCTCCCTTAGCTATATCCCCTTGTCTCCCTCACTCAGATATAACCTCTAACTACACTTCTATCCACACTATAACTCCTGTAAACTCCTTCTCCCTTAGCTATATCCCCTTGTCTTCCTTACTCAGATATAACCTCTAATTACACTTCTACCCACTCTATAACTCCTGCAACCTCCTCTTCCCTTACTTATAGCCCCTTGTCTTCCTCACTCAGATACAACCTCTAAGTACACTTCTATCCACTCTATAACTCCTATAACCTCCTTCTCCCTTACCTATACCCCATTGTCTTCCTCACTCAGATATAACCTCTAACTACACTGCTATCCACTCTATAACTCCTGTAACTTCCTTCTCCCTTACCTATATCCCCTTGTCTTCCTCACTCAGATATAACCTCTAACTACACTTCTATCCACTCTATACCTCCTGTAAACTCCTCCTCCCTTACCTATATCCCCTTGTCTCCCTCACTCAGATATAACCTCTAACTACACTTCTATCCACACTATAACTCCTGTAAACTCCTTCTCCTTTAGCTATATCCCCTTGTCTCCCTCACTCAGATATAACCTCTAACTACACTTCTATCCACACTATAACTCCTGTAAACTCCTTCTCCTTTACCTATATCCCCTTGTCTTCCTTACTCAGATATAACCTCTAATTACACTTCTACCCACTCTATAACTCCTGCAACCTCCTCTTCCCTTACTTATAGCCCCTTGTCTTCCTCACTCAGATATAACCTCTAAGTACACTTCTATCCACTCTATATCTCCTATAACCTCCTTATCCCTTACCTATACCCCCTTGTCTTCCTCACTCAGATATAACCTCTAACTACACTACTATCCACTCTATAACTCCTGTAACTTCCTTCTTCCTTACCTATATCCCCTTGTCTTCCTCACTCAGATATAACCTCTAACTACACTTCTATCCACTGTATACCTCCTGTAAACTCCTCCTCCATTACCTATATCCCCTTGTCTTCCTCACTCAGATATAACCTCTAACTACACTTCTACCCACTCTATAATTCCTGTAACCTCCTCCTCCCTTACCTATATCCCCTTGTTTTCTTCACTTAGATATAACCTTTAACTACACTTCTATCCACTCTATAACTTATGTAACCTCCTTCTCCCTTACCTATATCCCCTTGTCTTCCTCCATCAGATATAACCTCTAACTACACTTCTATCCACTCTATAACTCCTGTAACCTCCTTCTCCCTTACTATATCCCCTTGTCTTCATCACTCAGATATAACCTCTAACTACAATTCTATCCACTCTAGCACCTGTAACCTCCTCCTCACTTACCTATATCCAGTTGTCTCCCTCACTCAGATATAACTTTTAACTACACTTCTATCCACTCCATAACTCCTGTAACCTCCTCCTCCCTTACCTATATCCCCTTGCCTTCCTCACTCAGCGATAACCTCTAACTACACTTCTATCCACTCTATAACTCCTGTAACCTCATCCTCCCTTACCTATATCCCCTTGGCTCCCTCACTCAGATATAACCTCTAACTACACTTCTATCCACTCTAACTCCTGTAACCTAATCCTCAATTACCTATATCCCCTTGTCTTCCTCACTCAGATATAACCCTTAACTACACTTCTATCCCCTCTATAACTCCTGTAACCTCCTTCTCCCTTACCTATATCCCTTTGTCTCCCTCACCCAGATATAACCTCTAACTACACTTCTATCCCCTCTATAATTCCTATAAACTCCTCTGTTACCTAAATCCCCTTGTGTTCCTCAATCATATATAGCCTCTTACTACACTTTTATCCACTCTATAACTCCTGTAACTTCCTTCTCCCTTACCTATATCCCCTTGTGTTTCTCACTCAGATATACCCTCTAACTACAATTCTATCCACTCTATGACGCCTGTAACATCCTCCTCCCTTACCTATCCCCCCTTGTCTTCCTCACTAAGATATAACCTCTAACTACACTTCTATCCACTCTATAACTCCTATAACTTCGTTCTTCCTTACCTATATGCCCTTGTCTCCCTCACTCAGATATAACCTATAACTACACTTGTATCCACTCTATAACTCCTGTAACCTCCTCCTCCCTTACCTATATCCCCTTGTCTTCCTCACTCAGATATAACCTCAAACTACACTTCTATCCCCTCTATAACTGCTGTAACCTCCTTCTCCCTTACCTATATCCCCTTGTCTTCCTCACAGTTGTAAGCTGCATTCTGTCAGATGACATACTAAATGTACTGCAGAGGCTTAAGAAAATCTAATACATGCTGTACTGTATTTCTGCTTTATTTATATGTTGGTGTCATTGCTCATGTATATATTTTTGTTGATTAATCTCCTTCTTCTTCTTCTTTTGGCTGTTCCTGTAAGGGGTTGCCACAGCAGATCATCTGTTTCCATTTCTGCCTGTCCTCTGCATCTTGATCTGTCACACCAACCACCTGCATGTCCTCTCGCACCACATTCATAAACCTTATCTTAAACTTTCCTCTTTTCCTCTTACCTGGCAGCTCCATCCTTAGCATCCTTTTCCCAATATACTCTGCATCCCTCCTCAGCACATGTCCAAACCAACGCAATATTGCCTCACTGGCTTTGTCTATAAACTGTCCAACCTGAAATAACCCTCTAATATACTGATTCCTAATCCTGTCCATCTTAGTCACATCCAGTGCAAATCTTAACATCTTTAAATCTGTCACCTCCAGCTCCAACTCCTGCCTTTTTATCAGTGCCACTGTCTCCAACCCATATAACATAGCTGGTCTCACTACCCTCTGGTAGACCTTCCCTTTCACTCTTACTGGTACCCATCTTTCACAAATCACTCCTGACACTCATCTCCACCCACTCCATCCTGCCTGTACTCTCTTCTTCACCTCTCTTCCATACTCACAATAACTCTGAACTGTTGATCCAAAGTATTTAAACTCATCCACCTTCACCACCTCTACTCCCTGCATCCTCCTCTATACTCCCTCACATTCACACACATATATTCTGTCTTAGTCCTGCTGACCTTCATTCCTCTTCTCTCTAGAGCATATCTCCACCTCTCCATGGTCTCCTCCACCTGTTCCCTACTCTCACTACAGATCACAGTGTCATCTGCAAACATTATAGTCCACAGGGACTCCTGTCTGATCTCATCTATCAACCTGTCCATCACCAGTGTAAATAAGAAAAGGCTCAGAGCTGACCCTTGATGTATTTCCACCTTCAGCTGAAATGCATCTGTCACATTCACTGCAGAATTCACCACTGTCACACTACCCTCGTACATATCCTGTACCACTATTGCATACTTTTCTGACACTCCCGACTTCCTCATAAAATAACACAACTGCCGTCTAGGCACCTATTTATATAAATTGCTTTACTGATCTCTGATAGATTGTAAGTAGAGGAAGCAGGACTATTCAACCCCAGATGATTCGACCTCGGATGGTTAGACCTTGGATGATATGACCCTAATGCAATTGTATACACTTTCATGTTTAAATTTACATTTATTGTCTATGGGAGTAGCTAGTAGACAGTCTGACCACAGTCTATTTGACCTCGATTATATAAAAATAAGTTTTTAAAGTTTTATAAATGCATTTCATTGCTTAATATATCAATCATGATTTTTTTTCACTGGAATTTAATATATTATTTAACTTTTTATATGTAAATGTTAATTTATTTAACATTTTATTTAATTTGCAAACATAATTAACTTAATTAGTAAAAGTTTTTTAACTTAACTTTAAAATCAATTTTATTTAACATTGCAAACATTAATATTTTAAATTAACATTAATATTATTACATGTATTTGAAATGCAAATGTTTTAAACAGTTATATATATCCTCATGACTTCTTTTTTTCTCGTTTTTTTTTTTTTAGGTAATCTTTGACATTTTCTCAGTAACTGTATTGATGCATGAGCAGCAAATAACATTTTTCTTCTTTATGTCAAAATATCTGTGGCTTATTTTTTTCTTGCATTGCCATTTCAGTGAGGTCAAACTGTCTTGGGTCGAACCGTCTGTGGTTGAACTGTCCGGTGTCAAAATGTTCCGTACCCTAAGTAGGAAAATGTAAGCTGTATAGTAAATGTTTTCTTTGTTGTACTAGACATGTATTAGTGAAAATGTTCTTTGCTGGAGCTTTTCTCCTCAGGCCTCAGCTGAAAATGGACACTGTTGTCTAGTCGGACCATCCCGGTAAACAAATTAAATAAATAAATAAATACAAAACTAAGCACATTAGTGTGAAGTGCAATAGTATAATGTGGCTGAAGGCAGTATAAGCTGTGTACTTGAATTTAAACTTATTTGTATTTTTTTGCCCAGTGCCACACAAATGCAGAGGTGGAAGACTAATGACAACAAAAGAGAGACGGCACATTAACAGGGTAAGATGGAAAAAGGGACAAAGTAGCTTATGACAGAAAAGCTATAATGATGGACCATAACGTCTAAACCTTGGCTCTATATGATTGTGACTGCTGAAGTGACACCCTGACTCCATGTACAAAAATGGGAAAAGGTGTTGTGGATGGACAAACAGTCAGTAGGATTAGAACACTTGAATGTAGTGTAAACATCTATCTGTACATGTGAACATTATCTCATCAAACCTCAAAGGGATTATTACTTCGCAACATTAAGTACAGTGACAACTTACTGAAGCAGAAGAGATGAATATAGAGAGATAGAGAGACAGATGCAGAGAGGAATAACAACATGTTTTGTGGGAAATACAGGAACAAATGTATGATGAGTTACTCTTACTTATTAAATATTCACTATTCTGTCATGGTCTGTAAAATAAAGTGCTTGTTACTGGGAGAAATATGGGACAGGAGACTGTTATAAACATGAAGACATAAGCAGGATAAGTTTCACTTACTAACTTTCCCATGTTTTTGCTGCAATGTTTTGGCAAAAGATGTCTTGTTGGACTCGTCAAATTTCATGTTAATGAAACACTTTCTATATACAGGAATAAAGATGTTTTAAGTTAAATATGTGAAATTAATATATAATGTCAATAACTAATACATTGACCTACAACTGTAATCAAAGCCGTAACACTATGCAAAAACATAAGCCTACAGACACGGCATTTATCTCAGCAAGCCACATAGGAACTCCTGCTTTATTCAATCCAAAAGTCTATGAGCTGCTAGATTAACTGTTTCACAGTACTGATTTTAGTCTGCCTTTATTCTGTTTTCTCAGAACACATAGAATTTAAGAAAATATGAGTTAAGGTAATTAAACCACTGCAGATTATACTGAAATCATCAGCTTTTGCAATTAGAAGTTAAACAGCTTTCACTGTCACTCAGCATCGCTGCAGTATTCCAACCTCTGCGTAAATGTTGAGGACATAAAATGAAGGCTTTTCCATGGGTCATTTCCTGCCATATGTGTTGTGTGTAAATCTATTTATTGTCCATATTAAATGTGTAAAAATGAGTGGATATGACCGTGTTGAAAATGGGGATGGCAAGCAGAGGGTAGGATACAGGGGAAAGAATAAAGAAATATGCAGTTGGGAGGTGGGAGAGCACCATACTTATCCACTTCTTCAGAACATAAGTGTACAACCGTACACACAATTTCATGACTTTGGAGAGTCACTACACCAGTGATGGGTGAAAACAACAAATTACAGTTGTATGGTCAATTGGACCAAATCAAGTGTGTAAAGATGACATAAAGGCGGAGAGCTATGTATGGAGCATATCTATATCTATACCTATATATATATATATATATATATATATATATATATATATATATATATATATATTGGTGGGGACAGGTACACATTTTTTATTTATTTTTTTTTACCAGTATTATTTTTGGGCTGGTGAGAGAATTCTGGGAACGGTGCTTAGGAATGAGATTGTTGGCTACATAGAGTAGGTTTGAAAGCATCTGCAGGCATACAGGACATACAAGACAGAGATGTAGATGGAGACAAAAGGTTGGGGGACACCATAATTGGAGATAGGTAGGAGACTCCCATGTCCAGCTTGAGAACATTGAGAATCAGTCTTTACCCTCAGAACTGTCAACACTGTTTCCTGCAGAAGTTCCCTGGGTCAGTGCTCAATGTAGCATTATCTTTGCAATCTGAAGCAGGACCTTTTCAACTCTGTCAAAATATGCACCAAAGTCCCTGTCTATGATATCCTGCACCTGCGAGCTCCAGTCAGGTGACAAAATTGCTGCCTCCTCTGTTATTGCTTGCAGAGGTTAGCACTGCACCAACACCCAGGGCAGAACTACCTGACACAGCTGGTTCAGGTAGGGCAGGGGAGGTGCAGGCAACATTGACAGATTGTGAACCTGAAGTTATGGGTGTCCGTGTTGTCAGTTGTGGAGTTATGACAGATCGAGCCACAGTGGGCAGTCTAACTCTCTGTCCTGTTGGTCATTTATTTTCCAGCAGCAAGGTATGCGAACATCAGATTGTTAATGAATTGCACCCCCCAAAAAAATAAATAAATAAATAAATAAATAGAGAGAGAGAGAGAGAGAGAGAGAGAGAGAGAGGATAGGGAAGACAAAACTAGAGATAATTAGACACATAGCAAAGTACTATATTTTTTCAATAAACTTTTTTTGGCAAAACATAAACAAGAATGATAATTTACTATTGTATACTTTTGCCACATTAGTATATGATAGAAAGGTATTAACATGTCATAAAATAAACAAATCTCACTGCTGTTATGTAACAAAGACCAGCCTTTATTTCCCAATGACTGATAGGAAATATGGATTCAAATGTAATAATTAAAATAACCATAGTTGGATTCCTTCTGACATATTAATGCTTTTAATATTTTATAAATACTTATCTAATAATAAATACTAATTGTTGCTTCTGGGTATTGAACCCATACACAGTCAAACTGGTGTTCTCATTGCCTAATGCAAGCAGCAAAAATTACTGGCGAAGGCCTGCATACTTGAGATGAAGGCTGAGGTATGCCTGCTCAAGATGATTATGCTTGAAGGAAAGAAAAGACATTTCTGGCTTGAATTTGGATCTGAGTCATACTTACTCAATGCCTCTCTGAGGTGAGTTAATTTTTCCTGGCACACCTTATGGTTTGCATCTATTTACTCTGTAGCTGTACAGTACAAAGACAGAAGAAATATACACATGTCTATATATATATATATATATATATATATATATATATATATATATATATATATATAAAAGCATAATTATACTTCAATTGCATAACTGCTGCTCAATGTGTCTTAAACCTGAATGTAATGTTATGTATATATAACTTTGAAAATAATGTTATATTTTGTAAAGTGTTTTATAATAAGTTAGTACTATATGTGTTAAATTCTGGTATTGCTTATGACTGAAATCTACTCAAAACTAGCATTTACTAAATGTTCAATGTGTATTATTATCTTGGAGCTTTTCTCCATGGGCCTCTGCTGAAGATGGACATATATCCAGTCAGACTATCCTGGTCAAAAAATGTAAAATAAAATAAATAAATAAAATAATGACTACCTGTGCTGACTGCCTAGATCTTTAATGACAAATCATAGACAGGTGATGGGTTGCTTACACAACTTAGGGGTGTTTGCAGTCCTATGTTCGGTGTAAGCAGTCTTGCTTGTACTTTTTAAGGTCACTATAGAGGTGATGACATTGCTAATCAGTGTCTAGAATGTCAGTTGCACTGAAAACTGCCTTGGCTAAGCTATTCCAGGACTTAGCATTATACTAAGATCTGGTATAATCCTCCTGCAACAGGCTATTGCTGTAACATTTTACATGGATTGCCACAGATATCCTGGACTCTTCAACACTATATCTTTGTGCTCACAATTTAACATTATTCTCTCCCTTGAAGCCATGTTTGCAAAAGTCATTCTACCTTTTAAGCATGGAAATTACAAGTATAGTAATTTCAGAATGAATGGAGATATACTTCAGAGAGCTCTGTATGTGCATGATTTTAATTAGTCCTGGGGGTGCAATCTCATGTAAATGTCAGTATTTGTGTTTGCACAAAGATTTCAGATGAATACTTTTGAATGAGCTGAGTAATACAGGTTGGGATATGCTGCATACATACTTTACAAGACAATACCTGTCCTAAACACAGAGGTAGAATATGTGATGAGTTATGATGATTATAACAAAATTATTGTGCCCAACATACATACTCACATAAATTTTAACCTAAATATCATTACTATCATGTTTAAGAAATTGGACATGCATTAGCTTGAGGTTATAAGTGAAGCATTATTGATATATGCTAAGTAGAATATTTTAATTATGCTAGAATTATTGATAAATTGCTTGCAAGAAACATTATCTTTCTTTTTATTTTGACAGTCTTACTCAAAATGTCGAGAGAAATGGAAGTCTTACACCCTTTTCGAAAGTATGAAAAAATAAACTAAAACTACTTCAAACAGAAAAATAAATTCACCACTGTGTGAGCATAGTCCATAAAGAACAGGAGTCAGATTAGTGCTTTCATTCCTTTACTGCTGGAACTTCTTCAGAAACATTTAATTTAAAAATCAGACCAGTTAAATACTGTCAAACTGATGACATCACATTATCATTAAGACTTTGAACAAATAATTAAAGCAATAACGACATAAAGACATAAAAAAAAGATGAAAACTTTTTGATTAGAAAATGTATAATACACCACTATACAAAATTAGAAATACCATATTTCTACATTCAATGTTAGAAATAATTGTCTTATATGTATAATGTATAAATAATTAAAACACAAGACAAAACTACTATACCACAGAGATATCTAAGAGTTCAGAGATCACACAGAAACTTAAAATAATATTGTAGGAAAGATCTGATTTCAGAGATAAATACCTAATTAATCTTTACCAGTTGTAACTAGTCCTACGAGAAATCACAGTGCCAGAAACTTACATGTGAGGTTAGCAGAGTGCTGGTAAGTTGGATATCAAGATCAAAATACTCTTTGGTCTCTTATGAGAAATAGTATTTAAACATTACTAACAAACATGTTTGCTGGGTCCCTCCCCAAAGTACATCATTTTTGATACATAGGTTTTCCCAGGCAAACAAACTGCATTATTTAGCAATCTAATACCTGCACAGAAACTTACAACAATAGAAGACATTTCACATGTATATTCTAAAAGAAACCAGAACAATAGAAAACATTCCACATCTAAATTCTGGTCATAAACTTTATCCTTAAAACAATGGGCATGGAATCCTCATCCAGCCGCCTTGGAACTGAATTCTAACATGAAAGAGATTCATAAGATCTTTTCAACTTAAAAAGACACATTTGAAATACTTGGCTTGGTTTTCCTTACAACAGATGACAATGTTGCAACAATCTTGAAGTTCACAGTTTACAGTGTTTTATTTACACTCAAGAAACATGTCTGTATTTTATATTTATTATCTAGAAAACATGCCTATATTTTACATTTATTTACAAATACCAGAATTAGATATCAAATTCTATTTCACTAGGCTGACAGCCTTCACACATCTCTCCCCATTCGTCACATCTCTTCCCTCTGGGGAACTCAAGCAAGTTTTTCAAGTGCCCCTTGAGAAACATCACTTGAGAGTGTCAGGTCTACCTGGGTGTAGCTCATCCCATTCCCTGTCTTGGGAGCCCATCTGCATTTGCATTGCTATTCTCACTGCGGTTCTACACTGACATATCTTATGCTTGCAACACCAAACTTCATCTTAGCAACTTGGCAATTTGCCGACAGGCTCTGTTTAACCATGTTAGAGGGTTGTGATCTGTCATCACAGTGAATTTTCTTCCATACAGATAAGGCTGAAGTTTTTGTAGTGCCCACACTATGCCTAGACATTCCTTTTCTACTGCTGCATAGCATTCCTCCCTTGGTTGGAGCCTACGACTGAGATAAACTACCTGGTGCTCTTCTCCCTCTGAAGAAATCTGGCTAAGTACAGCCCCCACCCCATAGTTTGAAGCATCCACCTGCACAACAAAGTCTTTGCTGTAGTCTGGACTGGCTAACACAGAGGGTCCTCCCAAAGCTTCCTTAAGCTTCACATGATGGGGACCACACTATCTTATCTGGTGGCCTGTTCTTCCTTGTCAGGTGCAGCTAGGAGCAATATGGTTGGGCTACTGATCTTCTCTGGACCCTTTGCCTGCCCTAAAAAAAAATGCCCTCAACTGCTTTTTGGTTCCAGCATAAACAATTTTGGCAGGTTCCATTTCTTGGCAGGTTCTTGGCCTTATCTTGTCCCACTCTATCTGTGTCCTAGGTAGGATCTGCCTGCCATACCCACCTGACATTTGCTCGGCAATAACCCCTGCCTGCCTCCCTCTGCAGTCTGCCCAGCACCACACATACTTGGCTGGCTCAGGCTTGGGCTGTGATGATAGCAATATATATCATCCAATAAGCACACCTCCTCCCTCCCTGGGGTATGATGCTGATCTACCAGCTCTGGGAAAGTTGTTGGCATCTTCTTCATCAAAAAAGGCATTTTGAAACTCATACAAGCCAAAAGGAGTCACAAAGGTTGATTTCTCTCTAGCACTGTGAGTCAAAGACACCTGCCAGTAACCCTTGGTAAGATCAATGGTTATAAAATACTTAGCCCCACCCAGCTGCTCTAGGGCCCCATCTTTCCTAGGCATGAGGTAAGCATCTGACTCTGTGTGACTATTTAATTTCCTGTAATCCACACAGAGCATGGTGCTGCCATCCTTCTTTGGCACCAACACCAATGCTGAGGCCCAGGGACTTGAATCACCCCTAGTTCCAACATCTCCTGTACCTCTTCCCTCAAAGTCTGTTTGACTCTCTGAGGCCCCTTATAAGGGGCCTGCCTAATAGGCCTTTGGGGTCCTGTATCCACCTGGTGCTGTACCAGGTTGGTGCTCCCTGGTTTCCCGGTGAAAATGCCCCCAAACTCCTGCAACACTGCTTGGATTTCTCAAACCTGGGTAGGAGAAAGCTGCTGGGACATTGCTACCCCTTCCACAGAGGTGTCATCCGAGCCTCACTGAGGGGATCAGTCACAAGATCTCTCTCAGACTCCTCTTGCAATCCACTGCAAATGCTCAGCACAAGGGCTTTCCTATCATGGTAAGGTTTCATCATGTTAACATGGTACAATTTGTACCCCTGCCATCCCATCTGCCTAGCACTTCCACCATGTAGTTATTATTTTTCTTACCTTTCATACCTTTCTTACCACCATGTCGGGTCCCTCCCCAGCTGCTTGCAGCTTGTTGTGTCTGACAGGAATAAGAACCATCACCTGCTGCCCTACAGCATACTCTCTAGCTCAAGCATTCTTGTCATGCCACACCTTTTTATGTTGTTGGGCTTCTGCCAGGTTCACCTGGGCCAAGCCCATGAGTTGCCTGAGCCTTGTCCTGAGGTTCAGGACATATGTCACAACAGACTCCTTGTGAGACTTATACTCACCTTCCCACTCATCTCAAATTAAATCTAGAGGTCCCCTCACCCTATGCCCATACAGCAACTCAAAGGGTGAAAAACCTGTAGATTCCTGGGGAACCTCTTTGTAAGTAAACAACAGATGGGGCAAATATTTGTCCCATTCCCTCTTAAACTGATCTGCAAATGCCTGTAGACTTGATTGTAGAATTTAACCTCTCAACAAGACCTTTAGTCTGGGGAATGGTAGGGGGTGGTCTTCATGTGCTTCACCCCACAGGACTTCCACAGACAAGCCAGCAGGTCTGACATAAAATTGGCACCTCTGTCAGACAGTATTTCCTTTGGGAATCCTACCATGCTGAAAATCTCTAGCAAAGCATTTGCCACATTCTCTGCCTCAATAGAGGACAAAGCCACTGCCTCAGGGTATTATGTAGCATAATCTGCAATCACTAGGATATACTTTTTCCCTGTGGAACTTGGGGTACTCAGAGGACTCACAATATCCATAGCTACCCTCTGAAATGGCTCCTCAATCACAGGCAAAGGCATCAAAAAAGCTCTCACCTTGTCTCCTGCCTTGCCTACCTGTTGGCACTGCTCACAGGTCCTGCAGTACTCTGTTACATCTCTGGAAATTCCAGGCCAATAGAAGTTTTGCATAATATGCCTCTTTGTATGTTTTATGCCCATATGACCTGCAAAGGGAATATCATGGGCTATGGCTAGAAGTGCCAGATGGTAAGCTCTAGGCACTACCAACTGCTGAACTCTCTCACCTTTTAGCCCTCCCTCAGGGGTCCACTCTCTGTACAGTAACCCTTTGTTCCAGTATACAGATTCACCCTTCCCTTGAGAATCAGGTGCCTCCCTAGCTACCTGCCTCAGGCCTTGCAATGTAGGGTCTGAGAGCTGAGCCTGTCTCAAGTCTCTCCTTGTAACTCTTCCCAGCTCTCCTTCCGCAGGAAATCTGGCATCCTCTGACAGTGGTGCCTCACTGTCAGCCTGGGTACTACTACTCACCTCTACCTTTGCAGTCACCCTGTCCAAGGGAACATCAGTACCCACAAGCAGCTGTGGCTCACATTCAGTCTCACTGCAACAGCGTAGTTCACTCCCTGAAGTAACCACCTCAGCAGTCCTGGCTGCAAGTATGCAGTGTGTCTGGGTCTCCCCCAGGCTATCAGACCCACATGCTTGCCTCCTAGCCTCATTGCATGTAACTGCATAAGTACATAGTACAGCCTCATCCAAATCCTTCCCTCTCAGGACATCTGCAGGATGGTTGTTCCATACCCCTGTTATCTCAAGAGAACTCACTGTTGGCATTTTGACTTTCCCATTTTCATCTGCTTTGTATCTATGCTCACAAAACTTTTTCCTATACATTTCAGGTGTTAGCATAAAACATTCTAATAAATGTCTTTTTACAGCAGTATAATCAAAACAGTCAGTGTCATGCATTTTTGCTAAAGAAGTTACAGCTTTACCATGGAGTAAGGGGGTCAGGAACCATAGTCAGAGCCTTTGGTCAACTTCATATTGTTTACATACCCACTCAAACATATGAATGAAGCTATTACAATTATCCCTTTCTTTAAACTGTGGAAGAAATTTACTGACATTTTCTGCTTCTGGGGTCCAGTTACTCCCTTCCCCATTACCTCCATGACTCTGGCAAAGAGTCAACATTTCCCTCTCATGCTTTCTCTGCCATTCCTGTTCTTCAGCTTATAGACTTCTCATTTTCTCAGCCTCTTCTAGTTCCATACGCCTGGCCTCCAACTCAAGTCTCTTTAGCTCCAGCTGGATTTTTAAGCCCACTGCAGAAAGGTTGAGCTGTCCATTCTCTGAGGATATTGTATCTCCACTGTTAGTCTGATTGTCCTCCATGCGGCTGTTTTCTGATGCAGCTGTAACCAAGGCTGCAATCAGGTCTGCTTTAGTCAGGTTTCCATGCACCAATCACCCAGCCTGGCACATCTTCACCAGCTGGCTCCTTGTCAGCTTTCCATACTTTTCTGGTGACGTGCTGCCTGCTCACCCTAACACTAAGCTAACAAAAGAAATAAAACAATTGTGATCTGAACTCTGAGTATACACTGCGTGGCTGTTTTAGAGTACAAAATACTTTTAGAGATCACTGTACATAAGCTACAGGAATTTGATCTACTTCACACACTATCCACCACTTAGTATGTGAGGTAGATCCCACCACTGCCACCACTTGTGATGACCGTGCCCTGGCCCAGCAATCAAGGAGCCTCAATCTTCACCACTAACACCAGGGAGGTCATCTCATAGAAGTGGAAAGGATAACTAATACACACAGCAAAGTACAATTTCTCTTAAGTGCACACAGAGATCACAGTCAGTCTAGGGCTGGTTGCTCCCTTGCTCACCAGGTCCCCAATAAGACTCCCCGCTGGCACAGCTATAGGGTCCTGGTTTCAGCCTCAGTGGGCAAGCTAGAACCTCCAGTACCCTCTCTGCCCAACCAGTGCTTCATGTCCCTGCCAAGTAGCTGACACAACACACACCTTTGAGATAAGTATTTATACAACTTCACAGACACTCCTGGGAAAGGCTGACACAGATTCTCCAGCTGTACCCCCTTATCCAGACTATATGGTAGTAATTACTACAACCACCCAGTTAATAATACCAGCTACTAAAATGCTCTTAAAAGGGTGTCCAATTACTACTGTTCAATATTATTATCCAATGGTAGTATAACTAACAGTCACGGCTTACTTTAGAGTGGCCTATTACAATAACCTCTATAAATATGCAATGTTTTCTAGAGCTTATCTCTACACAAAGCAGCCACAGGTAGAAGGTTTTAAAAATATTTAATAATAAACAATTAAAACCCAAGACAAAACTACCATACCACAGAGATATCTAAGAGTTCAGAGATCACAAGAAACTTAAAATAATATGGTAGGAAAGATCTGATTTCAGAGAAAAATACCTAATTAATCTTTTCTAGCTTTAACTATTCCTACAAGAAATCACAGTGCTAGAAACTTACATGTGAGCTTAGCAGAGTGCTGGTAAGTTGGATATCAAAATCAAAATGCTCTTTGTTCTCCTGTGAGAAATAGTATTTAAACATTACTAACAAACATGTTTGCTGGGTTCCTCACCAAAGTACATCATTTTTGACACTTAGGTTTTCCCAGGCAAACAAACTGCATTATTTAGCAATCTAACACCTGCACAGAAACTTACAACAATAGAAGACATTTCACATGTATATTCTAAAAGAAACCAGAGCAATAGAATACATTCCATATCTAAATTCTGGTCATAAACTTTAGCCTTAAAACAATGGGCATGAAATCTTAATCCAGCCGCCTTGGAGCTGAATTCTAACATGAAAGAGATTCATAAGATCTTTTCAACTTAAAAAGACACATTTGAAATACTTGGCTTGGTTTTCCTTACAGCAGATAGCAATGTTGCAACATTCTTGAAGTTCACATTTTACAGTGTTTTCTTTACACTCAAGAAACATGCCTGTATTTTACATTTGTTATCAAGAAAACATGCCTGCATTTTAATTTTATTTTCAAATGCCGGAATTAGATACCAAATTCTATTTGACTAGGCTGGCAGCCTTCGCCAATCTCGCCTTAATCATCACAGGTACCACCATAAATTTCTGGATATTGAATTATCTTTCAATCCTTTGTACATAAAATTTTCTATTAATGTGCACATAAAAAAGGCTTTCAGTAATAGTTATGTTCACTTTTCTAGCTCCCATCCAGAATATATGAAATGTAATATTTTTAGGGGGCAAGTTATCAGACTGAGTCATATTATTAGCAATCATTATGCTTTCCACAGAGAAATCAATTTTTTAATGGATATGTTTTGCCAAAGGTGGTATTCGAAGACAAAGTTAAAGGAGATAGTGGATACAGTCACTTCCCACATGACAGACAGATATCCACCCTTCCTTTCTGTAGGATTTATTCATAAAGTTAAACATAATGAAATTGATAGCTGTGATGGTAAAAAGTTTTTAGCTTTTCAAATTCCAATGAGTATAGAGGGGGAACAGCTTAATAGGTAATAAGGATTTAAGTGAGGTGGTGGGTATGGAGACCAAAATTATTTACAAGAGGACTTCAAATTTAAAATTTTTATTAGAAAAAGATAATGAAAATTTTGGAGCAAGAAGTACCCCACCTTTAGTCACATTTCCTGGTGGAGAGTTTAGATTGTGTAGGTTCATTTATCCTGAAAGTACATTTGTGTTTAAACATTGTAAGTTTTTGTTTGAACCTCGACATAAATGTGATTGCCAAAGTATAAGTATTGTTTATTTGGCTATCTGTGGGTCCTGTTATAATTTCTATGTAGGCAAGACCACTAGGGCCCTTAAAGATCAAATGGGAGAACATCTAAGAGACATTAAACAAGGATCCTAATAATGCTCTGGCAAGACACAGTTTAAGTTGTGAATGTTTTCACAAGTTTTATTTTTTTAGTTTTGCAACAGGTAGATACTAGTAGGTTTGTTGATTCAAATAACAATTACTTGGAAATGTTAGAACTGAAATGGCAGGTCCTTCTCATAGCTGATGTCAGTCCAGGTTTGAACGAAATCATTTCCATCAAAACTTTATTGAAATATCAATATATATAAGACATTATTTCTAACATTGAATATAGAAATATGGTATTTCTAATTTTGTATAGTGGTGTATTATACATTTTCTAATCAAAAAGTTTTCATCTCTTTTTTATGTTTTTATGTTATTATTGCTTTAATTATTTGTTCAATGTCTTAATGATAATGTGATGTTATCAGTTTGACAGTATTTAACTGGTCTGATTTTTAAATTAAACGTTTCTGAAGAAGTTCCAGCAGTAAAGGAATGAAAGTGCTAATCTGACTCCTGTTTTTTTTATGGACTACGCTCACACAGTGGTGAATTTACTTTGTGAAAGTATCTTTTTAGCTGGATTTGAACCCTTAATTATTTGTCGTTTTTGACTAAACTCAATGTGCTTACACTTTGTAGCACAGAGACAGTTATTTGGCAGATAGATTTTCTTCACTCAGTACTATCCAAAGTACTAAGGAAAGCTTACTTTTGCCAGGCATGTTGGTGCTACACAAAGCAGCCTAAATTACATTTTTCACTTTTTTCTATAAGTAGGTAACTGTGTTTATGCACTGCAAAGCAGAGAGCAAATGCAAATGAAATGACAAAAATAAAAACAAGTGCTACATATTGCCAATCATTACAATGTGATCTGTAAACAGGATTTAAACAATAATTCATGTGGCTTATTTCTCTCAATTTACATCAAATGCACCTAGTGCCACACAGATAGCTATGTGATAGGTAGAATTTCTCCACTCAGGACTGTCTAGAGTGCTAAGGAAACCACACCATTGCCTGGCATGTTTGCATACATAAGGCAGTCTAAACTAACTTTTTCTTTTTTCCTTTGGTAGGGAACCATGTTTACATGCTGCCAAATGGAGGGTAAATGCAAATGAATATGATAAAAAAAATACATATTGTGAATTATTGAAATGTGATCACTAAACAGGATTCAAACAATTATTCATGTGCCTTATCTCTCTCAATTCATTTCAGCTACACCATATACTACAGAATTGGGCATCTGTATTCTCTGCAGTAATTGCTATACATGTTGCAGGGGAACATGCAATCCCGCCAAGCATATTTGCTCTACATAAGGCAGCCTAAACTACATTATTTACTTTCTTCCTTAGACAGTGAACCATGGTTGAGCACTGCTGAGTGGAGAGTAAATAGAAAACATTAGAAAAAATATGTGATAGAGAAAACAGTGACAGCAAAATTAAATGGAATCAGTGGATGTATGCAGCAAGAAGTGCATTCAAGTAACACATTTATCCTTCTCACATGTCATTACAACATCAGAAATGTACTTTGGGGAACACATTATCAGACTTGTAGCTAATGAAAATGTGAAAATGGACAGAAAAAAGGTCACATGTTATTAGCAATAGTGACAAGGGTTACATTTTAAACAACAATGCAATGGTATCATAAAATGTGATTAAATATGTATTCAAAATGCCCTCACTCGAGGCACTCCTTAAAATGGAGAACATCAATATCTGTGCACTGACTGAGACCTGGTTCAAGGCTCGAGAGAGCACCCCTGCACTACCAGGCTATAACTCATACCACACTTTTCGGCCATTTAACCTGGACCGAAACACCAAAGGCAGAGGTGTGTCTATATTCATTAAGGATATCCACACCTCCAGGCTAGTTGCTCAGCATAATGCATCCAAGGTTATCCAAGTGCAACTAACTCTGGGCAAAACTACAATCCAAATTGTAGCTTGCTACAGATCCCCCACCATGCCCCAGGATTCCCACTCCTCTTTTCTTGATGTACTGGAAAATATTAGGGTTCAACCAAACACCCTAATAATGGGCGACTTCAACTACCCCACCATTAACTGGGAAAACTACTCATGTACCAACTCCTTAGCTCAACGCTTTCTGGAATTCATAAACTCCAATGGCCTAGATCAACTTATCCACACCCCCACCAGGGACAACAATATCCTAGGCCTAGTCATTACCGACATGAGTGACCGATGTTCCACACCTGAAGTCAGCTCCTCATTGGTCCTATCTGACCATAAGCTTATCACTCTTGATATCCACACCCCGCTCCCACCCCCCATTAAGGAAACTACAGTAAAAAATTTCTCCAAAGCCAACTTCATGCTTCTTAAGACAGAAGTGATGAACTTCATGACACCCATGCAGATGGACAATACAGTTACAACTCCTGAATCCTACACAAATGCACTCTATAAGCACTTACACAAGTGCATGGATCGTGCTATCCCAAACAGAAACAAGATGCTAGCCTCCAAAAAAAGGAAGCCAATCTGGTGGTCCCCTGCCATAAACAAACTGTACAACAGAAGAAAGAAACTGCTGCAAAAGAGAGTAAAATCTCATGAGTGGAGGAGCTCCCTGGTCAGCCTCAGTAAGAAGCTGAGATCCCTTACAAGATCCTCCAAAGCTAGCTATGAAAACAAAATCACCACTAAATACAAGGACAACCACAAAGCGTTCTATAGCTAGGTCAAGACTCTAGATGGCAACACCCAGATCTGCTCTGAGTTACAGCACAAAGGCACAAAAATTACAGAACCAACTGACATTGCCAACATCCTGGCAGATCGGTTCAGTGCTAACTTTACCTCCCTCTCACCCCCGAAAGGGCCCATACCTATACAGGAAGAATGCAAAGTCCCTGTAATCACAACTATGCAGCTAAAAGCTGCACTCTCTAAAGCCAAAAACACAGAATCCATGGGACTGGACAACATCCCAGGCTGCGTTTTACACAAACTTCAAAATGAACTGGCTCCTCACTTAAGCACCATGTTCAGTAATAGCCTCACATCAGGCTTTGTGCCCACTGAATGGCGCACAGCAACAGTTATCCCACTCCACAAAGGGGGAGCCACCACTGATCCTGGGAACTATCGACCTATTAGCCTAACGAGCCTGGTCTGCAAGGCCATGGAACGTATCATCATGGAACTCATAAACAAAGACATTGGTAACCTCCAAACTCTGGATCCCACCCAGTTCAGGTTTGTGAAAGGCAGATCATGCCTCCTGAACCTGATCGACGTCTTTGAGGCAGCCACCAAAGCCAAGGATGAGGGTAAAGTGGTTCAATACAGCCTATCTTGACCTCGCCAAGGCTTACAACAACATCCCCCATTCTGGAATTATAGCTAAACTCACTAAACTAGGTATAAATCCCTACGTCACAAGATGGGTTGCCAACTGACTCACTGACAGAACCAACACTGTAAAAGTTGCAGACTCCAAATCTGACCTCAAGGCAGTGACAAGTGGAGTACCACAGGGTTCTGTCCTGGGAACTTACCTGTTTGGTATCTACTTCTCTGAAGTACAGGCTAACACAGAAAGCCTCTGGCTAACGAAGTTCGCAGATGACTGCAAACTAGGAGTCATAGTCAAGTCCCCAAATGATGTGGACATCCTACAGAAGAGCCTCACTGACACAGATGCCTGGTGTCAGAGCCATGGCCTCAAGCTCAATGCCAAAAAGTGCAGTGCCATTTCCTTTGGCAAAAACTCTGTACCCATGAACTACCACATAGGCAGCAATCTACTTAACACCGAATGCGTGATAAGAGACCTTGGGACCCAGATGGACAGTAGTCTCTCCTTTGATAGTCACATCGCCACAGTAGTCAGGAAGTCCTCCTACGTGGCACACCTCATCATAAAAGGGTTCTCATCCAGGAAAAAAGAGGTAATTGTTCCTCTCTACTCATCACTCATTAGACCCATTATCGAGTACAACGCCCCTTTTGGAATGTACCTCACAAGACATCTGCAGCAGCTGGAAAGGCCACAGAAGTATCTCACAAAGAGGATTACTGGCCTCAGACAAATGCCCTACACGGACCACTTCAAAAAACTCCAGTTTTACTCCGTAGCATATCATCTACTCCGAAGTGATCTCTGCCTAACATATAAAGCTATGTCAAACCCAGAGCTGTTGGACATGCTACACCTAAAGAAATCCCAATCCCTCCAAGCTACATGCTCTAGGGACATAAACCTTGTCACCACAATAAACAGGACACGCTGGAGGGATAGATTCCTGTCCCAGAGACTTCCTATACTCTGGAACAAGCTACCCATCTATTTCAAGCAAAGTTCTTCATTAGCACTCTTCAAGAAAAATCTTGATGAGTGGATGGAAAATAGGAAATTCACCCCGGGGATCACTTCTGTGTCTCTGCTGGACAGTGGCACAGGAAAATAACTTTCTTGGGGGGCATAAGCTATGTAACCTTGTTAGCTATGCTTATGTAGGCCCTTGGGCCGATAGCCTAGTACCTACCTATGAAGCTATGAACCTATTCAGATCACCCTCTGTAAAATTACAATTTAAGAGGATTTGAACCATGCACCAGTTGTTGTTGTTCTCTAAGCTTGCTGTGCTTATACTTTGTCCCACAGAAAAAGTTTTTTTTTTCACTTTTTTCCTTAAAGTTCATTTCACACTGTCTAGTAGTGTGCAAATGCAGAAGGCAATAATTACAAGAAGCATTCAAACAACTTTTTTGGTAATCACAGCTTGAAAACACATGAAATTAATCACAGAGTATATCTAGAAATTAACACAGCTACTACTGCATTACACTAATATATTCAGCTTTCTCACATCTCCTTCCCACATCAGTAATATTTTGTATGTCTCACAATATCAGGACTTTATCTAATGCCATGGAAATGGGGAAGAGCACTGGGAACAGATGAAATGCTTTCATTATTCACACAGCACACACAATTAATATTGACATAATTTCAAAGGATTTAATTTGTCACGTTTAGTCAATAATGACCTTACTCGAGTTTCCCTCATCACATACATACACCAAAATGAGTAGTGTACACTGGGTAGTGAAATGCTGCTCACGCCTACTGACCACTGTCAGTCAATGGAGTGCATTGCCAAATGATGTGCAAGCAAAAAAAGAAAGAAAAATAGGGTGCGAAAACACTTTAAATGTGCATTTTAGATGTTTATTCAACTTTGTTATCTTCCAGTAAGAACCTGAATGGATTTGAACACTCGTAGGTTAGTAAGAACAATTACTGAAGAATATTTGCCTCAGACAAAAACAATTAGCAAGGAGAAAAGTATTTAGATGCACTGTCAATGTGACATTGTATCAAGTCACTCTGATAATGCAACAGAAACAAACTTCTTATTTGACAGTACATGTTTGGATCATGATGGTATTGCCAACAGTCAGGATACCCATATACTCACACAATATTATCAATACCTAAAGTACTCCCTTGAATATGAACATTTCTTATAAGGTGGCAATAACTATGATCATTAAAGCCAGCATTTGAATATTAGGAGCGTTGGTCTCCTAAATTGATCAATGTACTTTCAGATTTTTTGGTAAGTCTCTTCTACCTGGCCCACCCTCAGTAGGTGTACACTAAAGAAAAGGAAAGACTGTGAACCCCTAATTAATTATACAAACCTGCAAGCCATTCACAGATAACACTTCTCAATGTTTGTCCTTGCATTGTTAGGGCATGTGCATATAATCACTTAGGTACTTGCAACATGTTTATATTCCCTACATTTAGTGCAGATTGTGGTATTCAGAAATGTTAATGATTTACCACCTCTGTCCATACTCACAGCACCCAGAGTGCTAAATCTGCAGTATATAATTGTTATCATACAGCTAATGCCATTGCATCATACTGCGGATACAGTCTGGATCCAGGGAACTTGATATTGCTAAATAAAACTTTTGGAGAATTATCTAACATCTACACTGCTGTATTGCCAAGGAATGTTGCTATTTCTTACATAATGCTTTTAGTATAACATTAAAAGATGAATTGCACTAGCTGTTGAAAAGCATTTTAGCTTAATATTTTTTTCTTTTATTCCTTTCTTTTTTGAATAGCTATGTCTGCATTGCAAAAAGTATGCTACAGAATGCTATATGACCTATATTGTTGTAGTTATCATTTAATTGTTGTTTGCACAACTGCAGGAGATGAGTGTATTATAACTTTGTAGGAAGGTGCGGCATTCTTATCTATCTTAGTAGAAAGAAAATGTGTTAAATTTGTGGATTTCTAATTGACTGCCCTCCACAGCAGTGGAGATGTCACTTATAATAGCTTTGTCTTACATTTTTAATGCTACATTTTGAGTTGCTATTGTTAATGCTACAAAGTATTACATGGATAAAACTACTTTATCTGCATTCCAGAGCTGTTTTAGATTGTTATTGATATTTGATTGTTGAATATTTATTTACCTTTTTTTCCTGGGGTCTGTCCTAATGTGTGTATACTCCTAGGGATCATTAACTTTGAAATTGTGTGCATAATTGATGCATGCATTCACAAATAATTGAGTTCACAGCCATCCTGTTTGTATATTATATTTGTAAGTACGTGTCTGTTTTCTGTTTCATCTCATACAGGGTTATGGCACCCAAAGAGAAATCTGTATCCTTCAAGCTACCATACAATGATGCAGAAAATGAGGTCATTATCCAGGACTTATGCCACTATGGAGCTCTTCTGTTAGGAAGAGATAGAGGTGACCAACTTGCCTAAGACAGGATATGGCAGCAGCTGGTCAATAAAATTAATGCTGTCCGAGGGCATGGGAGAACTTATTTCCAGATATGTCAGGGCAAGCAATATGATAACCTCTGCCTGCTGTAGGGTGCTTCAGTTTCCAGGGAACAGGTTACTATGGATGGTGGTCCTACTACAGAACCGCCATCACTTGTTACTCCCTCCTGGTGATTGGAAACAAAGAAGCAAGGAAAGTAATCCTATTTCTTTTTGAGCCTGATGTGTAGTTGCTTAAACTGATAGAGCTATCTGCTTTTCCTGTTTCCTGTTTGATTTTGTTTTCTGTTTTGAGAAATCTGTTTGGCTTGGTATTTTTGTTCCATGCATCAGATAGACACTTAAATTACCAAGGCTGCACTTTTCATGTACCCCCCCATCAGTTAGTTTGTTTCTTGAGTGATACTTAAAATATACAGAGTATTATATCTGTGGCCTTGTCTTTTCGGATAACACTCAAAGCCTGGAAAAAATATAGGCACTGTAGGTGACTCCCTGCTGGTGATTCCCTTATTCCTTGCTATGCTTTTTAAACTTAGTAAATTTAGCTTTGCAAGCTCCTTCCTTTCTACACTGCTTTTAATGTCTTCAATTAATTATTTGCCTTTCCTTGTGCTTATTTTGAAAAATGTGCATTTTGCCTTTCATTGTCTGTTCTACTGAATTGCTTTGAATTCATTATATAGCTAGTTGTTGGATAAAGCAGTGTATTTGTGCACTCTAACAAGCTCTTTTCGGTGTTTTTAAATCAAGTGGACAGAGGATTTTCCATCTAGTGACAGTAGCTGATAGCCTGGTCTGTATAGATTGGAGAAACATGCTAGAATCCCTGTGTGTAATTGCTTTATTTGCTAGAAGGCTTATTAATCAGCTTACCTTATTTTTAGTGCCTGTGTAAATTCTGTACAATCGAGTGGTTGTTGGCTCATTTCCGCAAAGTGAAGTACGTTTATTGACTTATCACTCTTTTACAAGCCATGTAAAGTACTCTGCTATTGATTTCTTGAGTTACTTATTACTTCTCCTTCTGCCTTTCCTTAAATTTAAGTTTGTGGTAGGATTACACTTTGAACACTGTTTTGATATGCATTTATTTATTAGGAGAACTGTAATTATTCATCTAGTGACAGTAGGTGTTTGTTGATCTGAGTTGGAAAGCACACAAAAGGGCTCTGAGTGTAGACAATTTAATACCCAGAAGGCTCAGTAGTAAGTTTTCTCTGTTTCCATTTCTGGTATAAATTGCATGGAGCTGCTCACCATGCCATTGCCCTTTACAGACACAAACATCTAGAAGCAAATGTTCACCTTAGAACTGCCCATATAGCATTACTCTGTAAAGAAGTAAGTATATAGTAAATACCTTGCATACTGACAAGGTTAGAGCAGCAAGTTGGTGCACTGAGTGGTATTACTGTTAAATTTAGCATTTTATAGACTAGCCTGTCTCTAATCCCCCAGCCCCCACCAACTGACAAACTTACAGCAGCTAGTTTGCACATCAAGTGGCAATACTGATAAATGTAGTATTTTATAGCCTGGTCTGCCTCCAGTTCCCCCCCTGCACCAAGCTCCCTGAATAGCCTGCTGTTAACTCACATACACCACACCCTTGCTCAGCACTTAGGGGACCAGACAACATGGATATGTAATTTCTTAATTTCTTTGCAGCCAGTCTGTTCAATATGGGTATCCTGAAACAATGTAGCATTTGTCTCACATTACTGGCAATCACTTAATCCTTAAAGTAACAGACACAGTATGTGAGATGTGTAGATACACAGTGTCAATGGAAGTTAAACTCTCATATAGATGCACACATCAGGTTGTCAAAACCACACACAGCACTCCCCACACAAAGTACACAACACACACATAGACCAATGTATACTGAGGCACTAAAATGAAACAATTTTAATAAAAAAACTACCTCCTAGAGCACCCCTTACCAAAATCAACACAAAAATCAACATCTAACACTATACATATAGCCCAAGTAGTGGCACCTCAAATACAAACTAAAAACAATGGTGTCACTGCTTGAAATATCCAACGACAACTCTAAAACACACCAAACACTTTATTGCAAAGCTTTTGGGTCTACATCCTTCATCAGTACACCAAACACTTTATTGCAAAGCTTTCGGGTCTACACCCTTCATCAGTACAGTCTGTACTGATGAAGGGTGTAGACCCAAAAGCTTTGCAATAAAGTGTTTGGTGTGTTTTAGAGTTGACCTCAAATACAAACCCACAGTGCAACCAAACACACTTCCCAGGACTATAGTAATAGGTAACTACATTGTAAGACATACAAATGTCTCTCTAACCAAGCTGAACAAGGAAAAGATAATGGTTAGTTATGTATTTGAGCCAGGATCTGCCAAATTATGCATGGACTCATGTCATTGCACCACAGGTAGTGGTATGATTCTACCATAGTCCATGCATGTGGTATGATTCTACCATAGTCCATGCATGTGGTATGATTCTACCATAGTCCATGCAAATGGCCTGAGACATACCTCCCTAGAGTATATGAAGAAAGATTGATCTCTCTATGTGTCTCAGGCTGGGATGACCCTAGCATTGAGCAGTATATTATCTTCATCAAAGAAAATGCCACAATGCCAGTAAAAGATGATGGATTTTAACAACTGGTTGAGTTTCTGATGCCATTGTATTGATATCCAATATTTTTCAGCAAGGGAAGATATGGTTAACAAACCATGTTGGTCTGCACCTGTTCCCTCTATGCTTTTGACCACCAGCTAAAACTTTATTCTTCCAATAGAGACCTGTTTAGACAATGCCAAACTGACAAACCAATCAACACAGCAAAATCAACTGAACTTAAGTTGAAGGCATTACTGCTGAATGCCAAGAGCCTAAACAAAAAACAACCCCCCTCCAAGCCCTCCTCACCTTGGTGAATATCTGTGCAGTTACTGATACGTGGTTTAAAGCTGCAGGGAGTACAACAGCATTGCAAGGATTTACTGTCTTTCACACTTTTAGACCAGTGGCTCCCCAGACAGGGACTCAAGTTGGAGGTGTCTCGATATGCATCAATAACAAGCATACCTCTAGGCTGATTAACACAGGATGATGTACTACAGTTTCTCCATGTGCAGATCACCATAATTAAAATCCTGTACCATATCCTAACAAGCTATAGTTCACTTTCTTTGTCCCACAAAATCATAGCACCTGCTTAAACCTACTGGTGACGCTCACCTTCCAACCTAACAATTTAATCATGGGATACTTTAATTACCATTCTATAGGATTAGAATCCTACATGGTCCCAGATCTGCAGTCACAGAAATTTCTAGAATTTTTAAATGGAAGCACCCTTAACCAGTTAGTGCATAGACCCACTAGAGGTTCTTATGCACACTGGACCTTACACTCACAGATATGGAAGAAAACTGCAACATCCCCAATGTCATGTCATCCCTGGTAAGGTCGGATCATAAAGCTGCCTCTTTTGAAATCAGAATCAAGTCATTAACCCCAAAAACCCAGTAACAGGTAGGAACTATTCCAAGGCACACTACCTTTTATTAAGCATTTGATTGTCAAAATTCAATATCCCTACACACCCAGAGAGAACAGCAGCCTGTGTAGAATTGTTTCAGAAATTCTGTAAAATCATGTCAATGGCTGCATAGAGGCTGCTGTACCTAGCAGAAGCATGCCCAAAACTAACTCCAAAAAAAAAAAAAAACATCCCCGTGGCATCCCAGATTAAACAGGTTATACAACAAAAGGAAAAAAAACATGGATAAAATCAATAAGTGCAGGTCTCATAAAGATAAGAACTCTCTAAACAAACAGTCAGGTGAGAGGGCTAATTAAGTCGAATAAATACAATGTTGTGCTTAAGATATCATTCAAGGCAAAAGGAAACCATAAAGCCTTCTTTGCCTATGTCAGAAATCTCAATGGCAGCACACAGCAGTGTGTTGAACTTGTGGTTAATGGTGCCACATTCACTGAACCAGGTGATATAGTGAATCTGCTGGCTCATAAATTCATTTCCAACTTTATCCCCCACTCAATCCCAGCCACCTCCCAATAAATACCTTCAAACATAATGTCTCCAACTATAATTAGAGGGCATGTCATGGCTGCACAAAGAATATGGCCTCAGTGGGACCCAAGTATATCCGGTTTTGCATCCTGAATATTCCAAAATATGACCTATCAGAGACACTGGAGTTACTTTTTAACTATAATCTTAAAACAGGCTTTGTGCCATGAGAATGGAAGATAACAACAGTTATCCCTCTTCATAAGGATGGACCATCTTCAAATCACTAAAACTACAGATCCATTAGGCTGACTAGTCTTATCTGCAAAGCCATGGAAAGAAATATCATGGAAATTATTAACAAAGACACAGGGAACCTTTAGACACTAGATCCATCCCAGTCTGGCTTTGTCAAAGAAAGGTCATGCCTACTGAACCTGGTGGACTTCTTTGAGAATGTCACCAAGACAATAGATAACGGCAGAACAGTGCATAATGCCTGCCTTTACCTGGCTAAGGTATTTGATGCAATACCCCACCAGTCATTGTTAAACTTACAGAATTAGGCATGAACCTTATATAACATACCGGATTGCCAGGTGTCTCACAGACTGGACACAGGAAGTTAGGATTGATGAGACCATTTCCACAAAGAAGTCATTCACCAGTGGAGTCCCTCAAGGCTCAGTGCTAGGCCCAGCCATCTTTGGAATATCCTTCTAATAAGTCAAAGCCAATGTTAAAGGCCTTTGGCTGACCAAGTTCCCATTTGGTTGCAAACTAGGAGTGGTGATACAATCCCCCCAAGACACTAACAGACACTAACATCTTTCAAGAGTCTAACACTGACAAACGAGTGATACCAAAGCCACTGCTTAAAACTCAATGCAAAGAAATGCATTATACTGTTTTGGAAGTTGACAACCCTAGGAAACTATGTCATCAATAAAACATCAATATGAATTGACCCACTAGTCAGGGATCTGTCAACATATGTAGACAGTAACCTAGCCTTTGACCAGCATGTATCTAAGTTAGAAAAGGAAATCCATTTATGTCGCTCAACTTATAAGTAAGTGCAGGAAAGTCATTGTGCCACTATATTCAACCCTTATCAGAACCATCTTTGCATAATGCCTCCTTCAGTATGTACCTGATCAGACATACCCAGCAACTGGAATGTCTGCAAAGGTTCCTTACAGAAAGAATACAGAACATAAGCACATTGTCTTATGCAGATCACCTCAAAGCCCTATCTCTATACTCAGTCTCCTATAGCTTACTGAGAAGTGATCTATGCTTGGCATAAAAGTCATACCTGGATCCCACACTGATGAGCCCTTTTCAGGGTCTATATTATGAAAGCAAAAATCACAAAGTGCGAATATCTAAACATCGACCCCTTTACCACAAACTGAAAATCCCGAACGTGCTAAATTATGAAAAAAAATATCGACCTGTAATAGATGGCCAACCTCACCACCCGCTACATACTACCTACCTAACTATACACTATCCTTAACCCCTACCTAACCCTAAGGTCCGTAACTACCACACACTTCCCCTACACGCATACACTCAAACAAAATAAATAAAATACATGCATACAAGTAAAAAACACCTACTTCTAACACTACACTAACTCTTACATACTTTACTTATCTATGCACTTACCTTAACCCAAATCCTAACACTAAATTCCTATCTATCACACACTTACCTTACGGAGCTATACCACAGATGGGCCAACCAAAACAAATCGACATTTCGAACTTTGTGGTTTTGAGGCAGTCATGGAGAAATAGAAGAGGGTGTCCTCAGGAGGAATCCAACTGTTCACTACTTTTTTGTATGAGAACATTTTAATCTAGGCTTGTGAAGGAGATTATTTACTTTTTCTTGTTTCATTTGCATTGTGATACTTATCAGCCTTCTTTCTTTCACTTCCTCACATACAATAAAGTCTGAATTGCAGGCTGGCAGCCCACCTGCACAGGGTAAGTACACATTTGCTTATTGGCATTACAGTCTATAGGGAAGATTCAGGTCTATATGCAATTAAAATTTGTGTTGCTTTAGCATCTGTTGGAGTTTGTGTTTATTGCTTGTTATCATAGGTGATTCTGAGGGTGGCACTGTAGAAGGCCTACCTAATGATATCAGATAATGATGATCAAGATAAAGAGACACAGTCTGGGAGTGCAGAATGTCAGTCAGATACTGAGGATGCAGCTAGTACATCTCCTGCCCATATTTTGGACACATTCAGTATACTTAAGCATACCCGTGACATGGAGATGTCTGATATAGGAAAGGTTGAGAGTAACACCATTGATCAGGGTAGTGTGGTCACACCAGTTGCAGAGCTGGTTGCTTCTTCCTATAGCCATTCTGAGGTTGTGGTGCCACACAGGAGAGTTGGGTATGGGATCTCAGAGAAGTACTGCCATCCACTCTCCTCCTGATGCCAGTGTGTCATTATGTGTTGCCAGATATATTAGTAGGACTATAGTGGGGGCACAAGCACAATCTAACAGGGGCTTGGAAGAGATAGTATGACTGCTAAACTTCATGCATTCTGACAAGAATGACTCCCTGAATCATGCAGGCAGCCCAATGGGCAGGGTGAATGACACACTGTATTGGGCAATGTCTGCGAGGGAACATTTATTGGGGGAGGGTGGGCATCTATGTGGCTGGACAGCCACTAGATCTGGTATTAGCAGACATGGTCATGAAAGATCCTGATCCCATAGTGACACTACATCCACTGCTCCATCAGTGATTGTGGTGACATCATTCAGAGAGGGAAAGTCATGAGGTCATGGTCATGGACATAGTCGTGAGAAGAAATTCTCCAGCAGATATCGCTCATGTTCAGGTAGCATCCCAACTTCTAGTGAGGGCCATGGAAGTAGCCGTGCAGTTCCTGGCAAAGGTGGTTCTCATGGTCAGGGGCAGCAACTCTGAAGTGACTTCCCTATCATTCACATCCCACACCTGTCCGAGATGCCAGTACAGTGCTAAATTGTGCTTATATAGACACACACATATTGAAAAAAAATCAGTTAAACATACATCAAACACATGTGCAAACTATCTAAACAGTACTGTTGAGTGCTATGCATCTGATGTTACTGGCTCTGAACCCTGTATACCCTCATAAATACATGTGTTTCTTACTTGCATACACTCACTTTTTTGGTGTCAGCTTTTCCCTCCAACCACCTCCCCTACCCTGTGCAAATGATGATATATGTGCCCTGCCCTTTGCACGTCTTTGTAATTTATGGTTGCATATATGTCTGATGAACACAGTGGATAGCTAATGCTAGCTTATTCACATGCTTGCACTTATCAATATGTGTTGCAGAAGGAAAGTTGTTTATTTCTTGTTCCTACTAATTTGTGAATGATTGCTTCTAGAATTGTTGAATTGCACTGTATTTCAGTTAATGTCGTTGCAGCAGTGGAGGAATTAGGTACTTCAGTCTTCCTTCTTGGTATAGTTGTGCAAATGAGGGTATAATTGACCTGTTCCATGTTTTACCATGTTTTCACTGTCTACACTGGTCAATTGAAATGCTTGATGCATGCTATTGTTTCTAATGCTTAACTGTATATTGCAAAAATCTGACAGAGGAGATATTACTAACATAACTGCACACCTCAGACAAATGCTTTGCTTAGGTGCATATGCATATTTCCATATGAGAGTGATCAGTTATATAATTTGTTTTTTTTCTTTACAGGTTCCCTACTAACCTTGTCATTACTGCAGGTAACACTTGTGTCCTTGGATGTTGTCCCAATCTAATGCTATCAGAACACAGTCATTACATGGTTAGGTACAGGTTGTGGAGTCTGACAGGCATCAGGTTTCCTAACTGTATGTGCATGAGATCTTACGCTTTGAGCTAGGTAGTGAGTATGTGTGCTATCCTTTGTCACTGAGCCAGAACCAGAGCATAATGTGCACATCTCCATCTGCCAGCACCATCTGCAGCTGGTAGTTCTTCCACAGACTCCTCATCTGTACCTGCTGCTACTGGCCCTGCCTGTGGTCCTTGAAACTGTAGTCTTATCCCTTGCTGTCCTTGTTGAAACCATTTCCTGATTATTATATTATGTAACATGGCACAGACTGTAAGTATTTTGTCACAGGTGCCGGGGTCATACTGCAGTGCACCTCCTGAGGTCTAGACACCAGAACCTTGATTTAAGTAAATCAAACACATGTTCTATGATATTCCTAGATTGAAAATGAGCCTCATTGTATCCTTGCTTAGTGGGGATTTCTGGGTGGCATGACTGTCATGAGCCAGAGTTCTAGTTTGTAACATGCATCCCCCACATGATGCCCTTGAGTAATGTCACCCCTAGCAAATCTGGTGTACAGCTCACAAGTGTGCCATATGTTTGAGTCATGGAAACTGCCTGGGTTACCTGCACATACATTGTAGATGATACCTTAGGCATTACAGACAACCTGGCAGTTTATAGAAACTATTTCTGTTGATTTACCTCCTTCCGTGTTCACTGGGTGGGGCTTCTATGACCGCCAAAACGTCATGGATGTGTGCTACTGCATAGAATTCCTGCATGGTTCTTTCTCCGTCTTATGTGGTGCATGAAGAACAGATGTGATCCCTTGCTTGAAGTAACATTGCACTTAAAAATTGATGTAATATTCTAGAGGCTGATGCCTGTGACACCCCTAATATATTCCCTGTGGGTCTCTGGAAAGTACCTGTAGGCAATATATGTAATGCTACACATACATTTGTTTTCACTGTGATGGGTTCTCCACAATTTCCCTGGGAAGTAAGGTGGAGGTGGCAGAAGTTGCATATTACCTCCAATGTTCTTTGTCCACCCTGTATCTTCCAGCAATTTCTGTTTCATGTAGTCCGTTATAAGTCAATGGGGTCTAAACACCCTTCTTCTTCCTTCCTGAGGTCTAGCAGTAGCAGCAGTTTGATTTAAAGATCGCTGCACATGCAGCTTTTAGCTTTACTACAGCTTTTACTAGCAACATAATAGTTTCTTTTCTCTAAGTGTAATAATGCCTATCTTCTGAAGAATTTTGGTGTACAGGACAAAAGGTTACACTGAGTAAAAACTCAAGTACTCATACAGGTGGAATCCAGATAACCAACTCAATAAAAAGCAGGCAGAACCATAATTTAAGCACTTTTGTTCTTTTTACTAATCACAGAACTTCATCAGAAAGTTTGCAGATTAACAAGGGAAATGGCACCAAATTAAATTATTATTGTTGCAGTTAACAAAAGTTTAACAAAGAAGCTTTGCATTATATAAAAGCATTCATAGTCTATAATGCTATTGTTCATGATGTATCAGAGTTCTAGGCAAAGGAAGAGGATGTAATGTGCTACACAAGTCCACAACCTCATATGGGACCAGAGTGGAATTTTCTATTAAACAGTAATTGTATATTCTGTTCCCTGCCCAACTATCAACCAGTATTTTAAATATTTAAATACTTGATAGTAGCATAATCTGTAATGGTTCATTATTCCATATTTTTTCCACCCTACACATAAAGCTCCTTTTCACCACTGTATTTGAATAGTTGGAGTTACTAAAATGTCATTGTTTCTGATGCGGTTTCATGAAAATAAAATTTAAGCCACTATAGCGGTTACTAAATGATCACTGTTGAAGCATTGAAACATCACTATCAAGTTAACTCTACCATTAAAGCTTATTATATTTAATTATTATTGGCAGAGTTTTCCTAGGATATGAAAAAGGGAAAATAAGAGGTATGCAAAATGCTTCATGGCTATACAAAAATTTTTCAGATAGGATAGTGGTAGAAAGGGGATGCATGTGTTGCATTTCGTTGACCAGTGCATTGTAACCTAGGTAGTAACGCTGCATACATTGTACAGGAAGAACCTCCTGGGCAGAATGCAGGGACTTGCCAAGAGCAGTCAAAGTAGGATCTGACAGTTTGCATGTACCTCACCTGCAGTCTTTTTTGGGGGGGCACATAAAACAACTAATGAATGGTGGATCTTTGCAGCAACTATGCTGCACATGATTATTACAGGTTCAGTGAATTGATTTTACTGCACTGAGTTGGAATGTAGAATGTCAGTGAGTCTTGTCTGTGAATGAAAGCCTGCAGGTGATAGACATTTTCATGTACTTAGCAGTATACCGTTAGAATCCATATCTAAAAGTAGACCTGGTCTTCCTGACAGTATGGAAAATCATCCACTGAAGAGTAGGCTGGAGAGGCTGTAGGTTGATCCTTAGAATGGCAGAAAAAAATGGGTAAGTCTCATAAAAACTGCAGCTAATGTGCAGGAAGGTAACAAGGGATGGAAGGACTATGAGAAGGTGTAAAAATGGGTATCTACGTTTAATTAGGCATAGTCAATATGTCATATTAAGTGATGCTAAGAAGTCTTTCTATGAGTGTAAAACATTTATTTATCATTTGTTGACTGAGTTAGTCCTACTAGGCTAGTAGACATTTTTCAGTGAAGACCCAATGTAGTATTTACATTACTAGGGGAAATGTGGCTAAGGCATCAGGGAACTTCTACTACTCAATAGGTACCATGATATCTTTTGCATCCACCTGAGCTACCACCGACTGAAATAGATGGGGCCTCAGTTTAATGTTTCATCCGAAAAATGACATATTCAGATGTACAGCATCCCTTTATACTGCACTGTAGTGTCAGCAACTAATCTAACTGGTGTAAGAATGAAAACCCAGCCTAATACACCAAAGGCAAGTAGGCTACCTGTTGCACCACTGACATTGGGCATTTGTATTTAGGTAACGCCACGTGTTATGTTTATGAAGCATGAAAAATATTTAACAATGACTGGAAACTAATCAGGACAAAGATCAATTAAAAAATATTTTAACTAATTCTTTTAATACTGATCCATCCTTTAAGCAGTATGGACGTATGACAAATCATGATTTTAAATACATTAATTAGCATGGAAAACCCCAGTAGCTTCAACAACATGACATGACATGGCTTTGATGAATTCATCATTGCAAATGCATATTTAATAGCAGTGAGGCAGAACTACATATTTAAAATCTACTTGTGATAAGTGAGTAAATGTAGAGCATGTATGTGTTACAACACACATAATTGTCTATTTTGTTTTTCTTCAAACTTTCTTTTGCACTTTATGACCGTTAATTGCTTCTAAGTAGATGCAGACAGTGTAAATTTTGAAACAGCACTGTGATTCAAAGAGGCTTACCATGATGCAGAAGCCTTAACTTGACAGGTTTCTGCACTGCAAACTTTGAGATTCATAGACATTTTCCCTGCTATGGTGTTTATTCTTTAAGTTTCTATGACGCGGAGAGTGGTGCTGCTTGTGTAATCTTGTAATAATGTGTCAGGATGAGGTAGCACTTAATGCAAATTGACCATGTGTTCTCCCACACAAATGCCCACATAAGTAGAATAATATGGCAGAGTGATTTAGTTAGATTTCCTGTGGTAATGATCATGGCTCATACTGCAACTACAGGTCATTAAGTATGGTGGTGCTATTAGGGTATGTATTTGTCTATGTGTAGATGTATGTTTTAATGATTGTAGGGACATGAAGGAAGCTACATGTGCATGTATGTGTGTGTGTGTGTGTGTGTGTGTGTGTGTGTGTGTGTGTGTGTGTGTGTGTGTGTACATATGAGTGTGTAGGAGCATGCATTTGGGTGTATGATGGTTTCATTACGTGAGTGAGCAAATATGTATAGATTGTTTGTTCCTGCTTGAACACACACATGTGGTTTGTGTGTGTGTGTGTGTGTGTGTGTGAGTGTGTGTGTGTGTGTGTGTGTGTGTATGTGTGTGTGTGTGTGTGTGTGTGTGCGTGTGTGTGTTGGGAAGAGCCTATGCATCTGACATGCAGTGGCTGGCAGGGAAAACAGGTCAGATACCAAAGTGTTTGATTCACAGACATGATAATTAACTGCTAATGAGGTTTTTCTCTATGCAGTTTTACATTTTCTATGAAATGGACATTGTCATTGTCACACTAATTGAACTACCCAATCTAGCCAGTAAGATCTGGTGATGAGATTATGAATTAATCCCAGGGCAGGTTTGCAGGACATTATACAAGCATTTCTAAAGCTTTGAGTAGCCATTACTTTGTGCAGGTTTGCTTTCCTTTCGTTTATAGTTCATAGGTTCACATGCTACTTGCTCTTGTGGGCCATTTTAAGCCTAGCCAGTTTCATTTTTGTGCTCAAAATAACATCTTGTTTGGTTATAGATTGGCCTTATGTATCCCATGGTTGATAATTACATATTACCACTAATGATAAAAACTGGGATCATACCATAGATAATTTGAATGGACCAATACATGGGATAAAGGATTTAGAAGCTGCCTCTGTCCATGAGTAGTAAATTTAGCTCTAACTTTACCCCTCTCTCCTCTCTGTCTGTCTCTGAAAATATACCTGAGACTGTCTGAATTCCATCTATCATACAAGAACAAGTCCTAAATGTGTTACCAATGCTAAAAAATACTGCATAGTTAGGTCCTGACAATATCCCTGGATGTGACATAGCATGAAGCATGGTTAAGTCACATCCATAACAATAATGTTCAATCTCAGCCTCCATACAAGTTTTGTACCAAGCAAATGGAGAACAACTACAGTCATTCCTCTGCATAAGGGAGGACCTTGAAGACCCAGGCAATTACAGACCCATATGTCTGACCAGCCTCATATGCAAAGCCATGGAAAGACTTATCATGGAATTAATCAATCAGGACATAGGGAACCTCAAACACTGGATCCAACTTAGTCTGGATTCATCAAGGGCAGGTCATACTTATGCATCCTGATAGATTTTGTGAAAAGGTCACTAAAGCAATGGATGAAGACAAAATGGCCCACATTGCATAACTCAGCTTTGGCAGAGCTTTTGACACAATTCCCAATCAGGCATAGTTGAAAAACTAAATAAACTAGAAATAAACCTGCTGGATTGTCCACTGGTTCACAGATAGGACACAGGTTATCAAAATAGGGGAAGTTACCTACACAAAGTGACCAGTCACCAGTGTTTTCTCCCAGGGTTTTCTGCTGGGACCTCTCCTGTTTGACGTCTATTTTCTGAAGTAAAAGCCAATACCAAATGGGTTTGGCTGACTAAATTTGCAGATGAATGCAATCTAGGAGCAGTCATTGAATCTCCAAATGACCTAATCATCCTGCAAGAAGATGTGTCTGAAATAACTGGTGCCACATTCATATACTGAAACTAAATACCAAAAATGCATTATTGTATCATTTGGGAAATCATCTAGCCCAGGGAACTACCACACTGACAATACAACCCCTTAGAATTATACCAGTTGTTTAGAATTTGGGAACTTATGTGGACATTGACCTGATTTTTGACAAACATGCATCTATTGTTGTAAGAAAGTCCTTCTATACTGCACAGCTTATAGCCCTCATTAGGCCAATCCTTGAATATAATGTCCCCTTTTGCATGTTTCTGTGCGGACACATGCAACCACTGGGACACCAACAGAAATACCTTACTGAAAGGATACAAGACCTAAACACCATGTTGTACATGTACTATCTCAAGGCCTTGTCACTATATTCTACATAATACGCACTGTAAATAGCTGACCTGTGTCTGGCATACAAGGTATTCTCTGACCCTTTACAGATAGATTTCCTGCACATCATCAAGTCAAATTGCATCAGAAATACTTAGTCTTTAGGCTGTAAACCTCTTCTACAACATCAACAAAATGGTTTGGAGGGACAGATGAATCTCACAGAGGTTAATTCTGCTCTCCATTGATACAAAACATATAAAAATAAAGTTCTGTGACTACAATAAAATTCTTCAACTAAAGTCTTATTTATCCAAGGCATAGGGCACAAATTCTTGCATGCACAATATGCATACAAATGCAAACAGACATACACACACACACACACACACACACACACACACACACACACAGACACACACACATATAAACAAATAAATAAATAAATAAATATATATATATATATATATATATATATATATATATATATATATATATATATATAGGGTCTCCTTTGTTTAATCAAAGTTTCAAAACTTTGAAACCCATATGGCCAAGACCATATGACAGAAGTTTTGAAACTTCAAACACTTTGCATTGAGATCGCCGTACAGAGCAGAACGGTAGATTTACCATCTTTCTCACTGTAGGGTGATCTCGGAGTTGGCGGGGGGGTGTGGGCAGCTCAGGCCCCTCATGTGGGGTGCAGGGGGGCTTACTCACCTTCACAAATGTGAAGGTAGCCATGTTTGTGTTCTTTTATTGTTTTATTGCAGTTTCAAAGTTTCATAACTTCGATCATATGATCTCTGCCATATAGGTTTTGAAATCTTGGAACTTCGATAAAAACTAAACCCACATATATATATATATGGTTTCACTTCTAAACCTCAAATTCCATATCACTGAGTCTTAAAATCTTGAGATGAAAATAATGAAACATCGGAATCCTGAACGGCAGATTTCACACATTGCAAGTAAGCACTTGGCCAACTGGAGCCCATGGTGATGAGAACATGCCTTGTTCTCCACTGTAGTGCAATCCCAGAATTGGTACATTTAGTTGAGGGTGTGGGGGAGGAGTTGTGGGGGACATAGTCCTCCACATAAGTAAGTTTTACTTACCTCGGCATGAATTGCGGTGTAAGAAGGTAAAGTGTTTACTTTCCATGTCTGAAATCCACCATTCAGGATTCTGATGTTTCGTTACTTTCGTCACAAGATTTTTAGACTCGGTAATATGAGCTTTGAGGTTTAAAAGTGAAACCATATATATATCTATACACACACACACACACACACACACACACACACACACACACACACACACACACACACATACACACATATATAAATATTTTTGTAAAACAGCAATCACAGAATTTAACATGTAAAGCTACATTTTAAAATAATAAAGTTTTTGAATATTTTACTAATGATTCTTGTCTGGCTTTCTCTGCACTAAAACATCTCATTCTCTTTGGATCTGATCCACACATTTTATGCATCTGTTTAGAAACTCCTTTCTGATTTCTTTCTTTTTTTTTCAGAAAAGAGAACACCAGCAAAACAGTTTTATGGCTTTTATAATAGAATTCCTTATCAGAGTATCAGTTGTGGCTGGCTGCCTTATCCGTGACATAGTGAGGTTAATGCCAGTAATTTACTGCATCCTAAACAGTGCACAGTTCCTTATCACTAGAATACAACAAATCTATGCATTCAAACTGCAAGTTTAGCATCAAAGTATGTAATAAAGCACTAATCAATTTGAGCAAGAGAATAGGTTGTTTGAGCTAAGATGAAAGGCTCATAAAGTTGTAAGCAGATTTACTTTTCACTCTGGTCAGCACTATTAAATCCACTATCATGCAGGACATTGAGAAATCAAGGATATATGATATGAAAGAAACATTTATGACTGCCGAATGTTTGCACACTTCATACTGCCAGTATTAGATTTGTTTAGAGATGTTTCTGTTTTTTACCTTGCAACACAAATATATCTGAGTTTCAATATACTAACGATACAGATTAAAGCAGATATAATTGCTACATGTTCCACAGAGAAATTACCTAAATTAACTTATTAATAGTATAGTGCATATAATATTATTCTCATACATTGAGAACACTTAGCACTCTTGTGTTTAGATTGTAAACAAACGTCATCATGCACATATTATTGTGGGAGAACAATCAAATAAAGAATATGTTTTCAGAATAATGAGGAAATATGAATCTGAGTGCAAACAAAAGCTACTTCAATTTCCCTACTGTAAAATGCTTGAATCCTTAGTTTTTATATGTTTATAAATGCAGATAGAAATTAGGTAAAATATTTAAAGTAGAAGAATAATGGCTATGAGCTCACTATGTCAAAACATTTGTTCACCAAAAAGAAAAGAATTGCACAATAAATGACCCGATTAAAACTATACTGTATACATTCTGTGATACATCTTTTGTTGATTGGGCTAGTCTCACTACACTAATAGCCTCTTTTCAGTGGAGAGCTGAGGTGTTTTTTATACTACTAGGGGAAATTTGGTCACGGCATAGGGGAGCTGTCAAGCTATGCAATCTTTTACATTCACCTGCGCTACCCCCAACTTAGTCACCTTGCAGATATTACTTGAGAGCACAGAAACACAGGAATTATGAAGTATGTAGCCATATGCAGCTGACAAAGCAAGACAGAAACATTCTACATATTGTATGCACCATAGGTATATGACATTCTTAAAGTCACAGTGTACTATATAGTACAGCTCAGCTCTTAAGCAAATGCATGTGTGTCTGCCTGTGTTTGTGTATATGTGTGTGTGTGTGTGTGTGTGTGTGTGTGTGTGTGTGTGTGTGTGTGTGTGTGTGTTTGTGTGTATGCGTGTATAAGTATATATCTGAATTTATATAGTTATTGCTTTTGCTTACCTGGAAAGTCCAACTGGGCAAAAGTCCCAGTTTTGGAGGACGCCCAGGGAGAAGTGCTCCATTTTATGGAATAAGTACAAGGCAGTTATGCAAGATTTACATAATAAATGTTCGTACATACATTAAATGTACATACATAGAATAGTAAATACACATACATAGAAAATGAACATACATAGAATAGTAATGATATGAGAATTAATGAAATCATGGCAGTTAAAACAAAAATACAGTAAATATTAAATAATATCAAGCTCGTAAGAGTCTAGTTATTTTCAAATGGAATAAGCTGTAAATAGATATTGAATAGGAGACAGTGAAGTAGTTATAGGATGAATATGGTTATAGATTATGAAGGACTATTGAGAAAGTCCAGGTAAAAGGGAAATAGAGATAGTAGTGGAGAGGGGTACACGTTAGATAGTTAGAGATCGTGAAGAAGTAGCTGGATTATGGCCAGTTACATAAAAGAATGGCGACAGTAAGGGTTTGCAGATCATCCAGGAATATCACATGTACAAAGCTGGTAACTAACTAGGTAGGACTTTAGATGAGTTCCAGATAATTTTAGGGAGTGCTCCTCTCATATTACAAGTGGGATGGAGTTCCAGGATTTAGCGAGATGGTGGGAGAGTAGTCATTTGCCAGCAGACATGTTGGGTTTGGATACATACAATAGGTATTTGTCTGATGAACATAGTGGCTTGAAAGGGTTATATACTTGTATGAGGTTTGAAATGGATGTTAGATTTATACACAATGTTAAGGGTTTGTGGAAGTTGTGAGTAGATATGATAATGTGGGAATTCTAACTACTGTAATTCCCTTACGACAGCATAGTGGTGTGTTCTGTTTGGAAGGTCACCAGTGAATTGTGCTAATTTGTAGTAACATTGCTCAAGTTTGTTTAGCAAAGTCACTTAGATGTTCTTAAGGTACTGCGGCGGTGGTGCTGTGGTAGCATTGTTGCCTCACAGTAAGATGTTGTCCTGTTCGATTCTCAGCTAGAGCGTCTTCTGTGTGGAGACATGCATGAATGGGTGTACCTTCGTTGAAGGTTGTGCATCAGGGCCGGCAACTCGGCATGTAAAAATCTACTGCCAATCATTAGCAGACCGGAGTTCCGCTGTGGCAACCCCTAACCGGGAAAAGCCGAAAGATACAACAACAACTTAAATGTTCTTAAGGATGGTTGCAGAATATGTTAGATAAGGCAAGACAAGAGAAGAGCCAATATGTTTTTGTGTAGTGTCTGAGAGGAAGGGTTTGGCTCTATAGATGGACTGTAGATTTTGTTGTAATTTTTTTCACTATATTTTGTTGTGTCTGTCAAATTTTAGGTTCTCATCTACACAGATGCCTAGCAATTTAGTTTGTATGACAAATTCAATTTTTGTTTTGTTTTGTTTGTTCTGTTGTTTGGCTGGGCTAGCTGAGAAGGAGATTTTTGCTGATTGTAATCTGATTAGGAGTAAATTGGATTAGTTTGGATTTATATGGGTTTAAGAATAGCTGGGCAGATGTCAGCTAAGTTTCTATAGAGGAGAAGGACTGCTAGGTAAGTTCTTGTAATTTGTTGATATTTTTTGCACTGCAGATAACTGTGGCATCATCTGCATACTGTACTAGGGATGCAGGTTTATAGGCTTTATGTAGGTCATTGACGAAGTTGTTAAAGAAAATGGGCCCCAAGATCAATCCTTGTGGTACACTGACTGGGACGGGGAGGAAGGCTGAGGTGTGGTTATGGCACTTGACAGCTTGAGTTCTATTTTGGAGGTAGCTACAAATCCATGATATAACACTGGTGCCAAGTCCTAGGTTATGAAGTTTATGTAGGAGAATAGTGTTATAGACTATCTCAAAGGCCTTGTATAAATCAAGGAAGAGGGCAGACTGTAGGTTTCTGTCATTCCCATTTGTGTTAATGGTATTGCTGAATCTAAGTAAAGTGGTATAGGTAGTGTGGTGGGGATGGAAGCATACTGAGATGAAGAGAAGAAGTAATTTTTTTGTAAATAATGAAAGCATTGGCACTGGATTCATTTTTTAAGTATTTTTGACAGGGGGGAGAAGATTGCAATGGCCTTGTAGTTTGACAGTTCAGTCGAATGCCCTTCTTTGTGAAAGGGAAGAATGTGGCTTTTTTTTTCCAGAGGGTGTGAACATATGCCTTCACTGATGCAGAAATTTATTAGAACTGAGAAGAGGTAGTATCTTGCTTCTGCAGCCATCTTAAGATATCTGCCAGGTAGGTTGTCTGGCATTAAGGCAATCAGTTTTAATTTAAGTAATAGTTTTTTCAAGTAAGTAGTGGGGACTGATTGGAAGTAGAGGTTATAAAGAGGAATGGTTGGTGGTGCTATTGTCTGGTGCTTTGTATTATGGGAATTCTGAAGCAGTGATGAGACTGACTGAATGAAATGAAAGTTGAAAGTATCAGCACAGTTGATAGATTTGTTGTTTCTGTTAAGTGTAGGAGATTGTTGACTTGTACTGTCACAACTGAGCAGCTGCTTTATACAGGACCAGAACTTCTTGGGATTTTTGTAGTTTTTATGTTGTAGGGCAGTGCAGCATTCTTTTTAATGTTTTAGTTTGGATTCTGAATTCTCTGAATTTTTGGACATGTGTTAGTGTGCTTTGTATTTCTTGACAACCAAAGGGTAGGTTTGGCCCCAAGTCTTTTTTTTTTTCTGAGTGGAGCAAGTTTGTTTAGGATGTTCAAAAAATTAAAGAGCAACTGCATCATCTAGTGGAGTGTATTTTACAGCATTCCAGTTATACAGTTTTAGATACGAAATAAAGTAATCTTTGTTAAATGTATGAGGTGATGCGCAATGCTGAAATGTGGCTGCTTTTGAATACTTGTTTGCTTTGTTATTACATAAGTAGGGGAATATTCACTTAGGGTATCTGGAAGGGTACCCGAGGAAAGATTTTTAAATGGCATAGAGGTAAGAATCCAGTCAAGTAATGATCCCTTAGTGTTGCTTTTATTATAACAGGTGGGAGTGGTGATTAGCTATGAAAGATCATAGAGATTTATTGATTGGTTAGATGAGTCGGAGAAGAGAGACAGACATTCAATATTAAAATCAACCAGTATGTATTTTTCTTGGGAGATGCTAGATGATACCCAGGAGAAGAAGTCTTCTGCTTTCGAGAGATTATTATCAGGGGAAATACGCACGTATGATGAATAATATCTCTTTTTGGTTGAGTGTGAGGGTAGATATGAGAATTTCTGCCTTACTAAATTGTGTAGGATTTAATTGTGGAGGATTTAGTGGTGAAGGTGTAAACTGCAGAAATTTCTTGTATAGTATTGCAACTCCTTTTATTTTGTCTGCCTGTTCTTAGTATGTTATAGTTAAGGGTATAATTTCATTTTATCTTTTGTTTATTTTTTTTCATCCATGTTAAAGTTAGTGCTACTATATCTGGAGCATGTCGGTTAAGCCATGAATGGAACTGAGGTAATTTGTTGTAGATGCTCCTAATGTTTATATGTGTGATGTTCAGAGTACAGCAAGTAGCCTTATGTTGTATTGGAGGGTATGGCATGTGGGGGTTGTAGAGTTAAAGGTTTGTGGGGATGTAGCTGGTCCCGGGTTTGGATGGATGTTATCAGTGAGCTTTAGTTTGGGAGAGGTACGCTGGTTGTGGGATATGCATTTCATTTTATTTTCAGTTTTATTGGGTTGTATAAGTGTTGGTTGCATTTGAAGAATTCTGGTAATGGACAGTATAAAGTGGATGTTATCTTGGGTGAATTAAGGGCTGCATATGCTGCAGCATGTTGAATAGTACAACTAGGATGATAGTGATGAGTTTTGTGGAAGTGTGAAGGGAAAGATATTAAGTGAGGAAGTAGCAGAAGTGAGAGAGTCAGCATGGGTCTTGGTCTCATGGTGGTTAGTGGTAGGATGATATTTTGACAAGTTTACAGATAGACAAGGGGATTGAAAAAGAGGGATAATGTTTGGTGTTGGGAAACAATATGGCGTTGGAGTGTTGGAAGTAAGAGAGCAAGGAGTCTGTTATGATACAAAGAAAAGAAGGGAGAACTGGATAGTGGCGGTAATGTTCAATGAAATATGGTAGGAAATGCAAATAGTTAATGTGTGCAGGCATTATAGATTGGGATTGGTTGAGTTTTCGGGTGGGTGAAGATACGGTGTTTAAATTTAAAGTAAATGGGGCTAGGAATAGGGAGTATGGTATGGGAGCAGAGTGAGCCCAATTGGAGTCAGGGTGAACAGAGTGAGTTGTGGGATAGAAAACAGTAAATCAGTGAACTGTGCCAAAAGAAGGTAAGTGTGTGTAACTGTTACTGTTTCCCCTTTATTGTATAAAGCAGGGAATTAATGAGAATGTTTACATACTTGCCTTGTAGGGCACTCGTAGCAAGAATAGTTAAGTACATAAAAATAAGAAGAGAAAAAAAATAAATAAGGTAAGTGAGATTAGGGGTGGTTTCACAAAATATACTGCTTAATTGCGAACTGCTAAACCAATAAAAAGTGAAATTAGATTAATAACAAAAATTTGTTAGTTAATTACCTGATATCTGTCTCTCTCTCTCTTCATATATAGATTTAGATATACACACACAGACACACACACACAGACACACACACACACACACATATATATATATATATATATATATATATATATATATATATATATATATATACACACACACACACACACACACACACACACACACACACACACACACACACATGATTTACCTTTAGCTGGTCAACTAAAATGTATGTTAGCTTTCTGAAGATAAACCCCTGCATGTTAAAAACTGAAACTTCGACAACCTACTATGCATACGCTGAGGAATGACCTTGGTGTATGCAACTTAAAAACATTGTTTTTTGCAAGGAAGATGGCTGCTCCTACAACTCCTCTTACTAATTAAATGTACTAACTCTGAGATCACACAATCTCCAAGGAAAGGAAATATTCCCTACCTGGGGGTTGTTGATCTCAAACACTTGTCAACTATCTGCATAATTGACCAAATGGAGTCAATTAAACAGATGTCGACCAAACCTTATGTATGTATGCATTACCTTCCTTTGGTTGAACATTTTTTTATTGACCAGGAAAAAAGTCAGTAAATGTGATCAAAGATAAAATTATTGCACATACCAGTTTTTCAATCTATGTAACTGCGGTACAGTTGGGTTAGAGAAGTCTGTCCTTTCCCTACTGCAGTTTTTTTCCATAGTCAATATATATCGTTAGCAGGGGAGTGTGGAGCCCCAAAGGGGCTTGACCTCTGCAAAAAATATATATATATTTTTTTTTTGATAAACTAGTGATTGAGCATTTGTGCTTGATCACTTACTGTTTAATGATTTTATTGAGATGAGAACAATGCATGTACAATTGTTTTCTGTTTCATCTCAAGCTCAGACTTTCTTTTGTCTCATCTTTGCTGTGTATGCATGTCCACCTGCAACAGCTTCTTGTTTTTTTCATATCTGTGAATTAAATTCTAGATTCTGTCTGTCTCTCGAGTCCTGGCACGTGTATTGACTTATCTGATATTTTGTAGCAGTATTTTTGAACTTTTAGCTTTTTCACTGACTGCAGTAGAACAGTTGATGCTGGCAACTTTTTTCTTTCTGTCTTATTGTAGTGGAGTATGTTTGTATTTTACAAATGCAAGATAACAGCGTTGCATGTGAGTTCACAACTAATTTTCATACAACATTCTTCACCTGGATGACACATTGTGATGTGCTTAAGTTCCACATAGTGAGAAGAATTGTTGACTCTTAATTTGCAATCTGTGAACAATTATGTGCACGAGTATGTCAGAAACACACTTTTAAAATATACATCCCACCCCACCCCCCAGTATGGAAACCTCCATAAAAAACTTCTCCAAAGCCAACTTCATGCTACTCAAGTCAGTAGTTACAAACTTCATGACACCCATGCAGACGAGAACTGAAAGTTCGACTGCTGAGTCCTACACTAAGGCACTGTATGAGCACATCCACTCATGCATGAATCGTGCCATCTCAAATAGAACCAAGATGCTCTCCTCCAAAAAAGGAAGCCAATCTGGTGGTCCCCTGCCATAAACAAACTTTACAACAAAAGGAAGAAACTGTTGCAGAAAAGAGGAAAATCCCAGGATGCAAAAAACTCCCTTACCAGTCTCAGTAAGAAGCTGAGATCCCTCATAAAATCCTCCAAAGCTAGTTACGAAAATAAAATTGCCAAAGATTCCAAAGACAACCACAAGGCATTCTATAACTATGTCAAGAATCTAAATGGCAATGCTCAGATCTGCTCTGAGCTACAACAGAATGGCATTAAATATACTGATCCCAAGCGTACTGCCAATATCCTGGCAGATCGATTCAGTGCCATCTTCACCCCCCTCTCACCCCCTAAATGGCCCATCTCAATACCAGAAGATTGCCAAATTCCGGTAATAATGGCCACACAGGTAAAAAACACACTCTCCAAAGCTAAGAATACAGCATCCATGGGACCAGATGACATCCCGGGCTGTGTACTACATGAACTACAAAATGAACTGGCACCTCACCTAAGTGTCATGTTTAATCATACCCTCACCTCAGGCTTCATGCCAACTGAGTGGCACACAGCTACAGTTATCCCACTCCACAAGGGGGGATCCACCTTAGATTCCAGGAACTACCGCCCCATCAGTCTGATGAGCCTGATCTGCAAGGCCATGGAACAAATTATCATGGAACTTATAAACAAAGACATTGGCAACCTTAAAACACTGGACCCCACCCTGTTTGGGTTCATGAAGGGCCGATCTTGTCTTCTGAACCTGATTGATTTCTTTGAATCAGTCTCCAGAGCCGTGGAGGAGGGTAAGGCAGTCCACATAGCCTATCTGGACCTCGCCAAGGCCTTTGACACCATCTCCCACTCTGGAATCATAGATAAATGTACTAAGCTGGGCATTAATCCCCACGTCACTCGATGGGTTGCTAACTGGCTTACTGACAGAACCCACACTGTAAAAGTAGCTGACTCCAAATCCAGCTCCAGACAAGTGACAAGTGGAGTACCTCACGGTTCAGTCCTGGGACCTCTCTTGTTTAGCATCTACTTCTCTGATGTACAGGCCAACACTAACGGACTCTGGCTAACAAAGTCCACAGATGACTGCAAACTGGGAGCCATTGCTGAATCCCCAAATGATGTCAATACTCTACAAAAGGGCCTTACAGAAACAGATGCTTGGTGCCAGAGCCATGGGCTCAAGCTCAATGCCAATCAATGTATAGTTATCCCCTTTGGGAAAAAACATGTACCCGTGAATTACCACATAGATGGCAGTACACTAAATACTGAAAGTGTGATAAGAGACTTAGGGACACAGGTGGACAGTGGTCTCACCTTCAATAACCACATCGCCACAACAGTCAGGAAATTGTTCTATGTGGCACACCTCATCACTAAGGGCTTTTCATTCAGAAAAAAGGAGGTCATTGTCCCACTGTACTCATCCCTCATTAGACCCATTATAGAATACAATGCCCCATTTGGAATGCACCTCTCAAGACATCTGCAACAACTGGAAAGGCCGCAGAAATACCTCACTAAAAGAATCACAGGCCTAAAGCAAATGCCTTATGCTGACAGCCTTAAAAAACTCCAGCTATACTCTGTCGCATATCGTCCACTCCGAGGTGATCTCTGCTTAACATACAAGGCCATGTCAAACCCAGAGTTGTTGGACATGCTACACTTAAAGACATCCCAATCCCTCAGAGCCACACGCTCCAGGGATCTAAACCCTGTCATCACAATAAACAAAACATGCTTGAGGTATAGGTTCCTAACCCAGAGACTCCCCAGACTCTGGAATAGACTGCCCATACATGTCAGGCAGAGCACCTCTTTGGCCCTCTTCAAAAGGAACCTTGATGATTGGATGGGAGAAAGGAACTTCACCCCAGGGATCATGTCAGTCACCCTGCTAGACAGGGGTCCAGGAAAGTAAATAGTATGGGAAGAAATAGCCATGGAATTGTTATGGCTAGGCTTCTATAGGCCCTAGGGCCGATAGCCTAGTACCAACCTATGAACCTATGAACCTATGAACCTATGAACTATCATCCATACCTCTCAAGTGTTCAGATTTTCACAGAATACCCAGATTTTTGCCTCAAAATTTCAGTCTGTTCCACGTAAAATTTTTGGTTTTCTGGCAAATCACTGGGATGATCTGAGAAATTAAATTAGTAAATAGTGTCATGCATTTGAGTTTCAGACTTCATATATTTTAGAAAATGTATTTTAATATATACTTTGCTAGTTTAACAACTTTCTAAATTTAAAAGAGAAATATTTAAAATCTGTCCCTTTTTTGAGCCTTTGTAGCCCCATTATGTCAGACTTTGTCCAGATTTCTTGCACTAAGAGGTTGAGAGGTATGGTCATCACCAGTGTGACAATACTTTATTAAGCAGCATATTTTATACTGATGACCTGGAGGTACCTTGAATTCTAGTCAACATACTTGTACTATTAAAGATCAGAACATTGTCCATTATAATACAAGTGCTTATTTCCCATAATCTCAAACTCTGTCTGTTACATGCAAATACATGCTAAGTAACAGATCAGTTTGAAACTTTTTTGCAGGACAAAAGCCATCTTGTACCCTCATGTTGGGTGCAGTACCTCCATCCCCCCATCTCCACAGATGCACAGATCACAACACTGATGAGGAGATTTTGAGCCAGATTCAGAAATATTTGGCACATTGTCATAAGCAAATTTGCTTGGAAATGAGCATGGTGTATGCTGTTTAAAAACCCAGCAACATGGCACAGTCAGCTGTAATTACAGTTAATATTAGATGCTAATGGCTGCATAATGAAGCACTATGCGTGATAATGAGGCAAAACAATGCAGCAGAGAGATAAAGACGTATTTAAATATGATGCAGTGACACTGCGCCCACTTTAGATCTGTTTATAATCGTATGCTCCCATTCAGTCACAGGAAGGTAGTGCACGATGTTAAGGGTTGCCACAGCTATTGAAAATCTATATCTGCAAGAGTCTCTCACAGCAGCTGCTTCATTCAGCCATGTGCAATGTCACCCATGAGGCCCTGAGTCATCTGACCATGATTAACATTTAATGCCCTCCATGACAGTGACAAAGTGGATCATTATTGCATGGACAGGGACAGCATGCAATAAATTGTGGACATGTTTCAGTCTTGTCTGCAGTTCAGTGGGAGTCTTGGAGTACCCATACTAGTGGATACAAAGGAAAGTGCGGCTTTACTTCTATTAGCTACAGGGACCTTGCAGTGATGAACTGAGGAAACATTTTAGGTATCACAGCCATCTGTTTTAAGAAGACTCCATCAGTTCCTCAATGCCATCAACTCAGTACATTAAGGAGCATACATGGTTCCCATGTACTCCAGAGTAGAGACCCAGCACCATGTAGAACTTCTAAGCTATATCCCATTTCTGTGGGGTACTGTGTGCTATAGACTGTATCCACATTGAAATAAAGGCTGTGCCTGATGAACTGGGAAGGAGGTATGTGAAGCACAAAGGATATCACTCCATCAACCAACAGATAGTCAGTAATGGACAGGTATCATCTACAATGTCTGTACAGGCAACTTAGGCAGTTTTCATGACTTCCACATATGGCACATATGTGAGTTGTATCAACCATTTGTAAGAAGTGACTTGCCATAGGGCTGTCTTGCTGGATGTGTCCTGGAAACCCAGTTCATAAGACCAATTAGAAATACACAAAACCCAACTGGCCATGGGCACAACTATATCCTATTGCAAACCAAAAGCATCATAGAGCATGTGTTTGGCCAGCTGAAGTCATATATTCACTGCCTGGATAAATCTGGTGGTATCCTGCAATATGACCTCAACACATGTGCCAAAATAATGTGTATGTTATGTTATGTTATGTTATGTTATGTTATGTTATGTTATGCTGTGTTATAATTAGAAAGTAGTTAAAGCAGAGTGGCCTCTTGCATGAACCACAGTTCACAGCACTATAGGCAGTGGCAACTAACATAGACAAGGAGTCAGAAGAGGTGCTAGCATCAGGGGATGACCATGTCAAAAAAGGATGGCACAATACACCATGGCACTAGCAAAGAGGCAGCAGACTGCACATAACTTTACAACATAACTGTACACAAATAAAGCATATACCCAACAGTAAATGCGATGCATGCAAAAATACCAGACTATTCATACACCTGCATAGTATGGCCACATTGTGCATCAGACCTAGGAAGACCAGTAACAATGTACACAAGGCAGGATAGAGATATCATCATTTGCACAGGAGAAGAGGAGTACAGCATTGCATGTCTTTCACAGGGAAGTGTGGTGAAGTATGTGCTGAGATGTGGTGACTGAAAAAGTGTGTCTCTTGGTAGTGTGATAACTGGATTGGGTGGTGGTTAATGTATAGAAGGACCAAGGCTAATGGATATGTGGGATGTGTTGGGGTATTTGTGTGTGTGTGTGTGTGTGTGTGTGTGTGTGTGTGTGTGTGTGTGTGTGTGTGTGTGTGTGTGTGGGGGGTCTGCAGGGAACAGCTTCAACATGTGGAGCAGCACTGCACATTGACCTGCTGAACAAGACATGCCTGACAGAGGGTTCATATTCCTGTGCACATTCTTGCCCATGAGAGCTGGCTCTGCTAGGGAATGTACTGGCTGCACCACAACATTGGCTAGATGTTGGAATACTACCTGGCTGTGACTTACAACTGGTGAAGGATGTGTCATGACCATGACCACTGGGATAGCCTTGGCTGGGTATAGACAAATGTACAACTGATGTTGCAGTGAAAGTCCTAGAACTACAGGAGCCGGATCTTGTTCCTCTAAGGTCAGGCTGGCTAACATCCAAGGATGGTGCAGATCACTGACAATTAGTATGGCCATTTGCTCCTAACAGATGTCATAAGTAAGATACTGCATGGTCCAATGTGGGAGTCAGTATATCCAACATATCATGCATAGGGGTCATGTACTCCCATAGTTCAGCTTGTGCAACCAGGATAACTATGACTACCTCTGTTTTTGCTTTGGTGGAACTAGTCTGTTCCTCCATGAAGGCTCTACACAAACACTGGGTGGCAGATACTGACACCCCAACCACAGGAGGAGGGTGGTAACTATATCTCATGTGTGTGCTGTTAGCAATCCCCCAGTGTTGGCCCTCTGCTCATAAATGTTACGGTATATTCAGGCTGTTATCTAATAGGCACCATCACAATTCCCTGATCTATAGTGTCCTCATCAACCTTTCCAGTCTCAGATGGTAGTTTGTCCTGGGTATGCACAGCCATAGAGACTGTGTCCACACTCTAAGTAGGGGATATGGGGTTCACTCTCCTTGTGCCCAACACAGACTCTGCACACACTCACTGTGCCTGCTCATCCACACTATTATTAACATCATCAGATGGGGGTAGTTCCAAAGTGCTGGTGACAGATAATGATTCACTTGCGAATACATCAAAACAAAAATTTTGAGTGTAAGTATGACACAGCACCATAACTACACATGCAACTGATATACCTAAAACTATAAAAATATGACATGGAATTATGACACTAACTGTACCTCATGTATGGATGTTGCATCAGGATGCCAGGTGTGCCGGTATGCCAGAAGTGAGACAGCTATGATAAACTGCAGTATGAGTAACAGGTAAAACTTGGGGCAGGTAGTGATAGTAAGGCTACATTATGTGGGGCATCTTCAGTTGAAATTCTCTGAGGCCTATTCAGCTATGCCCTGCCATCCAGTACCACACTGTAGAACTCTGTGGAGGTAGTTCCAGTTTTATGTGAGTCCTGGAAAACCTCTGTCTCCATAAGGGTTTGTCCAAGTGACAGATCACCACCTGCTGCATTCTGTTCTTGTGCCATGGACTCTGCTTTCTGATTTGTAGCTCAAAACATATCAGACACTCTGCTGCAGACCTTATCACAGTCATAAGGCTGAGTACCCATAACATTACCATTGTTGACATGTTTATACTGATATGGCAACAGAAGGGCTGGTCCATGGAATGGACTGCAAAGACAGGATTACTGTGGAGATGGATGGTTTCCAGCACCACCTTATTTGCTACATCCGTAAAGTTGAGCTTGTTTCTAGATATGGTTTTCTGTGCCTGACTCCCAGGCTTAACTCTGTTAGTATGGAAAGCCATGGAATTAAAAGCTGTGGTCTTAAATGAGTCTTAGAAATCCTAACACTAATACTATACCAATAGGCCATCTGGTAAGTAATTAGTTGGGCTTAAAACTAACATACATGCATCCATAAAATAATCTTTACCATGTCAGGCATTATTGTTTCCTAAACACATTCCTCCTACCCCTCAAAAAATAAGCATATGACTGCAAGCTAAGAATCAGTTAAGTTAACAAGTACATGAGCATTACAATATCAGTGGTACAAAAGTTGTGGCTAATAACATGTGTCAGCTGTACAACAGTGCAATGGTGTAGTGCACAATACTGTAGCTGCAACCTACTGTAACAAGCCTGCATGCTACCACAGTCATTCCACTTGCAATTCAGTCCTTGAGAGAATTTTGTCCAAAACATTCCAAAGCACTGATAAACTGATATCACTAGGCCTTACATTAATTGATACACCAAAATCTAAAATAAAGTATGTATAAAAAGTACCACTCAGCTTATGTAAGCAGACATCTTCTTCAGTGACAAATTGTTGATGAAACACACAGCATTCAAACACCATTCCCTTTGCAGTTGTTTTCTTCCATAGTGTGATAAGATGATCAGTGTTTCCTGTCATAGGTTCATAGGTGTTTACTAGGCTAATAACCACAAGGGCCTTTTTAAGCCTAGCCATGCATCCCAAATTTCTGACAAGTTCTGATACCCTTGATAAGTGTAAGCATGGGCTTGGGAAATGAACTATTTACATGTTACCTGTGTCCATTAGAGACATAGGTGCCAAACCAGGGATGAATTTCCAGTTTCCCATCCAATTTATATCACAGGCAAGGTTTAACGCCTTAGAACAGGTAATTCTGGTGCTGTTTGTTTTCCGGATATGCAGATCCGGAAAACAAACAGCACCAGAATTACCTGTTCTAAGGAGTTAAACCTTGCCTGTGATATAAATTGAACCTGCTGGCAAGATAGGTATGTATCCCAGAGGCTACCCCTTCTATGGAACAGGCTCCCCATCCACGTGAAGCAGAGTTCCTCCCTAACCCAATTCAAGTGCAACTTGGACAATTGGATGGGAAACCGGAAATTCATCCTTGGTTTGGCACCTATGTCTCTAATGGACACAGGTAACATGTAAATAGTTCATTTCCCAAGCCCATGCTTACACTTATCAAGGGTATCAGAACTTGTCAGAGATTTGGGATGCATGGCTAGGCTTAAAAAGGCCCTTGTGGTCATTACTACAGGATGCCATGCACACACCTCAGCACCTGTGGGTGACTCTGCATTCCTGAGGATAGCATAACAGATTAAAACATTGAAAACTGCCATATTGTTATTAATCTTCTGAAGATGGAGTTGTTGTAGATCATGTAGTATTAGCAACAAACAAGAGAGGTGGTGGCCAGCCATCTTTCATACCTTAAGGTATCACTGGAAGTATAAGAATGCAGTGTCTGTGTTTTATTATTTTGCCATCTATCACAAAAATGAGATGCCCATCAGTGTACGTCATCAAGCAATTATGAAATATAGTAGAGTTAAGACTTTCCTTGTAGTGTCTTCCTTGGCTCAGTGAATTGATATTCATGATGTGATATGTTCATTCTCAGTGGTCTGGGCACATGACTTTCATTTTTGGAGGGTGGTATGTTGTTTTACAATATGCTGTTTTTAGCTTTCACCAGCATTTCTATCCTCTGCAAAATTTCTTTTTTTTTTTTGTGGTACTTTCCCTAACAGTTCTTCTATGTTACACGTGGCTAATGTTCTGATTCATGTAATATGAGTGGGAAACGCAAGGATTCTAATACATTAACTGTATTTCTCTTTTCTTGATATCATATCTTCCACTACCCTGAACTGTGTTTTTACTGGGCTGCCTAGTAAAATATCAGCATTCATAGCACAGAGTGCCTACAGACAGAAAAAATATATAGAAAACCCAAGCAATGAGTGAATCTCAAACATCGCTCTTCTCTTTTAAACTTCTTCTTTACAGAAGGCAAGCCCCACCTCACTCCCAAATATGAGGCGCAAGTTCCTCAGACCTTAAGCTCTCCATACTTTGGAGAAAAGGGAATATTCTGAGAAATGGCCATCTCAGGGCTCTCTATTGAAATGTTGGCACTCGACGTGCAGAGTGACAAAAAGCTGGAAAAAAAGAAAAAGAACGAATGAAAATCCAGGGGAAGAGTGGATCTCAAAGATTCCTCTTTTCCTTTAAACTTCTTCTTTGCAGAGATGCAACTCCCCCTGCAACTCACACCCCCTGAATCTATATGTAACAACTCCAAGATCACCACACCTTGAAGAAAAGGGAATATCTTGACAAATGGCCTAAGTTCATTTTTTGGTCATGAAGTCTCCATCTTTTGGGTCTCGCTCTAGCAGGTAGTGACATCTCAAATGGTTACCCCATCTTAGACTTAGTACATGTAAGTACATTTTTTTAGCCAATAAGTGTCTTGTTTTCTGGACTAGCTCTAGGTGGTCCCAGCATTTCAAATGGTTACCATTTTGCTGAAACTTTCCATATGAATTATTCAGTGTCATGGCTGGGTAGTAGATGAATGAGAAAGTTAAAATTTCATACCTATGCAGGTGTATTTCTCTTTTCTTGCTATTCTGTCTTCCATTATCCTGAAACGTGTTATGCTGACACCTTCCATGTCGATGATTCAGTGGCACAGCTGGATTCTGCTCACACTGAAGGAATACAAGTGACAAAGGCATTATTTCAACTGCATTCAGGTGTATTTCTACCTTCTCCCAATCAAGTCTTTGATTACCTTGAAATGGAAAATTCCTATCATCAATATTTAAAATCTTTCAGGGAATGTGTCACTTTCTAACCAAACATATACATCATCTGGCATCATTGAGCTAAGAAGTTGTGAGATATGCTCCACCTCTATCCAGCTCATTCCTTATTGGCAGACCTTGTGTTCTCCCCTCTGCTTGCTTCCCCTTTTTATCTCTATCCTATACTCCTATTTTAAACCTTTAACCTTGTCAAAAAAATAGACAAACATGGGGTTGTGCCTGGTAGTCTATCATGCTGGCTTAATTTCTTCTAGCACTGCAGCTCTGAAGATTTTATGAATTATACACCCTAAATGGAGAGTCCAAGGTATGGCTAAAATAAATTGTGAAGCTCCTAGGTTTACAGAACTAGTAGATTCATTAAAAAGAAGCAACTGATGATGAAAATGATGGAGATGTTGCATGAACTATTGTAAGAAATGAACATTCTGCAGACATGGATCCATCAACTGCAGTACCCAGAAAGTGTTTTATGAGAGAATATTAAACGATTACAGTGAATGATAGATGACAAAGATTGATTAGATGATGGGGATATCTGATATCTGTATTTCAAAGGAGACGATTTAGAGAGCTATAACAGAAGGGGAAATTTAAGACAAGTAGGCATCCCAGAGTCAACTAAGGGTAGGGACCTTTTACAATTTCTATAGAATTAAATCTTGCCTGTCATTAATATGTCAACTGATGTGGGCAAGGGGGGTGGGGTGGGGGTGGCTGCCTTCACCAGGTAGACACAATACAACCAAGAGACAAGTTCCTCACACAGACATTATTTCATAGTTTCATAGTAGTGTACTAGGCTATCTGCCCGGAGGCATTTATAAGCCTAGCCAACAGTGATGTGGCTTTACGCCACCCCATACTATATAGTTGCGCCTCTCTAGTAGTGACACATGTGGAACCCTATTATTTAGTAAACTATACCTCTGTCTAGTAGTGACACTGAGGTCACTCCCGGGGTAAACTTGCGATCTCCCATCCATGCATCGAGATTTTTCTTGAACAGTGCCAATGAAGGGCTCTGTCTCACGTGAACTGGGATTTTGTTCCAGAGTATGGGTAACCTCTGTGTTATGAATCTATCCCTCCAGCATGTCCTGTTCATATTTGTGCAGAGGTTGAAATCTTTAGCTCGTGTGGTTCTGGTGGATTTGGATTTTTGAGATGGAGCATGTCCATCAATTCCTGGTTGGACATGGCCCTGTATGTTAGGCACAAATCACCTCTGAGCAGGCGGTATGCTACTGAATAGAGCTGGAGTTTCTTTAATCTAGCTGGATACGGCACATGTTTTAGACCTATGATCCTCTTGGTGAGGTACTTCTGGGGTCTTTCCAGTTGTTGCATGTGCCGGGTGAGATACATCCCAAATGGAGCATTATATTCAATCATGGGCCTGACAAGGGAGGAATATAGAGGTACAATGACCTCCTTTGATCTGGATGAGAATCCCTTCATGATGAGATGGGCAAGGTAGAATGTCTTTCTGACCACTTTGGCAACATGGTTGTCAAAGGAGAGGTCACTATCGACTTGAGTCCCCAGGTCTCTGATTACATCTTCCGTATTCAGTGGGTTATTGTCTACGTGATAGTTTGTGGGTACTTTGTTTTTCCCAAAGGGGATGACTATACATTTTTGGCGTTAAGTTTGAGGCCATGATTCCGCACCAGTTGTCCGTTTCAGTGAGACCTTTCTGTAGGATGTGTGTGTCGGCAGGTGAATCCACTATGGCACCCAGTTTGCAGTCATCTGCAAACTTTGTCAGCCATAATCCTTCCATATTTGCTTTCACATCTGAGAAGTAAATGCGAATAGAGTGGACCCAAGACAGAGCCCTGTGGGACACCACTTGTGACGGGTTTTGAGTCTGACATGGCTCCAGCAATTTTAACCTTATGGGTTCTGTTTTTAGCCAATTTGCTACCCATCTTGTGACATATGGATTTACATTTAGGCTGCTGAGCTTGTCAATGATGCCAGAGTGTGGTATTGTGTCAAAGGCCTTAGCTAAGTCCAAATAGGCAGTGTGGACAGCCTTGCCCTCATCGATGGCACTAGTGACTGTCTCAAAGAAGTCAACCAGGTTTAAGAGGCAGGATCTGCCTTTTACAAAACCGAACTGTGTGGGATCAAGGGTCTGCAGATTCCCAATGTCGCCATTTATGAGTTCCATGATGATTCTTTCCATAGCCTTACAGATCAGGCTGGTCAAACTTATGGGGCGGTAGTTACCTGGGTCAGTAGAATTTCCCCTTTGTGGAGTGGGACCACTGTTGCTGTGCGCCAGTGTTCAGGTACATATCCTGTAGTGAGGCTAAGATTGAATAGAGTTCTTAGGGGCGGGTTTAGTTCATCTTGAGTTCACGTAACACGCAACCGGGATACCATCGGGTCCCATAGATGCTGTGTTTTTGCCTTGTTGAGTGCTGATTTCACCTGTGTGTCTGTGATGACTGGTAGGTTACATTCAGCAGGGCTAGCTACTTGATCTTTAGGTGGTGAGGGAGGTGAGAAGTTAGCACTGTACCTATCTGCCAGAATGTTGGCAATGTCAGTAGGGTCAGTGAATTTTTGTCATTGTGTACTAGCTCAGAGCATATCTGAGAATTTCCTCCCAAGGTTCTGACATAATTGAAGAAGGCTTTGTGATTGTCTTTGGTATCCTTGGCAATCTTTTTCTCAAAGTTTGCTTTAGATGTTTTTATGAGAGAGCGTAGTTTTTTACTTGTGCTGATCAGGGAAGCCTTTCCCTTGTGGGATTCGGCTTTGTCCTGCAGTAGCTTCCTTCTTTTGTTGTACAGTTTGTTTATAGCTGGGGTCCACCAAACCGGGCGTTTTCCCTTGGTGGAGAGGGTCTTGGTTTTAGTTGGGATTGCTTGATCCATGCATTCTTGGAGGTGTCCATAGAAGGCTTTTGTGAAAGATTCAGCATTTTGGGATGTGGATTCCATTAACCCAGTAGGCTTAAAGGATATCATTTCTGACTTAAGGAGCATAAAAGTCAGCTTTTGAAAAGTTTTTCACTGTAGTCTTTTGTTCTGGGGGTGGGGGTGGGATATGTACATCCAACGTGATCAGTTTATGATCAGATCTTACTAGTGAGGGGTTTATATCCGGTGCAGAGCATTTGGACCCCATGTTTGTGATAATCAGGTCAAGTATATTATCTCTCCTCGTAGGAGAGGTGACCAGTTGCTCCATAGCATTTGAGTTTATGAATTCCAGGAATCTTTGGGCTAGGGTATTAGGGCTAGAATAGTGGGCCCAGTCTATGTTGGGGTAATTGAAGTCACCCAATATGATGGTGTTTGGTGTGACATTCATATCCTCCAGTGTTTTCAGGAATGCTTGATGGGATTCCTGGGATTGGGAGGGTGTTCTATAACATGCGACCAGTTGTATGGCAGTTTTGCCTATGGTGAGTAAAACTTGTATGGTTTCTGATGCTTCATGAGTAGCCACCAATCGAGAGGTGTAGGTGTCCTTTATGAAAATGGACACCCCCCTCCCTTTGTGGTTCGGCCTGGAACTTGAGGCCGAAACGCATGATATGAGGTATAGCCTGGTAGCGCTGGAGTGCTCTCAGGAGCCTTGAACCAGGTTTCAGTTACTGCACAGACATCGATGTTCTCCATACTGAGAAGTGCTTGGTGCCTGCATCTTGAGATTTAGACTTCTGGCGTTGAGCAGCATTACCCTTAATTTTTTTCCATTTTTGTTTTTTATGGAGGTTGATTTGTCCTTTGAGCATTGCCTAAAAAAGGCACTATGGGGGTGGCAAGAGCCTTGGCCAGTATCCGGAAGCCCAGTGGTGACAGGTGCAAGCCATCCCTTGCGAAGCAATGTGGCTTGTCCAGCATATCATCCCAGGCTGACAGACATTGGATCCCCCTAGAATGACACCAGTGATTAAGCCAATTGTTAAAACTGATCATTTTGTCTTTGTACTGAGGCATCATTCTTGGCGAAGGCAGGATGCTGCTCAGGGTCAGGGTCATACCAGTCTGGGCTACATAATCGGAGAGCTCCTCAATGTCTCTTTTCATGTAGTCCAGGGAGGTACGTCTCAGGTCATTCACATCCGCATGGACAATGACTGAATCATACTTGTACTTGCTTTGGAGTGACCTGAGTGCGTGTGTAATGTGGCGGATCCTAGCCCCCGATAGGCAGCTCACCGTTACCCTCTCCTTATTCAGCCTGGTAAGTGGAACATCGGTGTGTCTGACTATAGAGTCACCTATTACTAATGTCTCTGGCATAGTATTTTGCCTTAGGGGCTGTATTTATGTGACACACCTGTTGCTAGAGGTATGTGTTGTAGGTGTTGTGTTTTGTGGGGGTGTATTTCTGGGTGTCTGCTTTGGAGGCCTCTGTTGTTTTGGTAAGTTTTTACAAGAGCCTCCGAGTATGTCTTTGTGTTTTTATGTGTTTGGTTTGCATTGGTGGTGGTTATATGTGTGACTGGTTTTGCTTTGGGTGTGGGTACCATCTCTTCCTGACTGGTCTTGCCAGTCCTGAGTTGAGAGAGTTCAGCCTCCAGTCTGGCTATATAGTTGCATCTCTCACAAGTATATGTGTTAGTAGGAAGGAGGAGAGGGTTGTCTGTGTACATGAGACAATTGTAACATTGTCTTAAGATTCCCAGATTAACCAGCTGAACAAGAGAGGATGCTAGTGGTCTACCACTCGACATACTAGAATATTATAAGGAGTGTTGTGCCTTTAAGGGAAGTGGGTATTCACAGGGGTAGTGGCTGCCTGTGGTGCTTACTTTAGGGTAAGAGTGCTTGGTTTTATTATGAGAGCTTGCTAAGGACAGAAGTTCCGAAAACAAGTGCTAAATATATACAGCTAGATAGACTGAGTAGAGCTTCTAAGGGAAAAATTGAAGAGCAGACTTGGCGGAGCCAGAAAAAGTTAAAACCTGTATAGAATAGTTTACACCTGTATAACCTCTGTTGTGCTTGGCGTCCGACCGCGCAAAAGCACGCAAAACGCCCCGAGGCGGATTTTTATACAGGGAACTTGAAAAGAGCTAGAAATGGTCCAAGGCAACCAATGAATTACAGCTCAAGTGCTGAAATCACTTCCCCCAGGGACAGATAGGCTGCTCAAGGCTCCCCACTCCCACTGGTGAGCTCAGAAACTTCCTTCTATCCAAGTAAGGCAATGGCCAACACAGGAACTACACACAGCCCAGAATACAGCAAAGCCTGTATACTGGTCTTAACTAGTCGAGCAAAGGCGGGAAAACAAGGAGTATTTTTTTTGTTTTTGTTTTTAGAAAAGAACACAGAAATGCAGTTAGGCAAACAGTAAAATCGATTAACACAGGCTAGCACACTTTAGTGAGCAGCCTCAGCAATTAAATTAGCAAAAAAACAGTAATATTCGACCAGAGTCGACCAAAATGCTACTTTTAAGTGCAGATACTTTAGAATACAGCAGAAAAACACAAAAACAGTTGTATCTTATTAAATGAAAGCCAGAGAGGACAATGCAGATAAAAAAAGCCAAAAGTACTTAAATCAGGAAAGTGGTCGCTTCTTTCAGTTCTCTGTAGCCAGGACCCCTCTGCAGGACCACGTGGAGCTCTGCCTGGGTATATAGCCAAAAAGGAGGCCCTGAGGCGGATTTTTATACAGGGAACTTGAAAAGAGCTAGAAATGGTCCAAGGCAACCAATGAATTACAGCTCAAGTGCTGAGATCACTTCCCCCAGGGACAGATAGGCTGCTCAAGGCTCCCCACTCCCACTGGTGAGCTCAGAAACTTCCTTCTATCCAAGTAAGGCAATGGCCAACACAGGAACTACACACAGCCCAGAATACAGCAAAGCCTGTATACTGGTCTTAACTAGTCGAGCAAAGGCGGAAAACAAGGAGTATTTTTTTGTTTTTGTTTTTAGAAAAGAACACAGAAATGCAGTTAGGCAAACAGTAAAATCGATTAACACAGGCTAGCACACTTTAGTGAGCAGCCTCAGCAATTAAATTAGCAAAAACAGTAATATTCGACCAGAGTCGACCAAAATGCTACTTTTAAGTGCAGATACTTTAGAATACAGCAGAAAAACACAAAAACAGTTGTATCTTATTAAATGAAAGCCAGAGAGGACAATGCAGATAAAAAAGCCAAAAGTACTTAAATCAGGAAAGTGGTCGCTTCTTTCAGTTCTCTGTAGCCAGGACCCCTCTGCAGGACCACGTGGAGCTCTGCCTGGGTATATAGCCAAAAACGCCCTGAGGCGGATTTTTATACAGGGAACTTGAAAAGAGCTAGAAATGGTCCAAGGCAACCAATGAATTACAGCTCAAGTGCTGAGATCACTTCCCCCAGGGACAGATAGGCTGCTCAAGGCTCCCCACTCCCACTGGTGAGCTCAGAAACTTCCTTCTATCCAAGTAAGGCAATGGCCAACACAGGAACTACACACAGCCCAGAATACAGCAAAGCCTGTATACTGGTCTTAACTAGTCGAGCAAAGGCGGAAAACAAGGAGTATTTTTTTGTTTTTGTTTTTAGAAAAGAACACAGAAATGCAGTTAGGCAAACAGTAAAATCGATTAACACAGGCTAGCACACTTTAGTGAGCAGCCTCAGCAATTAAATTAGCAAAAAAACAGTAATATTCGACCAGAGTCGACCAAAATGCTACTTTTAAGTGCAGATACTTTAGAATACAGCAGAAAAACACAAAAACAGTTGTATCTTATTAAATGAAAGCCAGAGAGGACAATGCAGATAAAAAAAGCCAAAAGTACTTAAATCAGGAAAGTGGTCGCTTCTTTCAGTTCTCTGTAGCCAGGACCCCTCTGCAGGACCACGTGGAGCTCTGCCTGGGTATATAGCCAAAAAAAACGCCCTGAGGCGGATTTTTATACAGGGAACTTGAAAAGAGCTAGAAATGGTCCAAGGCAACCAATGAATTACAGCTCAAGTGCTGAGATCACTTCCCCCAGGGACAGATAGGCTGCTCAAGGCTCCCCACTCCCACTGGTGAGCTCAGAAACTTCCTTCTATCCAAGTAAGGCAATGGCCAACACAGGAACTACACACAGCCCAGAATACAGCAAAGCCTGTATACTGGTCTTAACTAGTCGAGCAAAGGCGGGAAAACAAGGAGTATTTTTTTTTTTTGTTTTTTAGAAAAGAACACAGAAATGCAGTTAGGCAAACAGTAAAATCGATTAACACAGGCTAGCACACTTTAGTGAGCAGCCTCAGCAATTAAATTAGCAAAAACAGTAATATTCGACCAGAGTCGACCAAAATGCTACTTTTAAGTGCAGATACTTTAGAATACAGCAGAAAACAAAAAAACAGTTGGATCTTAATAAATGAAAACCAGAGGGGACAATGCAGATAAAAAAGCCAAAAGTACTTAAATCAGGAAAGTGGTCGCTTCTTTCAGTTCTCTGTAGCCAGGACCCTCTGCAGGACCACGTGGAGCTCTGCCTGGGTATATAGCCAAAAAACGCCCTGAGGCGGATTTTTATACAGGGAACGAAAAGAGCTAGAAATGGTCCAAGGCAACCAATGAATTACAGCTCAAGTGCTGAGATCACTTCCCCCAGGGACAGATAGGCTGCTCAAGGCTCCCCACTCCCACTGGTGAGCTCAGAAACTTCCTTCTATCCAAGTAAGGCAATGGCCAACACAGGAACTACACAGCCCAGAATACAGCAAAGCCTGTATACTGGTCTTAACTACTCGAGCAATGGCGGCAAAACAAGCAGTATGTTTTTTTTTTGTTATTTTAGAAAAGAACACAGAAATGCAGTTAGGCAAACAGAAAAATCGATTAACACAGGCTAGCACACTTTAGTGAGCAGCCTCAGCAATTAAATTAGCAAAAAAACAGTAATATTCGACCAGAGTCGACCAAAATGCTACTTTTAAGTGCAGATACTTTAGAATACAGCAGAAAAACACAAAAACAGTTGTATCTTATTAAATGAAAGCCAGAGAGGACAATGCAGATAAAAAAAGCCAAAAAGTACTTAAATCAGGAAAGTGGTCGCTTCTTTCAGTTCTCTGTAGCCAGGACCCCTCTGCAGGACCACGTGGAGCTCTGCCTGGGTATTGAAACTGCATTTTTTTCAGTAAAAGAGTGGTGGCTCCTCAGCAATGCTTACCTGATTCAAGGAATTTTAACTGATGTGCTTTTTTCAAAAGAAAAGAGTACACTGCCATTAAATGCTAATTCAAAACTAGATGACTGATTTCCTGGTTGGCTTATCCAACAAGCTTGGTGGTGATAGCCAAGAGTCAGTTGCACTGTCTGGCCATGCTGGAAGAGATTGTTCATTTTTGTTCATTTTTGGAAAAGTTGCATGCCAGAAAAATGGCAGCAAATGATGTCTTTCATCGTGTTTTACTGGGGTGGAAGCAGATAGGGTGGGAAAAGACCAAGCATCAAGGGAGGATGGTTTTCTGATTTGAAAATGGATTGGTCAGAAAAATAGCATAGAGAATGTTATCGCTTGATGTAGAAGGAAGGGGAAAAAAGACAGACAATCACACAAATGGAGAAATTAGGACCCTCTAGCTACTGTGGAGACTGTATTGCAGAGAAAGGACTGTGCACAGCATCAGAATGTAAGTGACTCAGAGCTTGCACATTAAACTGGACGTTCAATCTTAAATTGAGAATTGGAAATTGCTTAGAGCTGCCACCTTATCAAATGCCCAATTTGTTACTGCTTGTTTATAGCCTGTTTAAATTGTAAGTGTTATTCTAAGCCTCTTAGCTTTAGTTTAAGCACTTGGGCTTAGTTTAAGCACTTGGGCTTTAGGCTTAAACCTTAGCTCTCCCTGGCCTTTCTCTCTCAGATTCTGAAAAATATGGATGGACAATTTAATACAGTTTCTCCTGCCAGTCTGGTTGATATGGGCATCCTGAGACACTGTAGCAACTGCCTTATATACACAGACAACCACCTTCTAGTACCAGCTAGGAACACAATTTGCGAGAGATGCAATTACATTAGGAACCTAGAGTCTATGCTCTCTCCCTCACAAGCCAGTATATCTGACACTGAGAAGGTTGTCAATACAATCACTACACCTCAAGCACCATCAACACCTACACAACACACACCTACATATGTGTATGTCATCAACAAAAAAATACCCAAACAAAGGAGACCTCCAAGGCAAAAGCCTCTAAGGCAAAAACACATACGATCTCCACAGCACTCCACACCACATACCATGCATAGTTCACACACCTGTGTCTCACAAGCACTAAGGCTTAACCAGAAACCCAATATATTAGTCATAGGAGACTCCATTGTGAGACACACAGATGTGTCTCTTACAGGCTAGATAGGGATAAAGTCACGGTTAGTTGTCTGTCAGGGGCCAGAATCCACCATATCACACGAACTCAAGTCTCTTAACAACAGGTACTGTTATGACTCTGCCATAGTCCATATTGGTGTGAATGACTTGAGACATGCCTCCTTGGACTATATGAAGATAGACAAGATTGAATTTGCTGAATATGTGTCCCAGGCAGGTATGTCTGTAGCCTTAAACAGCATTCTGATGCCTCAATACAAACAGAAAATGATTGACTTTAACAACTGGCTTAGTTTCTGGTGTCATTCAAGTGGGATCCAGTACCTGACAGCCTGGGAAGATATGATCGGCAGACCATGATGCTTTGCCAGAGATGTCCTGCATCTATCTCACTTGGGCTTCAGGCATCTGGCAAAGGCATTTGCCTCCCCCATAGTGCCTTTTTAGAAAAAGTGATGAGGTTAAAACTACCAACATAAAAATTTCAGCAAAATGCAAATAAAAGGTCATGCTGCTAAATGCTAGGAGTCTAAACACGAAACTGCACTCATTGCAAGCATTCTTAACCTTGGAAAATGCTGACATCTGTGCAGTCACAGAAATCTGGTTCAAAGATGCAGAGAGCACACCAGTCATACCTGGTTACTCATCCTAGCATACATTCAGACCCCAAACTGTGGGTAGTAAAGCCAAAGGAGGTGAAGTTTCAATATATATTAAAGACATACACACCTCCAGGCTGGTCGAACAGTATGACCACAGGGGCCACTCCAGGTGCAGTTAACCATTGAAAAGACCCCTGTACAAATCATAGCTAGCCACCGGCCCCCAAATCTGATTCAAGATGCCCAATCTGCCTATCGAGACCTCTTCGACTCAATCAAGACTCAACCCTTTACCCTGATCCTGTTTGACTTTAACTACCCAAACATAGACTGGAAGAACTACTCATGCTAGAACACAAATGCCCAGAGATTCCTCGATTTTGTCAATGCAAATGCTTTAGAACAGCTAGACAATACCCCCACAAGAGGTGATAGTATCTTGGCTTAGCTTCTGGTGTCATTCAAGTGGGATCCAGTACCTGAGAGCCTGGGAAGATATGATCGGCAGACCATGATGCTTTGCCAGAGATGTCCTGCATCTATCTCACTTGGGCTTCAGGCATCTGGCAAAGGCATTTGCCTCCCCCATAGTGCCTTTTTAGAAAAAGTGATGAGGTTGAAACTACCAACATAAAAATTTCAACAAAATGCAAATAAAAGGTCATGCTGCTAAACGCTAGGAGTCTAAACACGAAACTGCACTCATTGCACGCATTCTTAACCTTGGAAAATGCTGACATCTGCGCAGTCACAGAAATCTGGTTCAAAGATGCAGAGAGCACACCAGTCATACCTGGTTACTCATCCTAGCATACATTCAGACCCCAAACTGTGGGTAATAAAGCCAAAGGAGGTGAAGTTTCAATATATATTAAAGACATACACACCTCCAGGCTGGTTGAACAATATGACCACAGGGGCCACTCAAGGTGCAATTAACCATTGAAAAGACCCCTGTACAAATCATAGCTAGCCACCGACCCCCAAATCTGATTCAAGATGCCCAATCTGCCTATTGAGACCTCTTCGACTCAATCAAGACTCAACCCTTTACCCTGATCCTGTTTGACTTTAACTACCCAAACATAGACTGGAAGAATTACTCATGCCAGAACACAAATGCCCAGAGATTCCTCGGTTTTGTCAATGCAAATGCTTTAGAACAGCTAGGCAATACCCCCACAAGAGGTGATAGTATCTTGGACTTGGTATTAACTAACATGAGTAACCACTGCAGCATCTCTGCAGTATCATCCTACCTTGTAAGATCCGATCCATTCACGTTTGAAGTCACCATCTCCTCCGGACCCCACTAGTTAGGGTCAAATGAACAAACTTCCCCAAAGCTGACTAAAGCCTCCTCAGGGATGGTATAAACAGCTTCACTGTCCCATTCCCCTGTCTAGGAACTGGCACCAGTATCCAAAACTATACCAAATTACTATACAAACATTTATATAGATGCACGGAACCAGGAACACCTGACAGAACTAAATCATCCTCCACAAGGAAGAGTAAACCTGTTTGGTGGACAAATGCAATAAATAAACTCTATAAGAAAAGAAAACAATTGCTGTCCAGGACCAAGAAGAAGCAGGTGCCCAACTGGAAGCAATCTCTCCTAAGCCTAAACAAGCAAATAAGAGCACTAGTGAAATCCTGCAAAGCAAATTTCGAGTCCAAATTGGCCACATCTACTAGACAATCATAAGACCTTCTTCACATATGTTCATAATATCAAACACAGCACCCAGATCTGTTCAGAACACCACATATACACATGCCATAGATATAGCAAACTTGCTGGTTGACAGATTCAGTGAAAATTTTGCCCCTCTGTCCCCCTCATTCAGTAAATCAGGACATTTACAGTACCTGCCCCTTCCCCTTATATCTAGGGATCAGGTCATCACTGCTCTCTCAAAGGCAAAAAATACAGACTCCATGGGACCTGATAACATCCCAGGCTGCATCCTACATGAACTTAGGCAGGAACTTGCAGCAGCATTAGGTGCCCTATTCAACCAAAGCCTGTGTACCGGCTTTGACCCAGCTGACTGGAAGACAGCCACTGTCATGCCTTTACACAAAGATGGAGCATCCACCAATTCGGGAAATTATAAACCTATCAGCCTAACTAGCCTGATCTGCAAGACCTTGGAATGGATTATCATGGACCTCATTAGCAAGGTCATTGGCAACTTTCAAACACTCAATCCCACATGGTTTGGCTTTGTCAAGGGGTGATCATTTCTGTTAAATTTGGTCGACTTTTTTGAGACAGACACCAAAGCCATGGATGAGAGGAAGACAGTGCACGCTGCCTACATTGACCTGACCAAAGCCTTCGACACTATTCCCCAGTCGGGCATAATAGATAAACTCTCTCAACTAGGGATGAATCCATACGTTACCAGATGGGTAGCTAACTGGTTCACTGATAGAATCCATCTAGTCAAAATAGGGGAAGCCACTTCAAGCAGTAGATCCGTATTGTGTGGTGTACCCCAGGGTTCGGTCTTGGGGCCTCTGTTATTTGGGATATACTTTTCTGAGGTCCAGGCCAAAACCAGTGTGCTATGGCTGATCAAGTTTGCAGATGACTGCAAGCTGGGGGCTGTCATCAATTTCCCTAGTGATGAGGACATCCTCCAAAAGGGTCTCACCCAAAAAAATGACTGGTGCCAGAAACATGGCCTTAAGCTGAATACAAAAGATGCATCATCATCCCCTTTGGAAAGAGTGATGTCCCCACAAATTATCACATTAATAACAGCATCCTAAGCATGCAATCAGTCGTGAGGGATTTGGGCACCCAGATTGATAGCAACCTGACTTTTGACCACCATGTTGCTTCCATTGTATGGAAAGCTTTCTACATGGCCCAGCTCATAAGTAAGGGTATCTCATCCAGGGACAAGGAGGTCATAACATCCTTGTATTCTTCCCTTATAAGGCCCATGATTGAGTACAACACTCCATTCGACATGTACCTTGCAAAGCAAATGCTGCAACTGGAGAGACCACAGAGGATTCTCACCAGGAGAATCCAGGGCCTCAAAAATCTACCATATACAGGTAGGCTAAAAGCCTTATCCTTCTAATCAGTTTCATAGAGACTCCTCAGTGGTGACCTCTGTCAAGAGTATAAGGCAATCTTGGACCTTGCCTTGATGGGACTGCTGCATATCCTCAAGCCATGCTCTACTCGAGTAACCCGCACATGTGGCCTCAACCTGGTCTGTGACATCACTAGGACTTGTTGGCGGGACAGATTTGTGTCCCAGAGACTCCCCCATCTGTGGAATAGACTCTCTCTCCACGTCAAGCAGAGTACCTCTTTACCCCTTTTTAAGGGCAACCTGGATAACTGGATGGGAAATAGAAAATACATCCCTGGGATTCCACTCATGTCCCTGATGGACAGAGGCATTGGGTGCTGATTTGTCTAAACATGGGCTAAACTCTTGGCTAGGCTTATAATGGACTCAGGGCCAATAGTCTAGTAACTTCCTATGATCCTATGATCCTATGGGGCATTTTTTTGTAGAAATGTGAGATTTTGCAGAACAAAATAAATCCACGGCAAGTGCAAAGAACAGAACTTTACTTTTTTTGCCAAAATAAAAGCTTAATCTTGTAGCACTGCAGTTACTTATGACATTTCATATAACATTTAGGTGCAAAATCTGTTTTATAAAACTATTGAAGAAAAATTAGGAATTTTTTTTGTCCTAAAATCTCAATGCATTTGCTATTTTAAGTATTTTTCCCCCATGGCACACAACTCCCCAAAGAAGAAATGTCTCACAAAGAGGGGCAGGTGGTAACTTTAAAGTTGCTACAATTGCCAAGGGGAATGCTGTAGGATTATATAGAGATGCAACTGGAAAGTTCTTATCTGAGCAGTGGTAGCTTGGCAATGTATGTTTAGGACTATAAAGTCTGTTTATCTAAGCAGAAAATATAATAGAAATCCCTTTAATCTGACATTGGCAGTTAAATGCTCATATCCCATGGGTGAATGTTGTAAACTTGGTCTCTTCAGTAGTGCTTAATACAATGATTTGGACTCTTCAGCAGTAAGGTATTTCAATATGTAAACTGTATTCTTGCAATACATAGAGTTTACATGGAAAGTGGATTATCTGCATTGATTTGTATAATTAATTTGTTTCAATGGACTTCAATAATGCTTTACAATTTTACTGCATCATCAGGAAGAAGTAATGAGATTGCAATAGAAATTAGTTGTTCTTTTTCTGTACATGATAATTTTTATATTTTTTTACCTTTTCTAGATTTCAGCCTTAGGGAGCCCATTACTATAATTTTCATTACACAGCTGTTAGGATTGGATGTCAGGTAAAACTGATGATGTTAAGGTATTCCTGACATCAGATTGAGTGGTTCAGCTTAACCAAATGGAATTTAGAAGACTCTTGTTTGAGTGCTGGGGAAGAATAATGAATATAAGGAGGGTCGGGGTAGCTTTTTGTGGATGACATTTTGAACACAGAGCCATGGAACACCCCATGAGCATTACCTGTACACACAGCAAAGCAGCTCTAATCCATTCTTTGGCACTAAGAGCCTTGCATAAACCTGAGAAGGATCCATGGGTGATAACAAGCCCAGCATGAAAAATGGGGGAGGGATGAGCCATCAGTATTAGAGCCATGTAAGGGGGATGGGGATTAGGGAAGTGATGTGTCATGATGGGTGTACTTCAGATGATCGAAGTTTTAAAACTTCAAATTTCATATGGTTGAGACCATATGATCGAAGTTTCAAAACTATGAAGACTGGAAGAAAAACAAAAGCAAAACAAAAAGAATTTCCTGGATGATTTTGCAAGGGGGCAGGCCCACCTGCACACCCCACACGGGGACAGCACCTCCAACACCCCCTGCTATTTAAATATATCAACTCCGAGACTGCACTACAGTGAGGAAAAGGGAGAATTTCCCATTCCGTGCTGTATGGTGATCTCCATTCAGAACGTTCAAACTTTTAAAACTTCGATCATATGGTCTCGGACATATGCAATTCGAAGTTTTAAAACTTCTATCAGCTGATGGGAAACCGTCATGATAGAGTAATATATCACACAGTTAAAATGGTCAGAATTTGGAGTAAGTTGAAATGTCTTGGGACAGATATAATTTCTTTCCAAGATATGAAATTGAGGAAGCATTGAAACTGGAGGGGGAGTCATTTCAAATAATGCATTGTAGTATAGTTAAAGGGGGAAAGGAATAGAAGGGTGGTGAAATTGATAAGGAAGATGTCTCTAGTGTCAGTCAAGGTAGTGAGGGAAGATCAGGAAGGAATATGGGTGATTTGGGGTCTAGTTATTATGGAGCAACAATGGAAAATAGGGGGTGATTTATGGTCCTAATGTTGATTCACCTGATTTCTTTCAAAATGATTATGTGCACTGGAAGCAGACTCTGCCAGGCTGTGGACAAGAATTTGTAGGGGGGTGGGGTTAATATGATAGAAGATTGGCAGAGAACTGGGATGTTTAGCTGCAAAAAAAAATGGTGAAGTGAGTGGGGTGCGAAAGGAATTGATGATAAAGGAGGAATGGGTAGATATTTGGTGGTGGAGACAACCAAAGGAAATAAATTTTACCTCTTCTCAGGATAGGGCTAAACAGCTAAGTAGACTGTATAGTTTCTTAACAAGGTGTGAGTAATTATGGCACACAGATGCAGTGCAAATGGGGGAGAGTTTTCTCTCTGATCATGTGTGTGTTAGTCTTGTGTTGAAGTTTCTGTGGGAGATGTTTCCTCTAAGGAGATAGAGATGATAATGAAAAAAATGCTTATGGAAAAGCCTATCTAGAATTAAACAACGACACTGCTTATTTCAAGATGTTGTGAAGTGAAATTCTAGGGAGTGGTCGAGTAGTTTACAATGGGGGATGTGGTGACAGTCCCTAAAATGTGCATTTAAAAGACATGTGATAGCCTTAGAAGGGCATTGAAGAAGACAAGAAAGGAGAGAAAACAGTAAGAGGAATCACACAGGGTTTGGCAAAAGAGTTAGATGCGATGGTATTAAAACTGAGAGGTTAGACAAAACCTTTCTTATGTTAAAGCTTCAGACATATATAGAATACTTATAAATTATTGCAGTGCAAAAAAAGGGTTGATCAGACTCCAAGAATTTTGATGGTGTAGAGGATTTAAGATGGCTAAATGGTTACTATACAAGGTAAAAGAAAGGCAGTGAAATACTGTTATATTATCAGTAATAGACAGAAAGGGCAATGTGGTGATGGATGGAGGGTGATCAGGCAGTATTTAAAAATTTCTTTAGAGAGATTTATAGGTCCCAGGGCAAATTTTTTTTTTTAAGTGGGAGGGAAAAGTCTTGACTATAGAGGAAAAGCTAGAGATGGATAAAGATATTTTAGCTGGGAAATGAAAGAAGCACTGCAATCTCATAAAGGATGGAAATCCACAGGGAGTGATGTATTTTCAGTAGAATTCTATAGGATGTTTCAAGAGGAATTATGTCAACTCCTGGTTATGGTTTTCAATGAGGCTGTTAGAGATGACAAATTGTCACTTTCTTTTACAGATGTGATAGAGGTTTTGCTTCCTAGAGTTAATTTTTGCAGGCATCTTCCAGAAAATCATAGGCCTTTAATTAATGTGAATGCTAAAGTACTGCTAGATTTGCAGATATATACCTTGGCTGCGACAGCTATGGTTTTCACTAGTGATGTATCAGGGGAGGTTGATGCTTATAATCCAGTTGGGGAAACTTTGCAAACCAATACTATGTTACTTAGTTTAGTAAAAGAGCTAAGAGGGCACAGAAACTCAGTGGTAGGGTTATGCAAAATGGGGCTGAGGGTCAACCCAGGAATACAGATACTTGGCAGAGTTGTATCATGGAAGAAATGCTATGGAAAAAGAATAAAGGAGATGGGAGAGCTGATGAAGGGAACAGAAGTATTTTTTTGGGTGTGAGGTCTAGGACATTTTTAGTGGTAAATTTGGATTGCCAGGGGAGCTTGGTTACAGTATGAGTGACTACAGCAGACAGTTAAGAGATGACTAAATTTAGTAATTTTGAAGGACATGGCAGGAGATCAAGGTGATGAGATAGGGTGGGCAGTGCAATTTGATAAAGGAGAACAACAGAAAAGGGTGACCTGTAGCCTGTCATATAAGATGCTAATAAAACACAAATGTGATAAATAAATGGAAAAACTAGGAAGACATGAAGTATAAAGTAAAAGGCAGTCAGACCACCAGACTGTATTCCACTTTTAATAAAACAATAAAACAATAAAACACATAAGCTCGTTTGGGTCTGAACCCTTCATCAGATAAAATACATTATAAAATCACAGATTTTAAATAGGAAACCACCAATGACACATCAGTATTGAACTCTCCTCCTCTATAAGGCTGGCTTCAATGGTATTAACCCATTCAAGCCTGTAGCTCTGTCAGCTGTGAGCTCTATAATCCATTTGGACTCTCTATACTCTGTATAATTGTTCACATCCCCTTCCATTGCACTAGTATTTGCTATCTGCAAAACCATAAAGTTAAAAACATGTCCTGAATTCTCCATCATATGCTGGTAGGGGGCATTGAGTAAGTTTCTTAGCCTTATATCCGATAAATGTTTCAGTACTCTCTGCTTTAGCATACAGTTCATCTTACCTACATAAAAAGATGACACTGAGCCACATAAACAACATTTTGCGTCCTGCAGTCTTCATATCCATTCATATAGTACGTCTTACCTGCACTGGGATGTGTAAAAGAGTTACTCTGTATAATATAAGGACAAGCCTTGTAGTTCCTACACCTAAAGGTTCCTTTACTGTGAATGATGTTCTTACATACCTTTTTTGTCTCTTGACAAAGTAAATCTTTTAAATTACTGCCTATTTTATCATCTGTTAATAAAATTTTCCAATTTCAACTAATGGCGTCACATATACCTCTTATGTCACTACTATATTTTAGCATCATACGTTGAGTATAGAGAGTCCAAATGGATTATAGTGCTCACAGCTGACAGAGCTCCTGGCTTGAATGGATTAATACCATTGAAGCCAGCCTTAAAGAGGAGGAGAGTTCAATAATGATGTGCAATTGGTTGTTTTCTATTTAAAATATGTGGTTTTGCAATGCATGTTATCTGATGAAGGGTTCAGACCCGAAAGCGCTTATGTGTTTTATTGTTTTATTGTTTTATTAAAAGTGGAATACAGACAGGTGGTATGACTGCTTTTTACTTTATACTTCATGTTTTGGGACATTTAGCCGGTAGACCTTTAGTGACGGACTCTTGATTTTACTTGTTTGTAAACTAGGAAGACAGGAAGAAGGCTAAGATTTCATGTAAAGATTGTACCAATTGTGTAAAAATGTCAAATAAACTGAAAGAGTTGCAGACGATGTGGGACCATCACATGCTGTGGCTACACACATAGCCGGCCTTAGGCATAGGCCAACTAGGCGGCCGCCTAGGGCGCTGCTCTAGTAGGGGCACTTTCCCAGTATTTATTTGGTGTAGGTAGACCAGGATGGGGGTACCAGGTGTTGTGGTGGGGGCACCATGGAGCCCTTTTGCCTAGGGCACCAGGTGATTTAAGACCTCATTATCTTTTAATAAAGGGCAGCAGACAGCTGTGATATGATGTTGGAGGTGTTGCAGGCCATTTTCATATGTTTTGATACTGCAGGGATGTGTGGCACCACTGGAATTAAGTTATTGAGGAATGGGTGAATATATTTGATAAGCAAGCCCTGGAAAGTTGGAAGATTTGCCTCATGGGTATAGGAAAGAAAAGGATGGTTTGACAACTTCTGAAGCTGCAATCATTTTAAAGCTGGGTGGTTAGGTAAGGAAATATGTAAAGGGGGGAGATTGTGAGAAGGAACAATATTGATAAGAACAATGACAGGACCGTTCATATAGAGCTGTGTGCATAGGAGTCTGGGTCAGTAAATGTAACATCATTATAAGATGTGCAAGATTCAGAGTGTAAAATATAAAATAGATTGTAAAATAACTGAACTGCTACAATGGTGTGGAATGAAAGCTTAAGATGTGGATAAAAAGGTTTAAAACTGTTTTCCTATATTTCCCTCAAAGTAGGTTATATTTGTATTTGAATGCATGTTTCTTATTTCTTTTTTTCTTTAAAATTAAATAAAGAGGATATGAAAAAATTGACAAACACAACACACACATACATGCAAATAATGGCCTTATAAAATAAAATCATCTTTTTAGAGTTCCACATTGTATAACAGTTGACACACAGCTATGTTGATGCCCATATGTAAAACATAGACAAGGCACTACATAACCGATGGCAAAAATTAAAAAATGTTTATCATATCCTAATTGGTTGAATAAATGAGCTAAGTGTCATTGTGCATAAGCATGCTGGTCTGAAATAAAGTACAGCTAATGCTTTTCTTCTAATTCCTTTGATGGCTCAGTGTACTGATCAAATTGTTTCTACTGTGTCAGTGCACTGGTTGGGGGGGTAATGAACTGGGGGTTGTATGTTATATCACAGTGTTAAGACTGCACTCTGATAATGTGTTGCATTTCCCAGGTAAGTGTATTTTATGACCCCTTTTTGTCTAACTGCTTCAATGGGTCCACCAGGTAATGTACTGGTTTAGAGAATATTAGTATCAAAGTCATGAGTTAATTTCCCTTGAGGCTTACTTTCTTTCTTATTTTTTTTTAAATTAGTCTACACGTCTGACATTGCCCCAATATGGGTGCTTTAGGTTCATTTTAGTCTGACTTCTTCAGAGGCTCCCACAGTTAGGGAAATGTGGATATACTGGCATGTAAACTGCACTGTTCAGCAAACTTTCCTGAGGGTTTCATGGTTTCCTTTTTTGAATGTTACTAACAATATAGTTCAAGTCCACTACTCACACTCTCATATTGTCAGACTGGTGCAGCTCAGTACAGCATAGTTACTTTAATGTAGCCCACATCTCCTGTCTAAGTTTCATTTTATTCAAAATTCAAGTATTGACCAACCACCCTCTCCAATGTATTTTGCTGACCTGCTTTGTTGGGCCAATCCCTTTGCACGTTTCAATCCATTTCTGAAGTCTCAGTTGCTATAGTAAAATCTCTACAACACCCTTAGCCATGTGTGATATTTTCCCTTATGTGGAACATTTATCTGCATATATATTGCTGTACATTAAATCAACATTGTCAACATCATTTTCTACTCTGTCCAAGCAATTCACAATGACTAACAGAGGTGCCTGTGCACATCAAATGTTTACTTTAGCTGATCTTACTGTAATCTGATTGTGAGGTACTCTAACATGACCTGCCCTCAGGTCTGTGCTGTGGCCTCAATTAAGAGCTTCCCATTGCACGCAATGGCCTGGCCACATGCATAGGTAATAAGCATTGGGGCTCATCATGCACATAATGTAAATAGGGTTAGCTTGGCTGTGATTGAAGGTGAGATATTTCTGAATTCACAGGTATGTCCTCAAAACAGGGCACAGCAGTCTTAGACAAATCACTTTCTTCATGCCAACATGAGTAAGCAAGCAATTACTGAGAAAACACAGGACCTCAGCTGACACAGCTGACATACCAACTATCTGCAAACTAAAATGAATCAAAAACAGCTTTACTACATGGTCGGTCTTTAATTTCGTCTTCTAATATTCAGCCATTGAATTTACTTTTTTTCCATCACTTCAGTCTATGGACATTCTAGATCATAATGTCATGTCAAGTTGCTTTTTATACACTTAAATCATGTCTTTGTATAAAGGAGCTGCAGTGTTCTTCCACACTGATTCCTTGTTCTTCTGCATTTTTTGATGTATTGTGTATGCTTATGTGAATTATGTCCCCATGCTTGCACAATATACCAGTGCTGTTGAATACAAGCAACAGAGAAAAGAAAATCTGCATCACTGTTTTTTTTTTTTTTTTAAGAGTTGTAATGGAGGAAAGAGAATCTAAATTGCTGTTTTATGAGGCAATAATCTGGATATTCTGAGAAGATTTATATAGTTGAGAAGTACGAGATTCTAGTGAGTTTTACTGTGGGACAGTGCAAAAATTTTCTTCTGTTTTGCACTTTCCCTCCATAGCATATTCCAATAAAAATGTTGATGAATGATACTTTAGCGGCCAGACTTTTTTCTGTTGGTATAGGGCTGTCCAATCAGCATGCTCATTTTTGAATAACAATGACCCATCTTTGTATAATGAATGATAACTATAGGAATCATTCAGAGGAGGTTAGAAAAGATTGGAAAGAGAGATTGGATAAGCACTTCACAAAAAAAAAAATAAAAAAAACAATGGGAGGATATATGTATAGCTCCCAAATATGCAATAAAGTCTAGAAGATTTTTGCTTGGAAGTGTTTGAATAGGTATTTTTATACCCCAAGCAGATTCCAAAGAATTTTTCCTCAGGTAGATTGCAAATGTCGGAAGTGTGATGTGGAAGAAATAGGTAATTGGGAACATATTTTTGGGAGTGTAATGTGTTGGCAGACTTTAAAATTTCCTTGCAGACTATTCTGTCAGAAACACTGGGTGAGCAATTTGGTGTAACTAAGGAATGATTTTTTGAGCTGTGATAAAGGATCTGAATTGCCTAAACACAGTAAGGCCTTGCTGAGTTTAATTCTGGTGGCTGCCAAAAAAACAGTTACTAGAAAATAGAATCAAAGTCTAAACTATGTTAGAAGTTGTGAATATAGTAAGAGAGATAAAAGAACTGGAAAAGGATCTTTAGAAAAGGGTAGGAGCAAATTACATAGAAAAAAATGGGAATTGTGGGGACAATACATGCAGAATAATGTTTTTGTGGAGGAATGAGATATAAGGAAAGACAGGAATTGAATGAGTTATGTACTGTTCAATTGACCATGACTGTACAGAAGATTATATGTGATGTATAATATTTCCAAATCGAAATATCTCAGTATGGTTTGTTTTTATTTATTTAAATATCTATATCTATACAAATCTATATAAATATCTATATATATCCTAGTAAACAATTCTATCTCTGAACAGTATGTACCTTACCTCTGGAACATATCCCATGTCATACCTCTACACAAAAGAAGGCACCTTCACTGACCTTTCCAACTCCAGACCCATAGCCATTCTCTCACCACTCGCCAAAATTTTAGAAAAATGTATACATAAACAGACACTAGACTACTTCCTTAAGAACAACCTATTATCTAATACTCAACATGGCTTTCACCTAAAACATAGTACTAACACACTTCTTATAAGTTTCACCAATACCATAAATCTCCTCAAAAACAAAAGCCAACTTGTCTCTGTCATCTTCCTTGATATGTCAAAAGCCTTTGACACTGTATCACATCAAATATTTCTTAATAAACTTGCCTCTTTCAATTTCAGCCCTAATTCCCTATGCTGGTTTCATTGTTATCTCTCTAACCATAAACAAGCCACCTTATGGGATAATAAACTCTCTCTCTCGCCTACTTCCCATTATAGTCGGCGTCCATCAAGGTTCCATCCTTGGCCCTCTACTTTTCATTATTTTTACCAATGATCTTTGTTCCGCCACCAAACCTGCCTCAATCATACAATACGCTGATGATGCTTCCCTCATCTGCTCAGCTTCCACTATGAATGAACTCCAAGAAAAAACTCAGGCTGCCCTCCAAAGCATTGGAAACTACTTGCAGTATCAGACTACCAACTCATATTAAAACCTAAGAAAACCAAGCTTATGGTCTTTAGTGATACTTCTGTAAAAAATATTCAATCACCTCTCTCTCTATCTTTTCCTCCAATGGTACTAAAATAGAACTCAATGAACATACAAAACATCTCAGTGTTACTCTTGGCAATGGCCTGAAGTTTGATAAACACGCAGCATTAATGATTAAAAAAGTCCATGTAAAACTAGGTGCTCTTTACAGGGCTAAACCCTATCTCACCAATCATGCAGACTTTCAACAGCTAGGACACACGTTCAATCTACCCTTCTTTACTACTTCCAAATATTCACCAACCTCCGTAAATCAGATTTGAATACTCTTGAAGCTTGCTATAATAAAATAGAGAAATTCTCCTCCAACCAGTCTCAAAGATCATATCACTTCACTGCCCTTCAGCATCTGAACTGGATCGAACTCCCTAACTTACTATCTCTCAAACAACCAATAGTTGCCCACTCAGTTATCTATAAACCAGACTTCTGTCCAGATCTGTCAGACTTGTGCAACCCTACACTAATCTCAGTTCACTTAGGTCAGCAGATAAAATACTGCTCAAATTTATCAAAACTCATAACTTATTCAGTGACTCGTTATACAGCCACGCAATAGCCAAATCCTGGAATTCTCTTTACAAGCATATTCTACCCATACCAGATACTTAGAACTTCAAAGGGGTTCTAAAAGAATATTTCTCAAATTATTGGCTGTGCTCCTCTACATCCTCTGGCTAAGGTATTCCTACCCTCCTTCATTGTTTGCTAACTCATTTCTTTCTCTCAGTCTATTGCTATATTGACAATTCTGCCTTATTTTATATACAAAACAAAAATCTTTTCTGACTCTTTATATGATGTTCTTTATTTATTTATTTTTATTTATTTAAATTTGTTGACCGGGAGTGTCCGACTGGACGTGGGTCCATTTTCAGTGGAGGCCCGGGGAGAAAAGCTCCACAGTAAAATAAACAGACAGTAGTTACATTGGATTACATAGCGATTAACAATTTAACATATAAATTACTTACAACATATTTACAGATGAAGAACATAGTACATCAGTAGACAACTAGAATCTTTATCTGTGAAGTACATAACAGGCTTTAACAAATGTAACAATGAGAAGTTCCTGCTGTATAATAAGTACTAGGCTTATGAGCATCTGAGTTTGCTATCATCAAGGTAGTTAGTGGAGGTGAAAGAAAGGTAGTAGTTGGATGGGGTGGATGATATTAGAGTGGGAGTTGCAAGGGCATAGCCAGCATGTTTTTAGGTGCACTAAGTTTTGAAGTTGGTGCATGATGGTATGGAGGTAGTTGTGGGTGGGAGTGAGTTCCATAATTTGGCTATGGCGCAAGAGAATAGTGCTTCACCAGCAGAGTTATTGGCTTTAGTGATCTGCAAGTGATTTTTGTTGCTGGATCTTAGTGGTCTGGTGGTGCGATAGGGTTGGAGTAGATTCTGGAGGGATGGGACATTTAGTGGATGGTTTACTAGTTTGTGGGCGAGTGAGAGTTGATACCACTGAAGGAGTTGAGGGAGTTCAAGCCAGCCCAGTTCAGCAAGTGAGAGACAGTGGTGACTATGGTAGGATGCCCCTGTGGCGAATTTGGCGATTTTGTTGTAGCAGGTCTCTAGCTTGTTTAGATCACATTGCCTTAGGTTGGTATATACTGGAGAGGCATAAAGTAGGGTGGAGATAAGGTGGGAATTTGCTATTGAAATCTTTGCTGCTTTGGTGAGAAATTATTTATTTCTGTATAACGCTCCTAGTTTTTTGTGGACTTTTTTATGGTCATGGATATGTGAATGTCAAATTTTAGTTTATTGTCTATTTCCACTCCTGGCAATTTGGTGTGTTCAGTTGGGTATATAGTGGTGTTGTCTTTTGCTGTGATGTTAAAGTGAGGGTTGTTTTGAGTATGTTTGGTGGGTTGGAAGATGAGTAGTTTAGTTTTGTTTGGGTTGAGTATTAATTGGGCATCGGATAACCATGTTTCAATAGAGGAAAAGGCTTCCTGTGTGACTTTTTGCAGTTTGGGTAGGGACTGGGCTGAGCAGATGATGGTTGAGTCATCTGCGTATTGGATGAGTGTGCCATGTTTGGTGGCAGAGGCTAGATTATTGGTGTAAACAGAGAAAAGTAGGGGTCCAAGGATGGATCCTTGGGGAACCCCTATGGAGACAGGTAGTTGGGGAGATATGTCATTCTGCCATAAAATGGATTGTTGGCGGTCAGACAGGTAACTCTGAAACCAGTTGGTGACTGATTGTGAGAAGGATAGGTTATTGAGGACAGAGATAAGTTGTTTGTGTAGGACCATGTCAAATGCTTTAGATAGGTCTAGGAAAGTAGCAGAGGAGAGATAGCTATTGTTTTTATGCTGAAGGATAGTGTTAGTAAAGGAGAGTAAGGCAGTGGTGGTGCTATGGTTTGGTCGGAAACCATGCTGAGTACTGGAAAGGAGGTTGTTAGTAAGGAGGTAGTGTGAGACCTGAGAGTGTTCTATATTACGTTATGTTCTATACTTTTATATTCTGTTATAATCTGATTTTACCTTGTGTATGTATTCATGTATATATTTTATCTCTGTTTAATTGCATGACATTTTAAAATTCTGTTTTGTCTTGCTTGTACTGCTGCTTTATCTTATTGTACTGTATTTTGTATTTTTGTAATGTTTGTAACTTTTTCTAATTTGTTGGAGCTTTTCTTTCCAGGTCTCCACTGAAAATGGGCCATTGGCCCAGTCAGATACCACCCGATAATCAAATGTAATAAATAAATAAATAAATAAATGTACGATTGCCTATGTCATAAGTGATAATTCAATAAAGATGTTTTTTGGTAAAAACACATTAATAGTGGCAACTTTTATTCTTGTGTGTTTTGTATTACACTGTATACATAACATAGATAGCAGGGAGTTTTTATTTCTGATTTAAAACTTTGTATTTTTTTGTGACAATTCTTTTATTAGGATTTTCTGGTTAATTTTATTTAAATTCTCTGTTAACTTACATTCAACATTTTGTATAATCTTTGTTATACTTTAACATGGTGAATGCTATTCTTTTATATTTTGTGCATTTCATGTTATAAAAGGGTTTGTTTATTACAAATCTTCAGTGCACCTAATTTTGTGATTGTCACAGTAACAAGTTTTACATATCTATTTATCAGTCTATCTATCTATCTATCTATATATCTATCTATCTATATCTATCTATCTATCTATCTGTCTGACTGCCTATATTAGGATGAAAACATCTTCAATAAAAGTTAATTAAAAAAAATAAAACAGCACTAGACAATATTCCATAAGACTTGTGTCAGAGTTGTGGAGGCTTCTCACTGAAGTGGAATGCTTCCCTGAGACATATACAGTGACATATAGGTGAGTGAGTGAGTGAGTGAGTGAGTGAGTGAGTGAGTGAGTGAGTGAGTGAGTGAGTGAGTGAGTGAGTGTGGAGTAAAGGGGCTTACGTAGAATGACAGTTCAGTAAATGCTACTCTTGATAGGCTCTGCCCAGGAGAGGTGGAGGAGTGAGAAGTTACGGAAGGTAGAGTGGGCAGGTGGTGGAGGGGGAAGATATAAAAAGAGAAGGTATAAGGTCAAGAGTTGCAGGATCAGGATAGACAGGAAGTGAGGTAGTTAAGGAAAGGGGGATTATATTTAAGTGTTTGATGAACAGGGGAATTGTCTCACTAATGGAACTGTTTGAAGCTCAAAAGTGGCACTGATCACGAGTGACAAGACAGTGTGGGCTATCATGCAGGTACCTGAATTTAGTGGGCTAATGTTAACACTGGTTTGCATTTTATTCCATGAGAAGGCATTTTGTTGTTATTATTGAAAAAAGCGGAAAGAACTAGTGGGCTGAAATAATTTATACAGTAGGGTGTTAGGTAAGGAAGGATGGAGGGAACTGTCAAGAGCAGGTTAAAGCAGGGATGCATGGGTAATAGATCAGCTCCCAAGTTGGTGAACAATGTGATGTTAAGTTGACAGAGTGCACAAGCTTAGCTTGTGTCCTCAGTTCTTAGGCTCTCAACAGTTAGACAGCATCCCAGCAATGCTCTGGTAAGCCAGCATGAGGGTTGTGCAGTAATTGGCTGTTGGTGGCAGGTCTGTCTTTGCTGGTTGGTGATGCTTGATCGGCATACTTTCTAGCTGTAGAATTGGGGGTCAGATTTTGTCATCAATCTGTTGGCCAAATACTATTCCCCAGGAAGTAAACTGAGTGGAGCTGAGGAGGATATACTTCTTGATGGTAGTTGGTAGTCAGGGTCAGTGGCAATTTGATGATCTGTGACTCAATTGACTAGCATGGGTCTGTGAATACAAGTTTTATTATAGCAAACCTACCATTACCTTAAAAATATTAAGTAAAAATAATGAAACTGGACAGTCACACAAGTCAAGCTTGTTGCACAGTTTAGTAAGATAAAAAAAAAAACATCACAACACATGAGAATTAATTTTGAGAGAACAGGGAGTTGCCCTCTCTGGTATGTGTCATATCTCTCAACTGTTTGACAGTTGGCAGAAGGTCCTAACATTTTCTTGTATTTTGTCCTGTCTTTTATAAATAATTTTGGTATTCTGGTTTTCAGTGAGGTTTACGCTTTATCAATAATTCCACACATTGGAGTTTCATGCTTCTTATTGTAACAAAAATACACATTGATACAAGTCTCGTTGTTCTGAATAAGTAATATTTAAAATTACCCCTGATTTTGGGCTTTGTCCCATATTGTTTGGTTTTGTCCAGAATTCTAGTGTAAAGCTATATTATATAGATTTGTTGTGGGTTATCTTATTATGAGCTACATTAAAAAAAAGAAAAAAGAAACAAATTGACGGTTTCATAGAATACTTTGGGACGTGCAGGTTTTTTGTCAGTATAGTTTGCAAGAAGGCAGTCGTGTCAGCAATGACCACAGGATGGAGTTCCTTGCAAATTCCTCTGAGGCTGCTGAATGCATGCAATAAAACTTGAGGTTTATTTATTGGTTTATATGAATTTGTCTAGTATGTAATAAATGTGTAGCCCTTTGTCCTTCCATTATGTTAGCTCTGTCCTTGTTTTCTTGAGATAGTGATGGTTACTATGGAGGAGGTTTTGAAGGGGGTGATCAATGAGGCTGGTTAGCACTTTGTTGAGAACCAGAGATTCTTAGAGTAGAGCGAATAACTCTCACTGCGTCTGATTCAGGGTCAACCCTGTCCTTACTCAGAATTATGTTTTCTCCATCCAAATTCCTTATAATCCTGCAATTATGGAAAATAAGGGGGTGAATAAAATCCTTAAATAAGGATAACTGGTACAGTTAAAGACTTAATTTACTTTAGAAAATGCATTTTAATTCAAGTCTTATTCTGGCAACTTCTCACATTATTATTGCTAGTATTTTGTGGAAAACTCTGGTGACCATGTATGGAAGCGCTATCTTTATGATTTATCTCCACTTGTCTAGATGCTTTGCCACCCATTTGTAATATGAAAGTTGATACAGTAGCTGACTTTTTTACTGTACCCTTTCTTCCTTGAAATTTGTGGATTCACTAGATTAAAATCAGACATCATTAGTTTGCTATTTTTTTTTCTTTTAGCTTATGTAAAATATTATTGTCTTGCACAGTGGGTACAAGGTATCTTAAGATGGGTGACATCTCACACACACACATACAGACACACACACACACACACACACACACACACACACACACACACACACACACACACGCACACACGCACACACGCACACACACACGCGTGCGCGCACACACACTAACAGCTAAACCATCAGAGGATTTATAGATTTACATTAAGCTATTGTCATTCTCTCCTCCCTTGTTCAGGCTATGTTGCAGGACACTGCTTTTCTTAAATAATCCATCATTAAGCAGTATGATTGACTACAAATTCTTACTGTCGCATTAAGTATCCAGCAGCAAGAAGTGGGACAGCTGACAGATCTTATGAGAGCTCATACCTTGCAAATCTTGAATCTACAACCAAAGATCTATTATCTAGAGTTAAATCTTGACAATCTCAAAAACAAAAGTGCATATAACATTCTTTGTATCATAGTGATTCCTGAAGCCAAATAAAGCAATAATCGGGAGGAGCTGATCAGAAAAGAGCTGTCCAAAACATCCAAACTCTCTCAGTCAGTGACTTAACATGTAAATAGAGTGGTGTCGAGGGTGCACCCTAACAACCTCCCAAGATATTTTACAGTTAGATTCATTGACTACAATGACAGTGGGGTTGTGTTAAGAAGAGAATGAGACCTGGGAAGTGTCAGTCCCTAGCTGGGGCAGAGGTTTGTCTTGCCCTGGTTTCATTCTTGAGAAAGTTAAATGACATAGGAAATCAATGCCAGCTCTGCTTCCTGACTACATTAAGTGTAAACAGGGATGGCAGGCAAACATCCTTTAAAAATCCATTTGATGCCAGCAAGTTTTTAGATACCCTCATGGTACAGAGAACAGCCAATTGTACTTGGAGCAAATCAATGTGGGATGAATATTTCACAAGGTAGAAGGGATAAATGGAGAGCTGATTAGGGCCCTTCTATTTTATTATTCAAATTTCTAACAAAGAGAGAAAGCTGAGTCTTGCCTCATTCCAAAACTGCAGACCTTCCCACAGCTTTAAAGATGTACGCCAGCATCAAAACAACACCAACAATATCTAATCACAACAGGTTTGGTTCCCTCCAATTATGTATAACCAGATTGATGAGGGTATCCAGTTAGTCACACATGATCCATCCAAGGAAGATGTGGAGACTCTTGCAGGGATAACAATGGACATACACTCAGATAAGATGAAAGTAATATCAAAGGAGCCTGAACCTGCCTGACTATATTTCTTCAGCATATACTGCTCTATCAGACTTCACTTCAGGCCATTGACAGGCAGACAACAATGGCAAGATGAGCTTGTAGGGGCTCAGTGCTATATAATGACACTGTGTGATTATCAATCTAGTTGTAGCAATTAATAATATGCAGTGTACAATCTATTGTCTGAAACTTTTTTTTCTTGCACAACAGCCATTGTGACTGTATTAGTTTAATAACACAATAAATGTAGCTGTTTAGCAAAACATTGTAAGGGATGGATTAGCTCTTTGGGCACTCATCAGGTACAAGGGACAGATTGCCTTTCTCTCCAAGTCTTCCTGGGTCTCTCCTCAGATAATGTGTTACTGGTTGGTTATAACTTTTACTTATAGTCTTTAGTTATCTTATAACTTTTCTGTATTCTAGTTAATTCCTTTTATCTCTTTACTTTGGTGAATTTCTGTAGGCTGATTTATTTACGTGCACAAGCTCACCAACAATACTATACCCAGAAGCAGAGGAAAAGAAGCAAGGGTATGCTAAGTGAATATCCTACATCTTGCAACATTCATTGTTTTATCTAGGTTTTATCAAGGGTATTTCCTCATGGCATAATATGTTTCACAATTTCTAAACAGGAAGTCCCACAGATAATCTATTTGCAGGTAACTAAACTGAAAAGTTCAGCTGTCAAGAAGATACTTAAAAATGGAAGGGGAGAAGTGAAGCAAGTTGCACTCATTTGGCCAAGTGAGGTGTTCTTCCACTCATTTACCACTCATTGCACTGGTTCTTGACAACCAAATGTATGGATGACAAGAGCAGGTGACTAGTAATTAAGGTACCTACATATAGGGGCCTTATTGTATTAACTAACTTGTACGATTCAAACACAGACTTGGAGGAATCCATTCAGTTGTTTGCTAAAGAGACTGATATAATGTACAGATGCTGCACTGCATTAATTGCTGTTGGGGATTTCAATATAACTTTGAACCCTGCCTGGGACAGAATTCCACTGGGTAGATCTAGTCTTCTGCAACTAACTCAAGCAGTCTCCAACTTCATAAAGGGCCTGGCCCTAATGGATGCATGGAGAGCTACACACCCAGGAAAATTGTATTACAAATATCTAGCATCAATACCAGGCAGTGCTAGCAGGTAGATTATATTTTCATAAACATGACATGTATAATGAGGGGAATTTATTGTGAATACCATCCTATGTCTCTCAGACCACAGTCTGGTTATTATGGAGATGGAAGGTCTAAGACACCTTAGCCAATGCAGACACTGGAAGTGTGAACCTTTACTACTGAAGGTGCAGAAGGCCATGGAGTTGCTGGAAGTTTATGTTATGAACTATTTTATTGGAGCTTATGCTTCTAGGACTAATCAAAGTCAGTACTGTTAGGATTAAAAATTATTTATATGTATATCATTTCAACAAATGTGCAAACAAAGGGAGGGACACAAATGCAGGGCATTAGAGTGTCTGGAAAATTAATTGGGAGTGAAGGAATAAATTTACAAGTGGGGAGAAGAGACCTGATCTGACCCAAATATAAGAAAGGAAAATTCTGCTCTTAAAAATGAGTACAAATCCATCTGACTGTCTGACAAAGCAGAAATGTAGGAAAGACTGAAACACAGGCATGGAAAAAGGGAATATCATGTCCAAAATCACTTGTTTAGAGATTAAAGGAAAGAAGAAGAGAATGTTTTGTCCTAGCAATAAATGACAACACATACACCCCGCATCAGAGCATTTACAGGATGAAGGGCATAATGGCCAAAGAATACAAATCTCTGTGCAAAGCTAGGGTGCAAGTTAGTAGGGAACAAAGGCAGGATTTCTTGACAATATCCTTCTTCTCGGTTATCTTATGAGGATGCAGCACTCTTAATGACCCTATTAACCAGTATGTGGCTTATAGTTATCATAACAGCTTTCAAAAGGAAAGGCCATAGAGCTAGATGGAATTCGGGGAGAATTCTATGCTGTCTATTCACAAATCCTACTTAAGGAGCTGCTGGAACTATCTCAAAATGTAGAGGTCTCCTGCGGCTTCCCTTGTTCATCTAATCTAGCCTCTTTTGTCTTTTTACCCAAGTCAGGCCAGGATTTGCAATCTCCCTTAGGGACTCTTGCCATATCCCTCGTACAGGCAGAGCTTAAAATCTTTGCAAAGATTCTTGACAACCATTTGGAAAAACATATTCCCAAACCACATCACACTTCACAGCAGGGGGCTATTAAAAGGGAGACAGAAGAAACAGATCTGATTTGCCTATGAATCAATATCACTCAATTTAGTAGGACCCAAATTACCCTTATGGGAGTGCATTTCTTAGACTTCAAGTAAGCCTTCAATTCTTTGGAATGGGACTATTTATGGTAAGCTATATTCATATGTTATGAGACTGTGCTAAAAGCAAACAGGTAGGGGACAGGGTATAGGATACATAATTGTGGGCCCTTTGGATTTGTTTACCTCTCAGACTCTGTTTTCTGGTTATTGCAGGATGCAGTGTAAATATGCAGTCTTACTTAGATACAGCACAAATGGGTGAGGACAGTTATACCCACAACCTTGGCTATTATTTTCTGATAATGGAAATCATACTGAGAAAATATTATGTTACATTTTGTAACCTATGAGCAAAAAATATGCATTGTTACAAAGCAAACCCAATGTTCAGGAACTGAGACACTCAGACTACTGGCCTGCTTTTCTTGTCAGCCTTAACAGTTATGGGAAAATAAAAGGACACGAGGGAAAATAAAGGAAAAACAAAATACAACATTAAGGAATTACATACATATTTTCCTTAAACAAAAAAAAGGTGGCCCTAATTATTTCTGATTTTGTTCCTGGTTCTGGAGGAAAGAGCTTAAGAGCTATGACTAACAGGAGGTGAGCTCAATAGTCCAGTTGTGGGCAGTTTTGGAGCTATTGTTAAAGGTCTATGGGGGTAGAGGACTAAGTCTACAGATGAAATAGTTGTTGACCCAGTGTATAGGGTTTGAGTCTCACAGCTTGCAGCTGCATACTGGATGCCTGGATTTAGACATATACCAGGTAGTGCCTTAGAGTATTGGGGAATTTAGGTGAGGCTCCCTAAGGGTATCTGGGTCTACTATTATTGCGGATATGTGGTTTTACATAACTATGGTGAGCTGACTCCTTTAGGGCATTCAGAGCTTTCATGCTGAGTTATAGGTTGTGTTATTTGTTAATGGCCTGACAGTTTGTATAAGCCAAGTAAGATAGTTAAGGTAAAAAATAGTTAAAGAAGTAATACATTTGGTAATATTGGATTTTATAAAGAAGAATGTCTTATCTAGTAAAGTTATGGGCAGTGGGTAGGTGAGGATTTTGGGCCTGTGGCCACTCTTCTCCCACTTGGGTATGAGTGGGAGTAGTGTGCTGGCTAGATTTGTAGGCTTGAGGCTCTAAGGGAGTTTTGGGAAAAGATGAGGCCATAGGGTGTCAAAGGTTATCACTAAATTGCATGTTTTTCTCTTTTAGAATAGCAAGTGTCCAGGAACTGAGACAAAGATAGGAAGACGTCATGTCTCAGATGGAGACTTTCTTTCAGAACACAGTAGGCAGTCACAGCCAGATGCAGAGGCCAATGATGAGGCAACAGTGATAGAAAAAAGGCAGCAGAAGACTGTTGTGGAGCACCCAGCTGCATTGGCAAATAACAGTCATGGAAACAGAGGTGAGAAGAAGAATTCTGGAATCAGTGACATCCTGATGTTCAATTCCCAGCTGATTGCAGACAATGCGATTGTTTTTGATAAACTGAGGGAAGTAGACCAAGATCAGTCACTTAATGAATATTTAATAGTGTTTCTGCAAGGTTTTAGCCCAGAAAGCTGCATTAGACTTCAGGAGATGTTGAAAACATCAAAACAGGTACAGGAGACAAAGAGTACTGTAGCGTTTACTGCACTGGACCTAGAGGGAGGCCGGCAAACCCAGGGTCTGTTGCAGGGAAGAGTTTCCTCCGTTGCTGATGGGGGTGTATTTTTGTCCCAGTGACTCAGAGAAGTTGGGACAGGAAGTGCAGATGTTAGACTTGCAGTGAGTTAAACCATTCCATGCTGTGGGTTCATGTTTAGTTATAATGCTGCACATACCTCTGGCAGAGAAGAAAAAGATTTAGCAGGAGGAATTTGTCAAGCTGCTTAACATAATAGATTTAGATGCTGTATAAATTATAGTAGAGGCAGAAATCCCAGGGTTGGGAGGTGTGACTGTAGCATTAATGGCTTTAAGTAAGAGGAGACTAAATAGGTTTAGGTTGAGGGTATGATAAGATTGGATGCTGGGCTTCTTCTGTCTGATTCCATTCATTGTGGAAAAGGATCCAAAACCAGGATTGCTATTGTTGGCTTACTTCTTGATGATAAAGTAGGCACAGCAACTGGGAGCGTTTATGCATGGTTGTGCTATGACCAGCATTTAGGAACTTAAAGGGAGTCAATAAGTTTCTGTGTGGGGAGAAAAAGGCACAGCGGGACTTGGTTAGGTACAATATTTGATAGTACAAGGGTGCAGTCCAGAGTTATTGTTGAAGAAGAAGAGGCCAGGACTAAGGCATGATGCGTGTTAAATGTAGGGAGGTATACATGGCACGTGTGCAGATTTGCCCATGTCTGCTCACATTGCAGAGGCCTTATGGCGCTGTGAGGTGCTAGCATCAAAAAGGGATAGGGGGCCTGGTGTCACCCTTGCCTCAGGATTAAAGTAGACATTTTGCTTGTACTCCTGGCAGAATATCTCACCAAGAAAGCAGTGCAGGAGTTGATGTTAGGGTCTTTGACAGGTTTTTCAATAAAGTCTGCAGTTTCCTGCTAGTGGCACAAAAGAAAAAGGCATCTAAGGAAGGAATGCTCTGTTTTATCATGCTGTGCAGAGAGTTGAAGGTGCTCTTAGCATCAAAAAAGCAGGAGGGACAAGACATTTTTGGGTTTGGAGATGGATGCAAGCTACTTTTTTCTCCTTCCTTAGTACAAGTTGTTCAAGCTGAGGGACAAGATGACAGTCTTCTTGAAAATTGCTAAGGCTGATGAGAGGGATATTATGGAGCTATTGGAATTGTTGGATTTTTCATGTAAAACAGTAGGGCCTGGGTGGACTTTCAACAGGCTATTTGTTAACCTGCTTTGGGGTGTTAGGTGTAAACATCATAGAGTAAGGGTATCACGATTGATTAAGGAATATTTTGATATGTGGTGTTTAAATACAATTCACTTAAATTTTGATATGTGGTGTTTAAATAAAATTCACTTAAATTTGGAGAAAGATTTCAACATAAAAAACATTATAATCCTAATGAAGATCTGATAATAATAAATGAAAGATGCATAATCAATGTCAAGCTGAACTCTTGTAATAATGTATGACCATAAAGCATTGGTCTAGATTCTCAAACTTTTAAAGTACAGGAAAACTATATACAATTTTTACAAAAAAACAGAAATATTATTTATGGCTAGATAACCAAAACGTAATCCCTCTCCACCCTTTGAGCCACAGCTATGTTTTAAGCTCCTTAAATAACCCAACAAAAAAATGGTATCTTTAGGCAGTAAAAGGATTAATTTCCCTCTCCAAATAATCTGCATTGAGGAAATCAAAACAAAATCAGTTGCATGAACATCAGGTGACCACCAGTGATTATATTCTCCAAAAAAGAAGAGGAAGATAGTAAGTCCTACTTAAATCAGTCCAAATGGTGGTGTCCTAAGGTCACAAGAGCTGGTGCTTTCACTTTCAGTGAGTTGGTAACCAGTCTTGGGACAAAAGCTGTCAGAATCAGGATTACAATGTTTATTGGCATTACCTATCAACCAAACATGAGAAATCCTTCAACGAATAACTAAACACTCCTGAATAGATCCCAGATAGTTCCCCCGTAAGGCAAGGCTGCTTTACTTGAGATCTGTCAGTATATCATCCTGAAGAAAGTACATAGCCATGACAGAGTTGTAAACCACTATTCTAGTAGCTGAAAGATAATTAACACAATTCTCCACTCTGATAGTTTAGTTTGAAAATACTTAAATTCTGTGAATACATCCCTTACCATTGCATTTTAATGGTGCATCATTTTTCTCAAGGATAAGATGCCATCTGATGACGAGCCATTGCATGTAGATGCAAACGAGACCTTAGGCATGGGGCTTATTTTAGAAGAAAATGGTTTGCAATGCCTTGGAATGGTGATTGTCCATTTGAAAGTAGGAGGGCTATTGTCCTGCTGGAACTGATTCTCATTTGGTCAGCCACTATTGTGTGGCAAGTAGAGGTGGGAAACAGGATGTTTGTTTTCCATTCAGATGAAGTTGCAGTGGTAGAGGTACTCTTGGGAAAATCAGCCAAGTAAGAGTTATGCAAGTTGTGTTGAGAAAGCTGGTGCTGTATTGGCATAGGTTTAATTTGCCATATTCTGATAAACATGTCCTTGGTAGGCAGAATATGTGACACAAGGTTTGGACTTTTGTTGCATGGGTGGAAGAGCATCCAGCTTCCTGCCAAAGAAGATGTGGACCATTGGCAATCTTTAGTGGGTTGGTTAGTGAACAATCTTGGTCGATGATGCCGATATGAATGTATAGCTCAACAGTACTTATATCTTTTATGGAGGGCATCCACTCACTTCTTCAAGGGATGTTACCTCCAAATGGCCCTGCCTCTCCTCCTGGAGCATGAATGTGGGTCTCCCCAGTTACAACTAGAGAGATCACACTGTCCAGTTTGCCCCAAACCACACATGGGCATTTCCTGCACCTATAGGAGAGGTGAGTAGGATATACCCCTTTGGTCTGCTTCCTCCCTGCCTGGAGCCTTCAGTAATAGGTCCTCTAATCAAACCCCAGTCATCTGGGTTACAGTAAGGGCTGCAACCATCTTCTTTGCAGTATCATGCCTGTTTGGTTATACATTATGTTCCAAATTATTCTGTCTCTTACTAAGGAGTCATACAACTCACCAAATTCATTGTCTAGGCCTTTATTTGTCAACACAGTAATGTAAGCATCAGTACTGACTGTAAGACCTTGTACCCTTGCAAAGAACTGATGCACAATAAATGGTTCTTTTTAAGCCCACAGAAGTTATTGAGCTTATTTCTAATTGCTACCTACTACATCTTTCTCTATTCATGGAAAGTTAAAAGTATTAAACACTTTTAAGTCTTCTTTTCCAGACACATACAAAATGTGCTGCACTCTTACTTTTTAGGCTTCTTTGCTAACCACTTGCAATGTGCAATAACAGATTTCTGCATTCAGCTAAGCTGTCTTGTAAGTAAATAGTTCCTAATGCCTGCATTTGGAGTACTTTCCCATTGTATGTAATTTTTCTCTTTTGGCTTTTCCCGCTTAGGGGTCGCCACAGCAGATCACCTGTCTGCTCATGATTGGCAGTGGAGTTTTACAGTGTCAAGTTGCCACCCAACCTTCCATGGAAGGCACACACATGCACACAGTCATGCCTAGGGCCAATTTAGAGTGTCCAATTCACTTACAGCATGTATTTGTGATGTAGGAGGAAACTGGAGCACCTGAAGGAAACCCACGCAAATACAGGGAGGACATGCAGACTCCACACAGAAAGCACCCCAGCCAAGGATCGAACCGGAGAACCTCTTGCTGTGAGGCGGCAATGCTAACATATATATATATATATATATATATATATATATATATATATATATATACAGGAGATGTCACCTGAAGCAGACCTCTCACATACAAGCACTTACAATAACAATTAGGTTGTCAGTAACAAACACACTACATCGACCATTCAGCATGCACCTGACAGACCAATTTATGTTGTGGTGCTAAAAAGCAATCTTCCTAAACCACAAAGATCTTCTGTTCACTTGCTCTGTATCAATTATCTTCAGCAAACCCAAAAGCACTCTACTGAAGCAACACTCACATCACACATACAGCAATAACCCCGAACCTTAACTACAAAGCCCATAATATACACCAACACATTATGCAATACCCTAGTCATAAAATACTCCATTGTGAGCCCCATTCACCAGGATGAACAAGGAGAAAATCACAGTCAGTTGCCTAACAGGGTGAGGATCCACCAAGTAACTCACACATTCAGGTCACTGAACCACAAGCACCAGTATGTCTCAGGCATAGCCCATGTGGAAGTAAATGACCTAAAAAGTACTTGCCTGGAGTATATGAAGAGAGACATTAGGAGAGATCTTAGAAGATGTGATCCAGGCTGGTATGTGCCTAGCACTGAGCACTATTCTACATTCATCGAGTTTGATGCAACAATACAATCAGAAGATGATTGACTTTAATAACTGGCCTAGCTTCTGGTGTCATTCCAAGAGTATCTGTATTTTTCACATGTACATCGAAATATGTAGTTTACCTAGTGGAATGTCTGTCCTGTGAGGCATTCTATGTAGGAAAAACTAACAGAGAATTTAAAAAAGCGTATGCACTAACATCATTATGCAGTTAAAATTAAGAATACAGACAACACTATAGCAAAACATTCTGTAAAATGTAAGCAATTCAAGAAGTTTTTGTTTATTGTTATAGATCATGTGCCTAATGATTTCAATGGTGACAAAGAGGGAGGACTGGAATATAGGGAACTTAAATTGCAAGTGTTGTTGAATGCATACAGCACCGGGTTTAAATAACAGTGCAAATTATAAAGTAGTTCTTAACAGAAATCATCATTTATAAATGTAAATAAGAACAAGTTCTAAATTTAATATTTTAAATTCTTTGTTATTTCAGAATTATTTGTACTGGTTAAGTGGTACATAGATAGAATTCAGTTATTTTATGAAAGTACAACATTATATTCATATTTCTCATTATTATTAACTTGTATTCTCAGGTTAAATTACTACCCTTGTGACATTGGTTCAACAATTAATAGTGATTGTATATAATTGTATGTGCTTTGTTAATTTGTAAGAGTCAGAAGAAGACTATTAAAGTCAAAAGTGCTCAATCACAAAAGTTCTTGTGTGCTTCATTGCTCTTCTTTGTAATGGCTTGATTTGTTTTATTATTACTTTATTGTGCAACCCAAGAAAGACCATTTGTTTTATTTTTAATAGATACATAGAGACAAATCAGCCTACCAGAAACAAGCCCAGAATAAACTCAAAAAACAGACTACCCTGGTGGATCCAAACATTAATTGACACAATAAAAGGAAAAAAAAAATCATAGCTAAACTTAATAAGTTCAATGCCCAGTTGTTGTGTCTTTTGGCTTTTTCCGGTTAGGGGTAGCCACAGCAGAACTCCGGTCCACTAATGATTGGCAGTAGATTTTTTATGTGCCGAGTTGCCAGCTCTGACACACAACCCTCAACAAAGGTACACCTATTCACGCATGTCTCCACACAGAAGACCCTCTAGCTGAGAATTGAACAGGACAACGTCGTACTGAGAGGCGACAACACTACCGCAGCACCACCACCGCAGTAAGATTAAAAAAAAAAAAACTCTGTCATCAGGCTAAGCAAACATCTAAGTAGGCAAATTACATGTAATAAAGCCAGTTTTCAGGTAAACATAGCTTCCCAGGCTAGCAACAAAAACAAGGCTTTCTTTAACTATGTCCAAAGCCTCAAAGGTGGTACACAACAGTGCTCAGAGCTGATTGTTAATAAATCCACTTGCAGTGAGCTGAAAGATATAGCAAATCTGCTGGGCAGCAAAGTCAGCTTCAAGTTTAGCCCCGCCCCCGCCACTACCAAGTAATACCATAAAATATAATCCCCAACTATCAGGAGTAAGTCCTAAATGTGTTCTGTTAGGCTAATAATACTGCATCAATGGCCCTCAATAATAGTTAAGGATGCCTACTAAATAGCCTGAATCATGACCTGTCTATACCTGTGAGTCACTGTTTAATTGTAGCCTCTAGACAAGCTTTATGCCACATGAATGGAGGACTGCAGCAAGCATCCCTCTGCACAAGGGCTGTCCATCAATGAACCCTGGGAATTGCAGACCCATTAGTCTGATTAATCACACATGCAAACCCATGGAAAGAATTATCATGGATATGATTACAAACTACACAGGAAACCCTGAGACACTGGAACCAACCAAGTTTGGCTTGGTCAAAGGCATATCATGCCTACTGGACCTTGTAGACTTCTTTGAAAAGGTCACAAAGGCAATGGATGATGTACACTACCTACCTTGAGCAGGCTAAGTCATTTGATACAATACCCCACAAAGGTATTTTAAACAAACTCACATAATTTGGCATTAACCCATATGTTATTTGCTTGATAGCCAGCTGGCTCTCAGATAGGACCCAGTAAGTTGGTATAGATGAGGCCACATCCATAAAAAGGCTGGACACTAGTGCAGTCTGTCTAGGCTCTATGATGGGCCTGCTCCTTTTTGGTATTTATTTCTCAAAAGTCAAGGCTAATGTCAAAGGCCTCTGGCTGATCACATTTTCAGAGGACTGCAAACAGAAAGCAGTTAAAGAACCTCCCAATATGAAAACATTGTGCAGGAAGGACTATCACAGACAAATAACTGTTGCCAAAGCCACAACTCAATGCCAAGAAATGCATAATAGTACATACACTTTGCGAAGTTGACCACACTAGGAAATTACCTAATTGATAACACACTACTACAGTGGATCCAGTAGGCAAGGATTTGGGATATGGATAGTAACCTGTTTTTAACCAACGTGTCTAAAGTAGTGATGAAGACATTCTATGCTGCTCAACTTATAAGCAAGGGTATAGCATGCAGGTCCATGGAGATCATTGTTTCTCTATATTTGGCCTTTATCAGAACCATCACTGAGTACAATGCTCTTTTCGGTATATATCTAACCAGGCATATGCCGCAACTGGAATGACCACAGAGGTTTCTTACGAAAAGAATACAGAGTATAAATAATATGCCCCATGCCAATCACCTCAAAGCCCTAGCTCAATACTTGTTTTCCTATGGGCTATTGAGATGCGATCTGTGTCTGGCATACGAGGTATCCTTGGACCACATGCAGATAAACCTTTTGTAAAACCATGCAACTACTGGAGCTTAGCACTTGAACCTTACTGCTGACAATAATAGGGCATGTTGGAGGGATAGGTTTGTGTCTCAGAGAATTTCCCTCCTCTGGAACAGGCTTAACATTCAAGAGAAGCAGAGTTATTTCCTAAACCTACTCAAACATAACCTGTACCAGTGGATGGAAAAGTGGATATTCACCCCAGGTATAGCACCTGTGTCTCTAATGTACAGGTACAGTCTGTATGTCATACCCTAGCTTACATATATACCTCTTAACATAACCACTAAGAGTAAAACAAAAACATGTACAATACATTTGGGGTGTGGGATGCAAGGCTAGGCTTATAAAGGCTTCAGTGGTCATAAGTCTAGTCTACACCTATGACTCTATGAACCTAGGCTGATTCATTATTTAACTATCTCTGATTAAATATTTATGAAGTATTGTGGCATTATAACGTGCCATATCAATATATTCATATGATATAAAATTTGTATTGTGGTACTTTTGCTTCAGAAAAATCAGTGGAGACTTATCTTATCAAATAACATTAAATGCAGTTGTTATGACTAGATTATATCATGTTATTTGCACTTTCTGTATTACCTGTTATCTGTCTTTTGTCATACTTAGCTCAGAAGTAAAAAAAGAACAATTATTGATAAACATATAGTAACCGTGGCTTATGTTAAAATATATTCTGGTGACACCTGGTTGCTTCCATGAAGTAATAATTATTGGCAGTATTTTTGTCTTTAGTTTAAAGAATTGATGGTTTGAAGTTTATTCCCCAGAAGTCTGAACTATTGGTCTTATATGGTAGAAGTTTGAATTTCTCCTAAGGAGTTAATTCTAATTATCTCCCAATTTCAGTTTCTTGGAATACTTCATATGAGAAGATGACTGAGATACAGATAAGGGCATATAGAGCACAAATTAGCAAGATTCAATCAAATTAAACATCTGTTTTCCTAAATATTTTTTTTGTGTTGGGATCTTTAAATATTATAAAGATTTTTATGTTGCACATTTTCCCATAAAGTAACAGCTGTTACTCCCTGTCCAAGATATAGTTAAATAAAGATGATGACAGAAACATTTTATTCTCAAATCAGGCTCACAAAGTATGCCTTTGAGGGATTTATTGTAGAAGTAGTATTTTAATGGGTTAGGCATGCTAGATAAAGAAAATAAATTGCAAAGGCTCAGATGGTTCCCAACATTTTAGCTATGCAATATGGCATGCATCCATATTATAACATATTGAGATGGAAATGTGATGCCAAAGATAAAACATTAAGAGGAAATGGCAACATTTTAATAGATATATATCATATACAGTCAGAACAGTTCTATACTTCGGATTTTTTTTCCTGTTTCATGGCATGCTGATAAGGTGATGTCTACTTACATTAATATCCAACTGTTATTACTGGAAATGGACATAACATACCATAAATTATAAAATAACCTAGCAACACCCAAACCTACTCTAATATTTGGTAAATTATATACAGAGAAAGCTCTTTATATAGTGTATATAGATTTTTTAAAATTCAATTTCCTAAATATAAATGTCTAAGGAAAAATAAATGGGTAAAGAGCAAGATGCAATGATATGAGATAAATTGCTATATCTGTTTAAAATGTATCCATTCATCATTTTTTCACAGTATAATGTTTCAGTTCAGTGAATATTGTTTTATGCAATGTATTATTCTTGATGAATTATCTATCCAGTAGCACTTGCTGTCATTATGTCCATCACCCTTTGCATATTTATTTGCTGGTCAGAAGTGCATATTTTAAGGCCCTTATCCTGCACCTGACATCTCTGGCAATAGCAGTGTAGGATTCAAGGCAGATAAAGCATAACTGTAATACCTCACACCACATTCCTTGTTTTTGCCTGCATGACACCCAAGACTATTCACTGATAGCTGCAGATTCCACCTGTTGGATGTGAATTAAATATAGCCATTTGCTTTATAGTAGCTTTTGCATTGCTCTAGACTATACAATGACACCTTTAATAGGTTTTCAAAATATCGAAATAGTTGGATATTCATAAAATATATGCAGCTGTAATATAAATGAGGGCCGATAGCACCTACAGTAGGATGGATTAACTGTCTTTTACATTCTAGTGAGCTTAGGCAATGTTGGAAAGTTGTAGTTAAATATTTTAGTATTTCAGTACATATTGTCAACACATGGCAGACTGAAAAGTCAAATAAGTAAAATATGGTTCTTGATTAATGCTAATGATGCTACAGTTCAAAAAATGTGTTCCTCTGGATGCTTGCAGAATGTTACATCATATTGTTCTTTTAGATAAAAAAAAATAAAGACAGAGCTGAAAATTAGTCTGCAATTTATTAATCAACAGTGTACCAGCTGGTATTCTAGATGAACATTTTTTGGGACAGTATGACATTTCCAGTTAGTACTGAGCCCATTTGTTATGATCTCTTCCTCAAAGTTCCTGGATCAAGAGTTCATGCTTCATCTTTGGAAATTACTTGTGAAGACATTGGATGCTGTTTTTTCCTTTCTTTCTTTTCATATTTGCATTGGCTTTCTCTTTGTTTGTCCACATCTAAAACTCTACAGTAGAATGATAGGAAATATGTTTGCCTAGCACTACAGATTTCCCTGCTGTTGACTGTCTTAATGTTGGCTTAGGTGGAGAAGGACTGAAAGTGGGTAGATCAGGAGAGATCAAAAATGAAATTAAAAATTATGTCTGTTAAAGGTAAACGTGGAGGCACTACCTTTTGTTTACTTAATATTTTAACAAATGTCATGTTATCTGATTCACATTTGCCTTCAACATACTGTGGATTTTTCTGTAGTCTGACTAGAGTGTTCACTTCTTGCTTGGAGTCCAGTCATTTCCCAGCCTGAGTAGTGATCCTTGGTGATTATGGGTCTTGCCTGGGAAGGAGGATTCAGGCTTTGATGCCAGGTACTGCCATTCATAGTATCCTAGGATCACAGGAAGTTACTAGGCTAATGTCCTTAGGGACCTTACAAGTCTAGCCAAGTTTTGCCCTTGTTTCCACAATCAGAACCTATTGTCCCTGTCCAAGAGAGACACAGATGGAACCCATGGGTGAATTTACAGTTACCCATCCAGTCATCCAGATTGTGCTTGAAGAGGGTCAAAGAGGTGCTCTGCTTGACATGAATTGGGAGTCTGTTCCATAGGTGTTGTAACCTCTGGGAGACAAACCTCTCTTCAGCATGTTTCTTACCAACTTAAGGTCTTAAAGCGAGTAACCTATTAGCCATTGGACTTGTGGATATCCAACACTTCCAGTAAAGCAGAGTCATATATTGCCTTATACACAAGGCAGAGATTGCCTCTGAGTAGTCGGTATGAAAAACAGTAAAGTGACAGTGATTTCAGCCAATCCACTCAAGACAGATGCTGAATACCTTAAACTCTCCTTGTGAGTAAATATTGTGGTCTCTTCAGTTGCTGTAGGTGCCCGGAAAGGTACATATCAAAAGTGGTGTACTCAATTATGGGCCTGATGAGGAAAGAGTACAGGGAGGTTATAATTTCTTTTTTTCTGGAGGCAATGCCCTTACTTATGAGATGAGCAATATGGAATACCCCTCTTACTACTGTGGAGACATGGTGATCAAAGGTAAGGTTACTGTCAACCTGTGTGCCCAAGTCTCTTACCACTGAGTGTATGCTTAGGGTGTTTCTACTGATGTGGTAGTTAGTAGGAACATCACTCTTACTGAAAGGAATGATAATACACTTTTTTTGCACTGGGTTTAAGGACATGACTTTGGCACCAATCATTTGTTTGTGTTAAAACCCTCAGTAGGATGTTGACATCGTTTGGGGACTCTATGACTGCTCCCAGTTTGCAGTCATCAGCAAACTTTGTCAGCCACATACCTTTAGTTTTTGCTTGTACTTTGGAGAAATAGATTCCAAACAGTAATGGTCCCTGGACTGATCCCTATGGAACACCACTGGTTACAGGTCTGCTGTTGGAGGTGGATTCCCCTATTTTGATTGTATGGGTTCTATCACTGAGCCACCAAGTGACCCAACTAATGATATAAGGGTTGATACCTAGCTGGGTGAGTTTGTCAATGATGCCTGAGTGGGGAATAGTGTCAAAAGCCTTGGCCATGTCCAGGTAGGCAGTATGCACAGTTTTCAACTCGTCCAGGGCTCTAGTGACTTTCTTGAAGAAGTCCACCAGATTTAACAGGTATGATCTCCCTCTGACAAATCCAAACTGACTAAGATCATGTGTTTGGGAATTATCTATTTTGTTGATAGGGTCAATGATGATATCTCCATGGCCTTGGCGATAAGGTTAGACAGGCTAGTAGGTCTATAGTTCCTGGGGTCAGTAGAAGTATGACCCATGTGAAAGGGGGTGACAGTGGCTGTTTTCCATTCAGCTGGGATGAAGCTGGTGCTTAGACTATAATTACAAAGAATATCCAATGGTGTTGTTAATTCTTGTTGGAGCCCATGTAGGACATGGCCTGGGATGTTATCAGGTCCCATAGATGCTGTGTTTTAGGCCTTAGCAGGGGCATTTACAACCTGCTCTCTAGAGATGTGAGGTGGGGGATAAGTGGAAGGAATGTCATGGGATATGTGTGATGGGGACAGGGCCCTAAGTTTTCACAGAACCTGTTGGCTAAAAGGTTCACTATGTCCACGGGGTCAGTGTATGTGGTACCATTAACTACCAGTTTGGTGCAAATCTGAGTCTTATCTTTTAGGCTATGGATGTAACTAAAGAAGGCCTTATGAATGTCCTTAGTTGAGGATGCAAATATGGATTTGCAGTTTGCTTTGTAGGACTTCACATGTAGTCTTATTTGCTTGTTTATGCTGAGGCGATAGTGTTTCCAGTTTAGGGCTTGATTCCTTTTATTTTTGGACAACAATTTCTTCCTTTTATTGTAAAGCCTGTTAATGTCAGTTGTTCACCAAGCAGGTTTTCTCTTCCTTTGTTTTGACCCTATCAGGTACGACCACATCAATGCAGTTATATAGGTGTTTGTAAAAAGCAATGGTGTAGGACTTAGCACAGTTGCTAGTTACATCTGAGGGGGTGGTGCAGTGAAGCTATTTATATCATCCCTTAGAAGGATATAATCTGCTGGGGTCCAGTGTGATAGTTCGAATGAGACTGATTTGTGGTCAGATTTGACAATGGAAGACCTCACAGTTGAGGTGCTAGAGCAGTCCCACATATTGGTAAGCACCATATCCAAGATGTCAGCACCCCTAGATGGGGTGTCCAAGAGCAGTGAAGTTAATGAACTCAAGTAGCCTTTGGGAAAAGTGAGTTTGAGAATGAGTAATTTACCGAGTCAATGGATGCGTAATTAAAATCACCCAGAGCCATGGTGATCGGATGTATCCTGATGGATCCTAGTAGATCCAAGTAGGCAGAGTGGGTGTCTTGATTCATGGAAGGGGTCCTATAGCTGGCAATAACTTGAATAGGTGTCCTACCAACAGTTAGTTGCACCTGAAGTGTCTCCAGGGAATCATAATTTTTAACTAACTGAGAGGTTTATTTATCTTTAATGAATATCGATACACCACCTCCTTTAGTTTTCACACCTTCCATTCATGGTCTGAACATATGGTAGGAGGTGTAACCTGGTATTGGCCGGGGTGCTCTGCACAACCTTAAACAATGTTTCCATGACTGCACAAATGTCAGCATTTTCTAAGGTGAGTACTCCTTCCAGTGAGTGCAGTTTCATGCTAAGACTCTTAGCATTTAGCAGCATAACCTTGAGGCTGTTTTTTGACATAATTTTTACATCAGGAATTTTGTCCTCATGACATTGCCTAAAAAAACACCATGGGGGTGGCAAGAACCTTTGCCAGTAGCTGAAATCCCAAGGGTGACATATGAAGACCATCTCTGGCAAAGCATTGAGGTTTATCATTCGTCATCCCAGGCTGACAGTAACTGGATCCCCTTAAATGACACCAGAAACTAAGTCAATTATTGAAGTCAATGATTTTCTGTTTATATTGTAGTATCATCCTAGTCGAGGGTAATATGCTGCTGAAGGCTAGGGACATACCTGCCTGTGACACATAATCAGCGAACTCAGTCATGTCTGCCCTCATGTAGTCCAGGGAGGTATGTCTCAAGTCATTCACACCATGTACTATGACCAAATCATAATGGTACTTGTTGAGAGACTTGAGTGCCTGCATTATCTGATGAATCCTGGCACCAGAAATGCATCTGATCATGACTTTCTCATTGTTCAGCCTTGTGAGGGTGACATCTATGTGTCTCTCTATAGAGTCTCTAAAATATTTAGTGTGGATGTGCATTGTCTTAAGGGCTTTGATGGTGAGATACTTGTGTGGTGTCATTTTGTATATTGTGTGTTTTGCATGTTATGGTTGGTTTAGTATGTATGTGTTTTGGGGTTTTGTAGTGTTTAGGCAGATTTTTTGTGAGTACCTCTGCATATGTTGGTTATGTGTATGCTGTGTGTCATAAGTAGGAGTTGTGGTAGGTGGGCTGACAACCTGTTCTGTATTGCTATCTACTGCATGAGAGAGCTGTGATTCCAGATATATAATATAGGCACATCTCTCACAAATGGTAGGTACAGGAATGATTTAGAAGTAGGGGGTTATCTGTGTACATGAAGCAGTTGCTAAACTGTCTCAGTAGACCCGTGTCAACCAGGCTAGTAGCAGAAAAGGAGGAAAACTGACAGTTCATCGTCCTAGGAATAATCCTGGTCTGGTTATAACATTTGAAAAGAAAATACAGCAGGGGCAGGTATTAGTGAGCTTTTGTGCGAAGAGCTCTGGTTTCAAATTATCCAATCAAAATGCCCTAAACAGAGCCCTGCAACAATAATTCTAGCTAGATCAGTCCAAACTGTACCTTCCTCCCATGAGGGCACAAGGTGGCCTCTCGAGACAAAAGCTTAACTGTTTTACAAGCTTCAGAGGTCATAAACAGTACTAGATTCAGCAAAATCTGAACCTAGTCTATACTAGTGTTTTTCAAGTGCAGCAAACAAGTAAAATGAACAAAACAAGCAGGTGAACAGTAATTACAGTTGTAAGAGGAATTCAATTAGGAGACAATATAAAGAATTCAGTAAAATGCAGTTGCTCAGTCTAAACAAACAGATATGCAAAACATTTTGTTTTAGTTAATCAGAAAGTACAGGAAACAGTTGAAAATATGCCCTTATCTTTTCTAGTCTCACAGCAGGTATTTGGAAAACAGTATAGCAAGGGTAAAAGGTCAAACTCACTGCAGCTTTGAACAAAGAAAAACAAACCAGTTCAAACAGAGACTTATTAAAGCAAAAAAACAGGAAACATCCATAGTTCAATTATCCAAATAAAGCACCCTAAACAGAGCCCTGCAGCAGTAACTCTAGTTATAAACTGTCCACTGTACCTTCCTCCCACAAGGGCACAGGATGACCTCTTGAGACAAAAGCTTAACTGTTTTACAAGCTTCAGAGGTCATAAACAGCACTAGATTCAGAAAAAAACTGAACCTAGTCTATACTAGTATTTTTCAAGTGCAGCAAACAAGTAAAATGAACAAAACAAGCAGATGAACAGTAATCACAATTGTAAGAGGAATTCAGTTAGCAGATAATCTAAAGAATTCAGTAAAATACGGTTGCACAGTCTAAATAAACAGATATGCAAAACATTTTGTTTTAGTTAATCAGAAAGTACAGGAAACAGTTGAAATCCAGCTCTTATCTTTTCTAGTCTCACAGCAGGCATGTGAATGTCAAACTCACTGCAGCTTTGAGCAAAGAATCACAAACCACTTCAAACAGAGACTTATTAAAGCAGAAAAACAGGAAACAGCCATAGTTAAATTATCCAAATAAAGCACCCTAAACAGAGCCCTGCAGCAGTAACTCTAGTTATAAACTGTCCACTGTACCTTCCTCCCACAAGGGCACAGGGTGGCCTCTCCAGACAAAGTATTAACTGTTTTACAAGCTCCAAAGATCATAAACAGTACTAGATTCAGCAGAAACCTGAACTCAGTCTATGCTAGTATTTTTCAAGTGCAGTAAACAAGTAAAATGAACAAAACAAGCAGATGAACAGTAATTACAGTTGTAAGAGTCTCTAAAAAGGAATATTAGATTTTATACTATACCCCCATAGTGCCTTTTTTAGGCAAGGCTCAAAAGTCAAACCCACCTCCATAGACAGCACAAGGAACAAGAAACTAAGGGTAATGCTGCTAAACACCAGAAGTCTTAACCTCAAGATGCACGCACTCAAAGCTCTCCTCAGTATGGAGAACATTGATATCTGTGCAGTGACAGAAACCTGGTTTAAGGCACCAGAGAGCACCCCAGCACTACCAGGTTAAACCGCATATCATATTTTTCGGCCCCAAAACCCGGACCGAACCAGAAAAGGAGGGAGAGTTTCCATATTTATCAAGGATATCCACACCTCTAGGTTAGTGGCATTGCATGAAGTATCGGAGATCATCGATGTGCAACTAACAGTGGGCAAGACTGCTTTTTAGTTTATAGCATCCTACAGACCACCCTCTCAAAGTCAGGAATCCCACTCGGCTTTCCTGAAAACATTGGAGAACATGAAGATCTCTCCGAACACCATTATATTGGATGACTTCAACTACCCAAACATAGACTGGGAGCACTACTCAAGCCCCAGCACCTTAGCCCAAAGGTTCCTGGAAATTATAAACTCAAATGCTATGGAACAACTAGTCATCACTCCCACAAGAGGGGATAACATACTAGACCTGATCATTACCAACATGGGTACTCTATGCTCCATACCAGAAGTATATCCCTCATTGGTAAGATCAGACCATAAATTAATTTCACTGGATATCCACATCCCGACCCCACCCCCAACCCAGAAAACCACAGTGAAAAACTTCTCAAAAGCGAACTTATCACTTCTCAAAACCAAAGTGGAATCCTTCAAGGCCCCAGGACCAGTGGAAACTACGGCCCAAACTGCAGAATCCTATATAAACGTATTCTACGGACATCTCCAGGAATGCATGGATCATGCTATCCCAAACAAAACCAAGACCCAATCATCAAAAGGCAGGCGTCCAGTCTGGTGGACCCCAGCCATAAATAAACTGTACAACAGAAGGAGGAAGCTACTACATGATAGAGCAAAATCCCTAATAGGGAAGGCAGCTCTGATCAGTACTAGCAAAGAATTATGATCCCTCATAAAATCCTCCAAGGCCAGCTTCGAGAGAAAAATTGCACAGGACACTAAAGACAATCATGAGGCTTTTTTCAGTTATGTTAGGAACCTGGGATGCAACTCCCAGACTTGTTCTGAGTTGATTCTAAATGACAAAAAATACACTGAACCCACATACATCGCCAATATCCTGGCAGACAGGTTCAGTGCAAACTTCTCCACCCTCTCCCCCCCAAAAGAGCAAGTATCTATCCCAGCAGAGGGCTGCCTCCCAAACATCTCTGATGCTCAGGTGAAGGCTGCTCTCTCCAAAGCAAAAAACACTGCTTCCATCCATGGGACCAGATAGCATCCCGGGTTGCGTTCTACATGAACTCCAAGAAGAACTAACCCCTCAAATAAAACAGCTGTACAATCTCAGCCTCACTACAGGATATGTGCCCACAGAATGGCATACAGCAACAGTGGTCCCACTCCACAAAGGTGGAGCCTCTACGGACCCTAGAAACTATTGCCCCATAAGCCTGACTAGCCTAGTCTGCAAGGCTATGGAGAGGATCATCATGGAGCTCATAAACAAAGACATTGGGGACCTACAGACACTAGATCCTACCCAATTCGGCTTTGTCAAGGGCAGATCCTGCCTTTTGAACCTGGTCAACTTCTTTGAAACAGTTACCAAAGCCATAGATGAAGGGAAGGTAGTCCACACAGCCTATCTGGACCTAGCAAAGGCATTTGACACAGTACCCCACTCGGGCATCATAGATAAGGTATCCAGCTTAAATATAAACCCCTATTGGGCGGCACAGTGGTGCAGTGGTTAACATTGTCACCTCACAGCAAGAGGTTTCTTCTTCGATCTTCTCGGCTGGTGTGGGGTGTGTGAGGAGTTGTTCTCTCCTGTGTGTGTTGGTGGTTTCCTCCGGGTACTCCGGTTTCCTCCCACATTCCAAAGACATGCATCTGGAGCATTTCTCCCCGGGCCTCCGCTGAAAACAGGCTCTATGGAACCTAGTCGGACATTCCCGGTCAACAAATGTTAAATAAATAAATAAATAAATAAAATGTCACAAGATGGGTTGCAAACTGGCTCAAAGACAGAACCCACAGAGTGAGAGTTGCTGGAGCCATGTCAGACTCGAAACCGGTCACAAGTGGCGTCCCAGAAGGTTCTGCCCTGGGACCGCTCTTGTTCGGTATATACTTTTCCGAGGTACAGGTCAATGTGGGAGGACTATGGCTCACCAGGTTCGCAGATGACTGCAAACTGGGTGCCATAATCGACTCTCCAGCTGACACAAACAGCCTTCAAAAAGGTCTCACAGAGACGGATAACTGATGCCAGAGCCATGGTCTAAAGCTAAATGCCAAAAAGTGTATAGTCATACCCTTTGGCAAAAACAATGTGCCCACAAATTACCACATAGGCAGTAGCCCATTAAGTACTGAGAAAGTAATTAGGGATCTGGGGACCCAAGTTGATAGCAATCTCTCCTTTGATAACCACATTGCCAAAGTGGTTAGAAAGACCTTCTACATAGCCCACCTCATCATGAAAGGATTCACATCTAGATCAAGAGAGGTAATCGTGCCCCTTTATTCATCCCTCATCAGGCCTATCATAGAATATAATGCCCCTTTTGAGATGTACCTTACCCGACACCTGCAGCAATTAGAAAGACCCCAAAAGTACCTCACCAAGAGGATCAAGGGACTCAAGCAGATGCCATATGCTGCTCGGTTAAAAAAACTCCAGCTCTACTCAGTTGCATACCACCTACTTCGAGGCGATCTATGCCTGACATATAAAGCTATGTCCAATCCAGAATTAATGGACATGCTCCACCTCAGTAAATCTAAATCCCTTAGAGCCACACACTCGAGGGACTTGAACCTCAGCACAGAAATAAATAGAACTTGATGGAGGGACAGATTCATAACCCAGAGGCTCCCTTCACTCTGGAATAGAATTCCAATTCATGTTAGGCAGAGCACCTCACTGAATCTCTTCAAGAAGAATCTTGATGAGTGGATGGGGGATCATAGGTTTGTCCCAGGGATTACTTCTGTGTCACTATTAGACAGAGGCACAGTAAACTAAACCTTAAAATGGGCACAGTATACTCAAATCAAGGGGTGGCGTAAGCCAAACAAAATCGGGCTAGGCTTGTAATTGCCCCAGGGCAGATAGCCTAGTATGAACCTATGAACCTACTATTCCTTCAAAATATATCATGTGAAGCTTTACAGTATTCATTTCTTCACTCATTTTATATGTCAGATTCATGAGGCTGTCATCGTTCTATTTCTGTAGACTTCCCAAAAGAAATCTGTCATATAGAGAAGCAGTTTTGTGGTTAATCTTGAAATCTGCAACATGTTCATAACTCTTTGATATGGGACTCAAGAGATGAAATTTTCAGTTTTTGACTTTTGTTATCAATTTGTTCACAGCACAGCAAGATACATCATTCCCACTTGAACAGCTCATCTTTTAGCAACATTTTTCAAGTAAGATGTCTTCTTTTTCCAAAATTCCTTTAGAGTAGTTTGTTACAATTCAGAATTTGTGTAAATGTTCTTTTGAAAGTTAAAACATTATTTTAAGTGACTTAAAAGTTCTATCTTAAGTTTGTCAATATATGTGCCATTTAATTAGTGAGTGAGTGAAAAAAATGACTACTGAATCTGACACAAAAATGAGTGAAGAAATGAGTACTGTAAAGCTTCACATAATTAAAAATTTTGAAGGAATAGTATAAAATCTAATATTTATTTTAGAGACTTCTGTTAACATGCAAAATGCAAAAAACAACAAGATGTCAAAGGGAACTGTGACAAAGCTCATTTCACAGCTGTTGTCAAAACAGATGAATTCAAGTGTATCAGGCATGTTCGAATGTAGGGCTACCCTGGTGGTGCAGCAGTTAGCATTGCCACCTCCCAGCAAGAGGTTCTCCGGTTCGTCCTCGACTGGGGTGCCTTCTGTGCAGAGTCTGCAAATCCTCCCTGTGGTCATGTGGGTTTCCTCCAGGTGCTCTGGTTTCCTCCCAAAGACATGCTTTAGATGGATTGGACACTCTAAATTGACCCTAAGTGTGAGTGCATCTGTGTGTCTTCTGTGGAAGGTTGGGTGCTGGCCTGGCAACTCAACACTGTAAAAACTCCAATGCCAATCACGAGCAGACAGGTTATCTGCTGTGGTGACCCCTAACTGGACAAAGCCAAAAGAAGAAGAAGGCATGTTCTAATGTAGTGTAAATAACACATCTTTGGAGTTGGATAAAAATTCCTCACCACACGCAATACCAAATTATATAGCTTCTGATACAAAGTGTGTTGCTTTTGCATTTAATTTTATTAACAAGGACAACTCCCTGAATAGTTCTCCTCAGAACTAACTAAAAATCCATGTCATGATATAATGAAAGACAAAACCCATGATGGCTCCCTACCTAAATTAATATGTAGACAGCTGTATTCATGTTAAATACATCAGAAGTAGTTTCTTACTTCCTAGAATGGCAAGTTGTTAACTAGCTCTTGCAGATTGCACACCCGACAAACTCACAACCTGACACTGACTATTATCATGTGATAATATAGTAATGAAACTACGATGTAATATGTAATAAGTGTGGCATTCATAGTCCCAAGGTTTGCAGTTATGCAGTGGTTATATGCAAAGATTGTTGCAATGCCTATATTCAAATATACTAAACTCAGGAAATTTGCAATCACTACAGCAGTGTGAAAACTTTTGCTAGAAAATGCCTGCTTTTATCTGGACACCCTGATTAGTTCATTAAAATGTGTGAAAGAGGAAGATAGGAAGGATGGAACATGTGAAGACAGAATGACAGAGACACACAGAAGGAAAACGTGAATCGAGTTTTGCTTCAGGAGGTGGGATAGGAGTGGTTCTATATGTTTATTGGGGACTGACTCCTATTTTTCATATAAGAGGGAAGTCTGGGAAAGACGTAGATTAGATGGTGTAGGAAACAAGATTAGGAATAAGGTGAAGAGGAGTTCAAGCCAGGCTCAGACTAGTCTAGAGGACCTCAAATGTTTCCACTGCCTGATGGCTGTGCAATGAAGCCCCAATGTTGAGGTGGTGGGGGGGCTATGTTAACTTGTTGGTAAGAGCAGACAGGGGCAATAAGTGTTGTTCCCACTTTAAAAAGTCTTACAGGATTCATAGATTCGTAGATTAGTACTCAGCTAACTGCACTTGCGAACCATTTTAAGCCTAGCCAATTATCCCTTGTGAGACTCAAACACTGTATCTTGTGTTTGTAAGGTAAACACCTTAACCATTAAGCCACCCTCCCAATGAGTCAAAGTTGCCTCTCCACTTCCCACTCCATAACATCCTCTACCAAGTCTGAAAGCTCAACTGTTTCATGGCTTATCAGGCTACGTTGTGCCAGGGTGCCTACAGGACCAAGGCCATTACATTGATCTTGTAACAATGTCCATGAGTGGGCAGTGCGTGTTTCTTCCCGACCTGTGAGGAATAAAGTTGGGTTGATCCTGGGATTTCTGGACCTTTGGAAAAAAAATCAACATAAATGGCTGAGAAAGGAAAAAAACAGAAATGCAAAGTAAAGAATGATTAAAACAAGAAAAGGAGAGTGGGAGGGAAGAGAGACACACAAAATGGAAACAATAAATTCACTCATAATTTGGTGATACTTCAGTATATACTTTATTAACAGTGCCTACTTAGCATCTAATAGGTATAAAATATGAAATGGTACTCTATTTTAACATGTATAAAATATTCTAGAAAATGTTACTGACAAGCACCTAATAAGCAGGTGTAAGTTATGAAATGGTAACACATTTTAAACTGAGAATATATTCTGCAGTACGGTAGTGCTACACATAAAATAGGCAGGATTAAGATATGAAATGATAAAGTTTTACATTAAAAAATAATCAGCAATATGTTAGTAAAATAGACTGTACTAGAATTGTGCACTGGAATCATGTTATTTCTGAAAATGTATTTCATAATTACTTCTGAATGTTTACTTAAAAGAAAGCCTTATTTTTTGTTCATATCCAACAGAAGGCTTTGCTTAATCGTACCTATTTATTTCAGAAGCATGTACAATGTTTGTATTCTCACAAGCAACCTTGTTTAACATTTCCAAACATTTCTGTGCCCAGGAATGATTGTAATTTATCAACTCATCAGTTAAAGAAAGAAGAACAAAAGGGGGCATGGCTGTTTACTTATCATATACGTTTATGGATATCTGTCTGATATGCTTACATTTATCAATCAGAATAGTATTCCATAATAAACTAAATGCAACTTCCTTAGAAGCAGGAAATATTGGGTCATAGATTCATAGGTATATACTAGGCTAATGACCACTAGAGTCTTTGTAAGCCTAGAAGCCCAACCCAACCCAATGTTGTCCCTGTGTATTATGGGCATTTACTAGGAGGGGGTCTGTTAGAATGTTTATAAAGGTTAAGTTTGTGAAGGAGTATGACATCCTCTCTCTGGGCCAGTAATCAAGGAGCCTTTATTCTCACCACTGACACTGAAGAAGGACGTTCACTTGGAAGAAAAATAGATACAACCAGTATTTCCAGATGCAGCTCTCTGCATTAAGCATAATTTCCTTTAAGAGAACATAGGGAACACACTCATTCCAGGGTCTGGGTTTTTCTGTCTCCATCCAGGTCCCCACTAAGACTGCCCACTGGCACAGCTATGGAGTTCACTCCTCAGACAATTGTCCAAGCCAAGTCCTCCACCATCCTCTCTATGAAACCAGTGCTTCGTGTTCCTACTCACAGCAGCTGACACACACACACTCCTTGAGATTTGATTTGCACATACACACACACACACACACACACACACACACACACACACACACACACACACACACACACACACACACACACACACACACACACACACACACACACACACATCTGGGAAAGGCTAGCACAGGTTTGCCTAGACTATAAGGTAGTTACTGCCACCAGACACTCCAAAGCGAGCTACTCTAAGGCTGTTACAAGGGTAACCAGTTATACTGAGTGAGGTTAACATTAATGCAAATGGTATTGTTTTGACAAATGCAGTAAGGCTTTCAGAGTGGCCACAGATTCACCAAACTGAAATTAGTAATCTCAAAGGTTAAAATATTCTCCAAAGGACCAGCCACAATGAAAAGTTTAAATTTATTTAATAATAAATAATAAAACAACATAAAAATACAGAATGTCTATTTACAATAAACACCAGAGTTTCAGCCAGAGGAAATATTAAAATAACACTGATGAATAAATTCACACAGATACAGAAAAACACTACTTAACTAATCTCACTATATTTCCCGACTGATCTAAATAATTACTATTCCCTTGTCGCTTACTAGAGCAAGGTAAGATGAAGTAGGTGAAGGATCCTTCTTTGTCAGGTTCCAAAAACAGAGTACTCTAAGACTTCAGTCTGATCTACTATTAAAATATAATTACAGAGCTGGCTTACTGAATGACATCACACACATCTGGTCATATGACTTCTAGTTCCCATACTACCCCCTTGGCTAGACGCTGCTAGGACTTAGCACATATATGTCAATAATACATACACATAGAGCTTTGTTAAGATCTGTTGCAGTCTCTGGAAGTCATAAAGCAATAAACACTTCAAATCTTCTTATAGGAGATAATAGACCATTCTTTGGCACAGGCTTTTCATCTCTGTCTGTAGTCAGACCTGTAAGGTACAATCTTTCTGGCCTCAGTTAAGTAATTTAATTTCTTACTATTTTTCAAAGTTAGCTGGGCTGATATTAACCTCTTCTCTTCCAGTATACTATTTACAACATTATAGTCTGATATAAATGTATATTTCTTTTCTGTCCAGCAGTAAACACACTATTGATACATTTTTAACACAAGGAACTTTACAAATACATTTCAAAACAAGCATCTGTACAAAGCAGTTTGATATACTAATGACATATAATTCTTTACATAATTCCAGCTAGCTGTGCTGGCATATGTTACACATCCATTGCCCTACTTGTCCTGGCATAGCTCGCAATACCGCATATTGTCAGAGGCAGTATGTTTGTTTGTGCATGGTTACTGGGTTACTGTCTACCTCTGTCAGAGACAGGGGTCAGAACCCAGGGTAAATTTCCAATTTTCCATCCATTAGTAAAGGTTTCACTTAAATAAGGTTAGGTATGCATACTGCTTCACATGGATGGGAAGCCTGTTAAAAAGTATGGAGATCCTCTGAGACAAATATCTGTCTCACCAACATGTCTTGTTTATGTTGAAAGCAAAATTTAAATCTTTGGATCTAATTGTCCTGATGCTGTTCATTTTGCAGATGTGCAAAAGGTCTATCAGAGCTGGATATGAGGAAGCCTTGCATGTCAAGCATTGATTGCCTCTCAGTGACTTGAAAGAGACCGAGTATAGAGAAAGAACTTTAAGTGATCCATATAGGTCAACGTGCTTATACCCTGGATTCTCATGGTAAGGAACCTTTGTGGTCATTCCAGCTGTTGCATATTTCTGGTCAGGTACATGCCAAAGGAGGCCTTATATTCAATGATGAGTCTGATAAGGGCTGAATAGTGTCACTATGACTTCTTGGACTTTGATGTCATGCCCTTACCTATAATAATTGGGTATCATAAAATTACTTTCTTAATACCAAGGCCACATGCTGGGCAAAGGCCAGACTACTGTCTTCATATCTTCCCAAATAACTGACTGTCGGGTCGACTCTTAGGGATGTCTTATCAATGAATTAATTAGTCTGGGTGGACGTTTTCCCAAAAGTCACTATAATGCATTTCATGGTATTGAATTTTAATCCATGACTTAAGCACTGGTTATTTGTCTGTGTTAGAGCATCTTGTAAGATGTTTATGTCATTGGAGGAATCTATAAAAGCTACCGATTTACAGGCTTCTATGAACTTGTTCAGCCAAAGGCCCTTGACATTAGCCTTCATCTATGAGAACTAGAAGCCAATTATTATCTGTCCCAGCATGGAACTCTGAAGTACCTCACTTGTGACCGGTCTACTAGTGCAGGTGGTCTAACCAATCCTCACTTCCTGGATCCTGTCTGTAAGCCAGCTGACAATCCAGCAAGTTATGCAGGGGTTAATGCCAAGTTTAGTGAGTCTGTCAGCTATACCCAAGTGGGGTATTTTATAGAATACCTTAGCTATGTTCAAGTAGGTAATATGTACAGTATTCATCTCATCCATTGCCTTTGTCATCTTCTCAAAGACATCCACCAGGTTTAGAAGGCATGACATTCCCTTGGGAAAGTCAAACTGGTTTGGGTCCACTGTATGATGGTTGCTTATGTCTTTGTTGATCATTTCCTTGATAACTCATTCCATGGCTTTGCTTATTAGAATAGTCAGCATAATGGGTCTGTAGTTTCCTGGGTCAGTTGCTGTCTACCCTTGTGAAGTGGGATAATGATTGCAGTCCCTCATTCTCATAGCACAAAGTCTGTTTTAAAATTATAGTTGAAAAGTGACTCAAATGATCCTGATAGGTCATGTTTCAAGCTATTTAGGTGGAGTCCCTAGATATTGACAAGCCCTACTGAGGCTGTGTTTTACATTTAGTGAGTGCCACCAGGGCCTTCTCCATGCTAATAGATGGGGAGGGAGTGTAAGCTATTAGGTATTTCATGAGGGTAGGCAGGATGGAGTGAGGAGTAACATTTCAGCTGAATTTGTTGGCCAGAAGGTTCACTATGTCACTCAGCTCAATGAAGATTGCATTATTGTCCACCATTTAGGAGCATTGCTGTGTGCTGCTTTTGATATTATGGACATAGCTGTATAAGGACTAGTGGTTGTCTTTAGCTTTTGAGACTATCTTGAACTTGTAATTGGCCTTGTTGGACTTAATTAGCCCTTTTCATGTCCCTTTTAGTTTGATTAGACAGCACTTATCATTATGGTAGTTGCTCATCCTGATTTTAGCTGTGACTATTTTCCTTTTGTTATGTAACCTATTAGGCTTAGAATTCCACCCATGTGATTTGTTTTTAGATCTTATTTTGGGCTTACTTCTAGTAGGTACAGCAGCTTCTACACAGATATATACATGGTTTTACAGGGTCTCTGTGAACAATTCTGCATAGGTTGCTGTGAACTTGGGGTTAGGAGAGGAACAGAATTTTGACAAACTATCAAAGACATAATTTGCTTTCAAATAGTTCTTAAGTGTTACAGAGTTTGCTGGGGTTACCAAACTGATTTTTAATTTTAAGGAGACAGCTCTGTGGTCTAACCACACCACTGAAGATGTGACCCTGGAGGACATGCAGCCCTAATCCCATATTGGTTAGTACTAGGTCTGGTATGTTTGAACCTCTGGTGGATAAGTGCACTATTTGGTCAAAGGTATTTGTGTCAATACACCCAAGGAATCACTGTGCCTGTGATCATGAGGCAGTGTAAGTTTCCCAGTCCATAGAGGGATAGTTAAGGTCTTCCATAAATAGGGTATTTGGTTTCATGGTGAGGCTCCACAGTAGTTCTAAGTGCAAGCTGTAGGATTCTTGAAACATAAGGGTGGCCTATAGCTTGCTAGGATATGGTATGGGACTTGTCTATGATGATTTGTACAAGGATAATCTCCAGGGCATCATCCAGAATAACCAATCTAGAGGTATACTTGTTGCTAATGTAGATCAATATTCCTCTCTATCTGTGCAGTTGATGGCCTAAATGTGTAAAAGGCTCTAAAGACTATGTCTTGGTAAGATTGCAGGCATCTATAGAGTGAGGAGAGCTTGTAGGGCTTGGAGTTTCTTGTTCATGCTCCTGGCATTGAGCAGGAACACCTTTCAGCTTCTTTGGGTTTTACTTGCTGGTCATTAGGTTTGTCAATTTGGCATTGTCTAAAATGTTCTAAGGGAATGGATAATGTTTTAATGAATAATCAGAAGCCTAGAGAAGAGAGATGTAGACCATCTTCTGCAAAGCAAAATGGTTTGTTAGTCATGTCCTTTCATGCTTACAAATACTGAAGCTCTCTAAAAGTCACCAGAACTTAGCTAGTAATTGAAGTCCATTATCTTTTGTTCATATTATGGCTTTATTCTTGGTGAAGGTAGAATGCTGCTAAATACAAGGTGCATGCCAGCTTGAGACACATATTGAGGAATGATTAATAATGTCTCACTTTTATACTCCAGGGAGGCACATGTCAGATCATTAACACCCATATGGACTACAACAGAAACATACTGTTACCTGTAATGTAGCAACTTGACTATGTGCATGACTTTGTGGATCCTGGCTCCAGATGTAGTCAATATATCAACTGCGGTTACCTTCTTATTGTGCAGCCTGGTGAGTGTGGCATCTGTGTGTAATATAATGGTGTCCCCATTGCATGAATACAGGCTAAAGTGCTTGCCTGCCTTATGGCCTTTGTTATTGAGGTTCCACTGGTGTAGGCATATTAGTGGTGTTTGGTGTTGATTTTGCTAAGTGCTTTATAGATTTCTGAGGATATACATTGTTGTTTATAGGCTTAGGAGGAATTTGAGTTCTGGGAAGACTGTTTTACAGTTACTCAGCATAGTTTATTCTGAAGACCTTAGTGCCTGGATGAAAGTGCTTAATGTTTTGGATAATAAAATAGTGTTCTGGCTTTTGACCTTCTGTCCTATTTGTTTTATAAGTTGTGTGTGGTGGACACTATATCTGGTACAGGCAGTGTCTGTGTTCTTGACCACCTTGTTTGCATGCAGGATTTTTACCTCCAGTGAAATTGTGTTAGTGCATCTATCAAATCCTGTGTTTGTTTCTTTAAGAATTGAATGGTTGTCTTTCAACCTCAGACAATTGCTGCATTGTCTCAGGATGCCAACATCTACCAAGCTGGCTATGGAGACTTTTGGAAATTGCATATCCATGTTGGTCAAACCTGTATTAGTTTGCTCTATAGTAGGCTATAGATGGGGTTATACAGGGTCTCCTTTGTTGGTCTCTGGGGTTTGGTAGTAGACTCGGTTAGACTGTAATAAGATTTGACAGTAGTGCTGTTTAACAAGCAAACTAGATGATTTTTGCATGTGCATTCATAATGCCTTTACTTTAGCCACACTACAGGTTTCAGTTTTAGGGACAGTTTTATAAGTAAAATGTACTTACATCTTATGGCAAAAATGGCAATAGTTTGTCAACAGCTACAGCATTAGCATATTACATGTTAGTTTTGATATATATAACATGTTAGGAATAAATACACTTCCTAACTTAGATGTAGATGTTGTCCAGCTATTATGACTCGATATGGTGAGATTCACTGATGTCGGCTTTCGATGATTAACACATTCTATGTTCTCTTCTCATTGAACTGAGGTTCAGTGTTTTAATTGTTCAATCATTTGATATGAATTCATATATGCATGTGAGTGTTTGAGTATATATATGTATATATATATATATATATATATATATATATATATATATATATATATATATGTATATTTAAAACTATATATACATATACATATGTACATATAGACATATATTTGTATGTATATATAAGTATTCATCTTGGTAAACATATTCATGTATGTTTACAAATAAGTTCATGTGTACTTATATCCTTTTGCACACATATACATGCATCTTTGCATTCACACATAGAGTTCTACTTGTAGATAGCTGCATTTATGTAACATACCTTGCATGAGTATTCTTCCATTTAAAAAAATATTTAAATTAAGAGGAAAAGCTAATATACTAAAATATTTACTGCAGAATTCTGTTCTTCACTTCTAACCTGCAATACCCTATTAGCCAGCTGGTTAGACCTGTACCTGTGCAGGTCATCATACTCATGTGACATGGGTGCTCAGAGTGTGTTATGCCTGTCAAGGATGACAGGTGGTCACCCAATCCTGACAGATGTGATTCTTCTTCCTCTTTGTACCACATACATAATTTTCAATTCTTTGCAGGTATGATTCCTGCAAAAGGTAGAACAAGATTGTAGACTCCTTATCAGTCCAGCTTGGAACTTGACCTCATACTTTCACAGATTCTGATATCTTGCGAATTGGCAGAACCAAAGTGATGAATGCAACTTCAGGGTTGTGGCTCAAATGTTGGAACCACACCTTCTAAGGTGTGATATCACCATACCTTACCCATGCAGCCATATATGGGGTTTTACACATGAAAGTGATATTTTGGTCAAGTTAGGTTACCAGTTGCAATGTAGCAGTAACATGGGGATATTTTTTTAATGATTACATACAGATAATGTTGGTATGTCAGAGGATATCAGTGACTAATCTCTATCTTTATTATGTGCTTATATTTGTATTTGCTTAAGAACAGTAATGTTCTACCTGAATTTCACAATGCTGTATATGACCATATATTAATTAGTTATGGAACCATACATTTTGAAATAATGCCTGCGGTAATCCTTTCATAATTACTGTTTTTAAAGTAAAATTTATTAATAATATTCATAGGTTCATAGGTAAGTACTAGGCTATATGCCCGATGGCATCTATAAGCCTAGCCAGAATGTGTTGGCTTTCGGCCATACCATTAGATTAGTTCCCTGTGCCTTGGTCCAGCAGAGCCATTAGTTCCCTGTGCCTCTGTCCAGCAGAGCCCCTGCTTTGATCCCCGGGGTAAATTTTCTGTTTCCCATCCACTCGTCAAGGTTTCTCTTGAAGAGTGTTAGTCAGGGGCTCTGCCTAATGTAGATTGGAATCCTGTTTCAAAGCATGGGTAGTCTCTGGGACAGGGATCTATCCCTCCAGCATATCCTATTTATCATTGTGGTGAGGATTAGATCCCTAGAGTGTGTGGCTCTTGGGGATTTGTTTTTTTTTTTTTAGTTGGAGCATGTCCATCAATTCTGGGTTGGACATGGCCTTGTATGTCAGGCAGAGAGCACCCCTAAGTAAGTGGTATGCAACCAAGTACAGCTGGAGTTTCTTCAGTCGGGCTGCATAGGGCATATGTTTGAGGCCAGTAATCCTCTTGGTGAGGAACTTCTGTGGTCTTTCCAGCTGTTGCAGGTGTTTGTAACATACATCCCAAATGGGGCGTTGTACTCTATGATGCGTCTGTTGAGTGATGAGTAGACAATAACCTCTTTTGTTCTAGATGCGAACCCTTTTGTGATTAGGTGGGCCACATAGAAGGATTTTCTAGCCACCTTGGCAATATGATTATCAGAGGAGAGATTACTATCTACTTGGGTCCCCAGATTCCTTATTACATTTTCTGTATTTAGGGGATTACCACGTATGTGGTAGTTCGCGGGTACTTTGCTTTTTTCCAAAAGGGACGACTATGCACTTTTTGGCATTTAGCTTGAGGCCATGATTTTGACACCAGGTATCTGTCTCAGGGAGACCCTTCTGGAGGATGTCTGTATCAGCTGGAGAGTCAATTATGGCCCCCAGTTTGCAGTTGTCTGTGAACTATGTCAGCCATAGTCCTCCTGTGCTTGCCTGTACCTCTGAGAAGTATATACTGAACAGGAGGGGTCCCAGGACTGAGCTCTGGGGGAACATCACTTGTAACTGGTTTAGAGTCAGACCTAGTGCCTGCAACTCTCTCCGTGTGGGTTCTATCCGTGATCCAATTTGCAACCCATCTCATGACGTAGGGGTTTATGTTCAGGCTGGTGAGCTTGTCTATAATACCAGAATGGGGAATGGTGTTGAAAGCCTTTGTGAGGTCTAAGTAGGCTGTGTAGACCTCCTTTCCCTCGTCTAAAGCCTTGGTAACTGTCTCAAAGAAGTCCACCAGGTTTAGGAGGCATGGTCTGCCCTTAACAAAGACACACTGGATAGTGTCCAATGTTTGAAGGTTCCCAGTGTCTCTGTTAATGAATTCCATGATGATGCGCTCCATAGTCTTGCAGACCAGGTTGTCAGGCTTATAGGGCGATAGTTCCCAAGGTCCGTTGTGGCTCCACCTTTGTGAAGTTGGATAACTGTTGCTGTGCACCAGTATATGGGTATATAGCCTGTTGAGAGGCTGAGTTTGAACCGTGTGTTTACGTGAGGGGTTAGTTCATTTTGTAGCTTGTGTAAGACACATCCTGGGACACTGTCTGGTCCCATTGAAGCTGTATTTTTGGCTTTGGATAGGGCTGTTTTAAACTGTGTGTCAGTGATTGCCGGGGAACTACATTCTTGTGGTATGGTTATTGGCCCTTTAAGGGGTGAGAGGGGGGTGAAGTTTGCACTAAACCTGTTTGCCAGAATGTTGGCAATATCAGTCAGTTCAGTGTATTTTGTGCCATTATGCACTAACTCGGTGCAGAGCTGAGAGTTTCCACTTAGGTTTTTGACATAGCTAAAGAACACATTGTGGTTATCTTTGGAGTCCTTGGCAATTTTTCTTTCGAAGCTAGCCTTGGATGATTTTATGAGGGATCGTAGTTTCTTGCTGATACTGATCAGGGATGTCTTTCCTTCTTTGGATTTTACTCTTTTCTGCACTCGTTTTCTCCTTCTATTGTCTAGCTTGTTTATGGCAGGGGTCCACCAGACTGGTTTTCTTTCTTGGAGGAGTGAGTCTTAGTTTTGCTTGGGATAGTATGATTCATGCATTCTTGCAGGTGCTCATAGAGTGCCTTTGTAAGGGATTCAGCAGCTTGAACAGCGTTGCCCTTTAGCTTGGGGGCTGTGAACCTTTCCACCTTGGTCTTAAGTAACGTGAAGTTTGCTTTTGAAAAGTTTTTCACAGTGGTTTCCTTGGTTGGGGGTGGGGGCAGAGTGTGGATATCCAGAGTGATTAGTCTATGGCCTGATCTAACCAGCAAGGGTTTGACATCCAGTGTAGAACACCGGTCGCCCATGTTGGTGATGACCAGGTCCAATATGTCGTAACCTCTGGTGGGGGTGTTGACCAGTTGATCCAGGGCATTTGAGGTTATAAATTCAAGGAAGCATTGGTCAAGGGATTTAGTACTTGAATAGTTCTCCCAGTTAATGTTTGGGTAATTGAAATCATCCAATATTAGGGCATTTGGTAGGACCTTCATATTTTCCAGTGTCTCCAGAAACGCGGAATGGGGTCCTGGGTCATGGTTGGTGATCTGTAGCAAGCTACAATTTGAATTGCAGTTTTGTCCGTTGTTAGTTGCACATGGATGATCTCTGAGGCATTGTGCTGTGCCACTAACCTGGAGGTGTGGGTATCCTTGATGAATATGGATACACCCCCACCTTTTGTGATTCGGTCCGGGTTCTGTGGCCAAAATGTATGGTATGAGTTATAGCCTGGTAGTGCTGCAGTGCTCTCTGGAGCCTTAACCAGATTTCTGTTACTACACAGATATCAATGTTTTCCATACTGAGGAGTGCCTTGAGTGCATGCATTTTGAGGTTTAGACTTCTGGCATTGAGTAGCATTACCCTCAGTTTTTGGTTACTTGTGCTATTTACGGTGGTGGATTTATCTTTTGAGCATTGCCTAAAAAAGGCACTATGGGGGTGACAAAAGCCTTGGCCAGTATACGAAAGCCTAAGGGTGACAGTTGCAAGCCATCTCTTGTGAAGCAATGTGGCTTATCGAGCATGTCATCCCAGGTGGACAGATACTGGATCCCCTTTGAATGACACCAGAAACTTAGCCAATTGTTGAAACTGATCATTTTTTCTTTATACTGTGGCATCATTCTTTGTGAGGGCAGGATGCTACTCAGCGTCAGGATCATACCAGCCTGGGCTTTGTGATCAGAAAGCTCTTCCATTTCATGTAGTCCAGGGAGGTACAACTCAGGTCATTCACACTAACATGGACAATGACAGTCATATTTGTAATTGTTCTGGAGTGACCTGAGTGCTTGTGTTATGTGGCGAATCCTGGAACCCGACAGGCAGCTAACTGTAATCTTTTCCTTGTCCAGCCTAGTTAGTGGGACATCAATGTGCCAGACTATAGAGTTGCCTACTATTAGTGTGTTGGGTATGTTATTTTGCTTTTAGGGCTATGATTGCCTGGCACATTGATTATGTGAAGTATGTGTTTCATGGTTTGTGATGGGGTGTGGAGGTTGCTTGGGTGTCTGCTTTGTAGGTCTCTGTTGCATTTGCAGATTTTTATTTAGAGCCTCCGAGTATGTTTTTTTGTATTTATGTGTGTTATTTGCCAGTGCTGGCTTAGTAGGTCTGTAAGACTGGTGGTGTATTGCAAGTATTTTCCTTCTCCTCTACTGTCAGTTTCAGTCTTGGGTTTAGAGAGCTTTGCTTCCAGTTTGGCGGTATAATTACATCTCTCGCATATATTAGTGTTTGGTGGTAGGAGGAGAGGGTTGTCTGTGTACATGAGGTAGTTCTAACTTTGCCTCAAAATGCCCAGATTCACCATTTGATTTTACGTTGCTTTAATTCAAGTAAAATAATTTTAGGAAGAGCTAAGATGTGTCATATTCTGCAAGATGAATATGGATTAGGCTTCATTAAACTCCAAGCTAAATACTGACATAGTCCGGTTTTCTTTTTAAATGCTGTAGGATAGTCAAGTTTCATTGATAATTGTTATGCTGCGACACTTGTTCCTGCAGCCAGCATATCTGAGTGCAGTTTGTCCACAGCTTTCTGAAAGCTATCTACATCTGTTCAGCTAGATACACAGATGCATATTATTGCATTTCATAGAGATTAGCATGGCTGATCTACATTTGTATACAAAAAGTATAAATGAGCCAAAATTTCCATCAGTGACTGTTAAGCGGCCATATTTAGCTTGCGTTAAGAAGCAACGGTTGTAATCATGAACTTTTTAATGTAAGCTAGAATCAACAGTAAACTTATAAATTATTGACAAGCTATGCAAATTTCATTTAATGGATAATTTTATATCATTATTTATTTTTATGCATTGTGTTTTTGCATTGAGGGACATGCTACATGCACTTTATGTATGGGTATGGCAAGCAAGAGAAATAAGTATGCAGGACCCTGAGAAATTCCAAACATATCCCCAGTCTGTCTCTGAAAATTCCCCATGGCAACTATGGTGAGGGGTATACATACTTTACTACCCACAGGCATAGCTCTCAACCTTCCATTTCCAAAATGAGGAACACTAACCTTCAGAATGTGGAACAAACAGGCAAAATGTGGAACAGATAAAAATCGCTTGCTAGCTGCTTCAACTAGGAAGGTCATAGGAAGGTTAAAATATGCTGGATTTTCTTATAAAGATGATCTCTTAATGAATTAATATAATTCAGTTCTATTTACCATGATATCAGTTAAAAAAATCCTAACACTGAATGTGTGAAAGGCCCTTTCAATGTGGAACTTTGAGGAACATGAACTTTTTAAGACCCCAAATGAGGTACGTTCCTCATAATGAGGTACACTTGAGAGGTATGCCCACAGGTAGAAGATGGCCATACATCGTCCTTGTTCACATCTATAGACCATATATACGCACAAAATATTTCTGTGCACTCTAAATTTATCAAGAGCTTCTTGATTATCAAAGTTATAATGGATTATTCATTTGTATGTATCTTCACCTTCTTGGCCAGCAAACACTACTTGGCACTTATGGTTTTGGCTGAGCAAAGACAAGTAGCTATCACCAAGAAATAGCTAGGCTGGCATCTAGAGCAAGCATCTTCACCAAATGCAAAGTAGGTAGAAAAGGCGTGATTTACCTTTTAAAATGCCTCTGCAGATGAAGTAAACACATGTCAAAAATGACTATCAATCACAAGCTGGTGGAAGAAAGGCTTATTAGCATAAAATGTTCTACATAATTTCTCATTGAAATTTTGTTATTCCTATATCATATATCTTTATTATGCATCAATTCAACTTCATGTGGTGTGAAAAAGGTTTTATATAAGAATTTCCAAGAGAATATCCTCCACCTTAGTGATGAAGTTTGTTTTGAATATTGGAGTATTAGTTTTTTTATCATCTTCACTTGGAGAGTTAACATGTCTAAAATAATCCCAATAGCTTTCTCTGTGGCATACTGTTGATTTCTTACATACCTTACATATTTAGATGTAAGCCCCTTTCCATTTATATTCTGGTGCATTAGAATAATGAGTAAATCAATAAATGTGGGGAAATGATTTATAACTATTGGTTGCATTAGATTAATCTTATGTTCAACTAATTGTCTACAACTTGGAATTTCTAACCACATATCTTTTCTTAACTCAAATTTATTAATGGTGTGGTTAACATTTTTAACTCCGCATTGTCTAGTAATTGATGCCAGTATAACAGGCTTTTATGTTTAACTGTAGTCATTGTTGTGTAATTAAATGTATTAATACCATTTTGAGTGAGGGCAATTGGAAATGCAAAGAAAATCCATGCTTTATGTTCAGGGTTCCTGCAAATGAAAATTGTAATGGAGGTTATTATCATATTCTTTTTGTTTCTATAAAATCATCTTTTACTAACCAATGACGTTTATTAGTAGCTACCGTATGATACAATTTTTTTTTAATTATTGGATTTACACCAAATACCTCACTGAATATCTTTCCATTTGGCATTATAATTGTTATTTAACCAAGAAATTATTGTCTTAACAATTGAGGATAAGGAATATAATTCTAAATCTGGAAGACCAATGCCACCCGATGCCCAGTCTCTAATGTAATGGCTTAAAGCCAATCTAGGCTTATTAGAAAACCATAAAAACACAGAAACAAAGAATTATACTATTTTATATTTTTTTGGGAGTGGGAGGGGCAATCATTGTATTATATACAGAATTTTAGGAAGGATAATCATTTTAATTAAGGAGATTCTCTCTTCCATAGTGAAAAGATGTATTCTATTTACTGAGTTTATTTTATGTAATTTAAGTTATTATTATAATTAAGGGTTGTTACATCTTTAATGTTATCAGCCAAGATTATCCATAATTGATTTTACCATATTTCACAAGGCATTTAAGTAATTTCTTATCTATTTTTTAATATTGCAATTAACAGGTAGTATTTTAGTCTTATTCTCATTAAAACTGAGTCTCAATTTCTTCTGGAATATTTCTATTGCTTGCAATATTGCAATAAGAGAAGAATTGCAATCAGTCAAAGTTAATAGGATATCATCTGCAAATAATTATATTGGAGATTAAGTAATTATTTATTAGCATGCCGTTGATACTTTTATTTGATCTTATATAATTTGCTAAAGGTTCCATAACAATAGCAAAAAGCAATGGGGTCAAGGGACAACCCTGTTTAGTACCTTTAGTAATAATGACTGATTGGGAAGTATATGAGACTATCTTAATGTATGCAAAGGAATTTTCACAGAGAAGTTTGATTAATTGCAAAAAAGTTTGAAAAATTACGTTCCTCCAGTACTAATAGTAAGTACTCCCAATTAACTGACTCAAATGCACTATTGATATCCAGACTAAATAAAATTAGTTCTTTTTTGAATTATTGGTATAATCAATTATTGATAGTATTCTTTTGATATTATTTTAGGTGTTTATGTTCATTATGAACCCAGTCTGATCATTGTTTATAAACATTGGAAGTATTTGCTTTATTCTAGAGGCATAGACTGCCACGAATATTTTATAATCTACATTTACTAATGAAATTGGTCTGTACGAAGAACATTGTGTCGAGTCCTTGTCAGTTTGCTAAATTGGGGATATTTGGGTATATTTCCAGGGTGGTGGTACCTTCATAAGTCCTTTGACTATTGAAAAAAACTCTAGTAAAATACTTAAAGCATCCTTAGTCATCATTTTGTATAGCTCAGGTATTATACTGTCATTTTCAGGTGTCTTATTCGGTTTTAGTTTATTAACTTGAATTTTGAGTTCAGACATTGATATAGGCTTGTCAATTGTTTTTATTTGATCCATTGACAGTCTATTTTCAGTATATTTTTATAAAGGTTTTAATTAGATGTTGTGTATGCATTGATGGTTTATGTTGCTGAATCTTATTAAAATGAGACCTGAAAACATCCATATCTTCTATTTCAGTAACCTTCTTTTTTTACTAGAGGAGTATACTTCTTTGATGTTGTTAAATTCAACAGTCGTTTTTGTTCTAGTATCCAATTTATCCATGAATTTGGGATTTATGGAATAATTAGTTATCTGAATCTTTTCTAAATGTATCATAGTTTTATGTTATAAAAATTCTAAATGTTTACTGTTTAAGCTATTTATTTATTCTGTTACTTCCTTTTTGACTATCTAATATTAATTTATCAAATTTCTCCTGTATAATTATATTGGAGATTAAGTAATTATTTATTAGCATGCCGTTGATACTTTTATTTGATCTTATATAATTTGCTAAAGGTTCCATAACAATAGCAAAAAGCAATGGGGTCAAGGGACAACCGTGTTTAGTACCTTTAGTAATAATGACTGATTGGGAAGTATATGAGACTATCTTAATGTATGCAAAGGAATTTTCACAGAGAAGTTTGATTAATTGCAAAAAAGTTTGAAAAATTACATTCCTCCAGTACTAATAGTAAGTACTCCCAATTAACTGACTCAATTCTTTGTCCCATTGTTTCTTTTTTTATGCATGCCAACTTGTAATTTTGTCAAAAAGGTATGTTATAAAAGAGTCCTATACAAAAATATCTGAGGTGTTACCTGTATGATTAATTTCAATAAAAATTTGAATTTCTTTATTAAAGAACTCCTTAAAGTCTTTTGTATTGGTTATATATAGCAGGAATCCTTTCAACTGCAATGTTATTACAAATGTTATTGCATTGTGATCCAACAGTGGGAAAGAGACTACTTTAACTTTATCTATTCTACTAGTGACCTCATTTAAAACATATACTATATTTGTGATTGATTTTCTTATTCTATTAGCTACATGTTGGTCAAAGGCTGGAATTCTGTCTACATATGTTCCCAAGATCACTTACTACCATGTCTACTCTTAGTGGTGTTTTATCAATGGAGTAATAAGCTTGCATTGATAGTTTCTCAAAGGACATTGCAATACATTTTTTGGCATTGAGTTTTAGGTCATGGCTTTGGCACCAGTCATCTGCCTGTGTTAAACCTTCTTTCAAGATGTTTTTGCCTTGGAGGGAATCTATAATAGCTCCCAATTTACAATCATCTGTGATTATGGTGAGGCTTTTAACATTAGCCTTTACTTCCGAGAAGTAGATGCCAAACAGGAGCATGGCCAGCATAGATGAATGATGTAATGAAGGATGGATATATAGATGGATGGATGGATGGATGGATGGATGGATGGATGGATGGATGGATGGATGGATGGATGGATGGATGGATTATATGTAAAGGAACAGGACCCAGCTGTCAAGTTTATTTTTTCTGATCATTGAAAGGTCCCTTTTAAACAAGAAAATAAAATCCCTACCAAGGATTTGTTGACAGTGATTTATATACTGTTCTCATCTCCATTATATTACTGTAATTCTTGCTACTTCAAGCATTATTTCAGATGAATAGAGGCTTCTGAGATTCCTAAAAAGCATAAGTTGCCTGTTTTCTTGCTTATTTTTTACTATTTATTTCTTATTCTTATAATTTATTGCACTTTACTTTTTATTGTTTGCTGTCACCATTTTTACTGTATTTTATTACTATAAACAAATTGCACTGTTGTACTGCAATTGTCTGCCTTACTGAGCCTGTTAAATCATTTTAGTTAGTGTTTTCACTGTTTGTAAAGCTTTTTTCCACCATTTCACTGTTTGAAAGGTACTAACTGGAAATTTTCTCCATTTGTTAAGTATCTCTTCTGTTCTTCTGCTGTGTAAACATTTCTGTAGTGTTTTCTGCCTAACATAGTGTAGGTAGTAGCGGTAGCATAGGGCAGTTTCAGGCTTGCTGTTTCTGGGCCTGGTTCTTTGTTTGAAGTGGCTATTTGTTCTTAGCACATTTTCCAGGCCATCTTGGATTAGAAAGGGCTGAGCCCTTCTGCACTCTAGTGTGAGGATTGTGCTGATTGGTCACTGGCTGGTAAAGGTTGGCTGGTCTATGGCTTGGAGTTAGCATCTCATTGGTTCTTTTCAGCTTTTTTTAAAGTTGTTTTAGGTTTTAACCTTCTGGTATGTAACCCCCAACCTTGAGTGGGTTTATACTATGCTGAATGGAGGGGGGCACAGCCACAACTCTGTGCTGCAATTTCAGAAGACTAGAGGTTTCTGAGATTCGTAAAAAACATAAGTTGCCTGTTTTCTTGCTTATTATTACTATTTATTGCTTATTCTTAGCATTTACTACTCTTTTTATTGTCTGCTGCCAACACTGTTTTCTGCATTTTATTACTATAAACAAACTGCACTGTTGTACTGCAATTGTCTGCATTACTGGGCCTGTTAAATCATTTTAGTTACTTGTTTCATTGTTTGTAAAGATTTTTTAGCCATTTTCACTATTTGAAAGGTATTAACTGGAAATGTTCTCCATTTGTTAAACATCTGTTTGTTTTTTTTCTGATTTTCCTGCCAAGGAGTTTGTCAAACAACTGATTTGTTTGCAGTTAAAAGCTTTCTCCAGAGTGTTCTTGCTTTTTTTTTTGTTTACAACTTTTATTTAATGTCTCACTGTTGTTTTATTTCTGCTGTGGTAAACATTTCTGTAGTTTTTTTCTACTTAAAATAGTGTAGCTAGCAGCTGTACCACATTCCAGACTCAGGGTTGCTGCTTCTGGGTTTGGTTGTTTGTTTGTAGTGGTTAATTGTTCTGAGCACATTTTCCAGGCCATCTTGGATTAAAAAGGACCTTTCTGCACCCTAGTGAGAGGATTGTCCTGACTGGTCCCTGGCTGGTAAAGGGTGGCTGGTCTAGGGCTTGGAGTTAGCACCTCATTGATTTTTTTGAGCTTTTTGTAAAGCTGTTTTAGGTTTTAACCTTCTGGTATTTAACCCCTACCCTTGAATGGGTTTCTGCTTGTTCATACTGAGCTGAATGGAGGAGGGGCACAGCCACAGCACTGTGCTGAGATTTTAGATGACTAGAGGCTTCTATGCTTCCTAAACACCATAAGTTGCCTGTTATCTTGCCTATTTTTACTATTTATTGATATTCTTACTATGTATTGCACTTCTTATTGTCTGCTGACAACTTTTTTATTTACTGTATCGTATTACAATAAACAAACTGCACTGTTGGACTGCAACTGTCTGCCTCACTGGGCCTGTTAAAACATTTAAGTTACTATCTTCACTATTTGTAAAGATTTTTTTAGCCATTTTACTGTTTGAAATGTATTAACTGGAAATTTGATCCCTTTGTTAAGCATCTGTTTATTTGGTCTGATTTCCCCCCAAGGCATGTATCGTACAACTGATATGTTTGCAGTTAAAAGCATTCTCTAGAGTTTCCTTGCTCTTTTATTTTGTTTAAAACTTTTATTTCTCACTGTTCTTTTTCTGCTTTTCTGCTGTGGCAAACATTTCTGTAGTGTTTTCTGCTTAAAATAGCATAGCTAGTAGTGGTAGCATAGTGCCGACTCAGGGTTGTTGTTTCTGGGCCTGGTTGTTTGTTTTTAGTGGCTGTGTGTTCTGAGCACATTTTCCAGGCCATCTTGGATTAGAAAGGGCCCTTCAGCACTCTAGTGAGAGGATTGTGCTGATTGTTCCCTGGCAGGTAAAGGTTGGCTGGTCTAGGGCTTGGAGTTAGCACCTCATTGGTTCTTTTGAGCTTTATTATAAAGTTGTTTTAGGTTTTAACCTTCTGGTATTGCTCATTGTGCAGCACCATGGACTGTTGCTCAACTGTGCACCATAGCTGGACAGATAATTTCAACAATTTTTCCTTTAGATACAGCTGTATCCCAGCAGTGTAGTGCCTCATCTTTAGCACATTTACATGCAAAGAGGCAGCACTAGTGAAGCTGTGTAAGCACCCCATTGTAATAATGGCCTCAAGAGGTTTTCTTAGTCCCCACTCTACCTATTAGTGTAGCATTAAGCCTAGCCTCTGAGGCATTAACACAACTCACCCACTAGTTATTCCTACATGTGACCCCTTTCCCACCATATTCCTGTTTCTGACCATATAAATTCACCTAGCACTATGAATGGGTAATTTCGCACAGTTTCTCCAGCCAGCTTGATTGGCATGGGCATCCTGAGGCAGTGTAGCAACTGCCTCATGTACACAGATTTACTTCTTGTCCACACAAACTCAACACGTGAGAGATGCAACTATATTAAAAACCTTGAATCAATGTTCTCTCACATGCCAATCAATAATCTGATGCTGTGAGGGTTGTCAGCATGTATACCTCACCACCTACTCCACCCAAACCCACATCACACATACCTACATATAGGTTCATAGGTTCATAGGCTCATACTAGGCTATCTGCCCTAGGGCATTTATAAGCCTAGCCAGAGTGTGTTTGGCTTTCACCACCCATTTTAAATTAATTTTGCTATACCCTTTTTCGAGGTTAATATACTGTGCCTCTGTCTAACAGTGACACAGAAGTGATACCTGGGGTAAACCTATGATCTCCCATCCACTCATCAAGATTCCTCTTGAAGAGAGTCAATGAGGGACTCTGCCTAACCTGGACTGGGATTTTATTCCAGAGTGAAGGGAGCCTCTGGGTTATGAATCTGTCCCTCCAGAATGTCCTATTTATTTCAGTGCTGAGGTTCAAGTCTCTCAAGCACGTAGCTCAATGGGATTTGAATTTTCTGAGGTGCAGTATGTCCATTAATTCCGGGTTGGACATGGCTTTATACGTCAGGCACAGATCGCCTCTGAGCAGGCGGTATGCCACTGAGTAGAGCTGGAGTTTCTTTAACCGGGCAGCATATGGCATCTGTTTGAGCCCTTTGATCCTCTTGGTGAGGTACTTTTGGAGTCTTTCCAGTTGCTGCAGGTGTCTGGTAAGGTACATCTCAAAAGGAGCATTGTACTCAATTATGGGCCTGATGAAGGATGAGTAAAGAGGCACGATGACCTCCCCTGATCTAGATGTGAATCCATTCATGATTAGGTGGGCTATATAAAATGTTTTTCTAACCACTTATATGTGGAGGTCTTTGCCACAAACTTACCTAAACACCAGAGACCTCTCAAACACAAGCACGCAGCACATAATACTTCCTCTGCAAAACACAATACATATAATAGCTCACACACCAGTGTATTACCTTTCAGGCTCATAAGGCTAAACACTAAATCTAACATATTACCCATAGGAGACTCCATCATGAGGCAGACAGATGTCCCTCTCAGCAGGATGGATAAGAAATTGTTCATAGTCATCTGTCTGTCAGGTGCCAGGATCCACCATATCACACATGCACTCAAGTCTCTCAACAACAGGTACCATTATGACTCTGTCATAGTCCGTGCTGGTGTGAATGACTTGAGACATACCTTTCTGGACTATACGAGGAGAGATATGACTGAGCTCTCAGACTATGTGTCTCAGGCAGGTATGTCCTTAGCCTAAAGCAGCATTTTAGCTTCACCTAGAATGATGACTCAATACAAACAGAAAATGATTGACTTCAGTAATTGTCTTAGTTTTTGTTGTCATTTTAAGGGGATCCACTATCTGTCAATCTGGGATGACATGACTGACAGACCTTGATGCTTTGCCAGAGATGGTCTTCATCTGTCACCCCTGGGATTTTGACTACTGGCTAAGGCTCTTGCCACCCCCATAGTGCCTTTTTTAGGCAAGGTCACAAGAACAAAACTCCTGATGTAAAAATACCAGCCAAAAACAACCTCATTGTCATGTTGCTAAATGGTAGGAGTCTTAACATGAAACTGCACTCACTGGAAGCATTCCTCACCCTAGATGGCACACACATTTATGCAGTCACAGAGGCCTGGTTCAAAGCTGTGGAGAGCACCCCAGTCATACTGGGTTACACTTCCTTCTACATGTTCAGATCACAAACTGAAGGCAAGAAAATTAAGGAGGCAGTGCATCAATATTCATCAAGGATAAATAGACATTCAGATTGGTCAAACAGTATGACACCCTAGAAATACTTCAAGTGCAAATAACTGTTGGAAGGACACCTATTCAAGTCATTGCCAGCTACAGAACCCCCTCCATGAATCAGGACACCCACTCTGCCTATTTAGATCAACTTGAATCTATCAAGATACATCCTAACACCATAGTTTTGAGCAACTTTAATCGACTGTATGAATTACTTGTGCTCAAACTCACCTGCCCCAAGGTTCTTTGACTTTGTCAACTCCAATGCCCTGGACCAGCTGGTTGACACACCCACCAGGTTCACCACCATCCTGGACCTGGTGCTTACAAATATGGGAGACCACTGTATCTCCCCCACTATGAGTTCATTCCTGGTGACATCTGACCACAAATCAGTCTCATGTAAGGTAACTATCACACCTGACCCTCCCCTAGCAGCAACTAGATAAAAAACTTCTCCAAAGCAGAATATAACCTCTTACAGCATGGTATAAATAGCTTCATTGCACCTCTTCCCTCAGACAGAACCAGTAACTATGCTGAGCTCTACACCAGTGCCCTATACAAGTACCTGTATAACTGCATTGTCTCGGCAGTACCTGTTAGGACCAAATCAAGCTCTTCAAAGAAAAGCACACCTGCCTTTTGGATAACCACCATTAACAGGCTTTACAATAATAGGAGGAAACTGCTGTCCAAGAGTAAGAAGAAGCGGGCTCTAAAATGGAGACAATCCCTCCTCAGCTTAAATAAGCAAACAGGACTTCTTGTGAAGTCCTCCAAGGCAAACTATGAATTCAAGTTAGCTTCCTCAACCAAGGACAACCATAAGGCATTGTTTAGTTACATCAGTAACTTAAAAGGTAAGGCTTAGATTTGCGCCAAGCTGGTAGTTAAAGGTAACACATAGACTAAGCTGGTGGACATAGTTAACCTGTTAACCAACAGATTCAATGAAAACTTCACTCCCCTGTCCCTGCCACACGTAATTCATGACATCCCTACCACCTGTTCCCTACCTTGTATCTCTAAAGAGCAGATCATAAAACACCATCTCTAAGGCCAAAATCTCAGCATCAATGAGACCTGATAACATCCCAGGCTGTGTCTTACATGGGCTCAAACAAAAATTACCATCTCCACTGACTAATCTTTTCAATCACAGTCTAAGCATCAGCTTCATCCCAGCTGAATGGAAAACCACCACCATTATTCCCCTACAAAAAGGTGGTGCTTTACTGACACCAGGAACTACAGACCTATTAACCTGACTAGCCTTATTTGCAAGGCAATGGAGAGAATCATCATGGACCTTATCAACAAAGATAGAGGTAATCTCCAAACACTAGATCCCACCCAGTTTGGATTTGTCAAGAGGAGATCATGCTTGTCATACCTGGTAGACTTCTTCAAGACAGTCACAAGGGCTGTAGATGAGGGAAAATATGTGCATACAGCCTACCTAGACCTAGCCAAAGTGTTTGACACTATACCTCACTAAGGCATCATTGACAAACTCTGCCAGCTAGACATCAATCCTTATATCATAAGGTGGGTTGCGAACTGGCTCTCTGATAGAACCCACACATTCAGAATAGGGGAATCCACCTCCAACAGCAGACCCATTACAAGCGGTGTTCTATAGGGATTGGTCCTGGGACCTCTACTGTTTGGAATCTATTTCTCAGAAGTACAAGCTAAAACTGAGGGACTGTGGCTGACAAAGTTTGCTGACAACTGCAAACTGGGTGTGGTCATAAAATATCCAAGCAATGTCAACATCCTTCAAGAAGGTCTTACATGCACAAATGATTGGTGCCAAAGTCATAGCCTCAAACACACTGCAAAAAAATGTATTATCATCCTTCTTGGCAAGAGCAATGTTCCTTCAAATTACACATCAATGACAGTAAACTAAGTATGCAGTCAGTGGTGGGAGATCTGGGAACTCAGGTTGACAACAACCTTGCATTTGATCACCATGTCTCCGGAATGGTAAGAAGGGCATTCTATATGGCTTACCTCATAATTAAGGGCATTACCTCGAGGAAAAAGTGAAGCTATCACCTCTCTGTACTCTTCACTCATTAGGCCAATAATTGAGTACAACACCCCTTTTGGCATGTGTCTTTCAAAGCACTTGCAGGAACTGGAGAGACCACAGAGGTTCCTCACAAAGAAAATTCAAGGTCTATGTGGATTGGCTGAAGTCACTGTCACTTTATTCTGTTTCATACAGACTACTCAGAGGTGAGCTCTGTCTTTCATATAAGGTGATATTTGTCCCCCCTTTATTGGAAATTCTGCACATCCACAAGTCAAATGGCACACAGGTTACTCACTCTAAAGACCTAATCCTGGTATGTAACATCAATAGAACATGCTGAAGGATAGATATGTCTCCCAGAGGTTAACACAACTTTGGAATAGACTCCCACCTGACATCAAACAGAGCACCTCATTGGCCCTCTTCAAACACAGACTGGACAATTGGAAGGGTAACAGTAAGTTCACCTTGGGGGGGTCCACCTGCGTCCCTTTGGACAGGGACAATAGGTGCTGATCATGGTAACAAGGGTAAAATTTGGCTGGGCTTGTAAAGTCCCTTGAGCCATAAGACTAGTAACTTCCTATGATCCTATGACCATATGGAATCCAAGATGCAAGTCCACAATTGAACCAATAGCCCAGATGCTAGATAGCAGACAGCACACTTTCTTAATTTTAAATAAGAATGGGGAATAAATAGCAGGAAAGACTGGTTTATTCTGGTAAAGTAACTCCATGCAATACATTATTTAAATTTAGTACAAAACAAATAGTGATTCTCCAACAATTAAATGAGTAATCAAAACTAGCCATATTTGTTAGTATATGCAAATGTGAACTTATCACAATAGTTCACTTTTGGTAGCATTGCTTCTCATTGGAAATAGCCTTGTCTCACTGTTTCAATGTCTGGAATTCAGTCCCCATGTCTACTCGATTTGTGCATGCATAGGTGTGTGTGTGTGTGTGTGTGTGTGTGTGTGTGTGTGTGTGTGTGTGTGTGTGTGTGTGTGTGTGTGTGTGTGTGTGTGTGTGTGTGCGTGTGTGCTTGTGTGTGTGTGTGTGTGTGTGTGGTTTTCTCAATACCCCATTTTGTGTGTGGGTTTTCACTCATAAATATACTGTTTGGTTGTCTACACCAAATAATTCATATATTATATTCAATGTAAAAGCTGACTTAGTTAATAAAGAAATAATAAAATAAATCAATATTAAATTATTTCCCATCCTTAACAAAAATGTACATGCTATTAAAAAAAAAAAAAAACTACTATACTAAGGCATTTGACACTTTTTCATGTAAGATAATTTTAAATTTATCCCTACAGGTTATATGGCTTACTGCATAAAAATAAAATACGGCATATCCTGGAATTACAAAATGCATCAAATGTGTTATTTATGAAAGGCTCAATTTAAGTTTTAAATAATAAATTCATCTGTTTTCCATGACTAATCGCAGAGCAATGGTTCACAGTCGGAAGCTAAACTTTCTAGTAGATCAACAGACACATAAAAAATGTCTACCTTTGCATTTAACCAATAGACAGTGTAAGAGCTTTTAGTATTTAAAACTATCTAATTTTAGGGGACATTTGATCTATAGAATTAAACTTCTTATCCTTTATCATTCATTTACAAGCTGTACAATATTTATATTTTTAATTACCTCAAATGTGATTGCTAGAAGTACCAATTTTCCCTAAGTTTACTCTTATGTTTTAATTTATTAGAGAAGTTCTCATCATTCTTAAACATAATATTGGGGTGGAGCCTACAATCTTCACTTCTAGAATGAGAAATCAACATACATTGCTGTTTGTTGAAGATATCCCTAACAACTTTCTATCTATCTGTAAATGGAAGAAATCTAATAGGTTCATAGGGTGGTACTAGGCTATCGGCACTAGGGCCTATACAAGCCTAGCCATAACAATTCCCTGGCTATTTCTTCCAACAGTATTTACTTTCCTGGACCCCTGTCTAGCAGAGTGACTGATGTGATCCCCAGGGTAAATTTCTTATCTCCCATCCAATCATCAAGGTTCCTTTTGAAGAGGGACAAAGAGGTGCTCTGCTTGACATGTATGGACAGTCTATTCCAGTGTCTGGGGAGTCTCTGGGTCAGGAACCTATCCCTCCAGCATGTTTTGGTCATTGTGATGACAAGGTTTAGATCCCTGGAGCATGTGTCTCTGAGGGATTGGGATTTCTTTAAGGGTAGCATGTCCAACAGCTCTGGGTTTGACGTGGCCTTGTATGTTAAGCAGAGATTGCTTCTGAGTAGACGATATGTGACAGAGTATAGGTGGAGTTTTTTCAGATGGTCAGCATAGGGCATCTGCTTTAGGCCTGTGATTCTTTTAGTGAGGTATTTCTGCAGCCTTTATAGTTGTTGCAGGTGTCTTGACAGGTACATACCAAATGGGACATTGTATTCTATAATGGGTCTAATGAGGGATGAGTGCAGTGGGACAATGACCTCCTTTTTTCTGGATGAAAAGCCCTTAGTGATGAGGTGTGCCACATAGAAGGATTTCCTGACTGTTGTGGCGATGTGGTTATCAAAAGTGAGGCCACTGTCCACCTGTGTCCATGAGTCTCTTATCACACTTTCAGCATTTAGTGTACTGCCACCTATGTGGTAATTCACGGGTACATGTTTTTTTTCCCAAAGGGGATAACTATACATTTCTTGGCATTGAGCTTGAGCCCTTTGCTCTGGCACCAAACATCTGTTTCTGTAAGACCATTTTGTATAATATTCAATAATGGCTCCCAGTTTGCAGTCATCTGTGAACTTTGTCAGCCAGAGTCCTTTAGTTTTGGCCTGTACTTCAGAGAAGTGGTCCCAGGCCTGAACCTTGAGGTACTCCACTTGTCACTTGTCTGGAGCTGGATTTGGAGTCGGCTACTTTTACAGTGTGGGTACTGTCAGAAAGCCAGTTGGCAACCCATCAAGTGATGTAGGGATTAATTTCCAGCTTAGTAAGTTTATCTATGATTCCAGAGTGGGGAATGATGTTGAAGGCCTTGGTGAGGTCCAGATTGGCTGTGTAGACCACCTTACCCTTGTCCATGACTCTGGAGACTGATTCAAAGAAGTCAATCAGGTTCAGGAGACAAGATCGGTCCTTCACAAACCCAAACTGTGTGGGGTCCAGTGTTTGAAGGTTGCCAATGTCTTTGTTTATATGTTCCATGATAATACATTACATGGCCTTGTAGATCAGGCTCGTCAGACTGATGGGGCAGTAGTTCTCGGGCTCCAAGGTGGATCCCCCCTTGTGGAGTGGGATAATTGTAGCTTTGCACCACTCAGTGGGCACAAAGCCTGAGGTGAGGCTATGATTAAATGTGACACTTAGGTGAGGTGCCAGTTCATTTTGCAGTTCATGTAGCACACATCCTGGGTTGTAATCTGGTCCCATGGATGCTGTATTCTTAGCTTTGGAGAGTGAATTTTTTACCTGTGTGGCCATTATTACAGGAATTTGACAATCTTTCAGTATTGAGATGGGCCATTTAGGGGGTGGGGGGGTAAAGTTTGCAGTGAATCGATCTGCCAGGATATTGGCAATATCCTTGAGATCAGTATATTTAATGCCATTCTGTTGTAGCTCAGAGCAGACCTGAGCATTGCCATTTAGATTATTGACATAGCTATAGAAAGCCTTGTGGTTGTCTTTGGAATCTTTGACAATTTATTTTTCGTAACGAGCTTTGGAGGATTTTATGAGGGATCTCAGCTTCTTACTGAGGCTGGTAAGGGAGTTTTTTGCATCCTGGCATTTTCTTCTTTTCTGCAACAGTTTATTCCATTTGTTGTAAAGTTTGTTTATGGCAAGGGACCGCCAGATTGGCTTCCTTTTTTTGGAGGAGAGAGTCTTGGTTCTTTTGGGGGTGGCACGATTCATGCATGACTGGATGTGCTCATACAGTGCCTTAGTGTAGGATTTAGAAGTCAAACTTTCAGTTTTTGTCTGCATGGGTGTCATGAAGTTTGTAACTACTGACTTGAGTAGCATGAAGTTGGCTTTGGAGAAGTATTTTTACGGAGGTTTCCTTACTGGGGGTGGAGGTGGGATGTGGATGTCAAGGGTGATTAGCTTATGGTCAGACCTGACCAACGAGGGGGTGACCATAGGTGTGGAGCATCGATTTCCCATGTTGGTAATGACCAGGTCTAGGATATTGGAGCCCCTGGTGGGACTAATGATTAGTTGATCCAGGGCATTGTAATTTATGAATTCCAAGAACAGCTGGGCAAAGGTGTTGGTACACGAGTATTTTATGCAGTTAATGGCAGGGTAGTTGAAATCACCCAGTATTACGGTGTTTGGTTGTATCTTAATATTTTCCAGTATGTTTAGAAAGGTGTAGTGAGAATCTTGGGGCATGGTGGGAGTTCTGTAGCAAGCTACAATTTGGATTGCTGTCTTGCCTAGTGTTAGTTGCACCTGGAGAATTTCAGATGCATTGTGTCGGGCAACTAACCTGGTGTTGTGAATATCCTTGGTGAATACCTATACTCCTCCACCTTTAGTATTTCGGTCCTGGTTTGGTGGCCATAAAGTGTGGTAAGAGTTGTAGCCTGGTATTTAAGGGGTGCTCTCTGGAGCCTTGAACCAGGTCTCAGTAACTGCACAGATATGGATGTTCTCCATTTTTGTGCCTCGAGAGAGTGTATTTTAAAGTTTAGACTTCTAGCATTGAGTAGCATTACCTTCAGATTTTGCATGTTTGTACCTGTTATGGTGGTGGTTTTGTCCTTTGAACTTTGTTTAAAAACGGCACTATAGCGGTGGCAAGAGCCTTAACTAGTAACCTGAATCCCAGGGGCAACAGGTGCAGACCATCTCTGGCAAAGCATCATGGTCTCTTGATCATGTAGTCCCAGGCAGACAGATACTGGATCCCCTTTGAATGACACCAGAAGCTTAGCCAATTGTTGAAGTCAATCATTTTGTCCTTATACTGTGGTATTATTCTGGGCGAAGGAAGGTTGCTACTCAGGGCTAGAATCATACCTGCCTGGGCCACATGATCTGAGAGCTCTTCCATGTCTCTTTTCATGTAATCCAGGGAGGTACATCTCAAGTCATTCACTCCAACATAGACAATGACAGAGTCATATTTGTACTTGTTGTGGAGTGACTTGAGTGCATGCATTATGTGGTGTATCCTGGCACCCAACAGGCAGCTGACTGTAATTTTCTCCATGTTCAGCCTGTTGAATGGGACACCAGTCTGCCTGACTATAGAGTCACCTATGACTAAAGTGTTGGGAACATTGTCTTACCTTAGGACTGTTGTTGGGTGGCACACTTGTGTTGTGAGCTATGTGACACTTTGGTTATGAATGGTGTTTGTTTGCGTTTCAGCTTCAGAGGTCCATGTTGCTTGGGCAGGTTACAGTTAAGGGCCACCACATATGTGGGTTTAGTGTTGCTATATGTGGGTGTTGGTAGTGTGAGTTTAGAAGGCTGTGTGTTGCTTGAGGTGTAGTGTGGGTGTTAATCTTCTCCTCTTGACTGTCTAGCACAATCTTGGGTGGAGAGAGCTTTGCTTACAGTTTGGCTATGTAAGTGCATCTCTTGCAGGTTGTAGTGTTGGGTGGTAGGAGGAGAGGGTTGTCTGTGTACATGAGGCAATTGCTGCATTGCCCCGGTATGCCCAGATTCACCAGGTGGACAGGAGAAATCACCAGAGGCTGACCCTTGGATGTGCCTTGTTTGTTGCTTTTTTTTTTTTTTTTTTTTGTAAAGTACAAGAGCTGTTTTCCCCTTACCTTAGCAAGGTACTTTGCAATTATAGGCTATTTAGTGCCTATGATTAATTTGTCCTTATTAACAAGGAGAGTTGAGTGTTTGTATCAGTTTAAGACTTCCAAGTGCTTTTCAGCAGGTTTTAAAGCAAGTTCTAGTCATAGGGATGCTTAAAGGTAAGATGAAAAAAAATGGTTTATCCTAAACACTGCAGTGTGCACTAGAGGAGTTAGATGTGAAAGTCAGTAACTTAAGTTTTACCTGTCTAAAAAGTTAAGTTTTAGTGGCGAGTCACTATTTTTAAAACAACAAGATAGATTGAAAGGGGGTGGTCACTTTTGTATTCTGGTACTATGGAATACGGTGGGATGGCCAATAAATTTAAATAGTTGAAGGGGAGTGATTTCACAAAATGATAATTTTGTGCTTACTCACACAAGTAAGTAAAAACAGAGAGGAAATGAGATATATGGTCAAATTAACATAAGGAGAGGGCAAGTAGAAAGACAGTGGTGTTTAAGAACACTACAATAACCGGGTGAGAGCGTGGGGGAAAAAATTTCTGCCTGACTCACAAGAGACAGAGCTGCAGACTCTTTTCAAGTTTTAATATGTAGTTAAGAGCAAAATACAAGTAAAACACAAGGTAAATAAAACAAATCACAGTATTCAAAATAGACAAAGGCAATAAAGTAATACAACAAATAAAAAGCAAACTAACCTTTCCCTCACTGCAAAGTATAGCAGAGTCTGGGTGAGCCTTTCTAGTAAAGCTCTGAAATGTTTTATTTTACCCCTTAAATAGAAGGTTTAGATCCTAGCTCCACCCCCTCAGTTCACAGATGATTAACCTTAACTGACCTGTTCTATTGACCTGTACTAATTTCTGCCTGACTTACAAGAGGCAGAGCTGTGGTCTCTTTTCAAGTTTTAATATGCAGTTAAAAGCAGAATACAAGTAAAACACAAGGTAAATAAAACAAATCACAGTATTCAAAATAGAAAAAGGCAATAAAGTAATACATCAAATAAAAAACAAATTAACCTTTCCCTCACAGCAAAGTGTAGCAGAGTCTGGGTGAGCCTTTATAGTAAAGCCATGCAATTGTCATTTTGTATTAGATATTATCTTTCCATTGCAGTTCACCACTGCCCTTCCTATCTTTGTGGTCCGCTTTTCTCAAAACTTCTGCATCAGTTTTTTTCCCAATAGCCTGACCTCAATTTTTCCATATGTACTAGAAATGGTACTAGATCTGAAATGATTATTTTGGTCATCATCAATTAAACGTAGGCAAATTATCAGTCACATGTTTTGATTGGCAACTGTTTAGTTACAGCAAGGCATTCTTGTCTAACGGTTTTCTACAAATTTCAGAAGACATGGTACCATCCCACATTAAAAGGATCCAACTATCAGGTAAGTCTCTCATCACATAATCCAAATATAGGATGAATACATTGAGGGTATTTTTATCCTCCTTCCAGATAAGCTGGGCATTTTTTAGGTACAATATCCACATATCTAAAAATAAAACTATCTTTACAATTGTAGATGTACATTTCTTCTCACCAACCTAGAATATAATTTATGAATAGGAATTACTAAAATGACATATGTAGGTGCATTTTATGCCTCAAAGCTACTCAGCCCTGACTCCATTATACTGTATATAGATACCATTATATACATATATACCATAAAGTTCATCCCTATACATATAATAAACATTTTGTAGCATGCATATTCATTTCTTGCATTATCAAAGTATATGGAGCCTCTATATCCAGGGAGACAGTGTATCAAACTGTTGCCTTTTGTACTTCATTTATAATCTTACTCATTCCTTGTATATCATTCATATTATCTTGTACATTACAAATATGTCACAGTGCCACAGACACAAAGGTAGACTTCCCATTCATGTATACAGAAATAGCTATAGTTGCTACAATTACAAAAGTTCCATGTGTCCAAATAAAATCCCATGAGACTTCCTACATAGAATGAATGAAACTGAAAACCTATCAATTATATGACATGAAATATCAACATGAGAATGCATCTCCTACCTATGGCAATGGGCTATAATGGTATCAGTTCACAGAAGGGGAAAGTTATGCTTTGGATGAAAAATCTTTAGACCAATCTGCCAAAACAATACTCTTAATCAAAACCATACAGAGGGAATCACGAAGCTTATCAAAATGACTCATATGAACTACTTATATTCTAAATAAAGTTCAGGTTTTTACATTGTTTAGTATACAGATATAATTAAATAAATTAAATAAATAAAAAACTACATACTTGGTTACATAATTAAATAAGCAAGCAAAAACAGGAAATAAAACTTATACTGCAAATCATAGATCATAAAACATAAGTCATTGAAGAAAGGAATTTGATTAGAATTATGAGACAAAGTCTGAAAATTAAGCTATATAGTGGTTAAATAAATTACTTAATCATATATAGTTAAATAAATTACTTAATCATATCTAGAAGAGTACGTGTTTGTTTAAGAGAGATTTTACATTCTGAATCATGTGAATGATGGAGAGATAATGCATGTTGCTTACTGTGACCATGCTAAACCATTCAGCACCTTTAAATGTAAGAGAATAGGTGAAAGTTTGAAAACACTAAACATTAATACATATATAATACAGTGGGCAAAACAGTAGTTAAGCAAAAGATATCTTACAAAATATTCTGATGATAAACAATTATGTTAATAAAATTTTCCAAGATGGTCTCCAAAAAGCTCAGATATGTTACACTATAAATAACCTCATTTTAAACATCAGTACATTCAGTGACATGGAACTTGCCAAAGGGACATAAACCATGAGAGTTATTTGTAGTCCCAATAACTGCAGTTGCACAGTGGTTATCTGAAGAGGGCACAGCTATGCCTATATGCAAATATAACAAGCACAGGTTATTTGTGATGACTAGTGCAGTTCAAAACTAGAGTGGGGAAAGACATATTTTCATAAAATGCTTAAAGTGGCAAAATAATAATTTAGTTATGAGGGAATTATTATGTTAAAATGTCAAGTTTCAATTGACTTTGGACTTTTTCAGATATTATGGATGAGCACTGCTGTGTGCAAGCTTGATAGAAGTATCAATGCGCAGTTAATGAATTCAGCACCCAGTGCAGCTATTTATAAGGGTCTATGTTAAAAAACGAAAGATCAATGTCTTGAACGCTCATATGAGCAAATATTCCAAAACTCAAAATTGCTACAGCCCCCCACACCCCCTGCTAAATAAATATTCCAACTCCGAGATCGCACTACAGTGAGGAAAGGTCAAATATTCTGATCCACGCTGTAGTGAAAAAAAAATAACAATATTGAGGTGTGAAATATTCGTTCATGTGAGTGCACGATATTTCAAACATTCTTTGTTCTAAAGTAGACCCATTTATAATGAGTTTAAAAAATATAAAGGGTTTTATGTATTGCCTACAGGGGTATCCTTATGTAGATACCTTAATTGTTTCATTGAAAGGTGAGAAAGGGGGAAGATAGGAAATCTGGAAGAAAGGGAGACATAACAATAAGGGACACAACAATGGTCATTCCTGAAGAGGAGATAGTGGAGGGTTGCTAATTTTTTAGCCGAGTTAGGTGGTAAATATTGTGGTACAGTGCTAACTTTTAAAAGTAAGCTAAAACAACTATACAGTTATACATTATCAGTAATAAGTTTAATGAATAATTTATTTAAAAAAAATTTTTTTGACCTTTAAGTGAATGCCAAATGCAACTGCTGTTTTGTTGATGCCAATGACAGGAGTTGTGAATACGAAGCGTCATGTATTGCAGATGACATTCAAGGTGCAGTAATATCTACAGGAATGTAAGGAAAAAGGACACTAAACATTTTCTTTTGTATAGATCAGGTTTTGATAAACCTGATGATACTGGAAATGATAAATGCTTGCAATACTTTTTTTTCATTTGTTGATGATGCTGTACAGGTTACTTGTACAAAAGATTATCAGAACATTCTTTGGCTTTGAAATCTGCTGCACTTCATTTGGATGAATGCAGACTGCTGTCACGATAACTCAATGGAATTGTTTTCGCTACTGTAGTCAGAACCGTCAATGATGGTAGTGTTGCTTTAAACCTAAATCTGAAAATGTCCTTTTTATGGTGCTGCAGGCATGGTTTGAGAAGGGATTCAGGTGTAAGGAATGCAAGCAGGCTTTCAGTGCTTTGGTGCAGGACAGATAAGTGGATTTAATTTTTCTAAATCAAGGCTCACTAGGGTTGCTTATGTTTGTTGTTTCAGGAGAATGTATGAAGCAGCATCAGAGATCAGGACAGAGGAAGGAGTACATCAGGTCCGAGGAGAACTACATCCTTGGTGGGGCCATCAAGCACCCTTTTTGGAGTAAGGAGGCCAAGACAAGCTGAAAGAGCAAAGGTGTGGAACCAAGTGGTTATGGGTATAAATCTTGTTGGGGGCAGAATATGCACATTGACACAGTGCATGAAAAGGACCAACAATATAGTAAAACAAGCCAGAACAAATGTAATACAGAATGCAGTTGCCTGTAGCACTAATGATAGGGGATCTCCTACACTTATTCATTTAACACCCAATGAGGAATGCCTCATCTCTGTATTGGGAGATGACTATGACACTGATTATGATGGCAAGAACATAATCAGAGATGGTGTAGACACTTGCAATTACCTACCTCAGCAACAGACAGACATCCATTCAGAAAGGTTAGTGTGTCCTTCACCAGATATTCACATAATGAAGATGACTATAGAAGTTAACTGATTACATGTAACACATAGCATTTAGTATCAAAAGGTAAACCCTCCATTTCTGCCCATCTTCGAAGTGAACTGAGTTTTCATTGTATGTGTCCTCAACACCTTATCACACAGCATTCTGAACTGTGCTACTGGGTTTCAGTAATAATATAATCAATTAATCCTTAACAGGATAACAGCTGAAATGAGCAGTCCCACTGTACCAGCACAGGTGGAGGACATCAATAGCAGAATGACTGTTGATGATAATAGCATAATTATATTTGTGAGACAGCCTGAGGACAGAGGAACACAGTCACAAGGTTAATGGTAGGATCACACAACACACAACAACTGTATGACTCTGCAGGAAGTGACACAGGATCACAAAGTCAAGTAGACGAGGACATCACATTGCAAATTCTCCAGACAGAGAATACATATACCTTAATACCACCGATTCCTCAATCACAGGAACACCTTTTGGAGGATGACGTGGTCTCATAGGTAGAAGTGATCCCTGTAACACTTGTGCAATGGTGTGCTAGGTGCAGGTACATGTCACACCTACCTCCAGAAAAAAGAAAAATGTTGACTATCCAGCAACAAATATGCAGTGACATTGTTCAGGCTCAGTCCATTGCCACAGACAGTCAGCTTAAGATACCCAGAGTACGGCAGGGTGTATGTAAGGATTTTGTAGAGAGTAGGGACAATGTCATGGTCACACTCATGCACAGAATAATGGCATACACAGCAGCCATCCCCAGCTCCATGCACACACTAGTCATGACCTACTAGAATCAAGAAGGAATCTCTGGTGGACATGTATGGGGAAGGGGTACTATCAGGACCTTTGGGTCATACCATGTCACACACTATGTGCTTTTCAGGAAAGTGGGTGGGGGGCATAGCAAAACACAAGCCAAGCATACCTCTTAAGAGCTCATCAACACATAGCAGAACCTCTCATTTGATGTGTAGATCACACAGCACTGTGACCCTCTGCATCCATTGAGGCATGTCATCACAGTAAGCCAGTATCAAGTTTACATTCCTGCCCTTCATTACAATTGTAGTCACCATCACCCGCTCTATCCTTATGGAATATTGTGCATGACAAATGTGACCTACTTTCCCTCAGGATTGGTGGTGCAACTACTGAATATATCACGTCATTTCACCAACATCTTTTCAGTAGAGTAAGGTCACTAGTTAAAGTCAAAGGACATAATAATATAGATATAGATATAGATATAGATATAGATATAGATATAGATATAGATATAGATTTAGGGATACCATTCAGAAGCTTGAAGTTTCAAAACTTCTAACTTCAAAAGGCCAAGACCATAAAATCAAAGATTCGAAACTTGGAATGTTTTGAATGGAGACCGCCATACAGCACAGCACAGGATGTTTTCACTGAAGTGTGGTCTCGGAGTTGATATATTAATTTAGCAGGAGGTGTAGTGGGTGCAGGGGGAGGATTGCCCCCTGAAAAAAAATGTAAAATAAAATGTGTTTGTATTTTTTGTTATTAGGTTTTCGAAATTTCAAAACTTCGATCTAATGGACTCGGCCATTTGAATTTTGAAGTTTTGAAACTTTGAGCTTCTGAAGTAGTTTCAGATATAGATATAGATATAGATACAGATACATATATATATACAGATAGATAGATAGATAGATAGATAGACAGACATACAGATAGATAGATAGATAGATAGATAGATAGATAGATAGATGGATAGATAGATAGATAGATAGATAGATAGATAGATAGATAGATAGATAGATAGATAGATAGATAGATAGATAGATAGATATGGGGTGGTTAAGGAAGGCAATCTGCAAAATACAATTTAGATCAGTACTAATAAGCCTTTACAGCAGAATGTTTTAAGTTTAGTAATGCTAATGTTTGCAACAACAGAAAATAAGACAAAAAAGGTGGAAGGGGTGTGCAGTAGACTGCAATGTGTGACAGTATTAGGAGCCTGTCCAGCAGCATAACTTTCAAATGAGTAAGGCCAATGCTTATAATTACACAAAATGTAATAATAAAAAAAAAATCTAAAAAAATGTGATGGGGAGCATCATAGTAAACTGCAGTGCACTATCAAGAGCCTAAAACACACTAGAAGAAAATGAGTACATGAGTGACACTAATCCTGCCATCAACATTAGCTCTGTTGCACTTCACCCTCAGCACTGTACAGATGATTGATAGTACTTTGGATGACACGTGTTGGTGTCTGTGACCTAATAAATCAATGGGATGCACTTCAATACAGAACAGGAAATTATGTTTTTATTTATCAAAAATACAAGTGCTGAAGCATTATGGCATAACAAAAGAAATATGATACAATTTTCTTTTTCTGTGCAAGGCAGCACCGCATGAAATCTGCAAGATGGTATACAGCACCAGTGCATCTTTAAATATGCACAATTTCTTCACCTAATAAGTCAAGTAATAACACAAATTATCAGTTAATGACTATCAGTGGAAGTAGTATGTGCATATTTAAAATCAGTCCCTAAACAAAACCTATGTAGCAATACAGTACAAAATGCAAACATTCCTTACATGCTGCCAATTCAGTGCACTGCCAGATTTGTGTGAACAGTCAGGTATGACTCCTACTATACATTAAGAATGAATATTAAACATATATATATATATATACACACACACACACACACACACACACACACACACACACACACACACACACACACACACACACACACACACACACACACACACACACACACACACACACACACACACACACACACACACACACACGTGTGTGTACACATGAACCATATGATTAACTACACATTAGAAAAAAAAAGATTTAAACATATGAACAGTGACAGTAGGCCACGTACCACACATCATAGCCCACATATAGCACTGCATGCATCATTTATATTCTATGTGCTTTTTTATAATTAAGGAAACACTAACCTCAATGTCATAATTCATAGTTGTGGACTAGATGCCACCACAATACTGTGCAACTGTATAGATCATACACAGGCCTGCTACATGGAGCCTCTGTTAACTGCTGCTTGTTGGCCATCTACAATATATCAGATGTGGCAAGACCTATATTGGGAGCTGTAGTGACATTATGGTAAAGTTACCACCAGAGCAGTGCATAATCATGTTGTGCAAATGGTCATACTGAAGGGCACACCTAGACTCGTCCAGACAACAGAAATGGACTTTCAGCAGGGCCTATCTTCTCTCAATGACAATCCTTGTCTGTAACAGGGTGGTGTGATCTCCAACAATTCCTGTAGGATTCCAAACTAGGGTCATGTGCCAAGACCCCAGTGAGTAGCAGGAATCACCTGAGAAACACAAGAAAACAAAAGAAAAGTAAAGGGTGAGAGACACAACAAGGGCAGCTTAGTACTAAGTAATACATTTTCCAAAGAATAACTAAATACTTAATTATAATTAAAATTTCCACTTACTAACAAGGTTTCCATTTGGCATCCTACCATGGAGGAATAGGTGATATGGTGAGCTTGTATGGCAGATATGGGAATTGTGGGCAGGACCAGGATGCTGGAGTGACACGGTGATGCACCCATATGCATCACACACTGTGTGGCAGTTGATAGTATGGTAGATCTTCATATTTTGGTACCACTCAATCTACTAAAGTGTAGAAATTATATTTGATCAGGTAATTCTAAGCAGCATATACTGTTCTTGCTGGGAGACTAATTTTCCACTTTACACCTCACTGTCATTAACCATTATTAAATGCAGTGCTGAATGTTATAGCATTCTAACAAACCACCTGAAACAATGAAAAGGTGCAATGATGCCAACACAGTTTGGAAAGTCTTCAATAATTGTGTTTTGTTTCTTACAGGTGCTTATCCACAGCATCTGCTCAGCCTGCTAAGACATATCTGATTCAGTTCAATTTAAAAGTCTATGCATGTAATTCATTGATATGGGAGTTAACATTAGACTTATGAACCTAATACTAAAACTATATATCATTAATATATAGATATATATACATTATGCCTTACACTCCCACCCTTCTAGAAAATATAGGACAACAAGAAAGGAAAAAAAAAACTGCTGCAGTAATAGATAGAGCCATGTAGCGTTACCTTGATCTCCTTTACGTTTTCCATAAAAAGTGAAGAGAATTACTCTACCAGCTGTGATCCCAAAAGTGCCACAGCCAGTGTGGTGGGATAGCAAGTCAGGCAGTCTAAAAGGAGAGACGGATGTCAGAAGGAGAAGAACCAGTATCCGCCAGTGACCAGTCCAAAAGCAGGTATATATATATATATATATATATATATATATATATATATATATATATATATATATATATATATATATATATATATATATTAATGACTTATAAATTAAACATACCAATAATAGAACAGCACATGACAGATTGAAAAATATCTTCCAAGTTTATTAAATCAGATATTAACCATTTTAAAAATAATGCACCTGAGTATACAAAGTAGAACGTATCAAATAATATTAACACATGATTATACCATTCAAGATTCCTGCAAGCCTGAAGGTTGTAAGCATGATAATCACTCCCAAAGAACACCCCAACAGTTTCAGAGCATGACGATGCTCTCTTCACTTATGCAGTGCTGATGATCACAAACAAGGATGAACCATATACAACTAATAGGATCTGTACTGTTCATCTGAGTGGGGGATTAAAAACCTATATCCCACTGTGCATTCAGGAAGCAGTGTGCTGAAATATCTTTATATATTCAGAGAAAGTTTGCATATATTCCATGATGCCTTGATAAAGGGACGTTTGTAAATATTTTTGTATAACTGTTTCTCTCTTTTGATAGGATCCCTCTGCTCATCTCCAATAGCCATCTACAGCTGGACATTTGCCATCTTAGCTTCAGGTATCTTGACTGATGTATGTAGAAAAGGCCAAAAGTATTCAATTTCTGCCAATAATATATAGATTAAACTATTGATTTCTGAGTCATGTTTAACATTCATTACTTGTGCAGTTTTATGCAAATAGAATGCTTTCCATACCATCACATTTAATATCAAATATCTCAACATTCTGTTGTCATTTTAGTTTCAGAGCCTCACAGGTAGCAATACAGTTTTGACAGCCAAAGATGGTCCAATATTTACATCTCATTTTATACCAGAATCAGAGAATACAACCAAATACAACTGTGATCTATATAGTAATGTCATTGTTTGTGTTTTACCCTCATGCCCCAAGTGTCTGTTAGCCTAAAGAGATATCTTTATAACAGATTTACTGTACTACGTACACTGCCATGATGCCATCATAATGGCTGTTTTAACTGGTATATCTTTACTCAATATATTAAAACATTCCTCAAATAAATAGCTACACACATCTCTCATCCTGCTATTTCTAAATTTAACAAAGTCTAAATGATTTAATTAAAATTAAGTTTACGCAGACCGTAGGGACTAAATTAGTTGAATTCTGAACTATTTAATTAAGGCAAGCTTTTCTCAGGTACCGCATTTTAAAGTAAACAGTTTCTACATGATTTAATTAACACATTCACTTAAAATACTTTTCATTTCACAAGACTAAAGTGCTTTGCCCTTAACTGCAACATTAACTTTTATACAGGCTAATTTAAAATAAATTGTAATTTACCTGTCTGTGTTTAATTCGGCTTTTTTGTTTGCTGTTAATGCCTTCATTCATCCAGTTAAGTCATGTGTTAGTAGACTAAAATTGGGATTGAATCAACTCTGTGCAAGCTTCTCACACAGCCTACCTGGAATTTACATGTTAGCGCGATGGTGTGTGGAGTGCAGCAGCACACAATCCATATTAATGAGACACTGCACACTTAAACTAGGTTTTGTGGCTTGCAACAGTGTTGCTGGCTGCAAAACCTTTTAAGCAAATGTGGATAGCAAATTAGTTTAAAGCAGAGCACCTACAGTGTCTGGATTTGCATGGAATGCCACAATGATCACAAGGGCTTTATAAATAGCTGTCATTCTGTTAGTGAACCACATCTGCACAGAGACCAACTTCATGAGAGGGCAAATAACCAGTAAAAGGGACATATTTGACAAAGGTGTTGCATGGAAATGTATTAGAATGTGTAAGTGTCAACCTCTTAGAGTGAGACGTGGACAAAACCATTAAAATGGTGGTACAAAGGGCCAGTAATAGCAGATTTTTAATACTGCACTTCCAAACATAGGAAGTAGATAGAATATATAGGTTGTATATTAGCATGAACTTTCTGAAGAGTATGAAGTTTGAAACTCAAATTTCAGTCATCAGTTTCTGACTGCACTCTGAAATGACATGCCAATGATTTGCCAGGAAAAAAATTTATGCGGAAAAGATCACAAATATGAGAAAAAAATCTGAACATTCTGCACAGACCAAAACAGTTGAGAAGTATGCACTGAAATGTATGCAAAATAAGTGACATCAGTCCAGAGATCATCCCAGTGATATGGCAGAAAGCCACATATTTGCTAAGGAAAACATCTGGACATCCTGGGAATATCTGGACAGTTAAGAGGTATGAATGTGAAGTATATGGTCCAAACAGAGTACAGGAGAGTGTATCTACAGTGTAGAGCATTATGATATCCCATTCCTGGCATCTGTACTGAGGCTGTGTTACTGATCTGTAACAGGACATGGGACTGCCATGTAAAATGATCAATCGGGGGAAGTGTGTGTATTGAATAGGGATATACAGATGAACTGTAGGAATGAACCCAGGGAAAGAGTACAAGTCAAACTCCCTCACATACAGCAGTGGAGGGCATGTCAATGAAGATGGTTTTAGGAGCAACACCAAGCACACATCTATATGGCACAGTACAGACTGCACAGGGAAAACATATTGCTCATGACTGTCACACTAGGTGACATAACAATGGGGAGGATGTATGTGTGAGATAAGCATTCTTACATGAATAATGCCAAAAACATCTATCAGGGATCTGACATACAGTTGGGGTAGGATGCATATTGAGTAGCTGTGCAAACTGATATACCTGAATATGGGTGTACTCTCAGCACAGGTCTCCATCAAGGTGGCCACAGGTAAAGGATCATGGAAAACATTACCAAAAAGCAACCACAATTATGAACAATATCAGAATAATACCACCACTAATCACATGCCTATGAAATAACATATGCGATGTGGTGTGATAAGGAGATAATATAAACCAAAAAGATTGCAATGGGACTTGACAAACCCAAAAATATAAATATTTAATACAAAACAAGTTGTCAAAATGCTGACAGTGGGATAAAATAGTTTAATAAAGCACAGAACAAATATATTTAGGTTAGCGCTTTTGCAGTTGCTTGCTTCCTCAGACTTTAATACATATAACAACAGTTACTAAAATTTTCCTTTAGATATACCATACAACCAATAAAAACAAACATATTTAATGAGGCAAACTTATCTTCTTTAAAACAGGTTTTAAAGAGACGGCATTATTTAGTCCTGGAGGGGCATATGCCTTAAAGTCAATGATCCATTTTATTTCTTTGGTTCTCTCTAGCCTTCTTAAACAGGGACATCTCATTAAAATCAATGCTAACATCTGCCACATCCTCATCATTAAAACTCACACAAATGAGAGGATTTGGAGCCAGTCTAGTTGCACCAACTTTCAATATTTTCTTGCCTTGATGCAAATGCTCATTTAGTCCTTTAATCAAATTAAAGTTCATCTCAAAATCCATACTCTCAGCCATGGTCCCAATAGACAAACAAAAATGAGTTATATAAACCAAATATATTTGTTCTGTGCTTTATTAAACTATTTTATCCTACTCTCAGCATTTTGACACCTTGTTTTGCTTTAAATATTTATATTTTTGGGTTTGTAAGGTCCCATCGCAATGTATTTGGTTTATAGTACTTGTTTTTTTTTTAATGAGATGACCCTGTTTAAGAATGCTCTAAAGGAACTAGAAGACAAAATGTATAAGCATAAGCACTTGCTACGGCAGCGCTATCATTTTGAGGATGTCATATTTCATAAAATAATTCCAAGAGGGCTTCGGTAATAAAGAGGCCTTCTTGTGGTGACTGCTTACTGGAGCTTTTAAAAAGGTGGCAGGTTTTAAACCTGCAGTTAAGTTTGGACTACACGGCACTGTAAAATTATTTCTTCCACTCGGAAGAAGATTCCTTGCCCAAAAATATTAATCAGCTGACGCTCTACTTGACTGGTTCCTTCAAAGGGGAAATATTTGATCAGTTAATGGACAAACTTATTTTAAATATTTCCTTATATGAAAGATAACTGGAGAAGGAAAAGGTAAAAAAGTTACGAAGAGACTATGTAGACTTCCGGGATGGTAATGTGTTCTCTTGGCCCAGGAGCTCTCAACCAATTGGCTCAGCGGAAGGTTTTACATCTTTAGAACAACATACAATGGCTAGAGCTCCAGTAGTGACTGTGAATGAGCGAGCTAAGGTATCACAATCATTTGGTGTTTGTATTCCTGTTAATTCCTGTTCTCAATGGGAAAAACTGGAAGGAGGTCGCTCTACAACTTCGGCGATATTAACGGCAGTGTTGTCCGACCTGCAGGATGTACAAAAGGGACTTGTTTATCAGAAAAATTTGAAGGAACAGAATTTAGGCCATAAACAGTCAGGACAATTAGAAAATGGCCAATATGTTGACAATGCTGTTGTAGCTAATGTGATTACTACTGAAAATGTGAGTATTGAGGAAGTTGAAAATGTAACTGAAGGGCATAGTTTGAATACTGTTGTTAATGTTTTTAAAGATGATAACATTTCTACTAATGTCAGTTCTGAGAATGTGTGTATGCTGGATACAACAGTGCCAACTCAAGTAAATAATGATGTAACAGCTGTAATATGGAAGTTAATTTAACTAGCACAGATAGTATGCTAGTTAATGTTCAGTCTGGTGTAGTTAATGATCCAGTAGTGAGACCCAAAGTTTTGAGGAAGCCTGTAGTTAATACTGATTTTGTTTTAAATGATCATAGCAGGAATAGTGCTCGACCTTCTGTGGCTTTTTTGGAGAAGGCGCTCCCTATCAGGCAAGAGAAGCAGATAGGGAGGTCTCACAGCCGCAGGAGAAGGATGAGGTTGAAATCCGACTCTACAATTCAAACCAAAGGCCCACAGATAACAGGCCCACAAACACACAATCACAAATAAATAATTTGGTGTTTAATTTGTCATCTATTGAATTGACTAGTGAACAATTGTATGTTTTAAATAAAGGCCTTTCATTTATCCCTGCCACTAAAATGGATTTGGTTGAAACAATTTTAGATTTGAAAATGTTTTCTAGAAACATTATATTAAAAACTGTTTTCATGGATGAGAATGCTGAAGTGCATAATTTTTGAGGGTTTAAATAACCAAGTACTTTTACCTGATAACTCTCCAGCAATGGAAGCTTTTGTTAAAATTTGTGCGGATGATTTAAGGAAAAGCTTTAATGATAACTGTAAGTCCATCTCTTTTAATTTGTCATTTAAGGAGTATGCAGCACTGAATTTGTTGACAAGAACAGAGCACCTGGTTATTAGACCAGCAGACAAGGGAGGAGGGATAGTTGTCTTTGATAAACTAGACTATTTGAATAAAATGCACGGAATGCTGTATGTCAATTCTGTGTATGTAGTTCTGCAGAAATATCAGGTTAATGGAATCATTAACAGATTGAACTTCTATGTTTATGATATGCTTATGACAGATCAAATAGATTATTCTTTGTATACATATTTCTCTGTTGAACATCCCACCATACCGGTCATATATGGTCTGCCGAAAGTACATAAAGATCCATTGAACCCTCCCCTTAGACCTATTGTGTCCAGGAGAGGGTGGCTTACTGAGCAAATGTCCATATATGTTGAGAAACAACTTAGGAGTTTCTTAGACAAAGTGGAGACTATTCTGAGGGACAGTAAGCAATGTTTGGAATATCTCTATATATGGGCTAAACATAGAGATGAGGATGCAATCAGAAGTATGTTTTTTGTCACCTTAGATGTGAATTCTCTATTCACAGTAATTCCGAATGAAGATGGTGTTGAAAATGTGAGACAATTCCTTATTAAGGAAAGTGGCTACCCAAATACAAAGATTAACTAAATATGTGCTCTACTAGATTTAATTTTGGAGAACAATGTTTTTCTTTATGAATCTGAATACTTCCTTCAAATAGTAGGAGTAGCTATGGGCATAGCATGTGCAAATATGTATGCCAGTTTAGTTCTTGCCAATTGGGAAAAAGAGTCAGTCTTTAGTAGTGACATGTTCAAGATGCATGTCACTTTCTATAAGCGTTTTGTGGATGGCATTTTTTTCATTTGGCATGGCAATGAGGTAGATCTCAAAAGTGTTGTGCTCTATTTGGAGAGTACCACCACCTACTTGTCCTTTCATTTGCATTATTCTCTGGAAACCATTGGTTTTCTTGATGTCACAGTTAGCAAGAATATGCTTGGCAGTCTGTCTACTAAGCAATACGGGAAAAAATGTAGGAAGAATAATATATTACGCTGTTCTAGTATGCACCCTAGACATACTACTAGGAATGTTGTGAAAAATCAGGTACTGAGGTATAAAAGATTATACACAGATTCTGAATCACTAAAGGAAGCGCTTAATGCACTTTGCCTAGATCTTGTAGATAGGAGCTATAAAATTGAGGAAATAGAGAGAACTAAAGAAGAAATCAATAAGTTGGAATGCACTAAAACAAAACCCTTCTTTTAAGATCAATTCTCTATATCTATAGAGAGTGAAAAGGCTGTGGGTACATGTTTAACTTTTTCCTGGAGGGGTCAATAGAGTATGTGAGATTGTTAAGATAACTTGGCCAATTCCGTTGATGGATCCAAAAATAAGTAGGGTGATAGAATCTACCCCCAAATTCTACTTCATAAATTGTAAAAACTTGAAGCAGCATTTGTGCTATAAGCACAATAGGTCTTATGGACAGTCTATTTCACAGCGTAAAGGGACATATGCATTCAGGACTTGTAAAGCCTGCCCTAATATTTGGTCAACTTGCATGGTTGTACAATCAGTGACTATGAAATCAATAGAGTTATCCTCCCATGCAGATTGCTCAACTAAAAATATAGTTTATATGGCTAGGTGTAACCTATGTGATTGTTTTTACATAGGTAAGACCAATCATATGTTGAAGGAAAGGGTGTTGGAACATTTAAATGATATACGTAGCAACAAACTAAATAATGCATTGGCCAAGCATGTGTAAGAGGTTTGGGGGACCACAGTTTTAAGTTCTTTGTTCTACAAAAGGTTAATAATAGTCCAAGAGAAGGTGACCTGCATAATGAGACAAAATGTGTTGAACTAAAATGGATTATTGACTTTAAGACATATGCCCCTCCAGGTCTGAATAGTGCCATCTCTTATAGGTTCATAGGTTGGTACTAGGCTATCAGCCCTAGGGCCTATACAAGCCTAGCCATAACAATTCCCTGGCTATTTCTTCCCACACTATTTTAAAGAAGAGAAGTTTGCCTCATTAAATATGTTTGTTTTATTGGTTATAAGGAGATAAGCCTGTGAATACACACACACACACACACAAACACACACACACACACACACACACACACACACACACACACACACACACACACACACACACACACACACACACACACACACACACACACACTTGAACAACTAGTATGATACATCCACACTCTATGAAGGTAACCATGTACACTGTCCTGGCACTGTAACATCTGAAGGAGGTGTTAAGAGGGACACTGCTATACCTGTATGTGACAGTATGGTCACTACAGGCTAGTTGTCCTTTGTGCATGGCATACATCTTTGGAGCAATTCACACTGTCACAAATTATATACATGCCATTAATGTCATCAAACAGCTACGTATGCAATGTGTGCATAAAATGAACAGGTAGCACACATGCATCTGGTGTAACAACTTGATTGGTGTTCTGTACAATCAGACAGTCATGTATATTCCGCAGAAAGAATACCTAGGTATGGCCAATAAGCTGTGTGACAGCGCACTGTGACAATGGTGGTACACTTCCATTACACATCACTGGAAGATGTGTAGGGAGATAGATTAAGAAGGGTGCACTGGACACAGTTATTGGTGTGATGAAGGCTGGGAACCATGAAGGAATTATGGCCTCTGATGTGGATGTCCTTCACATACCCAGTAGTTGTGTTACATTCAAGGGAGTAGTCAGCATTGTGACCACATGCTGATAGATGTACCTCTTACCCTCTACCCCAGGACACAGGTCACATACCTATAGGTCTGATTATAGGGTGTGATGTCCACATTATACTTGGGTGGTGTGTCTGTTTCCTGATTCAACAAATCCTTCAATGTATCCAATCAATGCATGTGTTGTCATGGCTGTGTTACCAGTCTCTCTGGAATGTGTTGATACTGTCTGTATTACACTAATATCACAGCTGGAGTCAATGATTGCCCACAAACTCTAGTTTTTCAGGAAGCTGTTTAGACAGTGTGTGTATGTTATCTGTGATGTCCATCACTTAACTAATGGGCAGGAAAGAGCCTAGCAGATGCCCCTGTTGTACCAGCCTGATCACTGGACCTGAGATATGTCATGTCACATATTTTGACATAGTGAGATGCCTCATATGTCATACACTGGTCTACTCATTTGGTGATATAGCTGTTTATGACCACATATAATGGTGTTGATTGAGTACCTCAGTGTAGCTTTGTGTCAAATGTCTTTACCTGTTAAAGTTCCACAAGTTGATACTGTTGTCATCATGCATGCCCTCAGTGACCTCTTTGAAGACATCTATCAGATGTAATGAACCTGATGTAGCAGTAAATACTCACACAGGTCTGTTGTACACACCTGGATTATTACTATTATACATGTAGAAGAGGTCCATGACATGTTGGTATGCCTCACAGTTGAGGGCAGTCAGAATGTCTCTATATATGCATGCATCAGGTGCTGTTCCCACAACTCAAGTGGATGCATGTTGATGTACACCCTTGTATGGAAAGATATGCTGTGTGGAGGTTTTGTTGAATTGTGTATTCAATCATATCAGGAAGGTGTATCTGCTGGGTTACACCATAGGTGATCTCTGATGTAGTCATAGCACATTGATTCAATGTGATAGGCATGGATGAAGGTAAGACAGTCCATGCTGCCTATTGTGATCTGGCCTAAGGTTTTGACACAATCACACATGCAAGTATCACTGACAAAACCCACAAGCTGGGGATTAAACATTACATCAGTTGATGGGTGAACAATTGGCTCACTGATGAAACATGTCATGTGAAAGTTGGTGAATCAACTTGCACCAGTAGATCTGGCACTACTGGCAAACCTGAGGGATGTGTGTTTGGCCTTTCAGTGTTTGAACTGTATTTCTTAATACTTCAGGCTAAAGTATTTGGCATTTGGGTTCCTATTTTGCTGATTCTTGCATATTTTGTGCAACCAACAATGGTGACAACATAGTACAGGAGGAGCTAACACTCACAAATTAATGGTGACAAAGGCACACAATGTACAAATAAATGCAGAAATGTGTGTTTGTAATGTTGCCTGTTTGAAAAGTACAGTTACATGTTAGTCACAGCATTGGCAGCAGTCCTGCTATGCAAAACCCATTAATGCAAGCATTGGGAACACATTTAGATAGCAATCTGAACTTTGACCACCAAGTGTTGAAACCCTATGTTGTTCACATAATAAGTCACACCATCATATTGAGCTCTTAGGATTGTATGACATCACTGTAGTCAAATGTCATTATCTCACTGATAGAGTATATAATGATCTTTTTTACATGTACCTCACCCGACACATGTAGCAGCCGAAGAGACCACGGGGCTTTCTCAATAAGATAATACAGGGCCTGTGCACCATGCCATGATGTATATGGATAGATTAAAAGCCATGTCACTGTATATTTTATTGTATAGGATTAGGTGACTTCTGCCTGGTCGGTAGGCCTGTCTCTGACCCTGCCCTGGTGGGAGCACTGCATATCCAAAAATGTGATATAGCTGATAACATGGACAGTGTCTGTTGAGACATGCTGCTGTAAGATGTTCTCTGTAATGTTGAGCAACAGCTCTCTCACACACACACACACACACAATTGACTGCAGTGAGAATAGAGCCCATAGCTATCTATCTATCTATCTATCTATCTATCTATCTATCTATCTATCTATTTAAATATACAGACTACAGAATACAATACTTTACACAAGTGACACAGCTCAAGTCTGACTTGGAGTGTGTCAGACAACACTTGATAGCCGATGACATCAGCATTGTCTGTTGAGGAGAACATAGTGTCCCACATGCTGGGGTAAAATGCTCTCTCTAATGTCAATCAACAGCTCATGCTTACACCCCCCCCACACACACACACGCAGTTACACACACACACACACAGTTACACACACACACACACACACACACACACACACACACACACACACACACACACACACACACACACACACACACACACACACACACACACACACACACACACACACACACACACACAGCTAACTGCAGTGAGAACACAACCCCTACCTAAGTACATAGAGTACAGAACCCAGTACTTATTGCCAGTGCCATGGCACAAGTCTAATTTATATAGGATTGCAGGTGAACTTAAAGTAGATGACATCAGCAGGCCATGTGGGAGACAAGAGGGTGGGAATTCTGTATGAAATTAATGTGTAGGCATGAGCAAGTATCAAAATGCTGTCATTGCATGGCATTGGAGCAGTAACTGTGGGATACATACTTCTGCTCTGTGGTCCAGACACACACACACACACACACACACACACACACACACACACACACACACACACACATACACACACACACACACACACACACACACACACCAAGATGACTGCAGTGAAAACAGAACACCTACTTATATAAGCACATGGACTGCAGAACACATCAATTAATGCAGGCACCATTGCACAAGTCTGATTTATACAAGAGTGCAGGTGAACTTATAGTAGATGACATCAGCAGGCCATGTGGAGGACAACAGGTTGGGAGGCCTATATAAGTGCACAGCTTCATATGTTCATATGAGGCTACTAGCCTAATAGCATGAGGGAGTTTAGAAGTGTAGCTGTGTAAAAACACAAGTGTCCTTGTTGAGCTTAGTTGGATGGTTGATTTTAGCAGAGCATGTTTGTAAGCAGCAGCAAATGGCCCTGTCCATGAGATGAGGCACATAAGTGCCAGCCCAGAGGTGACTTTACAATCACCCAACCAGTTGTCAAGGTTGTGCTTCAACAGGATCATTGAATAGCACTGCTTTTCATGCAGTGGGAGCCTATAACAGAGGAATGTGAATTGCTGTGGGCTATATCTGTCTCCCAAGCATGTTCTGTTTATGTCACAGGCCAGGGTGAGAACCCTTAGAGAAATTATTGTTGTCCCATTTGAATTGCAGATGTCCATCATTTCCAGAAGGGCAGGGTCTGAGATTGCTCTGCAGGGCAGTCATAGGTCACAATCAGCAACCTGCATGACACAGAGTACAGTAATAGGTATGTCAATCTTTTTAAGTATGTCATGTTTGGAATCCTGAGAGTTCCCCACGAACAACCCCATGTTCTCTACAATTGCTGCAGGTGTCTGGTGAGGTACAGAGTTATGTGAGCATTGTACTCCATTATTACTGTCAAAAGGGTAGCGTACAGCAGTGGCATGACTACACGGGTCTTGGATGTGATTTCCACATGTAAGATGTGCGCAATGCAGATTTGCGTTTATCACCACTATGGCCACATAGTGATGAAACTGTAGATTGCTATCAACATGTGTTCCCAAATCTCACAACACTGTGTTTCAGTTTAGGGGGTGCCATGTATAGCACAATTAACAGGAGCACTTCATTGACAAAGATGACAAAGGGTCATTGTATGTTTAAAGTTCAGTCTGTGAGTTTATCACCAATCATCAGTCTGTGTCAGCCTCTACTATAATATTTTATCATCATTGAGGACTCTATATGAGTGTGTCCAGTTAATAGTCATCTGCAGACTTGGTAAACCACATTCCATCTGCTGTTACTTGTGCTTCAGGGAAATATTTCCCAAACAGTTGAGGGCCCAGCACAAATCCTTGTAGTATTCCACTGGTGAGTGGGCTAATGGTGGAGGTGCAGTCCCTAACATTGAGAGTGTGTGTTCTGTCACTGAGCCAGTTGGATATCCATCTAGTGCATAAGGCCATAACTGATCAATACTGTGTTTTTGTTAATTTAAACTATGACCACAGTAGCCTACTGATACAAGGTTATCCTGGTTTTCCACCTGAGAAATTGAGAAAAGACTTACAGTTTCAGAGCAGTCCTTGGTCAATTGTGATTGTTTCTTAACACATACTTGTCTTGCTTTGGCTCATTAGCAGCAGTACAAAGAACTGCCTGCTCACACCCTTGTTCTCCCCTCCCCTTCCCTGTTTATTACCTTAAGACAATCCCAGAGTTAATAAATATTACCTGTGGCAGGCACCATTTGTAAAACTACAATCCACTCTGCTACAGGCCCCATGAAGGCTCAGTGTCTCTCAGGTAAGTGTTTTACAACTGTAAATGCCTATTTATGTTGAATTGTATTAGACATTTTACAACTGTATATGTTTATGTTGACTTGTGTTAGACATCTAATATGTTTTATGCTTTATTATTGATGTTACTATGGCATGCACCAAGTTGTTTCTAGTATAATAGTATGTATGGTCTATTTGCATAGCTGCACCTTGTTCACTAATGTTATTCATGTAATTGTGTTGTGTGTAGACAGCTCATACTAGTGTCTAAATTATTTCTATAAGTTTGTGCTGTTACTGGTGGATAGAATCACATTAAAAAACCACGACAGATTGCTACTCACTATATTTTTATCTGTGGCTGCATAACTCTCTGGGTTTTTGTTTTCTAATGTTCTTCCAATTGGCTCATTATCTGCATATACTAAGTAGTGGTTCAGGACATTGTCCTGCATGTGGTAGCTATTTGCTCAGTGTGTGTTTTTTATAATCTTTATAATATATATTTACCATCTCAAAAGTGCTTACTCCTCTCTGTACTCTTCTTTTCTAGACCTAACACCACTCTTAAGTATTCAACTGCGGTACCACCTTTAACATTCCTATAAGGAAAGCGCAGTCCGGGTCTGAACTGTCTGCAAACAGCTACAGTTAACTTTGAGTATGTGTCTACCTGTTTGAGCCAATCTTCATTTTCCCTGAGAGCACTGTGCTTTGGCTGTAAGCTGCCCCCCCCCCACCACCACACACATCTTCCACTTTCTCTTATTCCCTTCTGTTAGCAAATAGTATCCATAACTGATCAATACTGTGTGTTTGTTAATTTAAACTATGACCACAGTAGCCTACTGATACAAGGTTATCCTGGTTTTCCACCTGAGAAATTGAGAAAAGACTTACAGTTTCAGAGCAGTCCTTTGTCAATTGTGATTGTTTCTTAACACATACTTGTCTTGCTTTGTGATTGTTTCCAGCCCCTCATACAAGAACCTAACAGGGTCTCTACCCGCTTCGCTCCCTACCCTGCCCCCTATTCCCTCTCGCCCGCAGTGGTCTCACCTTTATTGCACTCAAACCCCTCCCATCTTTCCAATAGCCAACCACAGCGCTAACACAACACTACCTCCTCCATATTCCCTCTACTATCACACCTCCTCAACTGACATGTACAAGCATACCTTTCCTTTGCTCACTGCATGCACTCTCCTTGCATATCTTACATCCTACCAAAGCTCCATCATTCCCCCACTCAACCACTACCACTGTACTACTACTCACACCACCACCCATGTCTCACCCATACTCAGCTCCCCTCCCACTAGCTCAAGAACCATCCCTATGCACCCCCACATATTCTACCAACTATATTACTCAAACATAAAGCATCCCTACAACTTAACATAGTAACCCTCCCACCATACCTATTACCCACAGAGCACAATCATAAAGTTTCCCTTATAAACAAACACATTCAAAAACTGAAAAAACTAATAATCTCATGCATATCAAAACTAGCCCTAAGTGGAGACATCCACCCCAAACCTGGCCCTACCATCTCCAACCTCAATCCTCATAATCAGACTAGAAACCACAACTTCTCCCATATTACAGCCAATAGAAAGCCAAGTGACTTCCTTCTACTAAGCCTAAATATTAGAAGTATATCCAACAAAGTCCATGAACTCCATGCCACCATAGACTTATACTCCCAGATATAGTCATCCTGACAGAAACCTGGCTAAAACCTCACATTACCAGTGAGCAAATACTCCCAGGTTACGGCATACTAAGAGTAGACCGGCTAAACAAAAGGAGGTGGTGTAGCTATAATGTTTAAACAGCATCTAAACATCCAGATCTTAAAATCATCAGCTCCACAAATAGGCAATGAAGAAATAATATATACCAGCCTCAAAATTAACCAAAACAAAACCATCAACATAATTGGATGCTACTTCCCACCTGGCCAAAACATCCCTCCACTAGAAAACCTCCTCAGCTGGTCTACCCACCATCTCCCCCAAGAAACTATCATCTTAGGTGATTTCAATATTGACTGGCAATCCTGTTCTGGCAACAATCCAACCCATCATGTACACCTTCATGGCTTCACCCAACTAGTCCAGTCACCAACAAGGATAAATAAAAACTCCAGCAAGCACACAACCCTGGATTGGATACTAGTCAGTAAGAACCCCCAGTCATATATAACAGGCTGCTTATCAGATAGCCTCAGTGATCACTCCCCAACATTCCTACTCAAGAAATACCTGTACCAAGCTAAACCTGTCATCTATCATCAAATACGTAAAAAAATAAACTTTAACCCACTCGCATTCATCTCATCCCTCAAAGAATGTAACTGGCATGCTCTAAAGTACCTCAGTCTAGATGACGCAGTGGAATTTTTTAATACTACCTTCCTGAACATCCTTAATTACCATGCCCCCATAAGATTTTCCAGAACCAAAGCACGACCCTCCCCATGGCTACAGAAAACCACTAAGTCAGAAATGAAAAACAGGGATAAAGCCTGGGAGCACTGGCGCAAAACCAAAACCCCCGCAGCTAGACAGTAATTCCTAGAACTACGCAATAGAGTCAAAAAGCTAATAAAACGGGATAAATTCCAATACTACCAGTCTGCCCTAGACTCCACACAACACAGCCCCAAACAATTCTGGTCCTCCATAAACTCCATCCTCCACCCAGGTAAAGTCAGTACCCCTCCTAACATCCCTCACTCCTCAGAAAATATTGCTACCTCATTCAACACACACTTCACCCAAACCATACTATCAGTAGCTAAACAACACAACCCCCCTCCCCTCCAACCCACACCTTCAACTAGTAATTCCCCACTGCCTTCTCTTTTTCTCCTGTACCTACCTCCAACATAAAAAAACTCTTAATTAAACTTAAACCCACCAAATTAGCAGCAGACAACCTCCCAAGTGAATACCTACAAATCGCAGCTGATGCTCTGGCCTACCCAGTATCCATCTTGATTAACCGATCTCTGTCAGAATGTTACGTTCCCACATTGTGGAAAGTCTCACATATAATTCCCCTCCACAAAGGCGGACCCTCTGCAGAACTAACCAATTACCGCCCCATAGCTATTCTCTCTCCATTCTCCAAAATACTAGAGAGATGCATACACTCTCAGGTCTCACACTACCTCCTTACTAACAACCTCCTTTCCAGTACTCAGCATGGTTTCTGACCAAACCATAGCACCACCACTGCCTTACTCTCCTTTACTAACACTATCATTCAGCATAAAAACAATGTCTATCTCTCCTCTGCTACTTTCCTAGACCTATCTAAAGCATTTGATATGGTCCCACACAAACAACTTATCTCTGTCCTCAATAACCTATCCTTCTCACAATCCGTCACCAACTGGTTTCAGAGTTACCTGTCTGACCGCCAACAATCCGTTGTATGGCAGAATGACATATCTCCCCAACTACCTGTCTCCATAGGGGTTCCCCAAGGATCCATCCTTGGACCCCTACTTTTCTCTGTTTACACCAATAATCTAGCCTCTGCCACCAAATATGGCACACTCATCCAATACGCAGATGACTCAACCATCATCTGCTCAGCCCAGTCCCTAGCCAAACTGCAAAAAGTCACACAGGAAGCCTTTTCCTCTGTTGAAACATGGTTATCCGATGCCCAATTAATACTCAACCCAAACAAAACTAAACTACTCATCTTCCAACCCACCAAACATACTCAAAACAACTCTTACTTTAACATCACAGCAAAAGACAACACCACTATATACCCAACTGAACACACCAAATTGCTAGGAGTGGAAATAGAAAATAAACTAAAATTTGACATTCACATATCCATGACCATAAAAAAGTCCACAAAAAACTAGGAGCATTATATAGAAATAAACAATTTCTCACCAAAGCAGCAAAGATTTCAATAGCAAATTCCCACCTTATCTCCACCCTATTTTATGCCTCTCCAGTATATACCAACCTAAGGCAATGTGATCTAAACAAGCTAGAGACCTGCTACAACAAAATCGCCAGGGGCATCCTACCATAGTCACCACTGTCTCTCACTTGCTGAACTGGGCTGGCTTGAACTCCCTCACCTCCTTCAGTGGTATCAACTCTCACTCACCCACAAACTAGTAAACCATCCACTAAATGTCCCATCCCTCCAGAATCTACTCCAACCCTATCGCACCACCAGACCACTAAGATCCAGCAACAAAAATCACTTGCAGATCACTAAAGCCAATAACTCTGCTGGTGAAGCACTATTCTCTTGTGCCATAGCCAAATTATGGAACTCACTCCCACACACAATTACCTCCGTACCATCATGCACCAACTTCAAAACTTTATTAAAAGCACCTAAAACATGCTGGCTATGCTCTTGCAACTCCCACTCTAATATCATCCACCCCATCCAACTACTACCTTTCTTTCACCTCCACTAACTACCTTGATGATAGCAAGCTCAGATGCTCATAAGCCTAGTACTTATTATACAGCAGGAACTTCTCATTGTTACATTTGTTAATGCCTGTTATGTACTTCACAGATAAAGATTCTAATTGTCTACTGATGTACTATGTTCTTCATCTGTAAATGTGTTGTAAGTAATTTCTATGTTAAATTGTTAATTGCTATGTAATCCAATGTAACTACTGTCTGTTTATTTTACTGTGGAGCTTTTCTCCCCAGGCCTCCGCTGAAAATGGACCCACGTCCAGTCGGACACTCCCGGTCAACAAATTTAAATAAATAAATAAATAAAGGCCTAATTCTTAAATGGGAGATATTCACTATGAGACATGAATGGGGGATAGTGTCAAAGGCCTTGGATAACTCAGCATAGGCAGTATATACTGTTATCCCTTATCCAGGTCTTTGGGGTAAGTATCCAGGAAATCCACAAGGGTCAATAAGCAAAATCTACCCCTGACAAAACCAAAATGGTTAGGATCAAGTGTGTTCAAGGTAACTTATTTCCCTGTGGACATGGCCCATGCTGATTCCTGTACTAGCCTTGGAGGTAAGACTTTTTAGGCATATGAGTCAATAGTTATAGTTCTGCATGTTATCAGATTGATAGGCATTGCATAGTACACATTTGATATTACATTTTGTAGTGTTATTGATATATGTGTGGAAAAAGTACTGTGATTCCAGGATTATAGTGCTTGGGTGGTGCCAATACATGGATGTATTTTAAATATGTGATCTGAACAGTAAACAGCATAATACATACATCTCCCTAGCAAGACAACCAGTGGGTTTGTGTGATGGTTAGTAAATTGCATGCAGATGTGAGATGCATGTTTGCACACTGCTTAGCAGTGCAGAAATATGAGCTGCACTGCTAAAATCTGACAGTTAGTAATGAGCCTCTGGAATATACCTGCTACTTAACTGACTCTCTGGCAGCATGTGTTAGTGCAGGTAAAGCAGTGATATATTCCTTGTTGGGGCTAGTTGGTACTGCATTTGATTATACCTGTATCTAATACTTTTAACTATGTGCATATTATTGTTGCTGCTTGTTGGTGTTTGATGCACACCATCGCTCAGTAATGCAGTAAAGAAAATAAATGGGGAAGTTAGAACAGTGGTGAAATGGGGAGCAACAAATGGAAAGCAATACAGGAATGTGCAGGAGGGAGGTAGGAAACAACCATAGCTATCCATTTCTTTAACAGAAAAAAAATTATAATATATGCAGACTATTAGCTGAATTTGGACTGTTGCCTCCAGAGAAAGGCATGAGCAGAACACAGGCATGTTGTATAGCCAATTGGCCTGAATCAAGTATATCAAGAAAACACATGTATGATGAAATGGAGAGCTATGTATGGGATTTTTTTGTGGGGTGGGGAATAGTGCACACTTTTTTTTTTTTTTTTTTGTGAGAGAGAGAAAGGAATGTTGGGGAAGGCACCTAGGTATGTCTGGGTCTAGTAAGTTGGGTAGATGAGGAATCAGTTGCAGACAGACTAGACAAATAACACAAGAGATACTGATGGTGATGGACACAAGAGGTAAGTGGACACCATGGATGGCGTGAGGGTGAGGATATCCAGGCGCATGGTCAACAGGCTGGGTTACAGTGAGAATTCAGTCCTCACCCACAGGACTGTTATCACTGTAACTCACTTAACCACTGGTTGGAAAGCTTTATATCTCCTTCTCCTCCTCTTGGTATTACATAAAATGAGGGAGAGCCGTATCTCCAGCCAGTGTAGGCATGCACTAACAGTGTGGTGCTCAACCTTATACACCATCCCTGGCAATTTGGTGTGGATGATAATCTCACCATCTCTGCCACTGCTCCTGGAGGGAACAACTAGACTATACTCTGGGGCAGGACTACTTAAGGGGTGGTCTTGCCTATATTCAGCTTTTAAGCCTTACAAGAACTGTCTGTAGTTGATACTTACATGTCTGTGGGATGTCCAAAGTTCTATATTCCTAAATTCAAGCATTGAGGATATCCCTCTTCCTGTGATGTAGATCACTAAAGTGGCACCTCCATTGGTCACCAGTACAAGGGATACCAGTGGGGCTGGCTATAGCACAGGCCAAACTATCCCAAGCCTCTGACTTATACTGGGACACAGAATAGTCCACTTGCTGTGTCCTTGCACTATGGTGTTTCACTAGGGGACAAACAAATATTTTGACTCCTGGACACCCCATCTCTGAGCCCTAAATCTCACACTCTCTCCACGAATGCCTGCCATGTCTATCACAAATCAAGAGCCATGTAGACTGATGGTTTCCCACCAAATCCAGCTATTGTGTTTACTGGGCATACACACATTGTTTGAAAATGTGCACCACTTACCATTGCGCAAACATGCTACTCGGCAGTGTGCTCCCCTAAGCCCCATGTTTGCAAGTGGGCAAGTCATGCACAACAGTGGTAAGCAGTGAAAAATTGCACAGACATTTATATATGTGTACTAGGCAAATTTGAAGGCCATGCTAGTCCAGATAACAGAAATATACTTACAGGAGTATAGTACACAGTATATCGATAGCCATACATGTAATAATAATGTGATAATAATATTTTCTGTAGCAGGGTTAGCCCCTCAGTGATATAAACCTTGGCTTGAAATGATTGTCACTGAGGAAATAACATGCCATCTCCATGTGCAAAATGGGAAAAGGGGTTGAAGATGGATTGATGGATGGAATACATAATGGGAATTGTGACAAAAGTAAAAGTGCATGGAATATGCTGTGCTCGAACTGAGGACCATGTCTATAGTAGTCTCAAATTTACACCTGTTGCCAAAAGAGGGTTGAGAAAACACTTTCTATGTTGCAGTTCACTGCTGTCAGGGTCCTGTCTGCTTTCTGGGGGGTCCAATTGTCCAGTTTAGACACTACAATGCTTCACACAAACCAGATAAAAACAGTCAAACCTGGCATTCATTTTTGTCTGTTTCTCACTAACACTGGCCAAAGAAAAAGAGAGAAAAAAGGATTTGAACCCAGTACCATCTGTCCTCAAAAAGGAATTTATCAGTGCATTAACATGTGCTACCACTGATTCAGTTAAGGGGCAGGTGGGATTCATAGATGAAATACTAACTGTCAGACTTTAGCAATGCAGCTTGCATATGTGCACTCCTTAGCTATGTGCAAACGTGTATCTTACATGTGTATACACTTTACTAACCATTGTGCAAACCCGCTGCTTGCTGTGTTACAGAAAACTACATTTTATTAAATATTACTGCTGTTTATTGTCCATATTGTGTGTATGACATGACATTACATGTGGAAATATTAAAAAATGAAAGCCCTATCTCACGCTATGTCATATATTTATAATACAGCCATGTGTTGCCCCTCCCAAGCAATGCAACCATGGTGCCTCAATACTTTTTCTACAAATATATCACCTAAACTACAGAAAGAAATATCAAATGTTGGGATAATATGCAATGCACATCAATCTGGTAAAATGCAGAACTACAACTATTGACCCATAAACCTAACAAGGATTATCTGCAAGGCTAAGGAAAGGATAAGCATGGACCTTTTCCACAGGGACATAGGTGACCTTCAACACACTTGAGTCAACCCATCTTGTGTTTGTTAAGGATAGATCTTGCCTATTGAACCTCATGGAATTCTTTGATACTGACACCAAAGACCTTGATAACAGATAACAGGACATACCACCTATGTTCATGTATCCAAGGCCTCTGACAATATCCCCCATTCAGGTCTCATAGTGAAAATGCCCCATCTGGAAATTAAGCCATACAGGACTAGCTGGATAGCCAAGTGGCTTACCAACAGAACACATACTCTCAAAGTCGGAGACTGCTCCCACCTCCTATTAGCCACTTACCAATGGAATACCCCAATGATCTGTCCTGAGCCCTCAAATGTGTAGAAACTACTTCCCTGAAGTGCAGGCAACAGTAGATGGCTTGCAGTTTGCCACGTTTGCAGATGACTGTTAATTGGATACACTCATATACAATCTCCCCATGACGTTAATATATTACAGAAGGGGCTGACAGAGGCAAATGATTGGTTCCAAACGTGATGGTGGGACACACATTCTACATTGCGCAACTCATACATATGGACATCATATCCAAGATCAGTTATACTCCACCCTTATTAGACCATTAATTGAGTACAGGGCTCCCTTCTGTCTGTACCTCACCAGACAAATGCAGCAATTGGTGAAAAAATAGAGGATTGTGACTTGGAGAATGCAGGTCCTCCAAACATCATATACATAAAAAGATTAAAAGACCTGTCACTGTACTCAGTATCCTGAAAGCTGCTGAGGTGACCTATGACTGACCTACAGAGATTTCTCAGGCCCTGCTCTACTGGAAATGCTGCCTATGACATAAACAAAACATATTGGGTAGATAGATACATCCCTCAGCAACTGACACTTCTCTGTAATAGGCTCCCACTGAGTGTGAAGCAGTGGCCCTCAATGACCCTGTTCATGCGCAACCTTCACTACTGGTTGGGTTATTGTAAAGTCAACTCTGGGGTGGCACCTATGTCCCTCATAGAAAGGCCCAGTTGCTGCTGCTCACAAAATTGCTCTGCTACCATTGATCATCTAAATATGCTTAATAAGAGTACTTATGTTTTTACACAGCTAGGCTTCTATTGCCTCATGTATAGTGATAATCATGTTCTCCTAAAACTTACAAATGCAATATATGAGAGATGCAAGTAAGTATACAATGAATGTAGAATAAATGCACTCTCTGTCAGGTAACAACAAACCAGATATCAAACAGGTTACCAGCACACACTCAACCTCCTCAACAAATCAAGTCCACAATACCTAAACCCACATATGCAGAAGTACTCATTAGAAGCTTACCAAAATGGCAGAGTCCTCACAAATGCAAACCTTTTGCCGACATTATAGTCACAACGGAACCCACTACACATAAAAACAAACATATCAGTGTCTCCCATTAAGCCTTTAAGGCAAAACACCTCAAAACCAATGTCTTGGTTATAGGTGAATCCATACTGACACACACACAGATATCTCCCTCACCAGGTTATACAAGAAAAAAGGCATGGTCAGCTGCCTGTCAGGTGCCAGGATCCACAAAGTCATGTACGCGCTCAAGTCTGTCAACAACAAGCATAGCTACACCTCTGTCATGCTCCATGTTGGAGTAAGTGACTTGAGACATACCTCACTGGGCTATATTAAGAGATATATGGCTGAGCTCTCACATTATGTACCCCAGACAAGTATGTACATAGCCCTAAGCAGTATTCTACCTTCACCCAGGATGATGCCTCAATGCATACAAAACAATGATTAACTTCAACAAATGGCTTAGCTACTGGTGTCAGTCCAGGGGGATCTAATATTTGTCAGCATGGGATGATGTGGTAGACAGACCACTCTGGTTTGCAGGGATGGACTTCAACTGTCACCTTTTGCCTTTCAGTTACTGTTAAAGGTACTTGCCTTCTCCATTAATGCCTTTTTTAGGCAATGTCATAAGAATAAAATTCCTGACATAAAAATATCCTCAGAAGACAAACTCAGAGTTATGCTGCTTAATGCTAGGAGTCTAAATCATAAACTACACTCAGTGAAGGCATTTCTTACTTTAGAAGATGTCGATGTTTGTGAAATCACAGAGCCATGGTTTAGAGCCACAGAAAGTACTTCATCCATGAAAGGCTATAATGCCTTCCACATCTTCAGGCCACAAAATGAATGTGAAAGTGCTAAAGGAAGTGCTGTATCCATCTTCATAAAAGAAAAATGCACCGCAAGACTGGTTAAGCAGTGCACCTCCATAGAGTTACTCCAAGTCCAACTAACTGTAGGGAAGAGGGAAGAACCCCCCCCCCCCCTTCCACATCATTGTTAGCTACAGGTCCACCAACATGAACCATGAAATATGCACAGTCCCTTCCTAGACCTACTTGAGTCACTCATAACACAGCCAAATACCCTGGGAATGGGTAACTTTAACTATCCTTCTATCAATTGTGATACATAGATGTGCTCAAACATGCTTCCCCTAAGGTTTCTGCACTTTGTAAACTTGAATGCTCTGGAACAGTTAGTCTACATCCCCACAACAGGCTTGAATGTCCTTGAGCTAGTACTCATGAACATGTGAGATCGCTGCACCACTCCAGGTGTGACATCCATCCTGGTAAGGTCTGACCTTAAATCAGTCATGTAATTGTACCTGACCCAACCCAGTCAGGATCCAAAATATGGGAACATTTCTCTAAAGCAAACTATAGCTTCCTAAACAATGGCATAAATATTTTCAAACCTCCTGCCACCATTGACAGTAAATATTCCTATATGGAGGTGTACACAAATGCCTTGTGTAAACACCATTACAAGTCTTTAGACTTAGTTGTACCAGTACAGATCAAAACTTGCTCACAAAAAGATAAGTCACCCTGGTGGGCATCTAGCATAAATAGATTATAAAACAAGAGAAATATACTGATGACCAGGAATAAGAGGGAACAGTCTCAACAGAAAAACACCCTCCATAGCTTGAACAAGCAAATTAAATATCTTGTAAAGTCCTCTAAAGCTAATTATGGAACTAAATTAGCATCCATTGTTAAGGATAATCACAAGGCATTCTTTACCTATGTCTGTAATGTCACAAAACAAATCTTCCAGGACACACCACGAGAACACTGAAGTCTTCTAAAAAATGCGTTCTTTATTCCACTCGATAAAAGGATGTATAAGAGCTTTCACATGCGTCTTGCATGCTTCTTCAGATACAATTCAAAACATCTAACCTAGTTGCTTATATACATCTCATTATTAACAATCATTGAAACCGTTAAAACAATTATGCTGTTAAACCATAATTAACCCATTAGCTAAAGAATTCTTCTGTATTCATGATTTAATGCTGTGCATTTTATTTCCCTCCCTAATGCGACTGGTAGCATCCACATATCTGAATGCAAAAACAGAAACAACCTCATATTCGCATATCATAATTCATACATTTTTCATATATATCATGATGAAAGCATTTTAATGCTTATGAAGATCAAAAGCAAGCAGCATCTTCCTCCCTATTCTACTTATTACAAATAGGGGCGGAGCAAAACATATCCTCCTGTTGTTAAGCACTACCGCTACTAAAAACGTCGTGCCTTGAATATTCCTTTCTCAGTGTATTAATTCGGTTTAACATCTACCAGTTGAGCAACAATCAATCCATTACTCGGGAAATTTTCCCAAATCAATGCTATACTTTCATTTTATCTCCCCTATAAAACTAGCATCAAAATCATGTAAATGGATGGAAATAAAAAATAAAAAATAAAAAATAAAAAATAATAATAATAAAGATGGACCTCTTATGTACAAAGTACGAACCATCTCCTACATCCTACCATATTCATATCTAGTCATCCTATCATTACAAGCTTTTCATGTACATAATTAAAAAATTTTTTAATAAATAATAGGATCCAAATCCAAGTAGTACCATTTTCTCTATGCTGTGTATTATAAACTGGATCTTGACAGACATATACATCCTAAATATAAAACTCCACTGCTAACATGCATCTTACATCAAATATTCCTCTACCTAAAAACTATGTGTATATAAATGTATATACACATTATGTATACTAAAAATAATATGTGCATATTAACCCTTCAATACCTTAAATAAAACGCATCTTTCATAGACAGTAGCAATTGTCGACAAATAGGAATGGAAACACATTAAATTGTGTAAAGTGAAATAACATATTATGATAAACTGAATTAAAAATAGGCTGAAAACCCATGAAAACTTGGACTTCCATCTACATAGTTATTACTAGCTTCTATGTCCCTATTCTCAACTCAACTTTGACATGTCATCATGTCAAATAGACATTCATTACAAAGGTTACATGTATATATAAAACACACACACATATGGCTAATATAGCCCTTTCCTGTAAACCAAGTTTAGAAAATATGCAAAGCTAAAACATCAGTTACCATGATTAGCATTAATTTCATTCACTATTCATTTTCGTTAGGTAACATTCATAGCCCTACTGTCCAGCATCTAAAAGTATATCTTCCATAGTTCCTACTGGGCTCAAACTAATATTTATAATATTGGTAAATATAGTCAGTGTATAGTATATTTAAAGAGTAGACTATTTTAAAATTCAGTTCTAAAGAGTCATGTCTAATTCATTCACCTATTCTATAAATGGTTTCACTGTTGTATAGTTATTGATCCCAGGGTCTCTATGTGCCCCTGATCTAAGAATCCATTGCATTTCTAGTTTCGCTAGGGCGTTATTATTATCACCCATCCTGGGACTAATATGTAAAGTTTGTAGGACTCTGAATCTAAATTGATGTGTAGGATTCGAGTTAATATGCTTGGCTAGAGCATTTAGCTCATGCTGTTTCCTGATATCATATGTGTGATTATATATACGTTGTCTCAACTTCCTTTTTGTGAGGCCAATATAAAAGGCTGGGCATAGGTCACAATTAGCCATGTATATCAAATTGCTAGTATCACAACTGGTTCTCATCCTAGGTGTATATTTAAAGTGTCCATGTGGATGTATATATTCTTGTTGATCCGTAATATATCTACACATACTACATTTCTCACATGGATATGTCCCAGGGACCATATGGTTTACATCTCTCATGTTTATACTCTTCTGTAAATTGAATGAAAACATCGTTTTCAAGTTATCAGCGGTTCGGAACACAAATCCTGGTCTATCACCTACTATTATTCTGGTCTCATCTACTACAGTCAAGATATTCCAATGTTTATTCACTACCTCTTTGATTGCATTAATATCATTAGTGTATTTCAAAATCACATTAATCTTAGTATTCTGTCTAATTGAGGTCATAGGTCGATAATCTCCAGACTTCTTGGAACCCATCATCACTATTGATTTCTTATCCTGAGTAACACCTTCAGTACTATTTCGGGGTATAATCTTATTTCTCATTTCTTGTATCAACTTAATGTCATAGCCTCTATCAGCAAATAGACTTTCCATTCTATCCGCTTCAGTGCTTAACATTTCTGGATCTTTACATATTCTTGTTAATCTCCAAAATTGTCCACTTATTATGCCGGAGAACATATATCTAGGATGCATACTGCTATACTCTAGTATAGTATTTCTCCAGCAGCTCTTTCTGTATAGCTTAGATGTTAATTTGTTATTTGTGTCATAATATAGGGTTATATCTAGAAAGCTGATCTCTTCATGTGAGTACTCATAAGTGAACTTTAGAAATTGCGTAGTTCCTTCCAAGTAGTCTACAAATTCTTTTATTTCATTGGCAGTGCCATCCCAAACCAATAGCACATCATCCACAAACCGTTTGTACATTTTTATTTTACTCATCCAAGAGCTATTAAATATGTGTTTTGATTCCCAACTGTATAGTACTAAGTTTGCATATGAATTTGCACATGGGGTGCCCATAGCGACACCCCATGTTTGCAAATAATATCTGCTGTTGAACATAAACACATTACAGCTCAGCACAGTTTCTAATAGTTGACCAATTAGAATCTGTCTGTCTCCAGAGAACCCGCTTTCAGCTGCCATTACCTCCCTTACAGCTTGGGTACCATATTCATTAGGGATGCACGTGAAGAGATCACGTACATCCAGTGTGACCAATAACACTTCCCTATTTTTATTCCCAAAGAATCAAAGGATTCGAGATCTTTCAGGAGGTGTTGTGTATCTCTAAGGATCGTGTCCACTTTATTCACTAATGGCCTCATCATTTTTTCTAAGAATCTAGAGATATTATATGTTGCCCAATCTCTACCTGACACTATGGGTCTCATCGGCATAGGTTCAGCTAGTTTATGTACTTTGGGTAAACCCTTAAGTATAGGTATCAAAGGTTCCTCTATATAAAGGAACTCAAACATTTCTTTACTGACCTGCCTACACATCAGGATATCATATAATTCATCTCTAACATTATTTATAATTTTCTTCACTCCTTCGATATCTAATTCTAAATAGGTGTCATTCTCGCTTAACATGGCTTCAATTGTCTTGATATACATATCTTTTTCAAGAAGTACCACTCCCCCTCCTTTGTCAGCATTTATAATAATCACATTCTCATTATTTCTTAAACTCATTAGAGAATTATATTCATCTTTCTCTAAGTTGAAAAACCTGTTCTTAACATTTCTTTTAGTAAATAGTTCATAAATATCTTTTTCACAAGTCCTCACAAAGCATTCAACATTCGGTGGCAAGGCCGGTGAAAAAGTACTTTTGCGTTTAAAATTAATATCTCCAGCTTGTAACTGGTAGCCTGAGTTCTTAAAAAGCATTCGTAATGCCACTTTTCTTGCAAACAGTCTTAAATCTAACAGAATCTCAGACAGTTTACTACTTTGTGAGGGTATGTAATTCAACCCTTTGTTGAGTAAAGAAACATCAGATAAAGACAAATGGAGTTTAGAAAAATTAAATACCAAAGTCAGTTCCAATTTTTCTTTTGGTACCTCTCGTGCTTCTCAGATGAGAACTTCCGTTTCCTCGGGCCCCGGCTTTCCGACCTCCCCCTGGTGAAAGTGGGAAGTTTGATGGGAAAAGGAGCATCCTTATCCCTGGTCACTACGGCAGTTTGTTTCCTGATGGCCCCAGTTCTAATGGAATTATCTATGTGTTGTAGTGCTAATTGGTTCGACGGTGGTGTCGATGTGTCTATGTTCACATTTAGCACATCTCTTGTACAGTGGGAAGATTCTCCTGTTCTGGTTGAGCTGGTTAAGCTTGCTTCTATGATGTTGGTCTCACCATTGTCTGACTGCCTCTGCTGTGAACGGAAATGACGTTCTGCTGGTATCGCGTTGTTTCCTGTGATTCTCGGCCAAACAAAGATGTCTCCTCTTCGGAAATCGTTGACATCTCTAATCAATTTTCTTTGCTTGATAACCCTCAGTTTTTCACTGAATAAATTTATCTGTGTAGATACATCATTCAATTTTCTATGGAATACATCAGAGTTAAACTTCTCAGTTATCATTCTATATGCCGCATCAATTTCTTTTTGAATAGCTGTTTCTATTGGTTCAAAATGTTCTAACAACAGATTCAGGTATTTGTTACTTAACTCTAAGTTCAGATCCTGCCATTTTTTTAATAGACCAGGATACTGCTGTCCATAAGTAGGCATGCACAAAACGCGCATGCCTCTTGGGATCACTTTAAAGTTAATGCATGCTTGCAAGTGCTTTCTTTGCCAAGCCAGTCTCTGAATCTTATACAAATTATTTTCTAGCTCTCTCAAAACTACGTAAAAGTCACTCATGTTGTTAACATCATATCTTGTAGGTGTGCTATCATTTACATCTGGAAAATCCAGATCCAATAGTGGATTACCTCTGGTGGGTAGGAATGCATCAAGGCCCAGCATACCTGCCCTGCTGGTCGGGTTGTAATCCAGTTCTATGCCGGTGTTCTCCATAGCGTGGAAGTAGCAGCAACAAAGTCCAAAAAGCACAAGTAACACACAATTGCCACTGTCCTCCTAAAGTGTCCTGTAGCAAGTACAAAGTCAAAATCACAAAACAAATCTTCCAGGACACACCACGAGAACACTGAAGTCTTCTAAAAAATGCGTTCTTTATTCCACTCGATAAAAGGATGTATAAGCGCTTTCACATGCGTCTTGCATGCTTCTTCAGATACAATTCAAAACATCTAATCTAGTTGCTTATATACATCTCATTACTAACAATCATTAAAACCATTAAAACAATTATGCTATTAAACCATAATTAACCCATTAACTAGAGAATTCTTCTATATTCATGATTTAATGCAGTGCATTTTATTTTCCTCCCTAATGGGACTGGTAGCATCCACATATCTGAGTGCAAAAACAAGGACAACCTCATATTCGTATGTCATAATTCATACATTTTTCATATATATCATGTTGAAAGCATTTTAATGCTTATGAAGATCAAAAGCAAGCAACATCTTCCTCCCTAGTCTACTTATTGCAAATAGGGGCGGAACAAAACATACCCTCCTGTTGTTAAGCACTACCGCTACTAAAAACGTCGTGCCTTGAATATTCCTTTCTCAGTGTATTAATTCGGTTTAACATCTACCAGTTGAGCAACAATCAATCCATTACTCGGGAAATTTTCCAAATCAATGCTATACTTTCATTTTATCTCCCCTATAAAACTAGCATCAAAATCATGTACATAGATGTAAATTAAAAATAATAAAAAATAAAAAATAATAAAAAATAATAATAATAAAGATGGACCTCTTATGTACAAAGCACGACCCATCTCCTAAATCCTACCGTATTTATGAAATGTATGAAAGCATAGCATTATTTTGGGAAAATTTCCTGAGTAATGGATTGATCGTTGCTCAATTGGTGAATGTTAAACCGAATTAATATACTGAGAAAGGAATATTCAAGGCACGACGTTTTTAATAGCGGTAGTGCTTAACAACAGGAGGATATGTTTTGCTCCGCCCCTATTTGTAATAAGTAGAATAGGGAGGAAGATGCTGCTTGCTTTTGATCTTCATAAGCATTAAAATGCTTTCATCATGATATATATGAAAAATGTATGAATTATGATATGCGAATATGAGGTTGTTTCTGTTTTTGCATTCAGATATGTGGATGCTACCAGTCGCATTAGGGAGGGAAATAAAATGCACAGCATTAAATCATGAATACAGAAGAATTCTTTAGCTAATGGGTTAATTATGGTTTAACAGCATAATTGTTTTAACGGTTTCAATGATTGTTAATAATGAGATGTATATAAGCAACTAGGTTAGATGTTTTGAATTGTATCTAAAGAAGCATGCAAGATGCATGTGAAAGCGCTTATACATCCTTTTATCGAGTGGAATAAAGAACGCATTTTTTAGAAGACTTCAGTGTTCTCGTGGTGTGTCCTGGAAGATTTGTTTTGTGATTTTGATTTTTTACTTGCTACAGGACACTTTAGAAGGATAGTGGCAATTGTGTATGTTACTTGTGCTTTTTGGACTTTGTTGCTGCTACTTCCACGCTATGGAGAACACCGGCATAGAACTGGATTACAACCCGACCAGCAGGGCAGGTATGCTGGGCCTTGATGCATTCCTACCCACCAGAGGTAATCCACTATTGGATCTGGACTTTCCAGATGTAAATGATAGCACACCTACAAGATATGATGTCAACAACATGAGTGACTTTTACGTAGTTTTGAGAGAGCTAGAAAATAATTTGTATAAGATTCAGAGACTGGCTTGGCAAAGAAAGCACTTGCAAGCATGCATTAACTTTAAAGTGATCCCAAGAGGCATGCACGTTTTGTGCATGCCTACTTATGGACAGCAGTATCCTGGTCTACTAAAAAAATGGCAGGATCTGAACTTAGAGTTAAGTAACAAATACCTGAATCTGTTGTTAGAACATTTTGAACCGATAGAAACAGCTATTCAAAAAGAAATTGATGCGGCATATAGAATGATAACTGAGAAGTTTAACTCTGATGTATTCCATAGAAAATTGAATGATGTATCTACACAGATAAATTTATTCAGTGAAAAACTGAGGGTTATCAAGCAAAGAAAATTGATTAGAGATGTCAACGATTTCCGAAGAGGAGACATCTTTGTTTGGCCGAGAATCACAGGAAACAACGCGATACCAGCAGAACGTCATTTCCGTTCACAGCAGAGGCAGTCAGACAATGGTGAGACTAACATCATAGAAGCAAGCTTAACCAGCTCAACCAGAACAGGAGAATCTTCCCACAGTACAAGAGATGTGCTAAATGTGAACATAGACACATCAACACCACCGTCGAACCAACTAGCACTACAACACATAGATAATTCTACTAGAACTGGGGCCATCAGGAAACAAACTGCCGTAGTGACCAGGGATAAGGATGCTCCTTTTCCCATCAAACTTCCCACTTTCACAAGGGGGAGGTCGGAAAGCCAGGGCCCGAGGAAACGGACGTTCTCATCCGAGAAGCACGAGAGGTACCAAAAGAAAAATTGGAACTGACTTTGGTATTTAATTTTTCTAAACTCCATTTGTCTTTATCTGATGTTTCTTTACTCAACAAAGGGTTGAATTACATACCCTCACAAAGTAGTAAACTGTCTGAGATCTTGTTAGATATAAGACTGTTTGCAAGAAAAGTGGCATTACGAATGCTTTTTAAGAACTCAGGCTACCAGTTACAAGCTGGAGATATTAATTTTAAACGCAAAAGTACTTTTTCACCGGTCTTGCCACCGAATGTTGAATGCTTTGTGAGGACCTGTGAAAAAGATATTTATGAACTATTCACTAAAAGAAATGTTAAGAACAGGTTTTTCAACTTAGAGAAAGATGAATATAATTCTCTAATGAGTTTAAGAAATAATGAGAATGTGATTATTATAAATGCTGACAAAGGAGGAGTGGTACTTTTGAAAAGATGTGTATAACAAGACAATTGAAGCCATGTTAAGCGAGAACCACACCTATTTAGAATTAGATATCGAAGGAGTGAAGAAAATTATAAATAATGTTAGAGATGAATTATATGATATCCTGATGTGTAGGCAGGTCAGTAAAGAAATGTTTGAGTTCCTTTATATAGAGGAACCTTTGATACCTATACTTAAGGGTTTACCCAAAGTACATAAACTAGCTGAACCTATGCCGATGAGACCCATAGTGTCAGGTAGAGATTGGGCAACATATAATATCTCTAGATTCTTAGAAAAAATGATGAGGCCATTAGTGAATAAAGTGGACACGATCCTCAGAGATACACAACACCTCCTGAAAGATCTCGAATCCTTTGATTCTTTGGGAATAAAAAATAGGGAAGTGTTATTGGTCACACTGGATGTACGTGATCTCTTCACGTGCATCCCTAATGAATATGGTACCCAAGCTGTAAGGGAGGTAATGGCAGCTGAAAGCGGGTTCTCTGGGACAGACAGATTCTAATTGGTCAACTATTAGAAACTGTGCTGAGCTGTAATGTGTTTATGTTCAACAGCAGATATTATTTGCAAACATGGGGTGTCGCTATGGGCACCCCATGTGCAAATTCATATGCAAACTTAGTACTATACAGTTGGGAATCAAAACACATATTTAATAGCTCTTGGATGAGTAAAATAAAAATGTACAAACGGTTTGTGGATGATGTGCTATTGGTTTGGGATGGCACTGCCGATGAAATAAAAGAATTTGTAGACTACTTGGAAGGAACTACGCAATTTCTAAAGTTCACTTATGAGTACTCACATGAAGAGATCAGCTTTCTAGATATAACCCTATATTATGACACAAATAACAAATTAACATCTAAGCTATACAGAAAGAGCTGCTGGAGAAATACTATACTAGAGTATAGCAGTATGCATCCTAGATATGTGTTCTCCGGCATAATATGTGGACAATTTTGGAGATTAACAAGAATATGTAAAGATCCAGAAATGTTAAGCACTGAAGCGGATAGAATGGAAAGTCTATTTGCTGATAGAGGCTATGACATAAAGTTGATACAAGAAATGAGAAATAAGATTATACCCCGAAATAGTACTGAAGGGGTTACTCAGGATAAGAAATCAATAGTGATGATGGGTTCCAAGAAGTCTGGAGATTATCGACCTATGACCTCAATTAGACAGAATACTAAGATTAATGTGATTTTGAAATACACTAATGATATTAATGCAATCAAAGAGGTAGTGAATAAACATTGGAATATCTTGACTGTAGTAGATGAGACCAGAATAATAGTAGGTGATAGACCAGGATTTGTGTTCCGAACCACTGATAACTTGAAAACGATGTTTTCATTCAATTTACAGAAGAGTATAAACATGAGAGATGTAAACCATATGGTCCCTGGGACATATCCATGTGAGAAATGTAGTATGTGTAGATATATTACGGATTAACAAGAATATATACATCCACATGGACACTTTAAATATACACCTAGGATGAGAACCAGTTGTGATACTAGCAATTTGATATACATGGCTAATTGTGACCTATGCCCAGCCTTTTATATTGGCCTCACAAAAAGGAAGTTGAGACAACGTATATATAATCACACATATGATATCAGGAAACAGCATGAGCTAAATGCTCTAGCCAAGCATATTAACTCGAATCCTACACATCAATTTAGATTCAGAGTCCTACAAACTTTACACATTAGTCCCAGGATGGGTGATAATAATAACGCCCTAGCGAAACTAGAAATGCAATGGATTCTTAGATCAGGGGCACATAGAGACCCTGGGATCAATAACTACACAACAGTGAAACCATTTATAGAATAGATGAATGAATCAGACATGACCCTTTAGAATTGATTTTCAAAATAATCTACTCTTTAAATATACTATATACTGATTATATTTACTAATATTATAAATATTATTTTAAGCCTAGTAGGAACTATGGAAGATATACTCCTAGATGCTGGACAGTAGGGCCATGAATGCTACCTAACGAAAATGAATAGTGAATGAAATTAATGCTAATCATGATAACTGATGTTTTAGCTTCAGATATTTTCTAAACTTGGTTTACAGGAAAGGGCTATAATAGCCATATATGTGTGCATTTTATATTTACATGTAATCTTTGTAATGAATGTCTATTTGATATGATGACAAGTCAAAGTTGAGTTGAAAATAGAGACATAGAAGTTAATAATAACTATGTAGATGGAAGTCCAAGTTTTATGGGCTTTTCAGCCTATTTTTTAATTCAGTTTATCATGATTTGTTATTTCATTTTACACAATTTAATGTGTTTCCATTCCTATTTATCGACAATTGGTACTATCTATGAAAGATGCGTTTTATTTAAGGTATTGAAGGGCTAATATGTAGATATTATTTCTAATATACATACTGTGTATATAAATTTATATACATATAGTTTTTAGGTAGAGGAATATTTGATGTAAGATGCATGTTAGCAGTGGAGTTTTATATTTGGGATGTATATGTCTGTTAAGATCCAGCTTATAACATATAGCGTAGAGAATATGGTACTGTTTGGATTTGGATCCTATTTTTTATTTAAAAAATTCTTAATTATGTACATGAAAAGTTTGTAATGATAGGATGACTAGATATAAATACGGTAGGATTTAGGAGATGGGTCGTGTTTTGTACATAAGAGGTCCATCTTTATTATTATTATTTTTTATTATTTTTTATTTTTTATTATTTTTAATTTACATCTATGTACATGATTTTGATGCTAGTTTCATAGGGGAGATAAAATGAAAGCATAGCATTATTTTGGGAAAATTTCCTGAGTAATGGATTGATCGTTGCTCAATTGGTGAATGTTAAACCGAATTAATATACTGAGAAAGGAATATTCAAGGCACGACGTTTTTAATAGCGGTAGTGCTTAACAACAGGAGGATATGTTTTGCTCCGCCCCTATTTGTAATAAGTAGAATAGGGAGGAAGATGCTGCTTGCTTTTGATCTTCATAAGCATTAAAATGCTTTCATCATGATATATATGAAAAATGTATGAATTATGATATGCGAATATGAGGTTGTTTCTGTTTTTGCATTCAGATATGTGGATGCTACCAGTCACATTAGGGAGGGAAATAAAAGCACAGCATTAAATCATGAATACAGAAGAATTCTTTAGCTAATGGGTTAATTATGGTTTAACAGCATAATTGTTTTAACGGTTTCAATGATTGTTAATAATGAGATGTATATAAGCAACTAGGTTAGATGTTTTGAATTGTATCTGAAGAAGCATGCAAGACGCATGTGAAAGCGCTTATACATCCTTTTATCGAGTGGAATAAAGAATGCATTTTTTAGAAGACTTCAGTGTTCTCGTGGTGTGTCCTGCAAGATTTGTTTTGTGATTTTGATTTTTTACTTGCTACAGGACACTTTAGGAGGATAGTGGCAATTGTGTGTGTTACTTATGTCTGTAATGTAAAAGAGAAGGCCCGGCTATCCACCAAATTTAGAGTGGATGGTACCACTCATACTGAACCTAAGGACATAGCCAACCTGTTAGCAGATGGGTGTGGCAAACATTTCACACTCCTGCCTCCACCATTCATACCCCAAGGCATACCTGTCAACTGTTCTCTACCTATTATCTCCAAAGAACAGGTCATAGCTGCACTCTTTAAAGCCAACAAACATAGCATCTATGAGACCGGAAAACATCCTAGGCTGTTTACTAAACTGTCAAAAGCACGAGTTAGCAGAACCACTTGTTACTGTTTTCAATCACAGGCTAAGTACTGGCTTTGTCCTGGCAGAGTAGCAAACAGCAACTGTAATCCCTTCCACAGAGGGGGTCCGTCAACAGACCCAGGAAAGTATACACCCATAAGCCTGACTAGCCTTGTCTGTAACCCCATAGAGATATTTATCTTGGATCTTATTAAAAAGGACATTGGTGACCTTCAAACTCTTCACTTAACCCCGTTTGGCTTTATTAGGGGCAGATTTTACCTGCTAAACCTAGTGGAATTCTTGGTGACTGTCACCAAAGCCCTGGATGAAGGCAAGTCAGTACATACTGCTTATCTCAACTTGGCCAAGGGCTTTGGCACAATCCTCCTCTCAGGCATAATTGCAGAACACACTCAGCTGGGGATTAACCCATATGTCATTAGATGAGGAGTCAACTGGCTCACCAACAGAATGCATACAGTCAAAGGTGAGAATTCCACCTCTACCAGCAGACCTGTTACCAGTGGTGTCTCACAAGGGCCTGTGCTGGGCCTCCTACTTTTTGGAATGTATTTCTCAAAAAATCAGGTGAAAGCAGATGGCTTGTGGCTCACCAGGTTTGCTGACAACTGCAAACTTTGTGCAAACATTGAAACTGCAAATGAGGTCAGCATACTACCAAATGGGAACAAACAAAAGGCACTTGTGAAGAATGAGGCAGCTGAGAACCAGGCAGAATTCTGCCTGGTACTGGTTTGCCTGGTTCTTCACAAGTGCCTTTAGTCAGTTCCTGGTACTAGTTCCTGGGTAGGTTGGCAGTGGACTGTCCTCAGTTTATTATAAAATGGGCTTACATAAATAAATGCTTGTTACCAAAGTCACAGACTTAAAGATAAACCCATAAAACCCACTATTATTCTTTTTGGCAAAGGCAAAGTCCCTGCAAATTACACTATTAATAATAGCCCCTATGTTCCAACCCAGTGATGAGAGATGTGGGAATGCAGGTTGATATCATCCTTAAATTTGATTGGTAAGGAAGGTCTTTACATTACATGCCTCATAAGTAAGGGCATAGCATTCAAGGCTAATGATGTTATAACTCCACTGTACTCATCCATCACCAGACCAATAATAGAGTACAATGCTCCCTTTTGCATGTACCGCATCAAACACCTGCAGCAGCTGGAGATACCTTAAAGATTTCAAACTAAATAAATCCAGGAACTTTCAACATATTACATGCATGGACAAACAGAAGGCCCTGTCACTGCACTCTGTATCATATAGACTGCTGAGAGGTGACTTGTGGCTGACCTACTGAGCAATCTTGAACCCTGCCTTAATGGAAATGCTGCACCTCCACAAATCAAGTGGGACAAGACTCACTTGCTCTGCAGACCTTAACCTAGCCTGTGAGATCAACAGAACATGCTGAACAGACAGGGATGTCTCCCAGAGACTGCCACTTCTATGGAACCAACTCCCAATTGATCTGAAACTCAGCTCCTCAATGATCCTATTTAAGCATAACTTGGACAATTGGATGGAAAATCATAAAATTACCCTGGAGGTTTCACCTATGTCACTGTTAGACAGGGGCAACAAGTGCCGATCATGAATTTGCAAATATGGACTACATATCTCGGTCTATAGGGGAACACTGGTACAACTTGGCTAAGCTTGAAAAGGCTCTAGGGTCATTAGCCTAGTAACCTCCTATGAACCTATTTAACTAGGGCCATTATTAGAAGTAGCTATGAACCTATGCATGCCCGCCAAAATTTTGTCTCACATATGGGCTGATGAGGTCATGTACTATAAGTTCAGCTGCAGTCTTGCAAAAGTCAGACTTGTACCATTTTGCTTGCATTAAGTATTTTGTTCTGTAGTCTGTGTACCTTAGATAGGAAGGGGTTCTATTCTCACTGTAGTTAAGTGTGTGTGTGTGTGTGTGTGTTTGTGTGTGTGTGTGTGTGTGTGTGTGTGTGTGCTCTTGCTTGACATTACAGAGAGCCTTTTACTGCAGCATGTGGGGCAGTGTTATTACCATATTTTCAACAGACACTGCTGAAGTCATCAGCTATATCAGATTTTTGTTTATGCTGCCATCCCACCAGGACATGGTCAGACACTAGCCTGGAGGGAAAGCAGATCTCACTTCATCCTATACCAAACAGATTACAGTGACATGCCTTTTAGTCTATCCACATACATCAATGCATGGTTTGTAGTCCCTATGTTATCTTGCTGAGAAAGCCCTGTGGTCTCTCCAGCTGTTGCATGTGTTCATTCAGGTGCACATACAAAAGATCATTGTACTGTATTAATATTCAGATGAAGGAGACTACAGTGCTGTCATACAATCTTAAGATCTGAATATGATGGTGTGACTTATGATGTGCACAATAAGTTTGTCCTGGAAAATCATTAAAGACAGAAGTTATAAAGTAATGATACACATTGCAGTATCTGACTTCACAACCCTTACAAGAGCATTCACTATAAAGTTGTAAAATGTTGATGCTATCAACTGTCTAGCTTTCCAAGGCTAATATAAGTCAAAGGTACAATGACCAGTTCAACAACACAAATGCAGATATACTAAACACTAAGTTAGCTACTCACCCTGAGAATCACACAGCTTTTGTTTTCCTGAATCCAAATGATAGGAAACTGGGATATTGCACAGTTATCATCACTTGCATAGGGTGTTGTGTGGGGAGGCAGGAAGCATAGGCTGACACAAAAGTTCAGTGACTGTATGTGAGTAAAAAGGAAAAAGCAGACATTGGGATAAAACAACAAATGGTCAGTGAGACAAAATGAGAAAATGAGTAACTGTTTTGTGTTTGTGTGTGTGTGTGTGTGTGTGTGTGTGTGTGTGTGTGTGTGTGTGTGTGTGTGTGTGTATGTGTGTGTGTGTGTGTGTGTTTCTGTAGGGGTCCTCCAGGTGAAAATGGTGTGTGTGTCTGCATGAACACAGGCAAGCTCTGTGCTAGCTGTATGTCTTGGTATGTTGGACAGGTGTGAGCCATGCATGGTAGAAGTGGCAGTTCATCATTACTATCCCTGACCATGAGAACTGCCTCTATCAGGAGTTGCAGTGGCACATCCATGTTCATGGTCAGATACAGTGAGGTGCCTTCATGGGGATGCCCTGGACCACAACCCCATGGCCTGCCTCATCTGAGTGTAGACAGCACACTCACTGAGAGAGCAGTGGAAGTATTGCACTATGGGAGCGTGATGGGGCACTGGCACATTGTCTGACAGCAGATGATGTGGCTGACCTTTGGCCACAAGGATGCCATTCCCCTCCCAGCAGATGTTCCATCACAGACTCTGCTCGTTCCATGACAGACAACTTTCAGTCTGTCACAGACACCCCTTGTTCCAATTTGTCATTCATCCAATCCAGTGATTCAGCAAAATGGTGAAGCAGTCACTCATGTGAGAGTATGCTACATCCACAACTCTGAGCATTTGTCTGGAGCACCTATGGGAACATGCCTGTGCATCCATGATGGCCCTAAACATACTTTGAGTTGCATGGGAAGTGGCACCTGCACCAGGTGGAGGAGGGATAGCAGGCCCCCTCAATGCACCACTATCAGTCCTACTGTCTCACCCAAACATTGGCCACAGTCTGATTCAACAGACACTGAAGCTGCAGTAGCCACACTTCCCAGAGCAATGTCCTCACTTTCTACCTGTTCAATATCTTTGAGCTCAGTGGACTGGTTAGGTGTAGACCTACTGGCTGTGTCTGATGGAAATGCAGGGGATGGCTGTATGTCAACCTCTGTGTCAGATTCAGCATCTGCACTCCTCCACTGTGCTTCAGTTTTGTCACCATCATCATCAGAGTCTGCTGATACACTGACATCAGGTGCACAGGGCCCACAATCCCAAAGTCATGATCACCTGTGATAAAAACTAAGACACACAGGAATACATTAATACTTGCACTACTGTAGTGCAATATATGCTAACAACCTAACAGTGCTGTCACTATTACAGACAGTACAGAAATACACACAACAGGAAAGAGATCAAAATCACACACTACAATATTTCTTTAAATTGCCCAGCAGTACTGACACAAAAATATTTGGCTTACCATCAGCAGAAGTCATGCTGCACTGTTGTCCAGACAGTCCTGGAAGAAGTTAAGCAAGAGGTAAGGGCAACATCATCACAGTTAGCAGTAACACAGGGAGTAATACATTAACCCTTTATATGTCCATTAACTATAATTTCAACAAGAATATGTCTGACAACTCCAATCCAGGCTTGTAACTGTATCAATCCTCAACACCCCCCCCCCAAAAAGTGACACTGAATTAAGTTATTGTTTTCATTTGTTTTACTATACAACTGTATTTAACTGTTCAGATAGCAAAGCCTACCTGGAAGCTTCTCCTAGGACATGCTTGCTGTCTCGGAAGGTGTTGTGCCTACATCCAGGACATGCTGTACTGCACTCTACTGGGAGTTGTCTAGATTTCTGATATTGGCCAGGAACTTTTCATTGGGGGTTAGTGGTGGTTCCCTAGCAGGCCATCCCCCAGTAGCCATTTGGTCACGGCCCACTGCAGTTGCTCACCTCTGTGCAGATGTGATCATGTCAGTGGCCCTGTGGCACACCTGTTCAAATGTTTTGCCGTGTGGCCACCCATGACATTTACATCATGGACAATCTGCTGTAATATTTGCATCCCGCACACCATATCTCCTTGTCCCCTTTCCTGCAGAAAAGCACCATGTTACCTAAACCCATCAACAATTACTTGTTTTTCGGCATCAGTGAAGGAAGTCTCCCTAGACTGACACACCTGAGTGACATACTTGTACGTGTCCTAAAAGATAACAGACATATAATACACATAAGTATCACATAACTACAAAATAAATGTTTCCAGATAAAACAAAAAGGTAGCCAGCCAGTATTACCCACGGGAGAACAGTTTAGGAATGTGAAATACTAACAACAGGCAGGATGCAAAACAAGGAGAGTAACAAGCACAACATATCCTTGTTTGTGCCATAACAGTAACTCACCTTTACTCCCCCCAAAAGAAGAGTCTGTTCTTGTTTGTGCCATAACAGTAACTCATCTTTGCTTCCCCTGAAAAAATTACATGGAGCTAGTCACTCAGCTGCCTCGCCATTGAAAAAATATTTTGAGCTCTCTCTGCTTACTGCTTGCTGCTTCTTGATGTGATGGATTTGAAGTGTTCTTAAGACACTCAGTCTTGCTGGCTGGATTCTGCTAAAATTCAAAGTCTGGTTATATTTGCATTCACAGTCTGTTGCATACAGAAACTTGCAGAATATACACTGATGAGAGAATATACTTTGCAGCACTTGTCTTTAAGAGCAGTAACCAATAACTTTTTATAATAAACCAAACGGAATAACGTTGCAGCTTAAAAGTACTGTTCCAACTTTACTTCTCATATAGTACAGATGATGTGAGAGATATAACATTTACCTTAGGACTTGTGTCCCTACCATACCTCTAACCTAACTGGATTTATACAGCTCTTTATATACAGTTTTAGTCCTGTAGAAACAATACTAAGCTTCCTTGTTTAACAATGTCTTGTAAGAGACCAACTTTTCTGACAGTGTGAATATCCTGTAACAGTGTCCTGATGTCCATGTAGAAAACATATTTTTGAGGAAACACATTGTTCTGTATTCTGTTTGGATCTGTGTATATGAACATATGTTCTTGTGCCAATGCTGATAAGCATATCCTGTTTTGTTATGCAGAAAAACATATTTTTGAGAAAACACATTGTCAGAGATCAGCTTTTCTGACAGTGTGAACATCCTGTATTTTATTTGGATCTTTGTATAAAAACATCTGTTCTTGTGCCATATCCTGTTTTTCCATGCAGAAAAACATATTTTTGAGAAAACACATTGTGACAGTGTCATAAACATATCCTGTTGTTTTAGGAAACATATTGTGTCCATCCTGTTATTTTAGGAAACATATTGTGTCCATTTTTTATATATGCAGAAAAGCATGTCAGTGTTCTTTAAAAGCATAATTTGCATTTTTGCTCTTGCATACATCCTGTTTCTGAGTCTGTAAGGGAAAAATTTCCATTCAGCAGATTCCTTTTCCAAGCCATGGTCATTTAGTACGACTGCTGATCACATATTACTAAACTCTGTTTCTGCATTTAAGCAAGCCTTTTCTTTCAGCATATTTACAACATAATTAATTTCAGACTAATATTCGTAAAATCTAACAATTCCCTCTGTTTTTAAACATACTCAAAACATTTTATATAGAAAACACATTAAGAAACAAACCTATAGTCTTCTATTGATACAAGTCAAAATGCAATTTTACATAGTTAATACAATGATATTAAATATTACTACCAAAACTGAATGTATTTAACAACTTTTCTTTTGCAGACCATTCTGTGAAAATATTTTATCAGTTATGAGCTGTGTCTGCTTTAGTTTAACTTGATCAATTTATTCTTTTGCAATCACAGAATTTAATTTATGACTTAGAACTGTTTCATTAACTTTTTGCAACTGTTGAATTAACTATAAGAGACAATAACTATATGCTACTGCAAGCATTTATACACTACTGAAAATATACAGTTTTAATGTCATTTTAACCATAACATTGTGTTCATGTCTCTGAACTGCTCAATAACATCTTGGTAAAATACTGAACTGGGCTTAGATAATAAATATTTGAAAGCAATTATTTTACTGGGGTAAAACCAGTGATATTACAACTTGACAAATTACTTTCAAACTTATTACGATGTATCCTGTACAGTATGTATTTACATAGACTGTTTGCTGTTCATGCATTTCAATCTAGTAGGTACCCTGGACCCATTTTTTATTTAAATATGGATGTTCATCATCTCCCATTGCTGCAGTCCTGACAAATGGGTACTCCGCTGCCCACCATCGGCCCGAATACCAAAGGGCTAGAACTGGCGTCACGGGCCTGAGACTGACGTAAGTACTTGTCAGTACAAATGCGCATGACCGACGCCATAACCTCAGTCTTTCTTGCCGCATGGTCCTCAGCAGAAGCAGTTTTTGCAAGTGCCGTTTGGCATTCTGGAACTGTCGGTTTTCGAGTTTCAGACCGGATACCAAGTTGGCTAAGTACCCTGTTGGGAACATTTTTTGTCTTTTTCTTGCCTCAGTATTGCCGGATGTCAGAAAAAGTTAATAACTGTATTTCTTGTGGGAAACAGATTCCTCATAGGGATTACCATTCACTCTGCATTCCTTGTTTAGGGCCTGAGCAATGACGTTGTTGGGTGTCGCTTTTGTGCTACTTTTAACAAGCGCACTATTAAACGCCGGTTGGACTGTGCTAGGCTGGTGTTTGGTAAGCGTTGTAATTATAACATGCCGCCAGATTCTCCGCGACTGGTTCTTCTAAGAAGCGCAAAGATAAGTCTTTGCGGTCTAAACAGGATGTGGCGCCCACTCCGGACGCCGGTTCTGTGGAACCACTGACTGCTTCAGTGGCTCCTTCTGACAGTTTACCAGTGTGTCTAGGGGAGCCTTTGTTACTGCAGGAAGTGGCTTCTCCTGTGTTAGGCCAGGCTGAGGGTGCTTCTTTGTTGTCGGTGGCTTCCTCCCCTCATAGGGTAGTTAGACCTCCTCCTTCTCAGGGCAAGGGCCATTCTAAATCTAAGTCTATCCCTGCTGGTGCTAATCCCCAGGGTCCAGCTCCTAGGAAGCACATGTTAAAGATGGCTGAAGATTTGATTACTTTAATTAGGGGTTCCATGCCCCCCCTGTGAAGCGGCCCAAGATAGACACAGAGTTGGAGGGTCTGGTTCAGTCTTCCTTTGATTCAGATTCCTCTGTGGAAGAGCTTCAGGATTTCCCTCCCTATTCTGATTCGGAGGCTGAGGACGCTACTCCCTCTGCGTCCCCTCCAGAAGATTTTTCTTTCTCTGAAACTTTGCATTCCATGAGGGAACATTTCCAGTGGGATGGCCAGGATTATTCTGATTCTCGTAAAAGGCTGAGAGAATTCTTGTTTTTACCTCAGCACAGGCCTTTGGCTATTCCCCCTGTACTGGATGTTGTTCAGGATGTATTTTCTGAGGCTGCCCTTAACCCAGATTCTCTGCCCCTGCCCCAGTTAAACCAGATAGATACTACAGGGTTCGAAGCTCACAAGTACTTGTATAAGAGTCCTAGGGCTGATCCAGAAACTATTTCTCAAGGCCCCAAAGGTGTTAAGGCTTCTGTGGTTAAGAATCCGGTTCCTCTGGACAAGGATGCTAGGGCCCTGGATAGGTGGGGTAAAACTGTATACCTCTTCTACTTTGGCTATGAGAGCTTTGAATTGTCAATTTCATATGCTCAGGTATCAGAATTATTTGCTAAGTCAATTGAAATGTAAAGTGGATGCTTTGTCTGAAGGTGTTGACTGTAAGGAGCTTCAGGATTTAGTGCATGCTTCAGACCAGGTTGGTAAGCATTCTTTGCAGTGTGGTTTTGATGCTTTACAAGCTTCTTCCAGGGTGGCTGCTACTAGTTCTGTTGTTCGCAGACATGCCTGGCTTAGAGATCAGTCCTTGTCAGAGCATGTTAAGGCTCGCATTATGGATGCTCCTTTGCAATCTGATGGTCTTTTGGCCCTCCAGTGGAATCAGTTTTGAAAAGATGGAGGAAAAAGCTAAGTCTATGCAGACGGTAAAGGACTTCTTACAGGTTCAGCCCCTAAGTTCAGTAGGAATTGGCCTGCTAGGGGATGGTCTTTTCCTCTTGGATTTTCATTCTAGGGGCAGGTCGAGGCGTGGTAGAGGTAGGGCTTCTTCTCAGGGCCCTGTTACTTCTAGGCCTTTGAATTCTTTTACCCCTTCTGCTGGGGTGGGCAGGGTCAGTCCTTTCGAAGCAGTCCCAATGACCTGTGTCTTCAGCTGCCGGACTCTGCTTTGCTGGCAGCTCCTCTAGGGGGAAAACTGGGACTTTTCAAAGGGAATTGGCATTTGGTTACCCAAGACAAATGGATATTGGACATTATAACTCGAGGCTACAAGTTTTATTTTCACACATTCCCTCCTTTCAAAGGTATGCCGTTTGTGCCTCATCAGCAAAGACTGGAAGCGCAGGCACAGATTTTTTCTCTGCTCCGGTTGGGAGCAATACAGGCAGTTCATTCTGTGGACAGAGGCACGGGGTTTTATTCCCGTCTTTTCTTAGTGCCAAAGAAGGGAAATACTTGGAGGCCCATTCTGGATTTATCCATTCTAAACACCTTTCTGGAAATTCCGAAATTCAAGATGTTGACACTGCAGCAGCTGTTGCCTATGCTAGGCAGAGATCACTGGATGGTGACTTTGGATCTCAAGGAGGCCTATCTTCACATTCCTATCAGGCCCAGTTGCAGGAAATTCCTGAGGTTTCGGACTGGGAATTTGCATTATCAGTTCTTCATGCTGCCCTTTGGCTTATCTACTGCCCCAAGGTATTCACAAAAGTCCTGGCTCCGGTAATAGCTTTTCTCCGGCTAAGGGGAATTCAAATTTATCCTTATCTGGACGATTGTTTGATGCTGGCTCAGGGCAAGCACGAACTTCTTCGACATCTGCAGTTTGTGATGACAGTTTTCAGATGCCTAGGGTATTCTGTGAACTTAAATAAAGTCCAGTCTAGTACCCTCACAGGAGATGTATTTTCTGGGTGTGAGACTGAATACAGCTACTCAGATGGCATATCTTACCTCGGACAAACAAAGAAATCTTCACCTATACTTCCAACGACTATCCGTAATGTCCAGGCTGACTGCAGGGACAGTCCTTCAAGCCTTGGGGTTCATGGCATCTTGCATTCTAGTACTTCCCAATGCCAAACTGCATATGAGGAAGCTACAGTGGTATCTCAAAAGTGTTTGGACTCAACACAGCCACGATTTGGATACTGTCATTCGGATTCTCCCTTGCATTCAGAAAGAATTTGTGTGGTGGGCTCAGGAATGTCACCTAAACAAGGGACTCTCTGTGACCCAACCAGAGGCAAGTCAGATATTAACGACAGACGCCTCGGAGTCAGCCTGGGGAGCTCATTTCAAAGGAAAATGGATTCAAGACCTTTGGCCCCCGGAGTTGCTTCACTTGCATATCAACATGAAGGAGATGCTGGCGGTTCAATTTGCCTTAAAAGCATTCAAGGATCTACTTCGACCAGGACTGGTGTTGATTCGAACAGACAACACAACTGTCATGTGGTACATCAACAAGCAGGGGTACTCATTCTTACCCTCTTTGCAGACAAGCAATGCTGTTATGGAAGCTGCTTTGATCTGCACATCACTCTTTGAGCACAGTTTCTGCCAGGAGCACAAAATTTGTTAGCAGATGTTCTGAGCAGACAGATGGTGGATCCTCACGAATGGAAGTTGGATCCTCAGGTATTTCGTCAGTTGACCATGGCTTGGGAACTCCAGACATAGATCTGTTCGCTTCTCCTCTGAATTCCCAACTGCCTCTGTTTTGCACAAGGCTGTTTCATCCGAAAGCCTGGAAAATAGATGCACTATCCTTCAGTTGGAGTAACCTTCACGTGTATGCCTTTCCTCCTCTGCCTCTTCTTCCACAGGTCCTGTTGAAAGTCAGGAGGGACAAACCTTGCATGATCCTTATAGCGCCGGATTGGCCTCACAACATTGGTACCCTCTGCTGAGGAGCCTAATTCACGGACACCTTGGCCATTACCTGATTCCTCACTTATTGTCTCAGGAAAACAATCATTTTCTCAATGTCAGGGTGCAATCCCTACATCTGACAGCCTGGCGTATTCAGTTTTAGAGGATGAGGGCCTTCAGCTCCCTCAACAAGTTTTTGGATGTCCTTTTGGAAGCCAGGCGTCCTAGTACTCGGAAAGTTTATGCTGATAAATGGAAGAGATTTTTTCTTTGGAGTTCAGCTAAAGGCCTTGATGTCACGTTGCCTAATTTGAGTTGTACTTTGCAATATTTGACTATGTTACTGGACAAGGGTTTGTCCTTCTCTTCTATAAAAGTGCATGCTGCAGCTATTTCTGCTCGCTATGATGGTGATCCTCCTTTATTTTCACATCCTTTGCTTAAACAGTTTCTTAGAGGGCAAAGAATATAAGACCCCACGACGGGCTCCTACTCCTGCCTGGGATCTTAATTTTGTTTTGGAAAAGCTGACTCTGCCTCCTTTTGAACCTGCAGCTATGGCTGAATTGAAGTTGTTGTCCTGGAAGACTGCTTTTTTATTGGCTGTTACTTCTGCTAGAAGGGTGTCTGAATTACAGGATCTCATGGCAGTGGAACCTTTTCTGATTTTTCACCAGGACAGAGTTTCCTTGTGTACTAATCCTACTTTTCTGCCTAAGGTAGTTTCTAATGTGGCATTGAACCAATCTATACATTTGCCTACTTTTTATGCTAACCCCCAAAATGAAGGGGAAAGAGTTTTGCATTCTTTGGATGTGCATCGGCAGTTACGGTATTATTTGTTCAGAACCAGTGAGTTCCGGAGATCTCAACAGTTATTTGTTTCGTTTGCTGTGGCTTCAAGTGGGAAAGCTGTCTCGAAACAAACTATTTCCAAGTGGATCGGTCATTGTATTGCTTTTTGTTACTCTCATCATGGTAAGGAGGTTCCAGTTGGGATCAGGCCTCATTCTACTAGGGCTACGGCCACCTCTACTGCTTTTTTGAGAGGGGTAGCTACGAAAGACATTCAAGAGGCAGCTACTTGGAGTTCTGTACATACCTTTACAAAGCATTATCATTTGCCTCTTTATTCTAGGTCTAGGGCTGGGTTTGCCACTGCAGTCTTACAGGGCATGTCTGCAGCTCCTCTTGCTATTTAGTTGGCCAGCCTCCCTTTTTCCGTTGCTCTGGGATTCTACCCATTTGTCAGGACTGCAGCAATGGGAGACGGCGAACATAGTACAGTTTTGTACCTACCATAAATGTAGATGTTCGAGGATCTCCATTGCTGCAGTCCTATTTTCCTCCCTCCTTCCCCTTTTTCTTTTTACATTGGGTTTTTTTGGGTGGTGTTTTCTTTTTTGCATTCTGACGTCTGAGGCAAGAAAGACTGAGGTTATGGCGTCGGTCATGCGCATTTGTACTGACAAGTACTTACGTCAGTCTCAGGCGCCCGTGACCGACGCCAGTTCTAGCCCTTTGGTATTCGGGCCGATGGTGGGCAGCGGAGTACCCATTTGTCAGGACTGCAGCAATGGAGATCCTCGAACATCTACATTTATGGTAGGTACAAAACTGTACTTTTTTCACACATATTTATTACTAGACATTAATCTCATTTGTACTGAATTCTTCTGCATTTGTACATACAAAGACTATAAAGTACATTTAGTCTAATCTTACAAATTTAATAACATTAATATTAAGCAAAATCTTGGAAAATGTTTATGTCTCTTTAGAAATATCTAGTGGAATTGATACCAAATTCATATGTCCTGTTATTTTAAACTACATACTCAAGAATTATTAAAAATATTCATGCTTATTATACCAACATTGTTTTGCCAAAAACATATTAAAAATAGTGACCAATCTTGTTCAATTTTTTTTACATATCTTTACTCTCTTTTGTATAGCTTTAATAAAGCAATTTTAAATCATCTCTTGTTTTTTTAAACAATCTCTTGTATAACTTTACAATTTAACAGGTTGTAAATACAATTTAATTCTAAATAATATAATAATTATGATAGCTATTAAAATATTTTATCCTGTCAGGTTTAATCCAGTTTACCAGTATTTCTAATACACTAATACCTGTTTTTCCCTCTCCCTAAAAGAGTATTGTCAAGAAGGAATGAGATATTTTTTCCTGTAGCTTTATTTTAGACCCTTATTATTTATTTTTATGTAGCTTTATTTCAGACCTTTGTTGTTTATTTTTTCTGTAGCTTTATTTCAGACCCTTGTTGTTTATTTTTTCTATAGCTTTATTTCAGACCCTTGTTGTTTATTTTTTCTTTAGCTTTATTTCAGACCCTTGTGCAGTACTGCTTATACAGTCAGTGTAAAACTGAGAAAGTGCCCCTCCCCCTGTAGTACTGCACTATTGTTTATCTGCTTTATGCTGTGAGACTAGAATGCATGTCAGCCCAACACTTTGGTTATACATGTATTTTATTAGGTTACTAAATAAAGCTTTCACTGTATATTACCTCTAGTAGGTATTTACACCGTCCTGCACAATTGATTTGAACTGTATATATACACTATAGCCCATTTGCTGGCTGTACTTGATGCAACTGAGTTTTTTTGTCCTTTTAACATTTACTTGCAAACAGATTATAAGTGACATCTATGCACAATTGTGACATTTTATTACAATTACTAAATAGTGTTGCCTGTAAACATTTTATATGTATGTTTTAATAACAATGATGCTTTAGAAAAACTCAAGCTACTTGCCTGGCAATCAGTCTTGTTGTTTATCTTATCTTTCCAGCATTTCCTGTAACTATTCATTCAGTCTAGGAAGGTCTGAGCTCACATTTCATACTCTGTAAACTATAGTTAATTCTTTTGGCATTTTTCCTTTAATGTGATTGTGAGTTGCATAACTATGCATTTATACAACATAAATAGACATTATTTTACAATTACCTTACATGGATTTCAGTATTTTTTATTTATTTATCTATTTAACTGTCCTGCCATTAATTTTACAAAAACTGTTTGACTAATACCATCTGTGATTTTCATTTTAAAATTTAGAACTTTAACTGTTTGGTGTTACTATATAATTATAAACAAATTGTAAAAAACAAAATAGATATTAGTTTAACCAACACATTTATATATTATTTATAGTTGTTGTTGTCTGACTGTTAATCTTGTGTATTGTAACAGATGTACTCTAGATGAAAAGAACATACATGCATGTCTGTCTTGTATCTGTATATCTTTATACAAGCATGTCAGTCTTGTGACTTTAAATCTTTATTCTTATTAACTATTTTCATTTAATTTTTATACACTAGTACAGTTTTGTTTACCTTTTGACTGTGCTAAGAATGGCATTCATATGCTTTACTTTACTGTAGTACTGATAGATGTCTTGCTTTAACTGAATGAAAGTACAACATTTAAGAATGATTTGTCCAGACATCAGATCCTACCATCCTACCATGTATGTTTAACCATTTTCAAAACATAAACATATTATAAAATATATTTCTTTTGCACAGATTAACTGTGTATGTAGGAAGTTCCCAGTCACTGTCAGTTCAGCTAATTTATTTCCTTTATCCTGCAACTGCTGTTGAATTTCCTGGAATGTTGTATGGTCTTTCTGACATTCTTTAGTAAGCTGTTCTGCTGAATTTGAAACTCCTATGCACTTTTGAAAAGATGTATGTATAACTTGTCTAAGCTTCCTGAACTCATTGTATCTGTCTTTTAGAAGTTTACTACATTCCTTTGTAACAAAATGTACTAAGGGTTCTATCAGTAACTGATTTGACTCACATGTGGTGACAGGACATAACTGTTCAACATCAGAATGTAATGGAAACACTTTACCCTTAGTTAATTCTTCAGATCTGTCTTTACAGTCTATTTTTAGCAATATGATGCAATATTATTTTATGGCATAATACACAAAATGCAGTTTTGTTGAAGCACAATAAACATTTGTCATATTCCACATGGTTTTCTTTGAGATACCAGTCAAATATTGTAATACATTTGCATAATGCCTTTCTATCAACCTGCCCTAATAAGGTTTTACATTTACTAATATGCTGTGTATACCAACATTGCAATTTTTTACATTTGCTTAAATTATGCATGAAAATATCCATACTGTCTAATCTAATATCCAGACTGTCGAATATCCAAACTGTCGAATAGCAACCATACTAAAAAATGTGACGTAGAAAAAAGTCTTACCAGTGAGCAAGAAAACAGGTGATCAGGCTGTTGTTGCAGATGGCTGGAAATTTTTCAAATCACTTGAGAAGCTGGGAAAGCACAACAGGCAGTGAACTATTGGGCTAGTGGATATCCCCCTTTTCTTGAAGAATTTATGGCACTGCGAATTTCTTGAACTAGTCTCACTCTGGATTGTAGACGCCTAAAAACTTTACTACTGCAAGCTGCATAAACTGGAATACTTCTGTTTAGGATTTACACATACGTACAAATGTTAGTTACTGCAATTTGACTGAAGTGACCCTCTGCAGGGCTTACCATCACTCCTCCTGTGTTTGAATTGCAGATTGTAGGTTCAAATGCAGGCTAGCTTGCCATTGAAAAATTATATGGCTCTAGTCACTCAGCTGCCTCGCCATTGAAAAAATATTTTGAGCTCTCTCTGCTTACTGCTTGCTGCTTCTTGATGTGATGGATTTGAAGTGTTCTTAAGACACTCAGTCTTGCTGGCTGGATTCTGCTAAAATTCAAAGTCTGGTTATATTTGCATTCACAGTCTGTTGCATACAGAAACTTGCAGAATATACACTGATGAGAGAATATACTTTGCAGCACTTGTCTTTAAGAGCAGTAACCAATAACTTTTTATAATAAACCAAACGGAATAACGTTGCAGCTTAAAAGTACTGTTCCAACTTTACTTCTCATATAGTACAGATGATGTGAGAGATATAACATTTACCTTAGGACTTGTGTCCCTACCATACCTCTAACCTAACTGGATTTATACAGCTCTTTATATACAGTTTTAGTCCTGTAGAAACAATACTAAGCTTCCTTGTTTAACAATGTCTTGTAAGAGACCAGCTTTTCTGACAGTGTGAATATCCTGTAACAGTGTCCTGATGTCCATGTAGAAAAACATATTTTTGAGGAAACACATTGTTCTGTATTCTGTTTGGATCTGTGTATATGAACATATGTTCTTGTGCCAATGCTGATAAGCATATCCTGTTTTTTTATGCAGAAAAACATATTTTTGAGAAAACACATTGTCAGAGATCAGCTTTTCTGACAGTGTGAACATCCTGTATTTTATTTGGATCTTTGTATAAAACATCTGTTCTTGTTATATCCTGTTTTTCCATGCAGAAAAACATATTTTTGAGAAAACACATTGTGACAGTGTCATAAACATATCCTGTTGTTTTAGGAAACATATTCTGTCCATCCTGTTATTTTAGGAAACATATTGTGTCCATTTTTTATATATGCAGAAAAGCATGTCAGTGTTCTTTAAAAGCAGATTTTGCATTTTTGCTCTTGCATACATCCTGTTTCTGAGTCTGTAAGGGAAAAATGTCCATTCAGCAGATTCCTTTTCCAAGCCATGGTCATTTAGTATGACTGCTGATCACATATTACTAAACTCTGTTTCTGCATTTAAGCAAGCCTTTTCTTTCAGCATATTTACAACATAATTAATTTCAGACTAATATTCATAAAATCTAACACCCCCCAAAAAAAGAACAAACAAATGAACCATTTTGCTACCAAAACATCTTTGAAATGCTAAAAGTGCTATTAAAGGACCTGTCCCTGAAACATTTATATATATTTATCACACAGCATTCCATGTTCATGTATTAGCAATCATGTACCTCTGAACTAGCTTGACAAACATGGCCATGCCATAATGCCATAATGGATACAGATAAAAGTGTAAAAGCCTTTGCTTCACTTTATTCTTAAATGTATTCCAGCATAAGCAGTATGTAGGTGACAAAAACAGGAGCACACCTGCTGCAGTTCAGTACTACTCTGTTCAGATATAGCCTGAATAAAAAGCATTTTGAAGCCTTCCAAACATATACAATTCTCCTCACTATCAGTTTGGCTAGCTTCACGATTGCCTTTTTATATGGTCTAGGTTATTAATGGATTGCATCTGTCTTTGTCTGTGTTTCATAAATGCTAATTGCAGCATAACCAACTGAACTGCATACTATTCAACCAATCCATTATGGTGGAGCTATTCAACAAGCTATAAAGCATCCATGTCGACTCCATGCTGGTTTTTCCTGTGGATATTAAACCTTCTGGAGTACAGACATGGAAAGTCTACATGGACAGAATGTTAAGTGTTGCTGCTGCTTCTTTAATCCATTTGTATATGCTACAAGCTGAAGCCAATGCTGCCGCTGCAAACAGGCCTAGGATGAGAAGGAGAAGAGTTTACAGGCCCCATTAAACCTTTCACAATTTACATGATGTGGAAATTGTAGAGCTCTACAGGGTGGACAGGGACACACTACAGGAACTTTGCAACCTCTCCCACCCTCAACTCAGAGCCAGAACCAACTGAGGGGAACCCATTCCAGTTGAAATTAAGGTATGTGTAGCCTTTAGAATCTTATATACAGATACCTTTCAATAAGAGCAACAGGGGACATGCTGGGGTTGTCACAGGCATCAGCATACAGGATCGTCCACCTATTCCTGAATGCTATGCTCCAACATGATAGTGAGAACATATATTTTCTCCATAGATATAAGGAGAGGGCCAGAAATATCCAACAGTTCTACTGGGTAGCAAACTACCCCAAAGTACTGGGTGCAATAGACTGCACTCATGTAGAAAATAAGACATCACCTGGGGACACTGGGGAACAGGTTAGGCTCTACATTAACAGAAAGACTACCACTCTATCAACTGCCATGTTATGTGTAATGCAAAGGGGGTCATCTTGAATGTGTGTGCTGGCAACCCTGGCAGTTACCACAACTCACATGTCTGGCACACTTCCCAACTGTACCAGATGTTTTCTAGGAGGGATATCTCACAGGATCATTTACTTGGGAATGCAGGCTATGTACTGAAACCATGGCTAATGACACTCATCAGAAATGCACACACACACCTATGGAAGAAGACCATAATAAGGCACATGTTCAAACCATAAATGTCATAGAGCATGTGTTTGGGCAGCTGAAGTCATGATTCCAGGGTATAAATACATGTGGGGGAGCCATGCAGTATAATCCACAGATATGTACAGAAATCTTCACAGTATGTGCCATGCAACACAATATAATGCTGAGGAAACAGCTGCAGCAAGATCAGCAAAGGAAGGGGCATACATTCCACCACAATTGCCAAGGTCACCATAGCCACAGGCAGATGAGGAGACAGAGGGGGAACCACCAGATGCTGTGGGTGTAGGCAGATATAGGTATGCACAGTATGCCCTTACTTTGGCTAAGAGACAATGAATAGCACACTCACTCACAGCCTAGGGCCTAAAACCTTCATCCTATTCAAATATATATATATTAACATTGATGCCAGGCAGCTCACACAACCTTTACCTCCCCATGTATTGGCTGTGTACTGCTTGTATCAGACAGACTTAGCCATGAACTAACAATGTGGCAGCTGCTGCATTTACAAGGTAAGTCCTGACCATGGAGTATATCGTTTAGTAATATCATGACATTTCCTTGTATTTCATCATTTGGTACATAAGTAAGTAAAAGTTGGGAGATCTGTACAGAAATTTCCTTATGCAACAACAGACACTTATTTGACTTATATTTACCCATTAGTAAGTAGTAGTAGTCCTCTGGCATCAAAAAGTCACACAATCATACTTCTCAAAACTACTGATGATCACTGCATGCCCTCAGTTTAATACCATGCATCTGTACTGGAATATCATTAAAGAGAGAGGTTAGAAAGTAATGATATATATTGCAGTTTCTGACTTCAGAACCCTCGCAAGATCAAACAACAGGCAGGATGCAAAACAAGGAGAGTAACAAGAGCAACGTTTCCTTATTTGTGCCATAGCAGTAACTCAGCTTTGCTTCCCACAAAATGAACAGTCCATTCTTGTTTATACCATAACAGTAACTCAGCTTTGTTTCCCCTTAAAAGAAAAGTATTGCCTTGTACATGTCATAGCAGTAACTCACCTGTCCCCCCATCCAACCTGCCCTTCAGTTGTTGGCAACTGCATATTATATTTTCCCAGTTAATATCCTCACACATTTTAAGGCCAATGATATAGAATGGCTTACACACTGCATGTCTCAGAGTGCTGATCAGATAACTGATGAATTGCTAAGAAACAATGAAAGTTAAGACAGAGCTATGTATTTGCAAGCAATAATCATAACAGGTTGTGTGATCACTAAGTGCACTATGTCCAAATATATTAAATATAATAAATGTGCAAATAACAGTTTATGGTTTGAAATCAGTGTACATTATTTTGCAGTTTGTTGTATAAAGAATTACTTCAGTTATTTGCTGCAAAGCTGTATGTATGGAAAAGAGGGATAAGGCACCCATCTTGTTTTCTGAAGGTGCATTGGAGTGACAGTTGAAATCCAGATCTGTATAGAAGTATCTCATGTCTACTAGCATTTTCTACTGGGTATGTAATATATTGCTTTTCCTCATTTCAACTATTTCTCCTTTTTTTTTCTTTTCTTTTTTATATGTCATTGTTTGTGTGATGTGCCTCTTAGTGCAAACACAGGAGCCAGAGAGAAAAGAATGTCAGGTTTTGCTGATCTTATCTCATTTGCGCAAAGCATGGTAGTGTGCAAACTGGACAACTGGACCACCCAGAAAGTAGACAGCCAAAAGTAGAAACCAGATACATTTAATTAATGCTACTGGGCATCACATAAATCCAACAAATGGCTTTGTGCTATGGTTAACAGCAAGACCTTAACAATGATTACTGGAAAATAGGGGATGTCATGTAGCTAGTCCTGTAGCAGCAGGTGTAAGTGTAGGGCTGGAGTACATATGGTCCTGGCTTCTACTACAGGGTGTACAACTTTTTTTTCACCATTGTGACATTGCAGTTTATAGCAATAAACTGAAACATGAACAGCAGTTATTTCAACTCTCTTGTGGCAATAGGGGTAAGTATAGTACTGCCATGCATATAGTCCTCCGTTCAAATACAGCATATTCCATACACTTTTACTTCTGTTCCACTTCCCATTACAGTCACTCTCACTTATAACACTCGACATAGAGTAGACAGTATTAATTATAAGTATGAGGGCTGACACAGTAATGTTGTGTCAGTTTATTTATCTGTGTATTATTATATGTATTATCAAATGTATGACTGTGGGTATACTGTGTACTATGTTCCTATAAGCATATTTCTGCTATTTGGACTGGTATGGTCTTCACGTTTGAATAACACACTTATACAAGTGGCTGTGCATGCAAAAACCTTGAAATTGCATTGCTTGCCACTGTTGAAGTCTGCTTACCATCACAGACTGCTGAGCACATGTTTGCAAAATGGTAAGCATAGCACAGCATTTTCAAACAGTGTGTGTACTCTCAGTATACGCTATAACTGGAATTGATGAGAAACCATTATTCTCCATTGCTCTTGATCCATAGTAGACATGGCAGGCATTCCTGGAGAGAGTGTGAGTTTAGGGCTCAGAGATGGGGTGTCCAGAAGTCCAAGATTTTGTTGGATTTCTAGTGAAATACCACAGTGCCATACTACTGTAGTGGGACTCTCCTGGTTCCAGTATACGTCAGAGGCTTGAGAAAGTTAGGTCTAGGCTTTAACCAGTGCTGTTGGTATCCCCCACACTGGTGACCAATGTAGGCATCACTACAGTGACCTCTGAAGGAGGAGGAAGAAGTTTACTCTCAATGCTTGGATTGAGGAATTTAGGATGGAGGACATTCCACACATGTGTAAGTATAAAATACAGAGAGTACTTGTAAGACTTAAAAGATGAATATAGGTAGGACTGCTATTCATAATGGTATTCTCTTCTGTTCTGTTTTTTCCACAGCTGCCATGAAAAAGAAGGTCAATGTGAGAATCCATGGTGCTAGATTGTGAGGATGAGGGAAGCATGTGGCATGTATGCAGCAGAAGAGTACTGTTATTGTAGCATTAAAAGTTAAAGATAGCTGTTTTAGTATTGTAGAGTTGTACCAATTTCAGCTTGCATATCTCAACTGTAAAAGCAGATATGCATGTATTAGTCCATAGCAGAAACCAAGAGTCTAATATTATGATATCAAATTGAGCATGCATATCTCAACCGTAATAGCATGTATGCATGTATTAGTCTGTAGCACAAACCAATAATACAATATTAGATTGTAGTCAGTGGTTGTGGGTTCAAATACCACACTTCCCAAGTATAGAATACTGTTAATTCTGCAATTATATTTAAATTACATTAAATTCTCTATATCAATGGCACAAATGCCCTGCTGTAAAGTGCAATCTGTATAACTGCAACATGCATATGTGCAATATATGCACATGTCACGGATTACATGCTGCAATCTGTACTATAGTGTGCATTTGTTAGAAGCTGATAGTCTTACAAGTTAAAGTCACCTGTTAGGAGGTGGTGGTGTTAAGAGTAGAGGTTAAGATAATGCAGTCAAATAATTGTATTTTTTTTCTCTCATCTCTACTCTTCTTATCTCTCTTATTTATTTATTTTTTTTATTTTATTGTATTTTATTTTTTATCTTTTGTTTTATTTTACTGCATGTCATCAAAATGTGTCCATGTCATCCATGTATACAGCATCACAAAATACTCTGCAGCATAGCAGGGTAGGCCTGCCTGACAGGATCCACCTTCCCCCACTCAACAGGTTCCAGCACTGTTGCACAGCACATCTGGGTGCCAATCTGGCAGCACCCCCTCTGCTGTCCCTGCACTACCTGCCCCCCTCAGGTAGTCCTGCCCTGGAAGACAGTCCAGTGGTTCCTTCCAAGAGCAGTGGCAGAGATAGTGAGTTTATCACCCACAATGAACTGCCAGGTATGATGATTAGGGTTGTGCACCACGCTGTTGAGGCATGCCTAATCCAGCTAGAGAGGCTGCTCTCCCTCATTTTACATAATACTATGAGGAAGAGACACAGACATCAGGCACTCCAATCAGCAGTGGAGTTAGGTGACAGTGATGACAGTCCAGTGGGTGAGGACTCAATTCTTACTGTCACCCAGCTTGATGACCATGGGCTCTGGATGTCCCCTCCCTCACCCCAACCAAGGTGTCTACCAAACTCTTGTGTCCATCACCATCTCTGTGTCTTGTCTTGTATCTCTGCAATTGCTTCCTTACTGAACCCAACTTACCTAACCCAGACATACCTATGTGTCTTCCCAACATTCCTCTCTCTCTCTGTTTTACAGACACCTGTAAAAAAAAGTCCCATACATAGCTCTTCATTTCACACGTGTCTTCTTGATACACTTCATTTGGTCCAATTGGCTATACAAGATGATTGTGTTGGGGTCACCCCTCTCTCTGATGGTGACAGCCCAAATCTAGCTAATATTCTGCAGATATGATCATTTTTGCTGTTGAAGAAATGGATAGCTGTAGTTCTTTGCTACCTCCCTCCTGCATTTTCCTATATTGCTTTCCATTTGTTCTTCCCCCTGCTTGCTCCACATTTCACCACTGTTTTATCTTCCCAGTTTCTTTTCTTTAATGTATTAATGCTCAGTGTTGAGCATCATAGTTTCATAGTTTCATAGTATAGTACTAGGCTATCTGCCCTGGGGCATTTGTAAGCCTAGCCATAGTGATGTGGCTTTTGCCACCCCTTGAAATGGTACAAAAATGTACAGAATAAATCTAGAATACTGTGCCTCTGTCTAGTAGTGACACAATGAATCCCTGTTCAGCATGGGGATACTTTGGGTTATGAATCTATCCCTCCAGCATGTCCCCTATTCATGCTTGTGTCCCGGTTGCTGGTGTATCGACATGGCGCCTAGTTTGCAGTCATCTGTGAACTTTGTCAGCCACAGCCCTCCCATGTTTGCTTTAACATCTGAGAAATAAATGCCGAACAAGAGGGTTCCCAGGACAAATCCCTGTGGGACACCACTTTCATCAATGACTGTTTCAAAAAGTCAACCAGGTTTAAAAGGCAGGATCTGCCCTTCAGAGTTCCATAATGATTCTTTTCATAGCTTTGCAGACCAGGCTAGTTTCAAGCATGGGCGGTAGTTTCAGGGTCTGTAAAGTAGTTAAAATATCAGCTACAGCTGTATTCAAACACAGTAACATCTGCTAGAAAAGTATACAGCAATGCCTGTAAAAGTTAAATTAAACAAACAAACAAGCAAACTTTCATCAAACACAGTAACATCTGCCTGCAAGTGCAGTTAAAATAATGCAGCAATCAGTTACAGTTCAGGCTAGTTCAAACACAGCAGCTATTTCCAGTGAAAAAGCAAAGATACTTAAATGCCCAGAGGCGGGTTTTAAGCAGTGAACTACAAAGAGCTAAGTAAGGTAATGGACAACACAGGAACTACACCACACAGTAACATCTGCCTGTAAACTGGTCTAAAATATCGAGAGTGGGCAGCCTACAGCTGTATTCAAACACAGTAACATCTGCAAAAAGCAAAGATAGTTAAATATCAGAACGTACAGCCTGTTGCTACAGCAGTATATCAACATAAAAAAGTAGTTAAAATATCAGCTACAGCTGTATTCAAACACAGTAACATCTGCCTGCAAAAGTAGTTAAAATATCAGCTACAGCTGTATTCAAACACAGTAACATCTGGCCCCAAAAAGGAACATATCACTGCATTAACACCTGCTGCCACAGAGTCAGTAAAGCAGCAGGTGTATTCCACAGACTCAGTGCTAACAATGCTGCCACTGCAATAGTTATATGACATTCCCTTATTCACTAATCATTCTTAATGGTCTCCCTTTTGCCCATTGCACAATGCATTGCAAACTAGATAAGCCCAGTCAAACCTTCCACCCATTCCTCTATTTCCTGTGATTGCACTAAGCACTACATTGTGCAAATCATGGCCAAAAAATACTAAAATAATAATAAAAAACTGACAGAGAAAATGCAATTTACCAATAAATGAAGAGGAGGTTGGATGTTAATGAAGCAGAACCTGTGAATTGTGTGCTGCTTACTTGCATTTCCAACCATGACAGTCATACATGTAACACTTTGTAAGTCTAACCTGACACATCCTCCTGATATAAGCATTCACAGTTGCTGTTCATTAAACACAAACACTGAGGAAATGCCTCCACTATGTTTACATCTAATACACAGAACCAAGGGGATTCAGCAATTCTAATGAGTTCAGACCTCATTTGCATCTTCATCATGCTGACAGCCCTAAATCTGCAATAGACGACAAATGTGTAGCTTGGAAAACTGAAGGGGAGCTGAACTATTTATGTGCTGAACACAGAAGAGAGGATATTACTTTGGGATATATCTGCACAGAGGAGTACTGATTTTTTAGATGATATGCCTGCACTTCATCAGCTACATATTGCATATGCTAACATGTAACTATGAATAGTCCGGTTAATGTTTTTTATATTTATTTTGATTAGTACACACTCTCTTACATTTTTATCTGTCTGCATTACGTACAAGTGTACTATTCATTTAAGGGTGGTGGAGCAAAGCTGCGTTTCTGTCACGGTAAAAAAAAGGATTATGTTGTTACTGTTACTCTCCTTTTGTTGCATTCAACCTGTATATAATGCTTTCACATGTTAAGGTCAGGTCTGTACAAATCTCACACCTTCTACTTTTTATTCTGTTCATGTAGACTCCTTTCTGGGGCTGTATTCCAAAAGTTTTTGAATTCACGGGGAACACCAGCATGGAGTGTACATGGTTGCTTTATAACTTGTTGAATAGCTGCACCATATTGCCTTGCTTAATTAGCATACAATTCAGCTGCTTATGCAGTAATTAACATGCTACAGTGTTTACATTGTTTGCACAGTAGCATGCTCTGCTGCATGGAGCTTACTGAATCTAAAGCTTTCAGCTTCTGTGTGCACATCGTGCAGCAGCACACACATCGTGAAAAATGACTGTGTATGCGTTATTGAATCCCCCTGCAAGTTTATCATCTGTATCCAAAAGCCTTTTTTCATGCAGAGTAGAAGCAAATCAATGACACTTATCTTGACCAAAAGGATTACTGGAAAATGCACAGCTGTATACCAACTGTAAGGTCTTCCCTTGCAAGTGAGATAGGTAATTAATTGCCCATAACTTGCCTGAATAACATTACAAAGAAACATTTCACTGAAAGACAGATTTAATGAACTTTAATGACGTACTTTTCTACACTGTTGTTCAACTCAGAAATCGGTATAGATAAGTCATGCAGTGAAAGGATCTGGCCCACATGCATGACATTTAGGGGAGCTTAATATTGGAAAAGAGGTCTGTAATTTGTCATGTTATTTATGATCATAGATTTATTCTTCAGTATATCACCATGAACCCTTTCTGTTCAGCCCTGTTACTATTTCTCAAAATTCAGTCTGCCACATATTCACCTTACATCTATTACTTCTGGTCACTTGGCTCTGTAGCTTATTTCACTTCTCAGCTCCTGTTCTGCCATAACTTTTTAGACGATGTTTCCACTTTTCTAAATTATGTTCAGCATGATTTGCTTCTTAGTAGATGTGTGTTTAAGACAGAAAACCATATCTAACACTATCTTGGCTATGTTAAAATGTGCATACCAACATATCACAACATCATTTACTTGATATAATATGCATTATAACTGAAAACAATATCCCACTCTTCTTCTCCCCGCTAATGTCTGAAACAAATATCTTCCCCAAAACAAATCACATCTCTACCAGCAAACTCATTAGAGTTGCCTCTTTAAACAAACATTTTTGGACTTTGTGATCTAATTCTAGGCTATACATCTAGACCAATGGTTTGTTCCATATCAATAAAATTGTCCTGTATATATAATGGTATGTCACCATGTACTTGCCAGCATTTTCATACATATTTAGTTGCTCAAATGAGAACTATTCACATTTAGTCAAACCATATTTAAGTCTCAATTTCTTCAAAGGCATAAAAAACGACCTTTTTCATTCCAATTAAAATGTACATTAAATCCTCAAACACTTCGAACCATCTCTGCTTCCACTTTCTCCAATTCTTTACGAGTACACATTTTAACTACAAGATTGTTTCAGTTGACAGTTGACCAGCTTCACTAAATTCCTGATATGATTAGTGTTCTACATCTCTTGCAGAATGTATTGAGTATGTCTACCTCTACATGGGATAAAAAAGTTTCTTTTTTTTTCTCTTTTCACTGTACCATAGCATCTGATCTTTCCAACCTGCCATTATTTCTCAGCCTCCCACATTAATAGGTGGAATGCAAAAGCTGCATATGTATACAAGTGAAAATCAGCTAATCCCCACCCCCAAGACCTGCATCAATCTTAATGTTTTCTTAGCAATATGATAGGATTTACCTCCAAAGCCAAGTTTATTATATTAGGTTTGTATTTTCTGAAAAAGTTTACTGTTAAACTTTTTGGTAGATGTTTCTGCACTGTGTAAAACCTTGGGTAAAACCATATTCTGGGAAAGGTGTCTCTGCATCTAGTAAATATTTTGGTAATACCATACCTTGGATTATATGCATATGTCTTAAAAATGAATAAATATTATTGTCCCACTTGATTAATTGTTGAGATTTATTTTGAAGTAAGCTAAAATTATTTATCTTGGTTGTATATTCATTGTATATGCCTTTCCACATTTTCCTAAATATAATATCTTACTAAGTGGATTTATATAATTTGCTTACATTGATCCCCCCCCCCCCTCCCACCGGCCCAGAAGTGTCAGGTATAAGATATTTGAAATTAAAATATAGTCATTTTTATAGAAGTGGAACATATTGCAGTTACTACATATTTTATCCAAGAAAACTCTGACTCTCTACTCCAGTAACTATATGCCTAGTGTATACAGATTAGGAAGGAGTGGGGTACAATGTACTCAGCTTTCCACTCTCAACAGATTTGGGAGTCTGTTATTAATAACTAATCTGATCTTAGGGTTCCTCAATAGAACTGCAACCTATTCTCTTGATCTGTCTCTTTCTCCATTTCATAGTTCCTATTCATCTAAGCTGAATTATTTTGATTATTAGAAAAGATGATCCCAGTATGCTTCTGTTGTTTGGCATGCCTCCATCAGGAACTGTACAAACTGTCACCAGTTCATTTCTGTCATAAACATTGTAAATTTTTAACATAGCATTTTGGATCATACTCACCTTACCAAGTTTTGGACTAAAACCTTGTTGCTAAATGAACTGAAGTTATAATTACCCAAGTCCCTTGCATCTTGCCCTGTTTTATGGAATAATTACAAGGTAATAAGTTCTGCATCAATATTTGTTTTCTCAGTTTCTTTTCTTATGCATTCCCAGTTGAATATGAACATGGCCTGATAAACATCTTTCCCTATCATCTGTCTGCATACTATCAAACAACACTATGTCCCTCACCAAAAGTAAATAATCATACATCCCTATGACTTTTAGAAAAGGTAAATGTCTTTAAATCCGGATGATTTTGTTTACATATATCAACCCAGACTTCCTCCTTTTCTTACCTTACTAGGATATATTTTGCTTTTAAAAATAGCTTCAGTGTGTCATATTTAGGGTCCTGCATATGATTTCTAGTGGCATTAAAATGACAATCTATAATATCACATGCCCTTGCAAGTTAAGCTTATTAGTTCTCTTAGAAATATTTAAAATAATAAAACAAGACATATTATGATCATACAGACAGCCCAGCTTCCACTTTTTATGTTTAAACATGAGTCCTACTGCATACATACATACAAATATTTGAAGCATGGGCATTAATGCCCTTCTAGCCTGACAATATAACAAAACAGTTGATCCAATAACAAGTCTCCTGGCTGTTCTTAAAAATATCTGAACTAGTGCTTGCTTTAATGTAATTTGGTAGTCTGTTCCATGTATCAGCTGCTCTCTCAGAGAACCAGTTAAAACACTTCTAATTCCTAGGGAATCTTCTCCACAGGTTGTCTGATGATTCTCTACTACTTTTTGATAACCCCAAACATTTGCAGAGGAAGTTCTCTAAACTCCCTAAATATCCAAATAAGGTCTCTTCTTAAATATCTATAAGAGACACTGTACAAGTTCAGATATTTTAGTATTGCATAATAACTTAAACTTTCACATCCATAGATGCCCTTGGTATATTTCCGCTGTACTCTTTCCAATTTACTCATGCTTGTTGTCTTATAAAGTTTCCATATTGTTATTCCATAATCAGGTTTGGGTCTAATGTAACTAACAAACAATGAATTCATCATTTCTGATTTCCTAGACTTTATAAATCATTTTATGCAACCTATAGTTCAATAACTAAAATTAACCGATTGGTTGATGTGATTAGAAAAACCTCAAAGCTGGATCTACCCATATACCCAGGTCCTTAAATGAATCTTCCGTTTCAATCACTGTGTGCTATAGTAAAAATTTGCCTTTCAATTTATGTCTCTCAAATCTCATATGTTTAGTTTTTGATGAATTTATCACCGTATTATTCTCCTGTGCCCAAATGGTCAATTTTAGTCAAGTTCTTTTGCAAACATGCCCTGTCCGTAACACATGTAAACAATTTATCCAATTTCAGGTCATCTGCATACAGACTGTAGCACACCTCAGATGAGAAATATAGGTCTGAAAGATGCAATCTAAACAAATAAGGGCCTAGGACAGAGCCCTATGGGACACCCTGACTGTAACAAAGAATTTCACCTGTCCAACTGTTTTTTTTTTTAATTATCCGTCTTTTGGGTTTCTAATACCATGATAGGAATAGACTCCATTCCTAAGTTTAAGTATGATTAAAGTTCATGAAATTAGTATTGTTTCAATCTTTGATGTTAGCCAGAAACGATCTTTGCAGCACCCGCAGTATGCTTAATAATGACTCCTTCTGCAATTTATACAGTTACATGTATCGGTAACATATCTTAGTATGATTGTAAATTCTTTTTTATAAGCCCATCACTCCTACACGCATTGGAACTGTCTGGGTATCCATCTTCCACATTACCCTCATTTCTGCCTGCAAATCCTGGTATTTTATGACTGTGTCACTCTGTACTTAAGACACTGTAATCATTAGATGCAGGAATTTCAGTGACCAATACTACTTTTGTCTTCTTTTTATGGACTACTATATACGGTTTTCTCGCAACAATTGTTGGTAATAGACGATCCTATGTAATATAAACTTCATTTCTGTAATGCTTTGTAGCTCATGTTTAAAGTGCTTTTTAGATACTTCAATATTATGTTTGCACAAGCTCCAATGCAACAGTCTTGCCAAATTATTATGCCTTTCAGTATACAGTCCTTCTGCCATTAGTATATCACAACCAACAACAAGATATGCAACTGTTTCCAGTTCTGTTTTATAAAAACTATACTTGTCTGTTTCTCACACATCTTCAATGGACTTTGTAAACCAACGTGTACGTAGTCCACTATACTGGGCCGCCAATATTAACCTTTCATCTTTTGGTTTAAATTTACCTCTCCTTAACCATTCTTGTTCGATCCTGATCAACATGAGGTTGTCACCAAGAGTTTTTTATACTGGCAACTATATTTATTCATTTTCCACATTTATTGTCTTGTCATCTGATCCTACACCTTGTATTCTTTCTTTTGTTTTTTTGGCACATTCAATTGCTGCCTGATTTTTATCTACTTCTGGTTTAATTTCCACTCTTCCTTGACACTGATAAGTTTCTGCTGATCTAAGCAGGGGAGTCATCTTAGGCTTATTCTCCTCATATTTTAAAACTTTCACTTCATTTGGGTCTTGTGAGGTCAGCAGATATGTATGCAGTCATACAATTGCAGATCTAGACAGATAGTCAATTTTGAGGAGGCCCATATCCCCTTCAGAACTGGAAATATATAATCTTGGTATACACTGATTTTTATAAATTATTTGATAAGCATGAAGCAGCTTTTTTGTTTTCCTGTCCAACCAATCCAACACCTTTTGGGGACAGTCAGTCATCCCAAAACTGTAAGTTAGGACAGGAAGAGCAAGCTGGTTTATAGCTTGGACTTTCTTCCTTGATATCAGCACTGTTTTCAGTATTAATTTTAGTCATTACTAAGTTTTATTCACGGACATTCATGTTTTATTGTTGATCCATTATCAGTTCCCAAATATGTATACACTTCCTCTTCCTCAAGTTCTTTTATATCACATTCCTGTACCAAACTGATGTTTTCTTGGTGCTGCAGCTTTCCTACTTTAAAGGCAAAATGACATTCTTATATCATCTGAAAAAGTTTTGACCACTTACAGCTGTGCTTTCAGTTCCCCTCAGATAAACTATCAGATAAATCATCCACAGAAAGAAAATGAGAGACATTTATACATTGTTGTTTTCTGGGAGCCAAATTGTAAACCTAATATGTTAAGTAGAGAGCTTAATGGGTTAGGGGCAAGACACAAAAAGCACCGGAGACAAAGATTCGTCCTGGAATATCCCCCTTTGAATTTTTATCCCTGGAATAATAATTTTCCTTTATCATGTTATAACTGCAAAGTAGTTTGCCATTGTTTCATGTTCACTGTAATCTAATTGATCAGTGTATCGTGTAACTTATACATTTTTAAGTACACTTTTATCCATAAATGTGGGATACTGTCAAATTATTTTTTGTAGTTTATCCATGCTTTGCTTAGATTATTTCCCTTTATACATTTTTCTATTATGACTTTATTTAACAACAAATGATTCTTTGTCCCAGAGGAAAAAAGATAGGTCTGAAAGATACAGTCTTAACAAGTAACACCTAGGACAAAGCCCTGTCGAGCACCCTGACTGTAACCAAGGATTTCACCTGTCCAGTTGCTGTATGATACTTGTCATGTCCTATTTGTAAGTTCCTCAGTTATCCATCTTATCAAGGGTAAATCACTACCTAGTTATTCTTATTTATTGATCGGTCCTTTGTTTATGACCCTGCCAAATGCTGAAGTTAAATCTATATAAATTACATCACAGCACAATTTTTCATTCTTAGCTGTTATTATATTGTTATAGAACATCATGTTACAGTGGTAATAGATCTATTTTCAATATATGCATGCTGATATATGGTTTCAAGTCCCAACCTATCCAGTTCTGACAATAACTTATCCAATATTACCTTCTCCATTGTTTTTCTACAACATGAAAGTAGACTAAAGGGTTGGTATGACTGGTTTAGTCCTACTCCACTTTCCATTAAAGACAGGTTTAATAAGCACATGCATCCAATCTTGAGGAGTCTCCACATATTTATATGACCTACTAAATAATAGATATAATGGTACTGTAAGTTCTTCCTGAAGTGTTCTCAGGTCATTATTATTAATTCTGTCTCCTCCTTGTGCTTTGTTTGGATTCAGATTTTGCAATTCTTTTCTCAATATAATCTAATTTGATTCTAGTATCTGAGGTTACCTGGAAGTCATTAGAACAACTTATTGCCCCCTTTGTGGAGCCAAACTGTTTCATATCAGATTTTGTAAATATATTTACAATTTGTTGTGTCTGAGAATAACTTTTTACAATCTACACACACTGACATCTTCTTTAACAAATGAAATCTGAGATATAAAATTTTCTAGTTCATGATTGAGACTCCTTTCTTCCTTCAGGTCGTAACATAACTGAATCATACTACTACTACCCAGTCATTCTCCCACTTGTTAGAATCAGGGAATTTTCATTTCAGTTCCTATAGGAGAATAATATCATATTTCCTTTGAACTTTTTAATAGCCCCTATATTAATGTCATGACCTACATCCCCATATTCCATGACAGCATGATCACTGCCGTCTTCCCAAACTTCCACTCTCGCATCTTTGAGACACATCTCTGTACCCTCTGCTTAGGCTGGGTTTACAACAGACCTTTGAAGCATACCATCTATACCTGGCTCTCAGAATCTTAGTTCCTGAGATGTTTAAATGTCAGTAATCAGCATTGCCCACTCCTGTGTTGCCACTCATACATAAAATGGTATTTTTCAGACATTTGTAGCAAACTTTTCAGCTTACTCATATAATGAGTTAGCCTAATATCATAACCAATAATTAGTCTAAAACAGTTCTTACGAAGAATTACAACAATACAGAAATAAATATACTGTACAAAATATAAAACATGAAAATAAAATATACAACAAATTGAAATATAGGTCTATTATACATTTTTAATGAATTATATTTGTCATGTCTTTTGAACTTATTTAAAAATCTTTATTATACCATGACCCCCCATTAATATTCCAAAACGTGCACACTGATTGGTCAGCGTGTACATTGTAAATCGACTTATACTAAAGGAAAAAGGTCCGGTCACCCGGACTTTTTCCATTAGCATGTCTTTTTTAAAACACTGTCTCGCTATGTTAAAGGAGTTTAACATAGCGAGACAGGTTTAAAAAAGCAATGGAGATCTCCGTTGCTTTTTTTAAAGCTGTCTCGCTATGTTAAACTCCTTTAACATAGCAAGACAGTGTGTAAAAAGCAATGGAGATCTTGCTTTCTCCGTTTCTTTTTTTTTTAAACCTGTCTCGCTATGTTAAATGGGTTTAACATAGCGAGACAGCTTTAAAATAAGCAACGGAGATCTCCGTTGCTTATTTTAAAGCTGCCTCGCTATGTTAAACCCATTTAACATAGCGAAACAGTTTGTAAAAAGCAACGGAGATCTTGCTTTCTCCATTGCTTTTCTCAAAACTGTCTCGCTATGTTAAATGGGTTTAACATAGGAGACAGCTTTAAAAAAAGCAACAGAGATTTCCGTTGCTTTTTTTAAAGCTGTCTCGCTATGTTAAACCAATTTAACATAGTGAAACAGTAAAAATCAATGGAGATCTTGCTTTCTCCATTGCTTTTGCCCACAGCTCTGATGTACTGCGTAGGCATACGCATGCGCAGTACATCAGAACTGCCGCAGAATAGCAGACAGCTGCGGATGGGCAGCAAGGAGGCATTATACAATGCCATTATTTAAGAAAAGTAATTATTTTTTTTCTTAAATAATGTCATTGTATAATAGCAATAACCCACTTCTGGGTTTGGGTAATGCTGGATTTACCCACGGTTGGCTTTGTTTGGCCACTCGGGCTTCACCCTCGTAACCAAACCACGCCAACCGTGGGTAAATCCAGCATTACCCACACCCAGGCGTGGGTTATTGCTATAATAATGATCTTTCTCCATTGTCTTTTTATAGTAGCATGCTTGAAACTTTCAACAGGCAGTGACACAGCATAACAACATATACTGTACATGTATGTATACACTCACTTGAAAGGGTACATATAAGTTCCAGGATTATTATACCTAGTAGAAAATGTATTATTTATTTTATTTTACATTTATTGACAGGGATAGTCAGTCTGGGTGTGAGCCCATTTTCAGTGGAGGCCTGGGAAGAAAAGCTCCAATAAAACAAGAACAACATTGACAGGTACAGTGTCGGTTTTACATAGAATTTAACAGAAATATCTAGAGACAATAAAGAAAGTACAATATACAAAGGAGAAAGTTATTAAAATATAGTAAAGTCATATATATATATATATATATATATATATATATATATTTTTTTTTCTTTTTTTTTCCCACCTCACAGTTGTAAACAATCCTTGAGGTGGCAAATGTTTTTTTTTTTTTTTTTTATTAATACATTAAAAAGAGACTTTTCAAGGCATTAAGTCTTAGAATGTGAAATAAAATAATTTGAATATGCTGAAAAAGGAGAACACAAGTAAGTTCATTTACACGGAGGTTACAGGACTAAGGCACTTCAGGTTAAACACAAGTGATAAAAACACAAAGATTCAATGAAACTCTAGCATATCTTAACCCTGACTATTAAGTATAGGTAAAATGCTCACTTACAATATTTCTTAATTCTTGTTTACTATGTAATAACAAAATTCTGCTAAAACAAATTGACAGTAAATTCAAGCAATGTATAAAATTTCCAATCAGTTAATAAATGTTTAGAGGGTATCATAGCCTAGTCTTTCTCTGGCTATATGTCTCATTATAATCCAATATATAAGAATCTAGAGTTTAACGAATGGGGAATGGACAGTGCTGAAGCTATATACACACACACACACACACACACACACACACACACACATTATATATGTATATATATATATATATATATATATATATATATATATATATATATATATATATATATGTATACTTTTTTGGGACTTTGCCCTCTACTTCTTCACTTTACCACAGAACAATCAACAATGAGTTAGGTTTGGCAGCCTTCTAGTACGTTAAAAGAAAGCATCCATTTGTTTTACTTCACATCTAAATATTTTTTGCAAAAGTATAATGCATGACGTAGATGATTTCATACTGAATAGATTTATATCTAAGTGGTATATATTTCTTTAAAAGCCCATTAGCAAATTTAGCAAAATGTTGATCATTTTTCTAGAGATTCCATGCTCACACTTTAATGGCAAATTAATAAGTTATTCTTTAGTCTTTATATCCCACTTCCTCTTTAACTTTTTTGAGACTGATGTTCTCCTGTGGGAATTCATACAGCTCTGGCCTTTCATCAATTTTAGCTGCAAAGCATAATAGAACTTGTAAAAACTTAACAAACCTTGTTTTTTTTATTTATTTTTTTTCTAAGTTCTCCACTTCTCAGGATATAGATGTCTTAAATAACCCATAGCTGCCCTTAATGTCAGCCCTGAGAATGATCTGCTGTTCTTGAAAACCATAATTAAGAGGGCATAGACTTAACTTTCACGATCATTCATCGGGAAAGATTCCTACTATTATACTCATTTAAAATAATGAAAGAGGAATAGGCTTTTTGATAATATAATAGAGGAATGCATGTTTATAAGTATGTATTACAGAGGTCTTTATGACAGTTCTGTTAACAAATGTATTATTGTGAAAAGGCTGTTCTGCAGAGAGTATTAGATTTCTAGAAGATGCTTTTATAGTACATGTTCTTAATGCAACTCTATATTCCAGTGCCCCTATTCCTTTCTCGACTATAAGCATGATTGCTTTAATTGTTCTCAGTATTCCCACAGAGGAATTTAATCGACAAATGTCTTGAGGTCTGTGTCTGATACAGAGAGTGCATTTCTGCTATATAACTGAATGATAAAACCTCAAGAATTAGGAATGCTGGAAAATATTGCTGAAATGCAAATGGATGAAAAGTTAACTTCAAGTATTTTTTTTTTGCATTGGGAAAGCCCCCATACACACACACACACACACACACACACACACACACACACACACACACACACATATATATATATATATATATATATATATATATATATATATATATATATATATATATATATATATATATACATATATATATATATATATATATATATATATATATCTATATATATATATATATATATATATATATATATATATATATATATATATATATATATATATACATACATCTATACATATATACATATATTAAATTCACAGCCACACCAATTCAAAGAAGGGCGAAATCTCCCAAAAGCAGGAAAGCTGTACAGGTACATATCTATAAATTGCATTGGCAGTTATTTCCTATGCAAAACAGCAACTGGTGTTATGTTCCTCGGTTTTGTTTGCTTTTGGAAACTGGTGCTTAAGGAATATCACTTCAACCACCTGTGCCAGGGGCTCTGCTAACAGAAGTATGATAGGAAAACAATGTCAGTAATAACTATGACTTACTGACATTAAGCTCATCTAACTTTGTATTATAACTTTCTCCAGCATGTTTCAATAATTCATTTTGACAATATCATTGTTTTTGTTAATAAAACCGATATTTATAAACTAAAGTTTCATGATTATTGGGATTTGGTAATGGTAAACCATTACTGTACCATTTAGCTTTATCTTTCTGCTAGTGTGCCATTCCTGTAATTATTCATTATTCCCCCTATGGGCAGTATGTCCTGATGCTAAACCCTCAGACTGGAGAAAAGCCCTGCGAATTTCTTTGCCTGTTCTGTCTATTATTGGCTGTGTCATTATTGGTGTTTCAACCCCACCCATGTTAGCTAATGAATCTCTCTCTCTGTCTCTCTTCTGATTATCTGTGTCTCTAAGTATGTCCTATCATATTGCTGCATAACTTTGACTTTGTCATCTTACCACTAATGGCCATCAGATCCATTTTAAGGTTGCGATAATGTCAGGAATTCCCAGTCCATTTAATTACTTTGGCCTAAATATTTGCTCTCCTACTTCACTCTCACTTCCCACCCCATCACCATTATGAAATCCTTCATCCAGTTTTTAATTTTCTTTATCACATTCAGTCCTCTTGGTGCCCGGAAGGCCTCCCCTATGTATAAAAACTGAAGGACACAAGTTAAGGTAGTACCTGAACCCAGTAATAAATCTCTAAGGTGATCGTTTTCTATTTTTGCAAGTCACCTTGCATTTTAGCAAAAACATTTTATATGTGTTCCGTATAGACCCTTCATAATCGTCCGTTATCAATCTTGGTAAATACCTGATACTTCTATAGGGCTTTGCCCACATGACCAAACCAAACCAGCCATGAGTAAATCCTGATATACCCACACCCATTTGTAGGTTATTATTTTAATAAGAAATTGTAATAAAAACAGCCCGACCAGGTACACTTTATAATTAGATTACTTTTGATGCAGCACAGTTCATCTAAAAAATTTGAGATAAAGAGTTTAATTGCATTAATAAATGATTAGTGACATTTTAATTTCTGTAAAATAAATAGAGTGTGTAGCCACCATAATACAAAGCCTCTGATGTGTCTACAAAAAAATCATAAAATGAAGTTTGTGGATTTGGTTTAGTTGATTCTGAGGATTTCTAAGTTCAAATTTTAAACACGAACTTGCCCAATCATCGTCAATCCAGAATGGAAAGGAGAAACTATGTACAAATTAATTTTCCTAAGACAGTTGGCTAGAACTGGACATACAGTTTTATATCCAAGTTAATTAGTGAATTTGAATAAAAGCATCCATAGCTGTTCAAGAAAGATAATTATTTTGACTGTTTGAAATGATTATAAAAAAATATATTATTATTACAAAAAAAAAAAGCAGTATGATCTGCAAAGTTTATTTAAAAGCTCATACAAAAACTTGCACAAAAAACATCTGAGCCTAGAAGTTTATTTATATTAAGGGATGTTGTTGTTGTGTCTTTTGGCTTTTCCCGGTTAGGGGTCACCAGAGCGGAACTCCTGTCCGCTAATGATTGACAGTAGATTTTTACGTGCCGAGTTGCCAGCTTTGACACACAACCTTCAGTGAAGGTACGCCCATTCACACATGTCTCCACACAGAAGATGCTCTAGCTGAGAATCGAACAGGACAATGTCTTACTGTGAGACAGCAACAGTACCGCAGCACCACCACCGCAGATGCCACAGTATAAACATTTGAACTGCTCTGATAAGATATGACAGAAATAAAAATACTTGAAAATAAATAATTGGTAAAGGTTTCACCAACCTCATCATTAGAGAGACAGTAAATTTATCAAAAATGTTCAAAAATATTAACATCACAGAAATATGTATACTCAGACTTCATGATGAAAATATTAAATTTAAAAATCCTATGCAAATCTAGCCTTCACATCAACAAAATCAGAAGGTATGATTCAAAGCATTTAACAAAATACTTAAAATGTAACAAAGTAAAATATGAGGTATCAGTACGCATTACCATCCCTCCCATAATGAGTCAAAACTACTTTCCTTCAAAAATCAAATAATGATCATTCCAATTCCCCACTTAAAGTTTGACAAATAATTTCTATTTGAACACCATTTTCAGCAGGATTTGGAATATCATTTGCTATAACAGTTATATCTTGCAGTCTAGATTTATGGTGAGACAATCTCTCATCACTGACCTTAGATTATTTTATTTTAGCTCATAAAAGCATAATAATTCAAAGTTCTAAAGATCCATAACTTTCTGAGACCTTACCTATATGTAATTCTAATTTAAGATTATTAAAGAGACATAATCTGCGGTGGTAGTGCTGCGGTAGCATTGTCACCTCACAGTAAGACGTTGTCCTGTTCGATTCTCAGCTAAAGCGTCTTCTGTGTGGAGACATGTGTGAATGGGCATACCTTCGTTGAAGGTTGTGCGTCAGAGCTGGCAACACGGTATGTAAAAATCTACTGCCAATCATTAGCGGACCGGAGTTCCGCTGTGGTGACCCCTAACTGGGAAAAGCCGAAAGATACAACAACAACAACAAAGAGACAGTATCCTTATTTTCAACTGCCTTGCCTATCAGCTAGTCTCTAGCATATAATTGTAAATTTGTCCAATGAAAATCAGTAGAAATTAATATATTGTCTAAGACAACTAATGACTATCCAATTTTTCTTCAATAAAAGTGAATATTGTATTTATTTATTATTTGACATTTGTTTACCAGGAATGTCGACTGGGTGGATGCCCATTTTCAGTGAAGGCCCAGGGATAAAAGCTCCTAAGATAATTAGCACATTACATTAGCTTACATTAGTTTATTACAGACCAACAATGAACATTTTCACATACAAGAAATAATATACAGTAATTGATAGCACATAATTTTTGCATATATTGGATGAAACATACTTGCACATTAATTGCAGACATTAGATATCACTAATGAGACTATATAGGTCTTTGCAGTTATATGATTCAGATCAGTATGATTCTGCTTGATAGGTAAATAATTTTTGTTTATTACAATGTACTTAGTGTACATACCTTACAATACAGGGTTGAGAGAGGCGAAGAATTAGAGGAGAGGGAAAGTAGGAGATGAAAACGTATGCGTTTATTAGTAAAGTGTGGTGTATGGATAAGGACAAAGTAAAAGAACGAAAGAAAAGGTAAGGGACTGTATAGTGATAGCAGTAGTGTAACGTATAGATTAGAAAGAGAAGAAATTGGCAATTGTATAAAATATAATAGCAAAGAGGGAGGGTAATGCTTTTACAGTTGCAAATTAAGGAACCATGATTAACCTGGTGTAGAACATAAGCATAGCCATGTAGTTTTTAGATACTTTTTAAGAGATGTGGAAGGATTTGAGGGGTGCGTCGGTCCTTATAGATATGGGCATAGTCTTCCATATTTTAGCTATGGAGTAAGAATACAAGGAATACCCTGCTGAGTTACTTTGTTTATTTGATGACAGGGACCATTAAATGGAAGTGCTTTGTAGTGAATTTAATGCCAGGCAGCTGGCTGGGTAATGAAGGATTTTATGTGGTGATTAGCTGAATATATTTTAGGTAGTAAGGTAGTTCTAACCAGTTAAGTGTTTTCAGAGCAGTGTGATGGTGGGTACAGAAGTTAGAATTTGATGGAAGTCTGGCTATTTTATTGTAACATTGCTCAAGTCTATGAGTACGTGAGATTTGATGAGAAGTGAAGATGGGGACTCCATAAAGAAGAGAAGTCAGAAGATAACTATTTGCAAGGGTGCATCTGGATGTGGAGGTGAGGAAGTTTCTAGCTCTGTAGGTTAAGCCTAGCTTTTGGTTTTCAAGTGGTCTACAAAAGGTGTTCAACAGTTAACACACTACTTGTCCGTTCACTTTCTTTTGCTCAAAAAGCAAGCACTTAAATTCCCACAAGCCTGATCTCCCATTTCCATATCCTTCCGTACACCTAATCCTATAAAACTGTGTAGCTCCATTAAAACCTAAACACTAATCCATAAACTCCCACCCAGTTCCCAGACCAAGTCCTCACTTCCTTGCCATAAAGCTACACTACTCATCCCTAATGTTAAAACCCACAATCACTTCCTAAATGTAAACCTCCAATCCCCTTCGTAAACCTAAATTCACTCATTGATCCCTAACTCTCAATTTTCCACCCTGCTCTCAATTTTCCACCCTGCTCTCTAAATCTAAAAACTCCCTTTCAGCTGCCTAACTCCATATCCTCCTTACTATACCTTAACCTAAGATGCACCACGCCTACCTTCTTCTTGCTCAAACTAACATTCAAGTTCAAAAGTGAGCAGCAGCCTACATGAGCTACAAAATGCTCATGACCCTAGCTTTGAGTCAGTGATTTTAATTGCTTTGGACATGAGCGTTGTAGTGCTCCCTATTTCAGAATCATCTAGTAATGTGGATGTTAGTCATCAAGTGAGGAAATTAAATGTCAAGGTTAAAATTCAAACACTTTTGTTCAAAGGAAAAGCCTTTAAAGAAATCATGTCCAGAATGAAAAATGTATATATATATATATATATATATATATATATATATATATATATATATATATATATGAATTCCCTTCATAAGCTCAAAGTTTCAAAGCTTTGAATGTTTTGAATGAAGTTTGCCTTACAGCACAGAACAGGACATTTATTGTTTTCCTCACTGTAGTATGATCTTGGAGTTGGTATATTTATTTAGCAGAGGTGTTGGGGGATGTATGGGAATTTGCCAATCCAGAAAAAAAAAATATTTATTTATTTGTATTACAATTTAGAAGTTTTAAATCTTCGATCTTGTGGTCTCGACCATTTGCAGTTCGAAGGTTTGAAACATCGAGCTTGCAATGTGTATATATTATATATATATATATATATATATATATATATATATATATATATATATATATATATTCCATTCACAATTTCAAAATACCAGAATCTCGAGTTTCAAAATCTCGAGTTCAGAATCTCAAAATCTTGGAATCTTGAAATGGTGACCCCCCTCCCCCCGAAACACCACCCAATACATAACAAACATGTCTATGCAAGGGGGCAAGTCCCTGTAACCCCCACACCCCCTGCAACTTAAATATACCAAGTTCACACTACAGCGAGGACAAGGGAAATATCCCGTTCCCCACTGTATGCCGATCTCCACTCAGGATTTTGAAGTTTTAAAACTTCAAACATATGATTTTTGATCATATGAGATTCAAAGTTTTAAACTTCAAAATTCTGAATAGAACCCATATATATATATATATATATATATATATATATATATATATATATATATATATATATATATATATATATTCTTAACCTGGGATTATTCACTGCAGTATAAAAGAAAAATCAGAAGCAAGACCTAATAAGGGTTGACTAGATCAGGAAATGTAACACTATCCACAGTTTCAGGAGAACAGGAACACTTAGAATGATGTTTACTATCATGGAAAATATGACAATTGTGTTCTAGCTTCCAATCATAGTTAAATGATGATTTTAAAGAGTTGTTGCATTGAAAAAACTCCATCAGAATGTTCACTTAATTTGCACATGGCTAATAAAGTTAATCATTAATACATGGAGTTTAAGATCAGAAAGTTTGTGCCCACATAATAGAATACTAACTGATTGTCACTTATTATTATTGTAATTTATAGGGCAAGGAAATAATCATTTAACTAGAATTGCTGATGTGACACTCATTCCAGCATAACCTGCAGAGATAGTCATGTTCATACCTATCTTTTTGGATACTTTTTCCCTGGTCTACATTCATGCATGCTTCCTGGATGCACATATCCACAGATTGCTTTTTATGAAACAAATATATAAAACAATTTCTTAGAATTATGGATTCGCCAAAAATTCCAAGAAGGTAAGAAGTGCACTAATGCTCCATAAGTAGAGAAATGGAATAAATGTTAAAAAATGTTTGTGCAATTAAATCATATAATAAAAAAGGAAATAAAGAAAGGTATGTACAATGATCTAACATGAAGAATTCTGTCAATAAAAGTACCACTTTTTAATACAAGAAATGCTGGTAGCTCTCAGATACTGCTTTCCCCCCAAATGATGATTTTAACATTAAAGCATAATACGTTGTTCAATCTGTTGCTCAAAGCAACTAAGCATGATTCCATTCAAGACCATGGAGCCTATGTAAACAACATACAGAAGAAATATCAGCAGGTTATATAAAATCCAGTAATAGCAGAAGATCATGCCACACTGATTATGCACTAGAACGGTGATGTTTGGGACACTTTAGTGCTTAAAATTTAATGCAGACAATGCAAGATGCTACAAAATAAAAGACCAGCATGTTGCCAAACAAAATGTAAAAAAGATCACAGTCAAGCACCAAAATATCAATTGCACACAATGTGTGCCAGAAGAAAACAACATAAAATAATAAACTCAAATTAAATGTTCAGCCTAAAAGTAATGTTGAGGACTGTCAAGTACTTTTTACAGAAAATATGCCCAGACCTCACTGAAAACACATGCTGAAATGGTAAAATATTTAATTACCTGACAAAGAAATGGTTGGCAGTTTAATATAATGAGTAGTATTGTCACCTCAAAGCTGGAGGCTCTCAGCTCGGAAATATACAAGTCCTCCTTATGCTCACATGAGTTTCTTTGGGTAATCTAGTTTTCTCTGACCCTCAAAGACACACAGTAGTTAGAGTGGCAAAGTTAAATTTTAAGTAGATGTGTGATTGTGCAGCAAGTGTTTGATATGGAAAAAGAGTATATACTTCCATTCTCTGCTCGCCTAATATACTTTGTGGATGATATTGTCTGTTTGTGTCACATCAGTATAAGAGTTAGATGCAGCTCAACATATGATGGATGGAACTAGAAGAAAAAGAGACAAGACAATAAATTTGTACCATTTGCACATATTTTATTACTGATCATGATAACAGAACAAATTATTCATTTACTCATATATGCTGAAATATAATACAGTTATTATACATCTATCCCCCAATCATAATGTAAATCTGGAAAATCATAATGCAAACAAATTCACCAAGCAATATATTCAAATTCAGCAAACGCATGACAAAAAAAAAAAAAAACAGCTATACTCATCCTGCAATGCAAAATCTAAAAGAAGTAATGTTCAGTGAATTCAATTAGTAAATTCTTCTTTCCCAGATTCCTAAGAATTTCTAAAGCTGCAGTTTAGATGAATGCAATGTAAATAAGATCAACTTTTCTAACAAAGAACCACAAATCAGTGAAATACTGACATCAAAGCTATCACAAAAAAGAAGTGCTGCCACTAATCTCGTCACAAAGTGCTTATGTGAAATTAAACTCTGGGCAGCATATGATATACTCTACTTGGCTCAAGCAGAATCTATTGGATAGAAAGCAGAACACCATCTGGAATATGGAGATCTACAAAATAAGAATAATTGAAAAGTGCTCATGCTCTAACTCTAATTCTACTTAATGCATAAGAAGACTACTGCCTGTGCACTATTATATTCAAAAAGAAAAAAAAATCTTCTATACTTAGTGTAACAGATTCTTTCATAGTGAGAGTGCAAAATAGGTGCCAAATAATGAAAGCAGAAAATGAGAAGACAATTAGATAACAGATGAAAAATGAGCAGACGTTGTCAAAGAAGACCTGGCAAGTGGCAGACACAGTGTTAGGTGAAGGAAGAAAGGAGAAGATGCAAACATGACAGGGAGGATAAGCAGAAGAAAATCAGTATTAATGGACAGATGTACTGACATATGGTAAAGGTGGATATAAAGCCAGAGTAGGCCAGGTAGGAACCAGTATCTCAGTAGGGCAAAAGTGGTAAGGGAGGAAAACTTAGCCAGATGAGAAAGGTAGATGGCAAAAGAGAAAGAAAAGCAGCAAGGTCTTGTAGAAAGGACACAGGTGGGATGGAGAAGACTAAGAGTTATAGAATTGGAGATGAAAAGGTTGTAGATGTGATGGGGAGTGGCATGAAGCAGGAAGCATGAGAGAGGAGGCTCGGTATTGGTAAAGACAAGAAGGTTTTGTTGACTAGAGTCTTAATCAAAAAGGGTATCACAAGAACAGAAAACAGGGGAAGAAGAGAACAGATCTCACTAAAATCTGACTCAGGGTCTTGAGTAAGATGAGAAGAGGTTAACAAAGTGATCACGAAGGAGTAGTTGTTAGAGAGTCAGGTGATGTGAGAAATATGTCTGGGAAGTGGCTCAGAGGTAACATTTTTGGTAGTATTACCTGTACCAGTATCAGACATTTATATAGAAAGGATGAGGAAATATAGTGGCTTGTTGTTATTGTTATTGATGTTGCAACAAACAAAGGAAAAAAGTCTTTGGAGTGATAGAATGATGGGGAGATCTCACAGACAGACAGACACGTTTTATGGAAAGGAACATGCTTTGTCTCAGTCCAGAAAATACGTGTGTACTTAGTGCAGGATTGGAAATATACCCATTACTGTACCCGTGATTTGAGATGGGACAGTGGAAGGAGGTTGAGAGAAACAGAAGAATGAATAAGTGCTTTGGCAACCAAAAGAATGTAAACTGAGATACAGAAGATAGCAGAGAAAAAAAAAAACAAGGGTGGCTTAGACCATGCCTGTAATGCTAGGAGTGTGTGCGAGAAAATTGATTAACAGCTAGAAAGGATGCAACAGATGAGTGTGGGTATCACCTGTTACACAGACTGGCCATGGAGGTACTTGGGAATAGGCTGAAGTAGATGAGAGAGAGATATGGTAGAGTAACAATCTACATAAAAGAGGACATCCAGTGTGAGATCAGTGAGGGAGTAGTACAGCAATTATGAAGAAGGTAAGGGCTCAGCCAGGATTTGAAGCTAGCTCAAGTGCCCTTGCAGTGAAGTTAGAGGAAGAGGGAGGAGAAGGGGATTAATACAGTTTACATCCACTAGTCACAGCAAGACCAGAAGATGAGTTTCTTGAGAGCAGAATAAAGGAGTGATGTCGGAAGAAGACATTACAAATCAAGGAGGGCATAAATCCACTAGGATTTGTCTAGGAAATTCTCAACCTCTGGGTAGAGGGGGAGCAATAGTTGATTGAGGATTTGATCACTAAGAAGTTCAATTAACTAGTTCAGCGCTGCCCTAAATGGATAGCATTCTGGATATTGTCCTTACCCATGCAGAGGCTGTAATGGACATTCAGGTTACGACAGTCCTAATCCACAGTGACTGTGCAACCACATGATTTAAACTATGGAGGCAGGGTAAAAATAAAAAGTCAAAGACAGCAGTGCTGGATTTTAGAAGAGTGGATTGGGCTGTACTGGAGGAGATGGTCAAGTATGAGTTAGGAGAATGATAGTAAATTGAGGGAGTAAGCAAGCTATGGGAATTGGTCAGGGATAGAGTGCTTAGGGCAAATACTGACAATGGACCAAGGAATAGAAAATAGGCTAAAACAGAAGCTACACTGGAACATGAGTTTGTCAATGAGAGTAAAACATGTCATTTAAAAGAGGTGTGAGGGAGGGAGTGGAAATGTGGAAGAGCACATTAAGAAGAGGCTAGCAAAAAACAAATATGGTAAGGTTATTAAAGGCTAAAATTGAAGTGGACTAAATGGAAGGAATCAAAAGGGCAAACAAT